>NC_133328.1:410401781-411001781 GCF_042186555.1 Aquarana catesbeiana | reverse complement strand
GGAGGTGAGCAGAGATGACTAGGCCTCTCTTGGCAACATCCTGGGAGTTTAAAGTCTGGCTGAGCAACCCTTGGTGTAATACGACACCTCATCCCAATAGTTTGAAAATCAAATTGGAGGGGGAAGAAATATAGGGATTATGGCGGTGCCAAGAGAAACAGAATACAAAACTTGAAAGTAAAAAATTATATTTATTTAACAAAAATCAATAAAATTAGACATGAAAACCACATAGACAAGGTGTGCGGAAAATTCTAAAATCAATTCTGTAGCAAAAATATTTCACATGACTTGGCCTGATGATTGTGGCGGCCAGTTCAGTGAGTGGGTATTCAGTTGCCCGACATGTTTCGCCAGTATTGGCTTCTTCAAGGACAGTTGTTTGATACCTAAAGCGCTACAGAGCTTTCTATGAAGAGAAATATAACAATCAATAAATGTTTTAGAACAATTGATACACTAAAGTACAGAAAAGTATATATATCCATATGTTTGCAAGCTGTCCGGGCAGACTACCTCCCCACCACCCAAAGCAGTCCCAAGGAGCCCACCCACACCACAGGGTGCCAAAAAATACCCCAACCAGGCTATCCAAAGATGGTAAGATACCTGCAATTCACCAGGGATGCTACACGCCTCCGGAGCAAGGCCTCAAAAACAGAGATCACAGTAAATAGCTGCAGGGGACAATAAGAGGGACCTGGGAGGTATCGCGCCGCCAATCGCGGCGCTTGTATACTGCGCAGTGTCTGTGATGTATTTACACATCACCATGGACACCACCGCTGTGCCTTCTGGACCTTGTAGGACCGGATGGAGTTGCGGGCGGCGCATGCGCAGTGGCCTTTCTGTCCGCTCACACGCGCGGTGACGTCAGATGCCGCTCGTGTGAGGGGGACATAAGAGCACCGGCATCCCAGGCCACTAGACACGCCAGGGAATCACAGGACACGGTCATATTAACTGCAACACGATCGGGTAAGCACTTCTTTGCCTTATTGGCTGTTTCCCTTCACTCTCCTATAGATCCAGTCTACATCAAGCTAACAGTAGTACTTTTTGTCTTCTAGCTTGTTCCAATTGGTGCTTCTATTGGCTGCAGGTCTTTCCTTTCAGCTATAATTTTCCACTCTTGATTATACTACTGGTGAGTGTAAATCCGTTTATACTTAGATTTGTTATTGGCTACAGCTGAATCGCATTTAGCGTTTTCAGACCTGTGTTTTTGGATAGCAGTATCTGGCATATAAATGTCCCCTCCTCCCTCCCCTCCCCTCTTTTTACCATTTTCCAGTGATACTTTCTACATCTTTCATCCTATGATGAACCACTTCCAATAATGGCTGTTTTCCGGTGTCCTGTCTCCTAATTTGAATAGCTTACTTGTAAGTAAAATTAGAGACTATGTTAGTCCGATATTAAATTTCTTATTTTAAATTGATGTGTGATCATTGGGCCCCGTTATATGTACATAATTTGTTTGTATATATATTTCTTTAGGCATACTCTCCGCCAGGTCCCTCTTATTGTCCCCTGCAGCTATTTACTGTGATCTCTGTTTTTGAGGCCTTGCTCCGGAGGCGTGTAGCATCCCTGGTGAATTGCAGGTATCTTACCATCTTTGGATAGCCTGGTTGGGGTATTTTTTGGCACCCTGTGGTCTGGGTGGGCTCCTTGGGGCTGCTTTGGGTGGTGGGGGGTAGTCTGCCCGGACAGCTCGCAAACATATGGATATATATACTTTTCTGTACTTTAGTGTATCAATTGTTCTAAAACATTTATTGATTGTTATATTTCTCTTCATAGAAAGCTCTGTAGCGCTTTAGGTATCAAACAACTGTCCTTGAAGAAGCCAATACTGGCGAAACATGTCGGGCAACTGAATACCCACTCACTGAACTGGCCCCCACAATCATCAGGCCAAGTCATGTGAAATATTTTTGCTACAGAATTGATTTTAGAATTTTCCGCACACCTTGTCTATGTGATTTTCATGTCTAATTTTATTGATTTTTGTTAAATAAATATAATTTTTTACTTTCAAGTTTTGTATTCTGTTTCTCTTGGCACTGCCATAATCCCTATATTTCTTCCCCCTCCAATTTGATTTTCAAACTATTGGGATGAGGTGTCGTATTACACCAAGGGTTGCTCAGCCAGACTTTAAACTCCCAGGATGTTGCCAAGCGAGGCCTAGTCATCTCTGCTCACCTCCACCATCACAGGAGTGAGCTTTCAAATGCTGAGCTCAGAGCTACTGCATCAGAGGAGAGAAAGAGCATATGAGGGGGTTTGAATCAGAGAAAAAGCTCACACCTATAATGGTGGAGGTGAGCAGTGATGACTAGGCCTCACTTAGCAATGTCCTGGGAGTATTCCAGTCAGGCTGCATAAGGTATGTAAATGGCCTACACTTATAGCAAGAACATTATTCATCTTTAGTCAGAGCTGCACAGTTTGTTTTAATCTACAAACATCCCTTACCTGCATAGGCAGGTTTTTTGTAAAGGGAAAGTATCCTTTTAAGGTTTTGAGGCTGAAGTTTGGTAACTCGAACCTTCTGCTCCCTCTACATATTTTCTATGGGATTAAGGTCTGGAAACTGGCTAGGCCACTCCAGGACCCTTATGTGCTTCATCTTGAGCCACTCCTTTGTTGCCCTGGCCATGTGTTTTGGGTCATTGCCATGCTGGAATACCCATCCACGACCCATTTTCAATGCTTAGGGAAGGAGGTTTCCATAGAAGCAGGAGCAGAAAAACACTCAAAGCTTGAAGAAGCCAATACTGGCGAAACATGTCGGGCAACTGAATACCCACTCACTGAACTGGCCGCCACAATCATCAGGCCAAGTCGTGTGAAATATTTTTGCTACAGAATTGATTTTAGAATTTTCCGCACACCTTGTCTATGTGATTTTCATGTCTAATTTTATTGATTTTTGTTAAATAAATATAATTTTTTACTTTCAAGTTTTGTATTCTGTTTCTCTTGGCACCGCCATAATCCCTATATTTCTTCCCCCTCCAATTTGATTAACATCCTGGGAGTATTCCAGTCAGGCTTCATCGGGTATGTAAATGGCCTACACCTATAGCTAGGGCATTATTCAACTTTAGTCAGAGCTGCACAGTTTATTTTTATCTACAGATGCCCCTTACCTGCATAGGCAGTTTTGAGGTAAAGGTGAACTTTCCCTTTAACGACTTGGAGAGGATCTGCAAATACTTTTCTTCCTCACTGTGAGGTAAAAAGTATTTGATCCCCTGCTGATTTTGTACGTTTCCCCACTGACAAAGAAATAGTCAGTCTATAATTTTAATGGTAGGCTTATTTTAACAGTGTGAGACAGAATAACAACAAAAAAATCCAGAAAAACGCATTTCAAAAAAGTTCTAAATTGATTTGCATTTTAATGACTAAAATAAGTATTCAACCCTTTCACAAAACATGATTTAGTACATGGTGGCAAAACCCTTGCTGGCAATCACAGAGGTCAGATGTTTCTGGTAGTTGGCCACCAGGTTTGTGCACATCACAGGAGGGAATTTTGTCCCACTCCTCTTAGCAGATCCCCTCCATGTCATTAAAGTTTCGAGGCTGACGTTTGGTAACTCAAACCTTCAGCTCCCTCCACAAATTTTCTATGGGATTAAGGTCTGGAGACTGGCTAGGCCACTCCAGGACCTTAATGTGCTTCTTCTTGAGCCACTCCTTTGTTGCCTTGGCCTTGTGTTTTGGGTCATTGTCATGCTGGAATACCCATCCACAACCCATTTTCAATGCCCTGGCTGAGGGAAGGAGGTTCTCACTTAAGATTTGATGGTACATGGCCTTGTCCATTGTCCCTTTCATGCAGTGAAGTTGTCCTGTCCCCTTAGCAGAAAAACACCCCAAAAGCATAATGTTTCCACCTCCATGTTTGACGATGGGGATGGTGTTCTTGGGGTCATAGGCAGCATTCCTCCTCCTCCAAACAAGGCGAGTTGAGTTGATGCCAAAGAGCTCGATTTTGGTCTCATCTGATCATAACACTTTCACCCAGTTCTCCTCTGAATCATTCAGATGTTCATTAGCAAACTTCAGATGGGCCTGTACATGTGCTTTCTTGAGCAGGGGGACCTTGCGGGTGCTGCAGTATTTCAGTCTTTCACGGCATAGTGTGTTACCAATTGTTTTCTTGGTGACTATGGTCCCAGCTGCCTTGAGATCATTGACAAGATTCTCCCGCGTAGTTCTGAGCTGATTCCTCACCATTCTCATGATCATTGAAACTCCACGAGATGAGATCATGCATGGAGCCCCAGATCGAGGGAGATTAACAGTTATTTTGTGTTTCTTCCACTTGCAAATAATCACACCAACTGTTGTCATCCTCTCACCAAGCCTTGTAGCCCATTCCAGCCTTGTGTAGGTCTACAATCTTGTCCTTGACATCCTTGGGCAGCTCTTTGGTCTTGGTCACGGTGGAGAGATTGGAAGGTGTCCGCTCTAGGCTGACTCTTACATTGCCTATAGGTAGCGCCGGCCCTGCTCGTGTATCTCTATCTATCATACCCATTCATCATTAACAGGCAAATAGCTACCGCTATGGCAGAGCTTCCATAGACGGTGTCCCCATTGGATAAATATATGAATAGGGCACGAGATATTCAGCGATATTATAAAGTGGTCAGGGGCAGACTGACCATTCGGGCATATCGGGCACTGTCCGAGGGCCCGGGGGCCAGCAGGGGGCCCACCCCTGACTGAACTCATCTCTGATAACTTTGCCATTCCTAACATATGTTCTCCTTTACATTGCCTCCTGGGTGTCTTTGACCAAGAGGAGGTAAATGTACATACTAAGTTGTTCGTCAGGCTTCTATACTTTGGAGTGCAAAAACTTATTGCCCGGAGATGGATTTATGACAAACAATTGACATTAGGAATGTGGGTAAAGATAGTGAATGCTGATGTGCTTCTATATCGGATGACGTATGAGGCCAGGGGGGCTCCCAAGGAGTTCAGGAAGGTATGGTTTAGGTGGGTTGACTCAAATAATAAATTAGAGGAGGATGGGGTTCAGAGTGGTAAACAAAGTTAAGAGCGAGAGCCAGCTGAAGAGGTTACACTGGAGGGTGAGAGTATGAGTGCACTACACTGAAAATATGGAGATTGAGGAGGATTTGGGTGCTCGCACTCTATCCCACTATCTATGGTCTGAGTTTCAATGGTGGGACGCCTGAGGTGGGAAGAGGGGGGAGGAGCTGACCCTTATGGGAGGGGGAGGGGATGTGCCACCTCTTCTCCCTAAAGTTGGGGCTTGAATTGTTCGTTGTTTGGGGGGTTTTTGTTTGCTGTTTTGATTTCATTAATAAAAAATAAAAAAGAGCGTAAATACTATACGGGGGTATGGTTGGGATTCAGGAACTTATGCTAACAGAATGATGGCACTGCTATCCTTGACTGAATCACTGTGAATTTATTGCTACCGGTATGTACTACCCACCCGGTGTTTTGTATGTAACATTTTTGTTATGCTAAATAAAAAACTTTTTTGAAAAAAAAAAAGAGGTGAGGGTCTGTAACTCAAATATTCATCAGATAAGGGTGGTAATTTTATTACTACCTCTCCAGTGAGGTTTATAACTTTCAATTCCACTAAAAAAGAAGTTAAGATGGGTCTTTGTTGTGGTGTGTTAAAAAATGTCTCGACTCGCTGTGTTTGGGATATCCTTTTTTAATATTTTGAACATGTCCCCTTAATCTCCTCCAGTGGGGTCTTTTTGTCCTCCCCCCATATTGCAAATGACAGCTACACTTCAATACATATACTACTCCTTCTGTTCTACAGGAGATAACATCTCTAATCTTATATTTTTTTCAGTAGTCTTTGCTGTAAATTCTTTTCTTTCTTCTTGTTCCCTTTGGTGTGCTTACAGGCATAGCATTCTTTGCACAGAAAGAATTTGGTCTCAATAAAGAAGGATCTTTTTTGTTGTTGGAGGGTCCACTATATTTTTAACCAGCTTATCTCTTATTGTTACGGTTTTCCTATAAATACATGTTGGTCTTTCTGGTAGTAGGTTTTCTAATTGGTTCGATAATGGTTTACTACTCTTGCCTGATGATTGCATGCATTGCAGTGAAGCTTATTGGAGTCTGTAGGAAGAATTATCTTATTCAATTCTGGCTATTTGTAGTACTAATAATCCAGAGATTGTCAAGCAAAAGGCATGGGAAGCTGGGCACTGTTATGGAGGAAATTGTACCAATGATAAAAATTCAAAATAAATAAAATAAACAGTATCTTTCACCAACACTGATTTGCCAGCTCTCTGCAACGGTTTAACAGACACTGAGAAATATGGTTGTTTTGAGCCCACCCTTTTTTTTATAAAGGAGGTTAGCTACATAGTTGGCAATAATGAATAAAAATACTGATCCATCCAGTATGTGTATGTGTCATGGTCTGGAGTCAGGCTCGGAGGCCAGTTGCTATAGCAGTGGAGCAGCACTGACTGACAAATGGAACAGATATTTATGCAGGTCACTCTGGCTGATGACACGGGTTCATCTGAGGTACGGGGTCTAAGTACTAACCGGTATTCACCAGAGCTCCTGATGGTGAAGATGGGTTTTGTTTCATGTTAGTACCAGGTCGCGGTCTTAAAGATAGCCCCACCGGGAGGTGAGCAAGCCAGGGTCCAGTAGCAGATATAAGAGGTAGGGATCAAGCAGAAGCATAGTCGAGAAACAAGCCAAACGTCGGTAACAAATAGTTGCAGGTTGGGATTAAGCAAAAACGTAGTCGAGGAACAAGCCAAATTAACGGATAGTTACAGGTTGGGATTAAGCAAAAGCATAGTCGAGGAACAAGCCAAATGTCGGTAATGGATGGTAGTGACGATACGGTCGGCAGCAGGAGAGACAAGAGCAAGATATTGGCTGGTGAAGGCACAATATTTTGGCAACCAGGAAGTGCAGAGACATGGCTTAAATCAGAAAGTTCATGGGAGGAGCAAAGAGTTCAAGGTTCAAGACAAATAAGATTCAAGGATAATGGGAAAAACCTGCGCTGCCTCTTATGCCGTGTACACACAATCAGGATTTTTGTCGGAAAAAGATATGATGGCTTTTCCAACGGGACTCCACTCAAGCTTGCCTTGCATACACACAGTCACACAAAAGTTCGCTGAACTTTCGACCATCAAAAACGTGGTGCCGTACAACACTATGACGAGCCGAGAAAATGAAGTTCAATGCTTCCGAGCATGCATCGAATTGTTTCCGAGCATGTGTAGGAATTTTGCGCGTCAAAATTGCTACAGACGATGGCATTTTCGGATAGGAACTTTTTCTGACCAAAAAATTGAGAACATGCTCTCAATCTTATGCTGGCTTGAATTCGGCCAGCAAAAGTCCGATGGAGCATACACACGGTCGCATTTTCCAACCAAAAGCTCTCATCGATCTTTTGCTGGCCGAATTTTTGATCGTGTGTACGTGGCATAACTCTTGGAAAACAGCAAATAAAGTGCTGAAAAAAGAATTTAAAAATATATATATATATGTATCAGGAACCATGAATCAGACCGAGACAGAAGTAAAGTTAAATCACACTTGTTTATTAATAATAATAATAAGGTAAACAGAGTAAGCGTAGTCAAAACAAGCCAGAGTTCAGTAACAGGATCGGGTAGTCGGCCAAGCAAATGTCAGAGAGCCAGAGATAAACATAGTAGTACAGCAAGCAGGATCAAGAGTCAGAAGGAACGTCAGCCGAGCAAGTCTTCAACAGGAATGCAGGAGAACGTCTCTGTGATGTTGACAAAGGCGAAGGCAGAGATCAAGTGAGCTGGACGACTTTAAGTAGGAAGGACTGACTAGCAGAATCAACAACAGCTGGGTAACTGTGGAGAGAGGTGGGAGCTGGCAATTAGCCGACAGCTGAGCAGCCAGCTCAGAGAAGGAAGGGCTAAGCCATGCCCTGACAATGAGGGGTTTTTTTCTTAACCGTGATTGGTGATGTGATTAAGTGTAGGTGCTGCAACTTAATTAGCCTGAATATACAGCTCACAGATAATGGAAAAAAGAGATAATGTTTGCGCAAACCTACATAGCACAATGTGTGATAAAATCAAATACTGATACATGCAAAAAAATATTGACATTCAAGTCCATGTGGTGAATCATAAAAATGAAGATAAAAAATAAAAAAATAATACATAAAAAGGTGTTGACTTTCAAGTCCGTATGATGTTTGGAAATTATATGTATATGTATATATATATATATATATATATATATATATATATATATATATATATATAATGGTGATATCAAACATTCAAGTAGAAATTCGGGCTTCCAATTCAGTACTGATTCATAAGGGGGTGCTGCTTACCGGATAAGGTGGATCCCCAATTACAGAGATCAGAAAGGCTCAGCAACCTGGATATTCCTTCCAAGATACCTCCAGGACCGATGTGACACATGCTTAGTAATGGATCCAATCAATCATAGGTGTTCCTCTCAATGCGCTTCCCGGAACTGTATACCTCCTGACACGGCAGATAGCTGTTGCATGCAATGCTTCCACACCGCAATAGACAATCTTCCTATTTATCTCCTAGAATCAATTTTGTTTACCAGGCAAAAGAAGAAGAACAAGACGCCACCCGACGCGTTTCCCTGTACAAGCCTTCAACTGGGAACGGAGGCTCTGTTAAAGCCTTGTACGGGGAAACGTGTCGGATGGAGCATTAGTTTCTGACGTCACCACGCATCAGCTGGCTGGCCTGAGCCTCGGCTGTTTCAAAATTTGTTGATATATAATAAATGGTAACTGGGAGCGGAGACTCTGTTCCCAGTTGAAGCCTTGTATGGGGAAACGCGTCGGGTGGAACATTAGTCTCTGACTTCACCACGCATCAGCTGACTGGCCTGAGCCACGTCTGTTTCAAAATTCGCTTTATCGCTTGCGGATGTTAGTGTATCATGGAAGTCTTTGCAATAAATGCTTTTAACGGAAATACTACACCATGAAGCTTGTTCTTCTTCTTCTTTTGCCTGGTAAACAAAATTGATTTTGGAAGATAAATAGGTCCTGGAGGAATATCCAGGTTGCTGAGCATTTCTGATCTCTGGAATTGGGGATCCACCTTATCCCGTAATCCTGTAAGCGCCCCCCCCCCCCCAATCAGTACTGAATTTCTACTTGAATGTTTGATATCACCATGTATTATTTCATATAATATATATATCTATATAGATATATATAGATATATATAGATATATATATCTATATATATCTATATAGATATATATATCTATATATATCTATAGATATATATAGATATATATATCTATAGATATATAGATATATATATCTATAGATATATATATCGATATATATATCTATATATATAGATATATATATATCGATATATATATCGATATATATATAGATATATATATCTATATATAATATATTTTTCCAAACATCATGAGGACTTGAAAGTCAACACCTTTTTATTTATTTTTTATTTTCATTTTTATGATTCACCACATGGACTTGAATGTCAATATTTTTTTGCATGTATCAGTATTTGAATTAATCACACATTGTGCTATGTAGGTTTGCGCAAACTTAATGTCTTTTTTTCCAAATAAGACTGAAGACAGGACCATTCAAGGAATTGTCTAAGGAACTGTCCAGCATTCCAGGTGGCTCAGCAAGTCAAGTCATTGCCAGACACAGCAAAGGTCCCAGGTTCAAGTCCAGGTCTTAACAGTACTCCCCTCCTCCCAGGATGTCCCCTGGACTTCTTAGGACCAGGTTTGAGAGGAAACCATTGATGGAATTCCCTTGTTAATCTAGAGGCATGAACATTCTCTTCAGGCTCCCAAGAATTCTGGCCCTATCCTTCCCATTGAACTGGATATTGTAATTTGTTCCTAAAGATCCTGGAGTTAAGAATTGTTTGCACCAGAAATTCTTCTTCACGCTGTACCTCAACAGGTGGAGGAGGAGGAGGATGAATTCTTCCAGAAAAAGGATTTTCATTAAACGGTTTGAGTAGCAATATATAAAAAACAGGGTGAATCCTCATATTGTCAGGAAGTTTTAGGCAACCCAACTTAACACACGGAACACGATCCTTCAAATTTTTGGTAGATAACCAAACTTTGTCACCTACGTGAAAGGTGGGAATTGATCTACGATGTCTGTCAGCGGCCTTCCTGTAATATTCCTGAGACTCCTTCAATGTATCAGTCAATTTCTCCCGAATCTTCTGTAATTAAGTTAATCTGGTGATAACAGCAGGAATTGGAGTTGAGATAGGGAGAGCAGGAATAAAAACTGGATGATACCCAGTGTTTAGGAAAAGGGCTCTTTGGCAAGTGGAGCTATGTTTAGCGTTATTTTAAGCAAACTCTGCTGTAGGAAGATAGTCCACCCAATCATCCTGAAGATAACTAACAGAACATCGAAGGTATTGCTCCAGAGTTTGATTGGTTCTCTCGGTCGGACCATTAGACTGCAGATGAAAAGCCGAGGACAGATTAATTGTTACACCCAAAGCTGAGCAAAAACTTCTCCAAAATTTTGAGGTAACCTGCACTCCTCTGTCAGACATCACATTATCAGGAATTCCATGTAATTTAAAAACTTATCAGACCATTAAAGGGGTTGTAAAGGCAAAAATGTTTTCACCTTAATGCATTATATGCATTAAGGTGAAAAACTTTTGACAATACCGCCGCCCCCAGCCCCCCCGTTTTACTTACCTGACACCTCGAATCTCCGCTGCTCGTTCCCGTCATCTCTATTGCAGCTCAGCCTGGTCGCTGATTGGCTGCAGTGGATGGATTGAAAGCAGCGCAGCCATTGGCTCGCGCTGCTGTCAATCACATCCGATGACGCGGCGCGCCGGGGGGCGGGGCCGAGTGATACAGCTGTATCACGGGAGCGCGCCCGCAAGAACTAACCACCATGCGAGGGAGCTCGCATTAAGGTGGATAGTTCTTGCGGGGAGGAGCTGAAACAGCCGCCAAGGGACCCCAGAAGAGCAGGTTCGGGGCCACTCTGTGCAGAACGAGCTGCACAGTGAAGGTAAGTATGACATGTTAGTTATTTTTAAAAATAAATAAAATTACCTTTACAATTCCTTTAACTCTGCAGTATGTTCGGCAGAGTGTACCCGCTTAACTGGAATAAAATGAGCCATCTTAGTTAGACGGTCAACAACTACCAGGATAGTGGTCATCGCTTTTGAAAGGGGAAGGTCGACCACAAAGTCCAATTGAAATTGACCCCAATGGAACAGGCAGTGGTTGAAGTAACCCCAGAGGAGAAGATCGGGGTGTCTTATTGCGAGCACAGTTTAGACACAAAGCCAAAGCCACATAACTCTTGACATCTTTCTTTTATTCAGGCCACCAAAAGAAACATAAGAGTTCTTCTGTCTTAGAAAACTCCAAAATGACCAGCAAGTTTTAGAGTCATGAACCAAACCTGAGGGCTTCTACCCAAACTGATTCAGGTACATAGAGGCAATGCCTTTGAGTCCAAAAACCGTTGTTGAACTTTAGGTTATGTCCTTAGGAGGATGATTAAGTAGTGGGTCATTCTCATACCCCTCCTTGAGAAGATTCAAAAATGTCATAGAACTTGTGGCCCCTAGAAAGTTCTTTTGAGGCAGGATCGTACATTCAGAGTTGCTTTCCTGGAGAGGCCCAGACAATATCCGCGAGGGCATCAGCCTTACCATTCCTTGACCCAGGGCGGTACAAGATAACAAAATTGAACCTGGAGAAGAATAGGGTCCAACGTGCTTGTCTGGAAGACAACCTTTTGGCAGAATGAATAAATTCTACATTTTTATGATCCGTGAGAATGGTTACAGGGTGCTTAGTCTCTTCCAGCAAATGCCTCTACTCAGAAAATGCTTGCTTAATTGCCAGCAGCTCCTTGTTTCCAATGTTATAATTCTTCTTGGCTGAAGACATCAGTCGAGAGAAAGAAGCATAAGGATAAAGCTGCATTTTTTTCTCCAATTCGCTGAGAAAGGATAGCTCCCACAGCAGAATCTGAAACATCAACTTCTATGATGAAATGTAGTTCAGGATCCGGATGTACCAGTATTAGTGCAGAAGTGAAGAGAGTTTTTCGTTTACTAAAGACAGCCTGTGCTTTAGGTGACCACAAAATGAGCATCCCTTTCTTTGTCAGCTGTGTAATTGGAGCAATTACCTTGGAGAAATTCCTTATAAATCTTCTGTAAAAATCGGCAAATCCAACAAATTGTTGTATCTCCTTAACATTCCTAGGGACAGGCGTATACAACTCTGCTTTGATCTTATCAGGAGCTATGCTTTCCCCTTCAGAAGAAATTATGTATCCCAAGAACTGGATCTGAGTTTGTTCAAACTCGCATTTCTCTAGTTTTATGTAAGGTTGATTCCGCCTTGGTCTCTCGAAGACAATACAGACATGCTTGCGATGTTCTTCCAAATTATCCGAAAAAATGAGAATATCATCCAAACATGCTAATACAAACTGATCCAGCAATTCTTGAAAAACATAATTAATGAAATGTTGAAAAGTTGCGGGAGCATTGCAAAGTCCAAAGGGCATGACCAAAGACTCAAAATGTCTATATCTGGTTCTGAAAGCAGTTTTCCATTCATCTCCACAGAGTGCAGGGCAGGTTTACAGCACAGTATGGAATGCAAAGCAGTTGGGACTCACAGTAGAAGAGGATCCAGTCTGCCATTCATGCTTTACACATCTTTACTCTGCCCTGGAGGAGGTCTCTGCTGTGTGCTGGGCGGGAACAAATGATCGATGCTGCAGTGTAAGGTTCTCATCCTGCTCCGCCCACATGAACTGTCACTGGGACTGTACCAGCCCCAATCCGGGGGTGAGGGGGAACCACAGGAACTCAAGAAGGGAAAGGGATGCTTCTGCTGCCGCAGATAGGAGGCAGGCAGCAAGCAAGGGCACATAATCTTTGTTTTGGGCAGGCAACATGGGCATACAAGTGTCACAGCTTGATTTCGTGGACACGTTTCTGCTCACAACCTGGCGCCCCCCTCCCCCACTGTGCCCAGGGCAGAAGCCCCGACACCCTCCCCCCCAATGTACAGGCCCTGCTTGGGTGATGTGATCAGCTGAAAGCTGATCGTCCCATGATGGTCAGTCTCAGTTAAAGTGGGATGGTCTCATGGTTAACAGGTCCTGAAGACAAAGGTGAGTCATCCACAGTCTCCATATCAATAGGGGCGAGTTTATTTCTTATTTGATTTGTTTTTACTTTGGGTAAATTCAATGACCATAAAGTCTCCCCCGGCCCCTGAGTCCAACATAGCAGAGCAAGGTATTTCACCATTTTTAACGATAAGCTTTATAGGAATGATAAAATGAGTTGATAAAGAATTAACGTTATTTGCTTCCTGAATCAAAGGAGAGACATACTGAGAAATTGAGTTTATTTGTTCAGATACTGTACCATCAGTTGCCACAATTGTTCTTTTAAATTTATTGGGACAATTAATTGCATAATGTCCAGAGCCTCCACAATAAAGACATAAGTTCTCTGAACGTCGTCTTTCTTTCTCCTGAATAGTAATAGACCTTTAATAGCATCCACCTGCATAGGCTCAGGAGTGTCAAAATATGGATGATTTTGTGGACCCCTAGGAGTAAACTGACTAGTAGAAAAATGCATGCTACCATTATTGCCTAGGATTCCCAGTCTCTCCTTTAAGTCTTTAATCAATTTAAATACATAATTTAATAATAATAATAATACTCTGGCAAGCTCATCTTTTACTTGTTCAGAGATTCCTTGACGGAACTGCCTCTTTTGCACTGCTGGATTCTAATTGGTATCTGAGATCCAACGTCAGAATTCAGTTGTGTACTCTGCAACAGAGCGTCTACCCTGTCGTAAATTGTGCAATTTTGCCTCAGCAGTAGCGCAGCAGTTAGGATCATCGAAAACTTGATTCATAGCAGCCACAAAAGAGTTGAAATTATCCAGGATGACATCATCTTTCTCCATTTAAGGGGAGGCCCAGGCTAAGGCTTCCTCAGTCAGGAGGTTGATAACAACCAGCACCTTTTTTCCTGTCAGAAGTAAATGCAGCAGGTTGCATCTGAAAGTATATAAAACATTTATTAAGGAAACCACTGTAATGGCGATAGTCTACATTAAACTTGAGTGGTGGGGCATTTGTGCCGTAGTATCAACGGCAGAAGTATAGTATAGTAGAACGAAAGTCGCCAATTGTCTATGCAGATCAAGGATGTTCTCTTGCAGCCCTCTCACTTTAATTTGCAACTCGGAAGACTTTTCCTGGTAGTTAACACCAAAATGAAAAAATGTTTCTAAAGAAAAAATTTGCGCTAGGTGTGCAAACAATAACTAAGTAAATATAACCCGTGAAGGAATATCCTGCAGCTAAGCACTATACCTTGATAAGGGCACTACTAAATAGATATAACAAAAAGTGCAGCGCTGGATATATATACAAAAAAACAAAGATTGGTATTACTATTAGAGCACCAACAACTTTCATATGTGATCCATAAATGATGAAAGAAAATAAAATGAACAATAACATAAATGAATGCTTCACTGTAGTGATATATGTGCGTGATTAATACCAATTTTTTATCCACATATTTTGAAAAAGTCCAAAAATACAAAAAAATATACAAAAAAATGTGTCCAAAAGAGCGATTAAATGTGACTTTCTATAAATATAAATCCGTGACTGTCACCGTGTTGAACTCCCGTCACCTGGTATAGATTGAAGGCTTACCAGACAGCCTCTGATCAGAGGCATAAAGCTAACAGCTTGGGGTTTTCCCTCCACAGCGGCTGGAACTTTATCTGGGATGATGAATGTAGATCAGTAAATGATCACCACAGGCCTCCAGACAGCGGTACAATCAGGGAAAAGAGGTCTCACCGATATGGAGGTATTCAAAAGAAAAGAGAGAACTCCAATGGTGTAGAACGTTTAACTCTTGTTTATTAAAAAAACGCCACACTGGCATCCATAAAAACACTTTTCCTTGCAAGGAACCAATACAGCTTTAAAACGAAACTCCGCGCATGCACCGTCGGTACGAGCGTGTCAACCCAGGTACCGACGGCGCATGCGCGGAGTTTCGTTTTAAAGCTTACCTTTAAAGTTTACCTTTTCTGTTACCTCACTGGCCATTTTGACTACACAGATTTAACCTTAATTAAAGCCCTACTGCTGACAAAATATGATCCCTCTTCCACCTCCCTTTTATATATATCATACTTTTTATCCCAGAGATCAACTTTAAGTCCATTTGCATACCATGGTTTATAATAGATTTTTTTTTTTTACCACAGCTACATGGGTAGAAAAATCTGCTCTGCACTAAAACATTTTCTCCATAAATGCTTGATCAGTCACATAGTTGATAAATAATTAAATCAGATTATTAATAATCTGTATCAAACTTTAACATTACTATTTGCAGTATTGTTGATCATCATTCAGTTTTTACTTATATTAGCTTTATGGAAAGTATCTATAACATTTTTTTTGTTTTTCATTATATTTACAGTGCTGTGTAAAAGTATTCATACCCTTTGAAATTTTCCACATTTTGTCATGTTACAACCAAAAACGTAAATGTATTTCATTGGGATTTTATGTGATAGACTAGGGGTCTCCAAACTTTCTAAACAAAGGGCCAGTTTACTGTTTTACAGACTTTAGGGGGGCCAGACTGTGGCCATTGGGGGTAGAAAAAGCCCCGACATCAGTGGGGGAAAAAAAATGCCCTATCGTTTGTTTCGGTCGTAGTAATTGTGCCTCATCATTGGTGTCAGTGGGTGGAATTGTGCTCCGTTCTTGATGTCACTGGGAAGAATTTGCCCCATTATTGGTGTTTTTGGGCCCAATTGTTTGTCTCATTGGGAGGTATAGTACCCTATCATTGGGTCTCATTGGGCCCCATTGTTGGTCTCATTGGGAGGAGTAGTGTCCTATCATTGGGTGTCATTGAGCCCCATTGTTGGCTTCATTGGGAGGAATAGTGCCCTATCATTAAGTGTCATTGGGCCCCATTGTTGGTCTCATTGGATGGAATAGTGCCCTATCATTGGGTGTCATTGGGCCCCATTGTTGGTGTCATTGTGAGAAATTGTGCCCAATCATTGGTATAAGTGGGAGGAATTGTGCCCCATTATTGGTGTCATTAAGCCCAATTGTTTGTGCCATTGGGAGAAATTGTGTCCCAACGATGGTGTCATTGGACCCCATTGTCGGTCTCATTGGGAGGAATAGTACCCCATCATTGGGTGTCATTGTGCCCCATTTTTGGTGTCAGTGGGAAAAAATTGTGGGAGGAATTGTTCCCCTTCATTGGTGTCATTGGGGGTAATTATGACCCCAAGGGCTGGGTAAAAGCAAGCAAAGGGCCACATCTGTAAAAGTAGTTTGGAGATCACTGTGATAGACCAACACAAAGTGGCACATAATTGTGGAAGAAAAATGATAAATGGTTTTCACATTTTTTACAAATAAATATCTGAAAAGTGTGGCATGTATTTGTATTCAGCCCCCTTTACTCTGATACCCCTAGCTAAAATCCAGTGGAACCAATTATCTTCAGAAGTCACCTAGTTAGTAAATAGAGTCCACCTGTGTGTAATTTAATCTCAGTATAAATACAGCTGTTCTGTGAAGCCCTCAGAGGTTTGTTAGAGAACCTTAGTGAACAGAATCATGAAGGCCAATGAACACACCAGACAGGTCAGGGATAAAGTTGTGGAGAGGTTTAAAGCAGGGTTAGGTTATAAAAAAAAAAATATCCCAAGCTTTGAACATCTCACGGAGCACTGCTCAATCCATCATCCGAAAATGGAAAGAGTATGGCACAACTGCAAACCTACCAAGACATGGCTGTTCACCTAAACTGACAGGCCGGGCAAGGAGAGCATTCATCAGAGAAGCAGCCCACGGTAACTCTGGAGGAGCTGCAGAGATCCACAACTCAGGTGGGGGAATCTGTGCAAAGGACAACTATTAGTCGTGCACTCCACAAATCTGGCCTTTATGGAAGAGTGTCAAGAAGAAAGCCATTGTTGAAAGAAATCCATAAGAAGTCCCATGTGGGGGACACAGCAAACATGTGGAAGAAGGTGCTCTGGTCAGATGAGACCAAAATGTAACTTTTTGGCCTAAAAGCAAAGCGCTATGTGTGGCGGAAAACTAACACTGCACATCACCCTGAACACACCATCCCCACCGTGAAACATGGCGGTGGCATCATCATGTTGTGGGGATGCTTTTCTTAAGCAGGGTCAGGGAAGCTGGTCAATAATGATGGAAATTTGGATGGAGACGAATACAGGGCAATCTTAGAAGAAAACCTGTTAGAGTCTGCAAAAGACTTGAGCCTGGGTTGGAGGTTCCCCTTCCAGCAGGACATTGACCCTAAACATACAGCCAGAGCAACAATGAAATGGTTTAGATCAGTGATGGCAAACCTTGGCACCCCAGATGTTTTGGAACTGCATTTCCCATATTTCTCAACTACACTGCAGAGTGCACGAACATCATGGGAAATGTAGCTCCAAAGCATCTTGGGGGGCCAAGGTTCACCATCACTGGTTTAGATCAAAGCATATTCATGTGTTAGAATGGCCCAATCAAAGTCCAGACCTAAATCCAATTGAGAATCTGTGGCAAGACTTGAAAATTGCTGTTCACGGACGATCCATCCAATCTGACTATCCCCCCTTCAGTCCATCATGAATGCGGCTGCCAAACTCATCCACCTTACAAACCGCTCAGTGTCTGCTAACCCTCTCTGCCAATCCCTCCATTGGCTACCACTCGCCCAACGAACTAAATTCAAAATACTAACAATAAGTTACAAAGCCATCCACAACTCTGCCCCCAGCTACATCACTAACCTAGTCTCAAAATACCAACCTAATCGCCATCTCCATTCCTCCCAAGACCTCCTGCTCTCTAGCTCCCTCATCACCTCCTCCCATATCCGCCTCCAGGACTTCTCCCGAGCCTCGCCCATCCTCTGGAATTCCCTACCCCAATCTGTCAGACTGTTTCCAAATTTATCCACTTTTAGGCGATCCCTGAAAACTTTCCTCTTCAGTCTGGCCCCCCTAAATTCTGTAAAACAGTAAACTGGCCCTTTGTTTATAAAGTTTGGAGACCCCTGGTCTATCACATAAAATCCCAATAAAATACATTTACGTTTTTGGTTCTAACATGACAAAATGTGGAAAATTTCAAGGGGTATGAATACTTTTTCAAGGCACTGTATTAGGATTGTTTTTATACATATTACTGATCTATTGCCCTCTACACTGTTTCTCCAGGTTTCTGAGTTTTGCCTTTTTTGATCCCCTCATTACAATACTTGAACACTACACCTACACACACACACAAAAGCTTTCTATCTTACAGTACATGTGTACCATGTTTGAGCTATTTATCACAGGTCCTATGATAAGAGTTGGTGCCAGCCCAGAACCTGTCCTGAGGTCTATGTATATTATACTCATGGGTTCTCTGCAGACCTCTGGTTATAGCAGGTGGCCCTCAAGTGCTGCAACAATTTAAACATTGGTTTGGTTGGGGTTTTGATAAATGGTAAGATATTAATGTGTTACCTAACCTTTGCTATTATACCACACAGACAGCAAATAGCTAAGTCATCAGTGCATAACGACTGCTCTACTAGAAATCAAGCAATTTTTATTCACAAAGTTAGGTACATTATTTAACAGTAATTCATATCAAATGGAACTCATGAGATTTTTAATATAGCCCTCTAACATGCCTTCTTGAAGTTTCCAGATTCTATCCAATAATCAAGAAAATATGATTTTTGTGCTAACCATAAAATCTTTATCTTGGAGTCCATTGAGGGACACAGGACTATAATAAATAAAAAATGTGCAAGCCAGCCTACTATAACCCCACCATTAATTGTCATGCCTTAGAGTACAAAAATATTATTTCCTTTATCTTCCATTGAGGGACACAGGAATGTAGTAAATCACTGACGTGTGAGATGCCCAAAACCAATCCAATTGAGGGGTGGACAACAAAAACTGAGAGATCCAATGGTTGTGGAAATCTTACTAGAAGAATGTCCAAAGGGATAAGGCATTAAAAAAATCGAGTACTGAGGGACAGTTCAAAAGAGAAGTATGCTAATGGAGTTCCCATATATAAAAGCTCCTGCAAGGGTTAGCGCTACACACTAATGACCCGATTAAAACAGGAATAAGTTGTGAAGGTTCTGAGTTGGAGTCAGAGAGGAAGAGCGGTAAAACAAGCATACAGTACTTATGGGTAAAATGCCAGTAGAGCTTTAAGTATGTGCTGCCAAAGAGGTAATAGTAAAAAGTTCTAAACTCTGCAAGCAGACTGACTCACTAATCAAGCACAGACTGACAGAAAGGCAGAAGTAGAGATTAGAGGCCTGGTATCTCCAGCAGAGGCAGCAGGCTAAAACAGTGAAACCAGAAAAGCTGTTGAAGACTAACCTACAGTGCCTTGAAAAAGTATTCTTACCCCTTGAAATGTTCCACATTTTTTCATGTTACAACCAAAAACCTTCCAGTAGGACAACCCCCCTAAACATACAGCCAGCGCTACAATGAAATGGTTTAGATCAAAGCATATTCATGTGTTAGAATGGTCCAGTCAAAGTCCAGACCTGAATCCAATTTAGAATGTGTGGCAAGACTTGAAAATTGCTGTTCATAAAACGTTCTCCATCCAATCTGACAGAGCTTAAGCTATTTTGCAAATAATGGGCAAAAATGTCACTCTCTAGATGTGCAAACCTGGTAGAGACATCCCCAAAAAGACTTGCAGCTGCAATTGCAGCAAAAGGTGGTTCTACAAAGTATTGGGGGCTGAATACAAATGCACGCTACACTTTTCACATATTTATTTGTAAAAAATTTTGAAAAACAATTAACATTTTCCTTTCACTCCACAAATGTGCCACTTTGTGTTGGTCTTTCAAATACAGTAAAATACATTTACATTTTTGGTTGTAACATGATAAAGTGTGGAAAATTTCAAGGGGTATGAATACTATTTCAAGGCACTGCATATAAATAGGGGTCCCATCAAACTAGAAAGGGCAACTGCGGTCGTATACAGCCCTGGGCGAGCATGGGAGCATATCAAAAAGGTCCTATATTGACTAAATCACAATTTACATTAATAATGCATTTTACATCTGTTAAATCATAGGTCAAAATTACATGAACGTTAAGAGCAAGGCTACATACGAAGATAGATCTCCAGTAACTGGACAGTAGCCCTTTAAGAATAGCACCAATGACAGACAGGCGGTGGGAGAGATGGAACACAGCTGATTTAAGATCTAATAGATAGATAGATAGATAGATAGATAGATAGATAGATAGATAGATAGATAGATAGATAGATAGATAGATAGATAGATAGATAGATAGATAGATAGATAGATAGATAGATAGATAGATGAGTCCACATAATGTGTCACCCAAGGGGTGGCAGTGTAGCATCTAAAATTAAATATAAAAATAAAAAGCAAAGGTAGCCATATGCGTAATGTAGTGTTAACAGCCAATACTGGCATGCAATGCTCAAAATAGTAACTAGATGGCACCTAGACCCCAATAAGCCATATACATATGTGAATGCTTACCAATCAAGTGAGGACCCCTTGCAACAGGTGAAGTATGATAATCAAGGCTGAACAGCCTGCTTCATCCTGACCAAAGGTCCTAAGTAAGTAGATATAAAAGTACTCTAATAGTAAAGGGCTCAAAGGAACAACACCAAAACTATATCAAAGCAACTGTGTGCTAAAAAGCACACATGATAAGGGCAAGGGGAAGGAACACAGGGGACTAGTCACTGCTATGACTTCCTCTACAGGCACCGCACCCCACCACCCCCAGTGGCTAACCTATATGACAACAATAGGCAGAGAATGCAAACTCAAAACAAAGCTGTAGAGAAGAACAGCAAACGTACACAGTGTAACATAAAAGGTCATAAGGGACATTAAGTAAAACAGTACAATTTAATACAAATTTTTGTTATTTTTTGTGAATTACAGATCACTCTAGGGTACCAAGCCTAGCGGTATCATAGACCAGAGAAATAAATAGAAAAGATAGAATAAGGGAAGGAAACAGAAAGAGGGGACAGGGAGGGGCAATGACGAAAAGAAAAGAAAAAAGGGGAAAAAGAAAATTGAGGGGTGGACAGCTCACATGAAGCAATTAGCCATATATTAGCCATATATTATCCTAGAAAGTGTTTTTAAATGTATGCTTTTCATTTAAACCTGGAAAGGTTGTGGCATTCAGTCATGCTATCCAGAGTGTTTCCCGCTGCAATATGCGCCGGACCCAATCACCCCCTCGTGGATCTTTCGGGATAACTTCTAAGACACTGAAGGACACCACAGTATTATCATACCTGTGGTGTAGACCTATGTGCCTGGTTACTGGGTGAGTATTTTGCCATTACCTGAGTAATATACATGGTCAGCTATTCGTTGACCAAATTGGCGTATTGTCTTGCCTATATGAAACAGGATGAAGCAGGCTGTTCAGCCTTGAATATCATACTTCACCTGTTGCAAGGGGTCTTCACTTAAAGTGGTTGTACACCCTGTACAACCACTTTTACTTACAGGTAAGCCTATGTTAAGGCTTACCTGTAGGTGCTGGAAATATCTCCCAAACCTCCACTGTTTAGGAGATATTTACAAAAAAGCCCTGCACCGATGTCTACGGCGCATGCACACTTTAGAAAGGGCAGATCATGCCATAACAAATTATGAGGAAGAACACAATGAACATTGTCCTCAATATGCTGTAAGGCAGAACTCAGTTATACAAGTTCAAACTATCGGCGATAGGTCATAAATATCTTCCCGGTGCTATTATGACTTTTCCCAGAAAGGGAGATAAACCACCTAGCTGGTATTGTAGTCACCTAGTTTTTGGTGGGGTCCAGGTGCTCAATTCTGAAGGAGTGCCCATACCTGCGTGCCCTCAGTGGAGAGGGGGCTTAAGTAGCCTCCGTCTGACCCTCTCCGGCTGGAATCGAGTCCATGGACACGCAGGAGGGGGGGCTTTGCTCCCCTATGTGCCCCACCTCCACTCTAGTAAGGAGAGGGGGCATCTGCTATTTAGAGAAAGTGGACCCGGTTGTGGGAAGGTGCCTGATGACCCTTAGGTAGACTGATCTAGGTAAACATGTGTGGACCCATAACATAACAGAGAAATCAGGAGAGTAAGAAAGACAGAGAAAGAAGAGAGAGGAGGAAGGGAGGAGAAGAAGAGGCCTCCTCCACCTGGCATGTATCCACGTCCCTGCTGGGAACATTTAAGTATTTGCTCACAGCCAGCGATCAGCTTTCAAAGGGAGGATAAAGTGTATTTAAAGTGGTGGTCCTCACAGTTCTGGGGCCTCTATCTTAGGGGTTTGAACTGTGTTGCCCATTACGTCCCCTAAGGGAGGGCTCTGCAAGTTCCAGGAGGGAGGTATCTAGGCTGGAGGGGATAAACCCCATGTTGGAGGTATGTTTCAGCCAGGGGGCCCAGGCAACATTAAAGAGCTCCCTAGTACCGTTACAAGTTGCTACCTATTCTTCCGCCTCCTTAATCTCCTTCACCTTCCTGGTCCACTCCTCTCGACTAGGTACATGGGTCTGCTTCCAATAAATGGGAAGCAGGCGTTTAGCCGCATTCAGGAGGCATGGCAACAAGCTCTTCCAATACAGGCCAACCGGCATAGGAGGGATATGGAGGAGGAAGTGTAGCAGTGAAAGAGGGACATCAATACCTATTATGTCTTGTATCTGAGTTTTAATTTCCTCCCAGAAAGGTTTGATTCTCGGGCATTCCCACCATATATGTACCACGCAGGCTGCAGCCTCTCCAGCAATGATCAGATATGGAGGGGTAAATGTGGGAGAGCACAGCCGGCACCCTATACCACCTTGTCAGTATCTTATAATTGGTTTCTTGCGTTCTGGGCTCGATAGAGCTAGAATGAGTTAGATGGTATAGGGGAGCCAGCTGCGATTCGGAGAGCTCCCTGCCCAGATCCCATTCCCACTCCCTGATATAGGCCAGCTTAGTCTCTGATGCGGATGAGCCCAGTAGCTGGTATAGCTCGGAGATCATGTGAGGGGTGGGTTCCTCCACAGTGGCTCTAATGGGTTGGCACTGCGTAGAAAAAAAATTACTAAGTTGCTTATGGCGCCATTGGGAAGCTACCATGGCGAGCCCTAAGAGTCTCTAGAGTGGGAGGTCCACCGTTCTCCTGAAGTTTGTCACAGGGGGCATTAGAATCATCTGCCCACTTCTTAAAGAATTCTATTTGCTCTCCTGGGGGAAACCAGCAGAAGCCCCCAAGTGGTGCCAAAAGGGACACAGGTCGGCCAGAGAGTATATACCATTAATCCTATCCCAGGCCTTAAGGGCCTGGGTCGTTAGGGGAGATGTGGTGTCCGACAGCCCCCTGTGTTCCCTAGCCAGCCACAGAGCATAGGCTAGGTCCCTATTGGCCATGCACTTGTCCAGGGGTACCCAAAGCCTGGTGCGAGTATGGAAACGCCAGTTCAGAATCCACTGGAGAACAATGTCCCTGTAGTACCTTCAGATATCCGGTATACCTAAGCCGCCAGCCCACTTGGAGCGTTTCAGCACTCTCATAGCTATTTGGGATCTCTTTGCACTCTACCCAAATCTCGAGAGCATGCTGGTGATCGAGGAGAAGAAGGTGTTGGGCAGAGGTAACGGTAGTATCTGCAAATAGAATAGCACTCGGGGGACAGGGCCGTCTTTAAGGCAGGGCAAAAGGGGCAGCTGCCCTGGGCCCTGTCATTGTTGTGGGGCCCAAAGCAGCTGCCTCATCCTTGCCAACTATCCTGGTTTAAATTCCCTTGTCCCTTGAAGTTTTAGTCCTGTGCTGTGTCCCGATATCTCAGTGTGAAGTGCTGCTACTAATGCTGCCCAGCTCTGCCCTATTGTGTACAGACGACTCACCTGCAGACCGTGTTTACATGTAAATAACCTGCATTGATATGTAAATAACGGCGGCATTCAATTGGTCAGTGTAAATCCCTACTTACATTGGTGGTTACTGTTAATGCTTCTATTACATTAGTGGTCAGTTCAGTGTAAACCCCAATTAATTGTTGGCCAGTGTTGAAACTCCTCTTTATATTGATAGTCGGTAAAAAAAATCAGCTTTGCCATTGATCACACCCTCATCTCCACCCAGCACTGCCACTGATCCCAGGAGTTATAGGATCCCTAGGAGTTTTATGTCTATTGATGGGTCCACTCACCTCTCCAGTCCATGGTGTGCAGGCAGTGAAGAGATGATGTGCTGTAACCTCTAGCAACCAATAAGTAAGCAGTAATGATGTGCAGTAACCTCTAGCAACCAATCAACAAGCAGAAATCATGTGCTGTAACCTCTATCAACTAATCAGTGAGCCGTAATGGGTGCTGTAACCTCTAGCAACCAGTCAGTAAGTGGTAATGATATGCTGTAACCTCTGGCAACCAATTGCAATCGCTGTCTGATCTGATTCAGTAAACTGATTTTGAGTCTAGCTGGTATTTATTGTATGTCTCAGAGCAGGTGGAGAGCAAAGTTGCATGGGGGCCCCAAGAAAATGTTTGCCCAGGGTCCAATCAATATTAAAGACAGCCCTGTCGGGGGAGAATATTCATTTTAATGATATTCACCCGTCCGAGCCAGCCAGTTTTAGTCCAGGGTTCGAGGTCGTTTTTGACCATCGCAAGTAAGGCTGGGTAGTTGCTATGGTAGAGGGTCTCAAAGCGAGCGGGGGCAACCAAGTACTCCTGGATGTCAGGGTGTTTAGAGGCCATGATCTCGGGTCTGTATCTAATAAATAGTATCGCATTAAATGTAACTGCGCTGATCCTAAAGTGCTTATGCAACTTTACCACTAAAACGGTATGTACAAAATGTGCACAAATAAATGCAATCATAAGAAATATATGACTGTATAGAGCAAAATATCAATGTATCAATTTATAGTGCAAAATATCAAACACCATTGCATAAGTTTTTGACAATAATCCCCAAAGTCCTGTTCACAATTTTATCATTTAAATCCCATGAGCATAATGTGCGCCCATTCACATCCGTGCTTTTAAGAACCTTTTCACCACTTCGCGAATCGCCACCACCTTCTGAAATGGGCACACACCAGAACCTAGAAAAAATTTCACCTTTGGTTCATATTGGGATAACCACTCCACTCTCCTGGGTTTATCTGGTGTTTCTCCAACTAGGTTGCCACTAGTTACTCCTCATATCTCCATATTAATCTTGATATCTCATAGGAAGTAAACATCCATCATTGCGCAACATGTTTTTATAAAATGTATTTTAAGCCAATAAGATAAACATACAAAATGTATAAAATGTGCACTCACAATTCAGGGGCCTTTAGACCGGCACTAAGTCTTTCCAGCAGTATATTTTTTGTGTTAGCTCCGCCGCTTCATCTCCCGGGATCGGCATGCGTTCCAAGCCTTGATCTGGTGCTGGTTAGGACAGGAAGTAACGTCGGTGATTACCCAGAAGCCTCTACGCGTTTCCCATACATACATGCATCATCAGGAAGCTGGGTTCGCCATCTTTGTTTTGGTATTTATGACCTTAATGGCAATTGATCAGCCTATGGCAATTGGTGCACATTATGCACATGGAATTTAAATGATAAAACTGTGAAGAGGACATTGGGGATTATTGTCAAAAACGTATGCCCGGGTGTTTGATATTTTGCACTTGATAATTTGCACTATAAATTGATACATTGATACTTTTCACTATACAGTCATATTGTTCTGATGATTGCATTTATTTGTGCACATTTTGTAGACACTGTTTTAGTGGTAAAATTGTATAAGCACTTTAGGATCAGCGCAGTTACATTTTATGTGATACTGTTTTTTCCCCCTAAACAGTGGTAGGGGACTCTTAACTGCAGCAGATCTATTTAAATTTTAATTTTAAATATTATCATAATTAATTAAGCACTATTTTTTGCGCCGGTGACAAACTTTTTTACTTTAAATTGTATCTAATGAATAGAGTTCCGCTTAATAGTCACAGAACAGGGAGGCAATTTTGGAGGAATGGGAGACCACCCCACCATAAGTGGATGGGAGTTTGTGGTTGTGAGTTTGAGCCCGACGTTTCTAGCGAGCATCCTACTGCACCTGTTACCATGCTCATAGTATTTATGAGAGAGGTAACAAAGCTGCCTGCAGACTTTGCGGTCCAGTAGGTGGGAAAATAGCTCTCTCAACTCCAGCAACCTCTTTAGAGCCTCCGGGTCCCCGCAACACTAATGGGGGAGCACCGCTTGGTGAAGGGCTTTCAGGACCCTCTGAAAGTAGGCCTGCCGTGCCCTCTTACACCTGGCCCCCTGCGAGATCAGCTTTCCCCTTATGACAGCCTTGTGTCCCTCCCAGATCATCCCATCGCTCACATTATTGGTAGTATTTTATTTAAAATAATGTGTTAGGGTAGCAGAGACCCCTGCCACCACTGCAGTGTCATCCAGGAGTTTCTCATTTACCATGAACCCTGGGTGCCCTGCGGCAGGGTAAAAGTGGCTGTCACTGGCGCATGGTCCGAGATTGTAATGCTCTCTATGGATGCTGCCTGCAGTAGCTCGAGGGTGAGTGTAAGAGAAGTCCGGCTAACAGACGCGCACCTGCGCACAAGTACGGGCACACCAGTGTAAAGAAGGACTTGAATTGGCGCATGCGCGGGCATGCACAGGTTCACGCCAATGCGCGCACACAGGTGCGCTCTAATGCACACACGTGCACGTTTGGGCGCCAAGTTGCCTATTTAAACTGAGCACTGACACATGAACTTTGCTGAGTGGTCTTTCAGCTAGTGCCTGCTTACCTGATCTGTTCCAGTTACCTGTGTCTTGACCTGGCTATACATGAACTTTCTCCTTGACCTCCGCCTGCCTACCCGATCCCCGCTTGTGTTTGACTCCGCTTCTGCCTGATGTTCCTGCACCTTGCTGCCCATCTGTGTACCGAACCCGGCTTGTATCCCATCTCTGCCTCTGCCTCCTGTCTCGGTACCTGCTCTGTCCGGCTGTTGATGACCTCCTGGCTTTCGTCCCGGTTACGCCTCCATCTGCTGACCCAGCGATTCGGAGCTCCAGTTCTCAGAGCCTGCCCAGCGCTCTACAGCCACCTGGTTCCTGCCAAGGCCCAGCCAGCGCCAACAGCTACATCGGCCCTCGTGCCACTCTGTGTCCTTCACTCCCTGTCATCACTACCAGGGGTGTTGGACAGGAAGTGCAAGATAAGCCCCCTCTCCAGCCTGATCTCCACCAGGTATGTGACAGTGAGTTGGTCTACAAAGAGGAGGTCTATACGGATGTATACATCAGTGTTTCTCAACTCCAGTCCTCAAGGCGCCCCAACAGGTCATGTTTTCAGGATTTCCCTCAGATGAAATGGCTGTGGTAATTACTAAGGCAGTGAAACTGATCAAATCACCTGTGCAAAATAATGGAGAGCCTGAAAACATGACCTGTTGGGGCGCCTTGAGGACTGGAGTTGAGAAACACTGGTATACATCGTCAGGGCTGGACTGGGACAAAAATTTGGCCCTGGACTTCATCCAGACCGGCCCACTTTAATTTTTCAAACACACACAAAAACAGTATATAAACTGTTGTATTGCACAGCATTGCAGAGTATTGTGGGGGCATTGCAGAGTATTGCACAGCATTGCAGAGTATTGCACAGCATTGCAGAGTATTGCACAGCATTGCAGAGTATTGCACAGCATTGCAGAATATTGTGGGGGCATTGCAGAGTATTGCACAGCATTGCAGAGTATTGTGGGGGCATTGCAGAGTATTGCACAGCATTGCAGAGTATTGTGGGGGCATTGCAGAGTATTGCACAGCATTGCAGAGTATTGAGGTGGCATTGCAGAGTATTGCACAGCATTGCAGAGTATTGTGGGGGCATTGCAGAGTATTGTGGGGGCATTGCAGAGTATTGCACAGCATTGCAGAGTATTGTGGGGGCATTACAGAGTATTGCACAGCATTGCAGAGTATTGTGGGGGTATTGCAGAGTATTGCACAGCATTGCAGAGTATTGTGGGGGCATTGCAGAGTATTGCACAGCATTGCAGAGTATTGTGGTGGCATTGCAGAGTATTGCACAGCATTGCAGAGTATTGTGGTGGCATTGCAGAGTATTGCAGAGTAGTGTGGGGGCATTGCAGAGTATTGCACAGCATTGCAGAGTATTGTGGGGGCATTGCAGAGTATTGCACAGCATTGCAGAGTATTGTGGTGGCATTGCAGAGTATTGCAGAGTAGTGTGGGGGTATTGCAGAGTATTGCACAGCATTGCATAGTAGTGAGGGATGGCTGAGCATGGATGGATGGATGTCTCTGTGCAGCGCTGTGGGCACTACACATACAGCCCACAGCGCTGCAGACATCCATCCATCCCCCTCCCCGCTCACTGTGTACCGATCAGTACACAGGAGGGGAGGAGAGGAATTGACGGCGAGATCACATGGTAAACGGCCGCGATCAGCGGTCATTTACCAGGATCCGTGATGCGTGGTCACGGATGTGTTCGGGTGTGCGCCCCAGGGGGCGCGCGAGAGGGGAATTCTGGGAGGACGTCATAGTACGTCCTCCCAGAGTTATCCAACCGCCCTGCAGCCGTCATTCGGCTATGGGCCGGTTGGTAAGTGGTTAATATTAATTTAATGCCACTGATCAATTATTAATTTAATGCCACTGGCCATGGTAACTGATGGATGAATAATTTAACCATGTCCAGTGGCAGTACATTTACAGTACAGATTAACCCCTCCCCCCCTCCCCCCACCATGCTGCATATTCAGTTACTTTATAATTTAACCATCACCAATGGCAGTACATTTACAATACAGATTTACCCCCCCCCCCCTCCCCCCGCCATGCTGCATATTCAGTTACTTTTAGTAACTGAATATGCAGCATGGTGGGGGGAGGGGGGGAGGAGTAAATCTGTACTGTATAAATGTACTGCCACTGGTCATGGTTAAATTATTCATCAGTTACCATGGCCAGTGGCATTAAATTAATAATTGACCAGTGGCATTAAATTAATATTAATGCCTGGCATTAATATTAATTTAATGCCACTGGTCAATTATTAATTTAATGCCACTGGCCATGGTAACTGATGAATAATTTAACCATGACCAGAGGCAGTACATTTATACAGTACAGATTTACCCCTCCCCCCCTCCATGCTGTATATTCAGTTACTTACTAGTAATTACTATTATTATTAGAAAAGTTATTATTACTATAGTGCTGCACTGCTGCTTACTTGAATGATGACAGACTCAGTGACACTATAGCCTTGGTCTCTCTGTACTTGTTGCTGGTGGTGGTTCAGAACTTCTGCTCCGCCTCCTCCTATGTCCCCGGGCCGCCTCCGCCCTCCGTCCGTGAGTGACGTCACGGCGCCGGGACAAAGAAGCCGCCCAAATAGCTATATTGATAGCTGTTAGGGGGAGTGCCTGGGGGAGTGTCAATGCCTGCCTGTTCTTTTGTGACGCCGGCGGCCGGCCCGCCCGCCGAGTGCAGGAGCGGAGCCGCCCGGCGCCAGGCGACGCTCAGACGGAGAGAGACAGTGACACAGTCACTGTCTGACATCTGAGTCATTGTAGTGGCCCGCTGCCAATCGGCCCACCGGGAATCTCCCGGTAGTCCCGATGGCCAGCACAGGCCTGTACATCGTGAACTTTAGAGTAGTAGCTGTAGTCCCTAGCTGAGGGGAATAATACTCGCCAGCTGTCGAACAGAAGGTGGGATTGGAGGGTTTTTCTAAATCATTTAAGGAACGCGTATGAGTGGGTCGAGCGGTTTTGGGATGTGTCAAATAGGAGGTCCGGGCTATTGTTGAAGTCTCCCCCTAAAATCAAAACCAGTTGGTTGGAGTTAGTGGCATATACGTTTGCGAGGGTGTATAGTGTCCCGGCTATTGTTCCTTTCAGTAGAACGAACCTGCCTAAGGGGTCTGAAAAATGTGTTATAGGTTGAAAAGGGCATGACTTGTGTATGGCTATGGCCGTGTCCTTCACCTTAGGAACCGTAGAAGTGCTTAGGAACCACTGGTTGAATAAGTGGGTGGGTAGTATAGGTGTGGACTCGGGGGTAAAATGTGTTTCCTGCAAAAATATTATCTGGGTCCCCAGCCTTTTCAATACCAACCACAGCTTGCTAGGATATTACCTTAACAAATGCCATGGAGACCCATCTGTACTGTCAGAGCGGAGGAAGCTCCGCTGGTCATGGCTTGAGTGATTCGGTGAGTAGCATACCTTAGAATACTCTAGGTGGAGACAAGGGAGAGAGTGGAGAGGAAAAGAAAGCAGGAGAGAATGGATAAAAAAGACAACATATTAACATATAAAGCAACACAATTGAACAGGTTAGGAAACACAACCCACCATAGCGGGTAGAATCTAGCCAACCCGTCATGTAATTCGTTGGTGAGCCTGGCTCAGGGCACCCCCCTTCTACAGGGGGGGGCCTGGGCCTCGACCCACTATCCCATATAGGGTTTACACCAAATGTGGGTAGGCCTACTGGGGGAACAGAGACCAGCATGGGGAAGGTGAAGGCCCCACTCCCATCCCACTGCCTCTATAGGGTGTCAATATGCTAACAGGGGATACCTATTATTCATGTCCAGTGTCTAACATATAGGGCGTAGAAATTATGCCGGGAACCCAAGGGGAAAATAGCAGCAGCACAGTCCCGGTAACAAAACCTGAGTATAAGGCCAGGTCCTCCGTCCTGGCCATCAGGGGTAAAAGTAGTTAAGTTCAATTAGGCCCAGTAAAAGAGGGTATTGGATCCTGAACTGGAAGGTAAAGTTTCATCAGTCCCTGGTAGATGCAGGGCCGGAGGAGGCACTGGTAGTGAGGCGTCTGTTGCCCCTAAGGCGACTTTTGCCTCTCCCTGTTTGCCATGGCTGGGGAAGGGAAAAAAATGGTAAATCCGGGTCTCCTTTCCAGTCCGGAAAGTCCATATCTCCGAGTTGCAGAGCAGAGAGGAAGTGTGGTAGATCATCCTTACTGCGTAGTGTTGTCACCCCTCTTTCACCACTTGCAGGCTAAAGGGGAAACCCCAGAGGTAGGCAAGACCTGCATCTTGGATGGCCATGAGCAAGGGACGCAAAGCCCTGTGTTGCATAAGGGTGCTCCTGGAGAGGTCTTGGTAGAAAAACAATTTTGCCCCATCAAAGTCAAAATAAGGTTTGTTCCTCATTTTCTGCATTATGCAGTCTTTCAGAGTGTACTTGTGAAGCTTACAAATAATGTCACGTGGGGATTCAGGGTCCTGGGAAGGTGGCTTCAGAGCTCTATGCGCCCAATCAATTTCTCCCAGGGTGGTGTCTGGAAGTCCCATTATTTCCCTAAATACTCCTACCAGGGATGGGATGATATCACTCGGTGCAGTGGCCTCAGGCATGCCACGGATGCGTATATTAGCGCGTCTACTGCGATTTTCAAAATCATTCATTTGGGATATCAGGGCCTCCATCCTGTTGCTTTGTGCAGTGCATTTCTCCTAGCTATGTGGGGGAGAGTGTCCTTAAAACACTGTTCTTGGGTCTCCAGCCTGCCCCCCAGGTGTGTGGTATCGGCTTTTAACTGGGTAATGTCCTGTGTAAAGGCCTTCTCTATTCTGGCAGTAAAGCTCTCCAGATCCTCTCTAGTGGGGAGGGACCAAATATGGTGCTTGAGGTCGCCATCCCCCATCAGATCTGCGAGATCAGGGCCTTGTTCCTGTGAGGATTGTGAGCCTGGGGAGAGCAGAGACACCGATCGCAGCGATGGGATCGGGGATACCGCCGACTCTGGTGCTGGAGCCTTGTGGTGCCGGGAGGCCTTCTTCTCCGTCACCATCTTGGGGCTTGCCTTCCCGGACCGACGGGTCTCCGGGAAGAACAAGTCCAGCAGGCCCTGCTTCGCTCGGTCTGTCCTCGGCGGCTGGGATAGTGCCCGCGATCGTTGGGACATGTTTGGAGCCTGTCTCAGTCGGGTATGCCCCCCTTGTAGCTGAAAGTGGCTGCGGTGAGAGCGGAGCTGAGGGAGAACACATCCTCACTCCTCCATTGCTTGGCCACGCCCCCCCCCAATATAAATTTTTTAACATATATGTTGATGTTATGTAAATTAACTTTATCTTTAAAACTTATGCTGTTGTAAAGTCTTTTGACGGTACTGGGAAAATCCTACTTGCTCCCTAATCCTCCTGGTTTTTGAAGCTACTGTTTAACCACTTAAGCCCTGGAAGATTTGCCCCCTTAATGACCAGGCCATTTTTTGGAATACGACACTGCGTCGCTTTAAATGACAATTGCGCGGTCGTGCGACGCTGTACCCAAACAAAATTGACATCCTTTTTTCTTTCTTTTGGTCATATTTGATAACCTCTGTAGTTTTTTTTTTTGCGCTATAAACAAAAAAATTTTGAAAAAAAAAAACAATATTTTTTACTTTTTGCTGTAATAAATATAAAAAAAAAAAACAACTTCTTCCTCAGTTTAGGCCGATATGTATTCTTCTACAAAAAAAAATCGCAATAAGTGTATATTTATTGGTTTGCACAAAAGTTATAGCATCTACAAAATAGGGGATATATTTATGTCATTTTTATTATTGATTTTTTTTTTACTAGTAATTGCGGCGATCTACGATTTTTATCAGGACTGCGACAGCGGACAGATCGGACACTTTTGGCACTTTTTTGTGACCATTGACATTTATACAGCAATCAGAGCTAAAAATAGCCACTGATTACTGTATAAATGCCATCGACTGGGAAGGAGTTAACAATAGGGGCGATCAAGGGGTTAAATGTGTTACCTAGGGAATGTTTCTAACTGTGGGGGGATGGGACTGCCTGGGGGAGGAGACCGATTGTTGTTCCTAAGCATTAGGAACAACTGACCAGTCTCCTCACCCCTGACATAACGGAGATCTGTCTATTTACATTGACAGACCTCCGTTCTGTCTCTCTCAGGAGCGATCGCGGGTACCCAACTTTGCGTGTGCACCCTTTAGTGCTCTTAAAGAGGCTGACATACAGCTACAACAGCTCGCCCAGGGGAGCCAACCTGCTGCAGTATAACTGCGGTGGCTGGTCGGGAACCAGTTAAACAATGAGGTTGAACTATTTATACCAACCTCAATATCATTTATGAACAAGTTAAACAAAATTGTTCCCAGGACAGAGTCTTGGGGTACCCCATTTACAACTCTAGATCATTCAGAAAATACACGATTTATCACCACTGTATGGACGCACTCCCCTAAACTGTTTTCTTTTTAGGTACACACTCGTTGTCAATGCCAACAGACCTCAATTTGTAAATTAAGAGTTTGGCAAAATCCAGATACACCACATCCACAAACCTTCCTCCATCCAAATTAAAGCTTACATCCTCATAGAATGTTAACAGGTTGGTTTGGCATGAGCGATCTTTCATAAATCCCTGCTGGTTACTGCTAATGATACTATTTTCATCAGCAAACTCTTGGTCTCTTATCATCCCCTCCAATAGTTTACATATTATTGATGTTAGGCTGACTGGTCTGTATTTTCCAATTACGGTATATATCTCTGCCCTTTTTTGCATATTGGTGCCACGTTTGCTTCTCGCAAATCAGTTGGTACCATTCCAGTCAGCAAACTGTCAAGAAAAATTAGGGATAACAGCCTTGTTATAACTTGGTTATAACCTGGCTAAATTCTTTGGAATAAGCCATCTGGTTCTGGTTATTTATTTACAATAAAGTGGTTGTAAACTCATTGTAGTCCTAAATGGTTCCAAGCAACAATTATTGTAATGACAATTGATTCATATGCCCCAAAATAAAAAAAATCACTAGCAGCCAGTGGGCATGTACATTCAGAGCCAGCACTGTCACTTCTGTGATGTGTGCCTGCTGCTCTGTGGCCAGTGGGTTGGTGATTGATAAGACACAGGGGAAGCAGTGTCCGAAGGGAAGGAGTGGGTGGGGCTGGAAGGGTAAGAATAGACAGGGCTGGCCAACAGGGAAGAGTAGACACAAACAACTCTACTAGAAAGTGTCTGAACAGGCACATTCCGCAGCACAAGGCAAGCGTTGTCGGTCACATACAGGAGGATTGCTGAATGTCTGCATTGGACGATTTCTAATCAAGCATTTAGCAATCCAAAAAGTGTTTATTATAAAAGTTTACGTTATTTAACAAAAAAAAAAGGGGAGAGTTGGATTTTTGACTGGAATTCCACTTTAAGTTGTTCAAGTCTTTTTCTAACACTGGCTTCTGTTAGTCACAAGGGTACATTCCATGTAATGTTACCAACAGTACTGTCTTGTTTATTATACCCCTCTTTTTCCTTTGTAAAAACTGAGGAGAAGAATGTATTTAAAACAGTTTCCTTCTCCCTTTCACTTGTTACCAACTTCACCGATCATCCTTTATGGGACCAGTATGCTCTGACCTTGAATTTTTTCTATTAACCACTTGCCGCCCACCCACTGTCAAATGACGGCTGGGCAGTGCGGCTCTCGTTCTGGGTGGATGTCATATGATGGCCTCCCAGAATGACCACTCTCGCATGCCCCCAGGGGCGTGCAGCATGGTGATCACGGCCACACCGTGTTGCTAGAACACGGCACGACCCCGATCTGTGTAAAGCGCCGCGGCCATGGCTCTTTAACTATGTGTTCGGCTGTGGCCAATCACAGCCGGTCACATGTACACGGAGATGCCGGTAATCGGCTCTCCTCGCCTCACACTGACAGAGTGTGAGGAGAGAAGAGCCGATCAGTGGCATCTCCTCACAGGGGACAGCTAGGTATGTAATCAGGGCACTGATCATCAGTGCCCTGATTACAATTAAGTGCCCACCAGTGCCAGCAATGATTGCCCATCACTGCCAGCAATCAGTGCCAATCAATGCCCACAATTGCCACCAATCTGTGCCCACAAGTGCCAGCAATCAGTGGCCATTAGTGATGCCAGTCAGTGCTGGCTATCAGTACTGCCCATCAATGCCCATCAGTGCCACCCATTAGTGCCACCTATCTGTGCCCACCGGTGTCACCTATCTGTGCCCACCAGTGCCGCCTATCTATGCCCAGTGCCCACCAGTGCCGCCTATTAGTGCTCATCAGTGCCACCTATCAGTGCGACATATTCGTGCCTCCTCATCAGTGCCCATAAATGCCGCCTCATCAGTGCCCACAAGTGCAGCCTATCAGCGCCCATCAGTGAAGGAGAAAAATAACTTATTTACAAAATTTACTGACAGAAACTAAGAAAATCAATTTTTTTCAACATTTTTGGTTTTCTTTTTTTTTTTTTTTTTTTTAGGAAAAAATAAAAAAGCCAGGAATGATTAAATACCACCAAAAGAAAGCTCTATTTGTGTGACGAAAATTATAATTTCACATGGTTACTTCTTCCTTTCTCTGTTGGGGTCCCCCAAGGTTCTGTTCTTGGACCTCTCCTATTTTCAATCTACACCTCCTCCCTGTGTCAGCTGCTAGCCTCCCATGCCTCTCAATACCATCTCTACGCTGATGACACTCAAATCTATTTCTCTACCCCTCAGCTCACTCCTTCAGTCTCCTCTCGTATAACCAATTTACTATCCTATATATCAGTCTGGATGTCACACCACTTCCTCAAACTTAATCTAAAACCGAACTTATCATTTTTCCTCCCCCTCGCACCTCTTCCCCTGATCTTTCTGTCAAAATCGATGGCACAACTATAAGCCTATCCCTACATGCCAAGGTCCTAGGTGTAATCCTGGACTCTGAACTCTCCTTTAAGCCCCACATCCAATCGTCGTCCAAATCTCGCCGCCTCAACCTCCGCAACATCTCCAAAATACGCCCCTTTCTAACCAATGACACAACAAAGCTCCTACTTCACTCCCTGGTCATCTCTCGTCTCGACTACTGCAAATCCCTCCTCATTGGTGTACCTCTACATAGTCTATTCCCCCCCGTCAATCCATCATGAATGCTGCTGCCAGACTCATCCACCTTACCAATCGCTGTGTCTGCTTCTCCTCTCTGTCAATTCCTCCACTGGCTTCCGCTCACCCAACAAATTAAATTCAAAAATGCTAACAACTACTTACAAAGCCATCCACAACTCTGCCCCCAGCTACATCACTAACCTAGTCTCAAAATACCAACCTATTCATTCTCTTCGTTCTTCTCAAGACCTCCTGCTCTCTAGCTCCCTCATCACCTCCTCCCATGCTCACCTCCAGGACTTTTCCAGAGCCTCTCCAATCCTATGGAACTCCTTACCCCCAATCTGTCTGATTAACTCCTACTCTATTAGCTTTTAGACAATCCCTGAAAACCCTCCTCTTCAGAGAAGCCTATCCTACCCACACCTAGCTTTAGTTTCATTTTCTCCCTCTGATCATTCCTCACAGCTATTACCTTTTGTTCCACTTGACCCTCCCTTCTAGACTGTAAGTTCTAACGAGCAGGGCCCTCTGATCCCTCCTGTATTGAATTGTATTGTAACTGTACTGTTTGCCCCCATGTTGTAAAGTGCTGAGCAAACTGTTGGCGCTATATAAATCCTGTATAATAATAATAATAATTTAGTGTTCTTGTCCTCCTCTCGTGTCTCCTTTTCCGATAATTTATGGTAAACATAATTACTCTGCGATCACTGTTTCATAAGTTATCTCTTACTTCCACATCTGCATCAACTTTGTGTTGTTTGGAATTAGTAGGTCTAGCAGAGCATTTTTCTAGTTGGGACATTCACCAATGAGCATATGAAATTGTTCTACAAGACCTTCAAGGAACATGTCTTAGATGAGTGAGTAGTTTTGTCAGCCCAGTCAATATCAAGCTAATTGACTTCCCCCATAATATTAACATTGCCCAACCCCAGCACCATTTCTAACTGTGTAAGGCGATGGGTCTGCTCTCCATTCTTCAGGTTAGGTGGCCTCTAGCATATATCCACTGTTAATTTACCATTTGTTTCTTCCCTTTGAAGCTCCAATTACAAGGATTCCCCCACCTCCCTTGCCCCAATAGCAATGACTTCCTTTATATTTCTTTCCCCTCTTCTACCTACCCTGTCCCTTTGATACAGGGAGTACCCCTAAACAGTTGCAAGCCAGTCGTGAGCTGTCAAACCAAATTTCTGATATTCCCACAAAGTCAAAATCCTCCTCATGTATCAGCAGTTCAAGTTCTTCCAAACTTCTAGCATTTGTGAACATGTCTTTTCATTTTGTACAAGCACATATTATTTTCGCCTTGTTTGTTCTAAGGCTGCAATAGGATTCTGATCACTGATCAATGATACTGGAATGGAGACCCTCCTCTAAGATGGGGTACAAACAACATCACACAAACAGAAAAGCATGGGTGACTACATTCTTGAAGTATAGGCTTTACAACTGTATTGCAGGCTTTATAGCAATTACCCAGTCTTTATAGCAATTTTTAATGAATATTGTGTTACTAGAAAATTGTTCAAATTCATGTTTTGTTTTAATATATATATTTTCTAAGATAAAATGACCACACTAACTTAATGACTGTATTATAGTATTGTTAACAGCAGTGAATTGTGCAAAAGTGAAATGGGGAGCCTGGCTTCAAGTATTGTCCACATTTGGCAAAGTCTTAGCCTTGGTTATCATCATCATCACAGGAATTGTACGACTATGCCAGGGTAAGTGTGATCATTTACACTGCATTACAAACTGAAAACTAGGACATTCAAAATATTTGTTGAATGCTAAAAAGTGAATTAGTTATTGGCACCAAGAAAGTTGGCCACCCAGCCCAATCCATGTGAATGCATGTGTGTATGATGGCCTCAGCCAGCACTGCTCCACTGACCACGCCCTCCAATGCGTTTCACCCTGCCCACTGGGGGCTTAGTCATAGAGGTCTTTCTTTCTTTGTCGGCACCTCTGGATGAGTGATATCCCATGCCAGAACCCCTACTCCTGAGCCCCAGTGGGGACACATACCTCACTTGCTTGGAGCGGCACTACAAGATCTTAAAGGTCGCAGTTATTGGCACCAATTATGCGCAAGCTCACTTTTTCCAAATTTTGGTCCTTAGAGATCACTATCTGTTGGGATTTAAAAGTACCAATTATTGATAGTTTTTATGATGAGGATTTAGTGACACTTTTAGGATGCATTAAAAATTATGGAGCTGCATTAAAGTGGTTCTAATAAACACTAATGTTTTTTTTTACCTTAATGCATTCTCTGCATTAAGATAAAAAAACATTACACTGTTTGTTTCCCCTCTTCCCTAACATTTGCCTGGGTCTTCTATTGATCCAGCAATGTGCCTGGCAGCAGGTCTTCTCTCCCCTCTTCCTGGTCTCACCAGGGGCGGATCCAGGGGGGGGGCAACGGGGCAATTGCCCCCTCCGAGAGATGCGGGTGACAGAGAGCAGGGTGTGAGAGAGAGCCCGCCGGCGGGCGGCTCCGTAAGTGAGAGAGCCGCCAGGCGGCTCCGTGAGTGAGTGACAGAGCCGCTGAGCAGCTCCGTGAGTGAAAGAGCCGCCGGGCGGCTCCGTAAGTGAGAGAGCCGCCGGGCGGCTCCGTGAATGAAAGAGGAGCCGGGAGGCTCCGTGAATGAAAGAGGAGCCGGGCGGCTCCGTGACTGAGGGAGCCGCTGGGCGGCTCCGTGACTGAGGGAGCCGCTGGGCGGCTCCATAGGTGAGAGAGCCGCTGCTGACATGTGCCGCTCAATGTGGGCGGGCTGCTGCCCACTGGCCAATCAGGGAGCCGGCGGGCAGGGGAGCAGAGAGATGACATCATCTCTCACTGCCCGGCGCCCGCCCTGCATCCCTTCAGTTCAACTTCCCCCCCTCCATGCAGGCAGCTGCGGCAGCAGAGAGATTACATCATCTCTCTGCTGCCTGTCTCTGGGACACAAGAGACCACCTTAGCAGGTGGCAAGTGACAGGCGACGTGGCAAGTGACAATCCGCAACATGTGGCAGGCGACGTGGCAAGTGACAATCCGCAACATGTGGCAGGCGACGTGGCAAGTGACAATCTTCATCTGGTGGCAGGCAACGTGGCAAGTGACAATCTGCATCTGGTGACAGGCGACGTGGCAAGTGACAATCCACAATATGTGGCAGGCGACGTGGCAAGTGACAATCTGCATCTGGTGACAGGTGACGTGGCAAGTGACAATCCGCAACATGTGGCAGGCGACGTGGCAAGTGACATGACAAGTGACAATCCGCAACGTGGCAGGCGACGTGGCAAGTGACATGGCAAGTGACAATCCGCAATGTGGCAGGCGACGTGGCAAGTGACAATCTGCATCTGGTGACAGGTGATATGGCAAGTGACAATCCGCAACATGTGGCAGGCGACGTGGCAAGTGACAATCTGCATATGGTGACAGGTGATATGGCAAGTGACAATCCGCAACATGTGGCAGGCGACGTGGCAAGTGACAGTCTGCATCTGGTGACAGGTGACATGGCAAGTGACACACTCGGGGCTCCCACTGATTCTGCATTATGGTGAGTTAAACTATTTAATTTTTTTATAACAATGTAATTATAGTAATAATGCGCTTCAATCATCTTGACACCATAACAACCATGGTGCCGTGATGATTGAAGCGCCAACACCAGCCATTTCCCCGATAGATGTACCCCAAAAAAATATATTTTCTGGCAGTGCCCCTCCCGAGACTAGGCTCTGGATCCGCCCCTGGGTCTCACAGGTTTTGCTGAGAGCATCGGGGGCCACTGCTGTTACTCAAATCCAGTGATAAGAGAGCAGGAGGTAGGGCTGAGCTGTGCTGTGTGTGTATAGTTGCAATAGTCCATATTCCCATCGCACATATTCCTGTGGAAAGCTCTAGGATACTGGGTACTGTAGCAACCACCAGCTGGAGACTGGATCATGAACGCCACAAAGAATATATTTGCCAGCACACTTTGGATCTTCAATCCAAATGGTTTTCATTTCAGCATGATCACATCGCAAGCAAGAAAGTGCAACTGCGTGACTCTAAATCATTGCAGTTTCTTGCTTGTGATTTGATCATGCTGAAATAAAAACTGTTTGGACTGAAGATCCAAGGTGTGCTGGCAAATAAATTCTTTGTGTTTATAGCTGCAGGCCAGGTTTTGCCTTTACAATCTCTTTAATTTGTGCCTTTCTTTTCTGCAAGGAGATCTGCTTTAAATCTAATTTAAGTTTGTGTTTTTGACTTACAAAATGTACTTTAACACTTTAAGACCTCACGCACACTAGGTGTTTAGGTCTTGTGCATGAGATCCTGACATTTTGGTGTCAGTGGAAGGCACATGCGCACTGTCTAGCCCAGCTGCCAGCAGCCTGTAAAATTCTGTGAGAGGCTTAAAGCTGCTTTGACTGGATGGGGCTGTCTGCATTCTGTGCGTTTGTCCCTGGGCACAAACTCCTCTACATGTTCATACATCCGGGTGTCCCCCCCCCCCCCCGGCCGACCCAGCTGCCACAGCTCTCAACCTCCCATAGAGTTTTACAGGTTGCCTACAGCGGGGATAGATGGTGTACCTGTGACTGACGCTAACAATCACCCCAGTGTGCATGAGGTCTAAAGGCGCAAAATATTTTTATGAATATAAAAATATTCAGTTAAACAAAAAAAAAGGACATCTGTTAATTTTCAATCCCCCTTTTGACTGCAAATACAACTGTAATCATTTTGGTCTCTAGCAGTTTTCCACATCCAGATCCTGCAATTTCCCCCCATTCTTTTTTAAAAATATTGCTCCAGCTGTGTTGGATAGGAACCATTGATGAACATCAATTTTCAAGTCTTGTCAATTGAATTGATCTCAGGGCTGTGACCGAGCCATTCTAAGATATTCAAGTTCTTGATTTTAAAGCACTCTAGTGTAGATTTAGCAGTATGGCCACTGTCCTGCTAGCACTTGTAGTTTGACTTTGGGGCTTCCAGGTGTAACAGCAAGTTACAATCTACCAGACTCCCTAATAGTTATATCACCAAAAGTATAGTAAGTTACAACCCCCAACTCAAAACCATCACCACCTAAACACTTAAAAGAGAATTGCGGGATCCAAAATAAAACAAACATTTACACTCACCTAGAAAGCTGCAGCATTGATCTGAGCTTTAGCTATCCCCTGCCCGATCTACCTTGAGAACTGAGCGATCAAAAACCACTGATATCTCAGTTCTCAGGTCCGCTATGACATTGAACAGTGACTGTTAGTATCCGTTTGGTGCTTAGACCCTCCAGTGCTCACTGGAGCGCTGGACTGTGGAGGGGGCGGGAGCAGCTGGCTCAGGCTCTTAGCAGCATACTGAGAGGCTTTGCCAGCTGCCGGCCAAGCATCTGGGCGTAACCCAACTTTTTGTTGGGATTCCTGCAGTGGCGTCACTAGGGTTGGTGTCACCTGGTGCGGTAAAACATGGTGTCACCCCCCCCCGTGTATCCTGCCCAGCGCCCTGCAGGCAGTGCACGGTCACCAGGCGCACCCCAAACCGGTCCCTGTAAATTATAGTATAGGGTGGTATAGTGGCAGGTTAGAGTAGTATAAGGTGGTATAGTGGCAGGCTAAGGTGGTGTAGTGGCAAGTTAGGGCAGTATAGGGTGGTATAGTGCAGGTTAGGGTGGTATACGGCAGGTTGGGGTGGTATAGGGCAGGTTGGGGTGATATAGGGCAAGTTAGGGTCATATAGGGCAGTTTAGGGTCATATAGGGCAGTTTGGGGTGGTATAGGGCAGGTTAGGGTGGTATAGGGCAGGTTGGGGTGATATAGTGCAGTTTGGGGTGATATAGGGCAGGTTAGGGTGGTATAGGGCAGGTTGGGTTGGTATAGGGCAGGTTATGGTAGTATAAGGCAGGTTGGGGTAGTATAAGGCAGGTTGGGGTGGTATAGGGTAGGTTGGGGTGATATAGGGCAGGTTGGGGTGGTAAAGGGCAGGTTGGGGTGGTAAAGGGCAGGTTGGGGTGGCATAGGGCAGGTTGGCATAGTATAGGGCAGGTTGGGTGGTAGAGGAAAGATTGGGGTGGTATAGGGCAGGTAAGTGAGGTATAGGGCAGGTTAGGGTGGTATAGGAAGGGTTAGTGAGGTATAGGGCAGTTTGGGTGGTATAGGGCAGGTTGGGGTGGTATAGGACAGGTTGGGGTGGTATAGGGCAGGTTGGGGTAGTATAGGGCAGGTTATGGTGGCATAGGGCAGGTTAGTGAGGTATAGGGCAGGTTGGGGGGGGTATAGGGCAGGTTAGTGAGGTATAGGGCAGGTGGGGGTGGTATAGGGCAGTTTGGATGGTAAAGGGCAGGTTAGGGTGGTATAGGGCAGGTTGGAGTGGTATAGGGCAGTTTGGGGTGGTATAGGGCAGATTGGGGTAGTATAGGGCAGTTTGGGGTGGTATAGGGCAGGTTGGGGTAGTATAGGGCAGTTTGGGGTGGTATAGGGCAAGTTAGTGAGGTATAGGGCAAGTTGGGGTGGTATAGGTCAGGTTGGGGTGGTATAGGGCAGTTTGGGTTGGTATAGGGCAGTTTGGGTTGTATAGGGCATGTTGGGTGGTATAGGGCAGGTTAGTGAGGTATAGGGCAGTTTGGGGTGGTATAGGGCATGTTGGGTGGTATAGGGCAGGTTAGTGAGGTATAGGGCAGTTTGGGGTGGTATAGGGCAGGTTAGGTTGGTATAGGGCAGGTTAGGTGAAATAGGGCAGGTTGGGGTGATATAGGGTAGGTTGGGGTGATATAGGGTAGGTTAGGGTGATATAGGGCAGTTTGGGGTGTTATAGGGCAGGTTGGGGTGATATAGGGTAGTTTGGGGTGATATAGGGCAGGTTAGGGTGGTATAGGGCAGGTTGGGGTGGTATAGGGCAGTTTGGGGTGACATAGGGCAGGTTGGGGTGGTAAAGGGCAGGTTGGAGTGGTCTAGGGCAGGCTGGCATAGTATAGGGCAGGTTGGGGTGGTATAGGAAAGGTTGGGTGGTATAGGGCAGGTAAGTGAGGTATAGGGCAGGTTGGGGTGGTATAGGGCAGGTTTAGTGAGGTATAGGGCAGGTTGGGGTGGTATAGGGCAGTTTGGGGTGGTATAGGGCAGGTTAGGTTGGTATAGGGAAGGTTGGGGTGGTATAGGGCAGGCTGGGGTGGTATAGTGCAGTTTAGGGTGCAATAGGGCAAGTTAGGGTGATATAGTGCAGCTTGGGGTGTTATAGGGCAGTTTGGGGTGGTATAGGGCAGTTTGGGGTGATATAGGGCAGGTTAGGGTGGTATAGGGCAGGTTGGGGTGGTATAGGGCAGTTTGGGGTGACATAGGGCAGGTTGGGGTGGTAAAGGGCAGGTTGGCGTGGTCTAGGGCAGGCTGGCATAGTATAGGGCAGGTTGGGGAGGTATAGGAAAGGTTGGGTGGTATAGGGCAGGTAAGTGAGGTATAGGGCAGGTTAGGGTGGTATAGGGAAGGTTAGTGAGGTTTAGAGCAGGTTGGGATGGTATAGGGCAGGTTGGTGTGGTATGGGGCAGGTTGGGTGGTATAGGGCAGGTTGGGGTGGTGTAAGGCAGGTTGGGGTGGTATAGGGCTGTTTTGGGTGGCATAGGGCAGGTTGGGGTAGTATAGGGCAGTTTTTGGTGGTACAGGGTAGGTTAGGGATCTATGCAGTGACAGTTTGCAGTACCTTATAACATAGCTGCAGATGAAGACACTCAAGGCTGCTGTGTCCTCGCCTTTTTCTCCTCCTTCAGCCATGGGATCAGGTAGAGCAGTGGTTCTCAACCTGGGGGTCAGGACCCCCTCGGGGGTCAAATGACAATTTGCCAGGGGTCTGTCCCTGGAACCTGTGGCCATCTAGCTGGACTGTTCCTGGAGCCCGCGGCCGCCCACTCAGCTTCTTCGCAGCCGCCCATTCAGTTCATAGCATGGCTGGGGGGCAGAGACTAGAGGTCAGCTGAGTGGTGAGGAATAAGGTGGGTGGGGCTGGAGGAGACCCTATCTCCTGATTTCGGCATAGGTGTCACTGCTGCGAGACACTACAAAGTCGGAGACACAGTGAGTAACACTACCTGTGATTAGAGTTGCCATTAAAAGTCCCCACTACAGTTCTCAGATCAGCAGATGACCTTGATCAAGAGCACCTAAGTTGGCTGATCAGAACCCCCGCCAGCACTGCCACTCATCCCATTCCCACCACCAAGGAGTAAGAGAAGGAATAAAAATAAAGAATACATGGAAGGGAGAAGAAAAGAGGGGGAGGAACAAAGAAAAAGGGAGAGAAAGAATAAGAGAAAGAACAAGAAAGACAACTAGAGAGAGGGATGGGGGGGGGGGGGGGCAAGAAATTGGGATAGAGAGGGATAAAAGGGAAAGAAAGGAGAACAAATAAAGAGTGGTACATCCTAAAATGTACCATAAGGGGTTTTAATACTGTATGAGTGGAAGGGACTCAGGGAGCGCTAAATGTCCATGGGTTATTATTTGTTTTGCCTTGGGAGCTGACAACCCACGCTACGAAAATAATTTTACTGTTGGGGGTCCCCACAACTTGGGAAATTTTATCAAGGGGTCACAGCACTAGATCGGTTGAGAACCACTGAGCTAGAGTAAAGAAATCTGTGGGAGGAGTGGAGGCAGCCACAACCCCAGCTCCGCCCACCAACCCCAGCTGAAGGAGATATTGGAGATCCCTGAGGGTTAGATTCACTGATGAAGCTCTGCAAGTGCACCCCCCTCTGGCGGGTGTCACCCAGTGCGGGCCGCACCCCCAGCAACCCCATAGCAACGCCACTGGATCCCTGCCGAGCCTAGAGTGGCTCTGTGATGTCAGCCAATGGCAAGCTTAAGATCACAGGAGTACAGAACTAAGTGCAATCATGTGACCCACAAAAGTATGGCTAAAAGACCTCTGGATATTTTTCTCCTTTAAAGTGGTATTAAAAACAACAATTTCAAAATTTCAGCTTACAAGTCATTAGATGTGGTGGTTGCATTTAGTTTCTTTTTTTTTTAGGCCTTTTTCCCTGTGTTTTCACCTGGTGATCTGGCCAGTAACAAAATCCTGTATTAGCGTGCCCACACTCTAGATAAATGGGCACAGAGGGCACATTTGAACATCAGCATTGTTGGTCTGGTGGAAGGGAAGTGTTAGATGTACTACTGTAGCTGATTTAGATGCACAAACAATTTGAAGCCAAACTCCAGCTAACACTTTATAATCAATTACAGCAAACAATTATTACCTTTTGGAATAAAGGTTTTACATAAATAAATAAAAGCTGATCAGTGTAAGCACCTCTGCCAGTGTTAAATGGTTTGTCTCCTTTCTGTAACTGATACATCTGCAGTAAAGCTTGTTCTTTTGAAAAACAACAGACTTACTGGCCAGATCACCAGGTGAAAATAGAAGAAAGCAAGCCTAAAAAAGATGACTGATGCAGCCATTACATCTAAGAATTGGTAAGCTGCAATATAATAAATGTTTGCTTTTAAGTTTAAGGTCACCTTAACCCCAAAACCTGAAAATTAGCCTTCAAAAAATATTCAAAATGTAACGCAACGTGCTTATACGTTCCTGTGTTATACCTACAACCTCTCATCATACACTGTTGTAAATTCTATATGCAGTACGTATGTTTGTGGATCAGGTGTTTATATCAATAAACTTTCTTTTGATTAAAAAAGATATATATATATATATATATATATATATATATATATATATATATATATATATATATATATATATATATATATATATATATATATATTTTTTTTTTTTTTTTTTTAATTTATTTATTTATTTTTTTCAAAATATTTATTTAGGAAAAAAAATAAATGTGGTATAGTTTCCTATTACAGGCCCGTTTCCTTTCTTATAAAATTTAGTTGCTCCTCACACATTTTATTAATGTGTCCATTATTTTTCATTAATAAATATAATGGCTGTATTGACCATGTGATCTCATTGTAGGTAGCACATATTATTTGGAAAACTCATTTGAAGGATCAGTGACAAATATAGGCTCATTAACTATGGCTTTCTATTCGGCGCTGTATTCATTTTCTGGCTGGGACTGCATTAATTATGTAACAGAAGAAATGAAGAACGTTAAGAGGTATTGTTCCTGAATCTATTAATATTCAAATTCCATCACAATGTATATTTCCATCAATACTGATATTTCAGTATTGTGTGATTTCTGGTATACTGGATTCATATACAGTATCTCTGAAGACTCAACCAGTGAGCTGCTTGCAGCTGTCATTGAGCAGACCTACAGGCTTTTATACCTTCCATGTTACTGGTTCAGATCAAGTATGAGATCAGGAAAGCCATAAACATATATCTGTGTTATTCGTGGTCAGTGATTCCAAGTGCTAAAGACAGCGAGCTAATGTGACAGGCAACTAGCAGGTGCGCCCCCCCCCCCCCCCCATTGTTACATTCTGGCTGAGTCTCTCAAATTTGTGAGGAGGTTAAAACTTGCCCAGGGCTGAGCAGGCTTCACTGCTTTTTTGCTCTCTCCCGAGATGGACTATGGGTTTGTACTGTGCATAGAGCAGTGCACAAGACCACAACTAACTTGCACTGCTCGTCCAAACAAATGCACGTGAGGGGGGGAAAAGGAGAGATTCAGAAGCTCATGGAGGACGTTACAAGAAGACAGAAAATCACACAGTAAACAATTTCATGAAAAATGGATCAAAGCATACACTTTCATCTTACAACATTTGCATTGTAATAACAACAAAAAAATTGTTGTTTTTGACAATCCAATATACTGTAAGCTTACTTGAAATATCTCCTGTTATATTGTGAGCTCTGCCTCTTTTCTGACCATCTCTTTACAAAACTTTCTGGATTCCCTGCATGCTTTTCAGCATCTCTTCTGCTGTTTAATTACTAAGGATTACATATCCCATGGTACCTTGCTGCCAGTAGGTAGTGATTCATGTAATGACTCCACCCCCTGAAATTCCTCCTCTCAGCACCTCTGTAGTTCAGAAGGCAGGCTCTGTGAAATTTGTGACACATCAGTGCTTACTCACGGGCCATAGTGAATATTTATCACAAAATTCAAGGAAGTAAATGTGGGTGGAGCTTCACAAAGTACGTTTACAAACTTCAAGTACAGAATAAAAGGAGTAGGCTAGAAATAATTGAAGTTGAATGTAAAATATATCATTTTACATTTTGGCCATAGATACACTTTAAGCATATTTAATATAGATGTCAGATATTAACAATTATGTGAAAACACAAAATCTACAAAAATAAGCATAAGGTCTTTTTCCACCTTTCATCACATTTAACAACGTCATCATCCTACAGTCAACCCACCCAAAACAGATGTTTCATAAGGGTCTCAGCCTCCTGTTAAATTACTGTACAGTAAAACCTTGGTTTGAGAGCGTTTTGCAAGACAAACAAAATTTTTTACAAAATTGTGACTTGATATACAAGTGATGCCTTGATATAAGAGTAGCGTCATGTCACAACTGTCAAAAGAGAACAGAGGCACCTCTAAGTGTAGCAATATGGTTACATTTAATGAAGGTACAACAGTTAGAAATTTGGCAAGTATAGTATTCCTGCGCTACCATGCAAAATTGGAAAACGATATGAGGGGGACAAGCAGCTTGCACCGAGAAGGGTCCAACCTGGCCCTAAATGATAGCTAAAATTGAAAAGGGGGGATGGTGCTGCGCTAATCCTAGTGTAAACGTATCGAAATAATACAAAGTATTACTGGAGTGGCATAGTGCCTAATGTAAAGGGTAAATAATAAATATTGGATCGTGCGTTGCTAAAATAGTTGCTGCGTACATATACTAATGAAGGATAATAGCTACATGTGAATAAAGTGAATTCACGACTTATTAAAAATGCAAACACTTCACCTGTGGTGTAAGGAGCAATGAAGGTAAATGTGAAAGGTGCAAACACATATAAGAAAATAAATGCAATAAATAAAAATAAAGTGAACCACACTCAAGTACAAGGTTACTACGGGTGTCCTGAGGGATCCCAGTAAGGTATGTATGCAAAGTGACAACACATTACAAATAAAAAACCGGGATGGAGCAATAAACCACACTCAGGTGCAAAGTTACTATGGGTGTCCTGAGAGATCACACTACCAGTGATAAATAGAATCAAAAAAGTGCACACTGCAAACTATATATGGATAGTCTAAACATATGGATATAAGTGAAACAAATCCTTCACCTACAGTGCAAACCACTATAGAAATCCATTTAAAACATAAACGCATACAGAAAATAACATAAACCGCACTCCAGTGCAGTGTAAATATAAATGTCCTAAGAAATCCTGTTAGGAGTGATATTAAAGTGTCCAGTGTCAGCAATCCGTGCTCACAATATAAAATTGTTCAACATCCAAAAAAAAAAAGGAAGAAAGTGACTTTGTGCAGCAACAGTTAATTATAGAGCTTCTTAAACGTGCTTAATGGGAATCGTGAAGGCAGCAGCTAGATTTTAGCATTGCTTTCCTCGGATGGGTAAGAGATGTGGAGTGACAACACCAATCCTCTTCATGCAGCAATCCTATAATGGAGGGCAATGGCCCCTTACCTCACTGCGCTGAGGTTACAGCATGAATCAATCAGTATATATGATGTCTCCTATGGGGATCAGTCCTGGGTCCCAAGCTGTCCTTCAATATGCCTCAGATATTGCAGGGGGCATAGCGAACCAAAGGAAAACAAAGGTGCCACATAGTGTAGTAATTTTTATAAAGTAAAAGGCTTTGTTAAAAAATCACATAGGGTACTCACACAGTGGTGCAACAGGGAATGAGTTGTATCCGAACGAGCGGCGAGCTCGTATATTGTTACAGTGGAGGGTGCCGGTCCCTATGCGTGGCGTCACGGGTCACGTGGCTCCCCTGAAGAAGCCACGTGACTCGAGACGCCACGCGTAGGGACCGGCACCCTCCACTGTAACAATATACGAGCTCACCGCTAGTTAGAAATTTACATTTTTGATGATTAAAACAGGCACATCTAAGTATGCAGGTATCCGGGGTAAAGCTGTCCACATAGACTATCCTCCTCACTGCCATAGACGTCGTCCCTTCCACGTTCCGCTCCATGAGCGCTTCAAGCCTTGTTTTTAGGTCGCTCTACTGCAGGATAGTCTTCCCGGTCACGATTGCAGACTGACAGCAGTGAGAGCCGGTCTATGTGAACCGATTTACCCAAGATCCCTGCATATTTAGATGTGCCTCTTTTAATCATTCACCATGTGATTTGCTAAATGTTGTACCTTCATTAAATGTAACCATATTCCTACATTTAGAGGCACCTCTCTTCTCTTTTATACTCTGTAGCTCCTGCTGGATTTTGCTTCTAATCCCCTTGTGGAGGCTTCCATTTGTGGACGGACATTTTATGGTTACACAACCTATCACATTGCTATAATCTTTTTATATGGACTAGAAATTGAAGGACTTATGAATAAATGGTTGTGGAACTAATCATTTGAGTTTCCATTATTTCTTATGGGGAGATTCGCTTTGATATAGAAGTGCTTTGGATTACAAGCATGCTTCCGGGACAGATTATGCTTGCAATCCAAGGTTTTACTATCCAAGGTATATTGTATTATGGAAAGTGAATAAACAGAGATGAGACTACTTTTTTGAAGCAGGAAGGGTGTGACCCTAATGCAAAACCTTCTGAACCAGAACACTAGCGGAGATATTTTACCACTATAGCTACCAGTACATAAACCAGAGAACAATTAACTTGTCTGTCTATGGCTTAAATATTTCAGAATGTACTGAACCATTAACCCTTTTCACTGCCAGTGCTTGCAGGTGGCCAAGTCCGTACACTGTGCGAACCTCTTTTCTCCCTCTCCTATAAGCTCATGGTCACTTCAGTGACCATAAACTTATAGCAGAATTGTTCAGCAGACTCTGCTGAACAATACTATAACTCTGAACAGCAAATTACAACCCGCTGATCAGCGTTATTAACCCTAAATGTGACCCCCCCCTCCATGCCGCCGCTTCCCTCCACAGAGAACAATGAGTGGTCCGATTGGACCCGTCTGAAAGACGGACAGGCGGACCCGATCGGCACAGCGTACCTTTACAGGGATGTACAATTGTTCGTGCATCTCTGTGCAGGCAGTCCCATTGATGTCATTTGGGATGTAGCAACTACACGAGCAGAGCCATTGCTTCCAATTTTATATCCATGTAGGTCCGCATGCATGTCCCTGAGCTCACACTGTCTGTAGTTGGGGTCATGTACACACATCCACACGGATGTCAGATTGGGAACAGCAGCTATGCCTGTGCAGCCGTTGCATCCCAATTGACATAAATGGGACTGCCTGTACGGGGATGCACGGAACACCAGTGCATCCCTGTGCAGGTAAACATGGCCCTCCATGTGCATACACTTTTTAGTATGCCACATGTGAACAATGCTTTAGTAGTAATTTAGCAGGAATTTTGTAAGTTACGTTGTGTTTATGTGCACTAATAATAATGTTAGTGTATTTTTAGTGAAAATAGCGATATGATGAACATTTGCACAATTATTGCGGGGCCCAAAAAATCAGTAGCACTTTTTTTATTCTACAGGTAATGTGCTTTCAGAAAATGTCTAGTTTGAGGGGTCTTTTCAAATTCTGAAAGCTGTAAGTGAAAAATGGTAACCTCCGGATTTTTTGCGTAAATTGTTGTTATTTACAGTTTTGAGTACCTTCAGTTTTCACCATTTCACAAAAATGTGGAATTTAAAATGTACAAATATTTGTTATTTATTAACTCAATACAGTTTTAATTTTTATATTTACTAGGAATTTAGCAGGAATTTTGTACATTTTGTCGTGTATGAATCCACTATTATTGAATTTAGTGTATTTTTAGTCAAAAAATTGTTTTGATAAACATTTGCGCAAATATTGCGCTGCCTTAAAAATCAGTAGCAACTTCTTTTTATTCTATTGGCCATGTGCTTTCAGAAAATGTATGGTTTGGGAGGTCTTTTACAAATTCTGAAAGCTGTAAGTGAAAATGGAAAACCTCCTTATTTTCTAAGAAACATTTGCAGATGTTCGATTTTCAAAAAGGCACAATTTAAAATTTACAATATTTGTTATTTATTAACTCAATACAGGTTAAGCTTTTACATTTAGTAGGAATTTAGCAGTAAAATGTTCTGTGTTTGTATCTGCTAATAATGATTTAAGTGTATTTTTAGCGAAAATATTGCTTTGATAAACATTTGCACAAATATCGTGGGGCCTTAAAAATCAGTAGCACCTTCTTTTTATTCTACTGGTCCTATGCTTTCAGAAAATATATGGTTTGGGGGTCTTCAACAAACTCTGAAAGCTGTAAGGGAACAATGAAAACCTTCAGATTTTTAGAGAAATGTGGTTATTTACATATTTGCATACGTTCGGTTTTCACCATTATGCAAAAAGGCGTAATGTAAAAATTAGAAAATATTTATTATTTATTAACTCAATACAGGTTAAGCTTTTATATTTAGTAGGAATTTTGTAAAATGTACTGGGTTTTTATCTGCTAATAATGATTTGAGTGTATTTTTAACGAAAATATTGTTTTGATAAACATTTGCGCAAATATCATTGTGCCCTAAAAATCAGTAGCACCTTGTTTGTATTCTACAGGTAATGTGCTTTTAGAAAATATATTGTTTGGGGGGTCTTTAACAAACTCTGAAAGCTGTAAGGGAACAATGAAAACCTTCCAATTTGTAGAGAAATGTGGTTATTTAAATTTTTGCGTACATTCAGTTTTCAACATTAAAAAATAATGTAGCACTAACCCCCGAAGGAGCTGCTGAGTTATTTAGGCCTGTACTCTGCTTTATACCCCTTTGAATATCTCAGTCCCCCTGACACAGCTGTGGTGTAATAGTGTGCAGTTAGAACGAAATCACAAAGGCAAGTTCACAATACTCAATATAGCATACCTGTCTGTAGTCACCTTACCCTCCTCTTGGCTGGTGATGAAGAGGAAAAAAACAGCAATCACACAGCTGTACTTGAATAATAACCGTATTTACTGTAGTTGTATTAGAAGGGTTAAACTACAATGGTTGTACTGTCAGACCAACATAGTCTAACAGACAACTAAACCTTACAAAGGTACAATACAGGTATATAAAATGTCTGAAATAATATACGAGAGGTATAACAAAGTAAATAGGATACCGTCAGAGTGAGTGCATCTCACTCTAAGCATTGTCCTATTTCCTGCGCGCTTAAAGCTATACTAAATCAAATGTTGACTTGATTTAGTATAATACAACACTAGAGAGCTCCCTCCTTTAGTATCACACTACCCCAATATAGTAAAGTAACCCAAGGCCTTATGGGGGGCGTGGCCAGCACCTGGGATGTGAGGACGTGCTCAGCCTGAGCTCCGTCCACACCGCACAGATCCTGCCAAAATCCTGCAATCCAGGCCGACATCCGAGGGTCCCACATACCCCCACAGTACCCGGAAAGCACTGAGACCATCCGGGGATGGTCAAATACGGCCCACCGATGGAGGAGGCCCCGGGAATCGGGCCGTCGGTACCGCCATGCAGGCCGCACCAAAATGGCGCCGATCAACATGAGGGAGACACACAGCGGCAGGCAGCCTCCACATCCACACCCTGGAAGCAGCTCAAGGGGAAGGGTGAGTCACAAAGATCCCCCCCTACCTTAAGCCCAGAAGATCCACTCTTATTCTCCCCTGCAGAGGGACATGATCCTCAATCCCCCAGAGCAGACAGGGATGATGCAGGCCCTGCAGAGCCATCACTAGCCCAGATTATGGCAGCCATCCAGCACAGCCATGCATCTCTCACTACACAAATGGACACCATCAAAACAGAATTATCCTTTTTGAAACAGGATGTCCACAATATTCGCCATAGAGTGATTAATGCTGAACAACGTATTAGTGATATGGAGGATGAGACACGTCTCTTACAGGGCTCTGTGAGGGAACTGCGGCAGGCCCATGAATATACTGCAGATAAGCTCACGGATATGGAAGACCGCCTAAGAAGGAACAATTTACGTTTTTTGGGGTTCCCTGAGGGTGCTGAGGGCAAAACACCAGAAACATTCATGGAAAGATGGCTACTGAATGAGTTTGGAGCAAACACCTTTTCACCAATGTTCGCCATAGAAAGGGCACACAGAATCCCCATGCGCCCTTTACCGCCTGGGTCCCCACCACGTGCCATGATTATAAAGCTGCTACACTTCCGTGATAGAGAGGCTATTCTCAGAGTGGCTAGAGAGAGGGGCAAAGTTTTCTTTAATGGCAACAACATCACCATTTTCCCAGATTTTTCCGTAACTACGCAGAAGCAGAGAGCCACTTTTCTGGCAATTAAACGCAGGTTACGTGAGCTTCACCTTCCATATGGTATGTTATATCCTGCACGTTTGCGCATCATCTACCAGGGCAAGGCCTATTTCTTTACGGATCCCAGAGAGGCATCACAATGGGTGGACACCTTAGCACATCCGAATCGCAGGAATCAGGACAGGAGATCTCCTCCCCGATAGAGCCGCATTCTACATGAAGCCCATCTGGCGGCCTTTGCTACACCCCATTGCAGCTGTTATGGGACTTTCTTTACTGCACCCCCAGAAACAGAAATTATATCTCCAACTACACACAGTCAAGACGGGACTATAAATCCTACACTTCTCTGAAGAAGAAGACATATCCCACGTCACCCTCGGATGCCACTCAGCAACCTATCATCCTCCCTGACTTTTATTTTTCCTTTTTCTATTATTCTTATTATTATTTTTTATCACCGTGATTCTACAGGCCAAGAGACACCACACATTCTTTATTTTGTGCGGACAAACGCGGATGGAGGCCCAGAGCTGTGGACCTTTCCACGTCTCCTAAAATTAGTTGGCTAGGGGTCTGAGCCATGGCCCTCCTGCCAAATTGGTTTGGTTATGGGAACAAAGCTCTCATATGTTGGGGGATGAGAGCCGGGAGGGTTAGGGAGGGGGGAAAATTTGTTGGGGTATACTTTGAGGGGTTTTGTTACAAAAGACGCTGGTATTCAATGGTATATGCATACTTTAAAAATGTTGCTTTGGTTCTACAATTTTTGCAATCTTGGAGTGAGACTCATGGATTGATGAGTAACATATCAGAGATACTTATGTTTGGGTCCATCTCTCAGGGCTCGCTGGACCTTGTCCGGGGCTGGGCTCTGGCGGGCAATGGGAGGTGGACACGAATAGTTATAAATTGTTTATGCGCATGTCTAAGCTCCGTATAGTTTCATGGAATGTTAGGGGGCTTAATTCCAAGGTCAAAAGGTCACTGATGTTTGATTATTTGGCAAGACACAGCCCACACGTGATCCTCCTCCAGGAGACCCACCTACAGGGATCAAGAGTAATGGCCTTAAAGAGAGCAAAAATTTCCTATGCAATACATTCTACTTACTCCACGTATGCAAGAGGCACGTCTATTCTTATAGCGAAATCGGCCCCTATCACCATAAAACATATTAAAACTGACCCTAATGGATGTTTTGTTATTGTGGTACTTGAATTATGGGGTAAGTCCTATACGGTCACAAGCCTCTATGTCCCACCACCTTTCACTAAATTGTTCTTTGAACGGGTAATGAGCTCCATCCTGGCAATAGCAGAAGGCCCTCTGTTGATAGCAGGGGACTTCAACACAGTACTTGACAATTCCATAGACAGGTTCAAGTGTTCTACATTACCCCCCACACCCCTGTGCTCTTTTCTGACCCAATTTGATCTGGTGGAGACCTGGAGGTGGAAGCACGAAGACGGGAGGGAGTACTCATGTCAATCTGAAACGCATGGTACTCTGTCCCGGATAGACATGTGTTTGGTTTCATCCGAGCTATTGAATAGGGTGACTGAAGCCAGATATCTCCCAAGGGCGGTGTCTGATCATTCCCCCTTAATGGTGGATCTTGCCCTGGGCCCCCCCACCTCATACCGCATGTGGCGACTAAGCCCACTGTGGTTAGCAGATCAGATGGTGGTGGATCAGGGCACAGTAGAAATGAAAGCATATTGGTTACGTAACCGTCAGAGTGTCTCTGTCCCATTGACCTGGGACGCCTTTAAGGCCACCACGCGTGGCATTTTTGCTGCGGCGATTGGGCAGGCTCGTAAGGCGTCCCAGTCCAAATTAAAGGACGCGGAGAAGGATCTTAGGGCAGCCGAGGCTGCTTACTCAGCCACCCCTTCCCCAGTAACACACAATACCTGGAAACATAGATCCAGAGACCTGGATCTAGTCCTTTTAGAGCGTACCCAGAAGAAATTGCTATATCAAAACCAGCGAATCTTTGAGTTTGGAGACAAAAATAGCCGATTATTAGCGTATTTATCTAGGCCTGATTATCAACCGTGCAGTATTCCAAGAATTAAGAATACAATAGGTACAGTGGTGGAACAGAGTGGGGAAATAGTTGATGCTTTTGTGAAATTTTACTCCTCATTATATGCTACCAAAGCTCACTATACTATTGTAGAATTAGACGACTACTTGGCCGGCATCACGCTACCAAGGCACCAGGAAGAACAGGCCTCACTTCTTGATGACCCTTTGACGAAGGAGGAAATTGGAGAAGCCATACAGTCCTTTGCCAGAAACAAAACACCGGGACTGGATGGCTTCCCCATAGAATGGTATATACAGTTTAAGGAACTTTTGATACCCCATTTACTGAGAGTTTATAATTTTGCTATAAAAACGGGACAGTTGCCACCCTCTATGTCAGAAGCATTGATTGTCCTCATTCCCAAGCCTCATAAAGATCACCTATTATGTGAGTCATATAGACCAATATCATTAATTAACTCGGATGTCAAGATTCTAGCCAAAGTGCTCGCCCGGAGATTAAACTTAGTTATCACCACTATTATTGGGGCGGATCAGACTGGATTCATTCCAGGACGATCAACATCCATAAATTTACGGAGACTGTTCACAAACTTGCAGGCCACCCATGATGTCGTGGGGAATAGAGCGGTGCTGGCCTTAGATGCGCATAAGGCATTTGACTCGGTCGAATGGCCTTATCTGCTGGAGGTCCTGGCGAAATTTGGGTTTGGAAATACCTTTATCAAGTGGGTTCAACTTTTATACTCGCAGCCTACTGCTAGGCTGCGGATAAATACATCAGTAACCGATCCATTCCTGATTAAAAGGGGTACTAGGCAGGGCTGCCCCCTGTCGCCGTTGCTATTTGCAATTGCGATAGAACCTCTGGCGGCACTGATAAGATCCAGTGGGGAAATAAAGGGACTGATGATTGGGGGCCTAGAAGAGAAAGTATCTCTATACGCTGACGACATGTTAATATATTTGGCGGACCCCCAATCGTCTCTCCCAACCCTGCTGGAAATTATTCGACAGTTCGGCCTCTTCTCAGGGTTTCAAGTCAATTGGGACAAATCCCTTATGTTTAAAATAGATCAGGAAACGGTGTTTACACCCCCTTCCTCTTGCCCGTTACAAATAGTTGACTCTTTCAGGTACCTGGGGGTCATAATCAAACATCCTCTGTCCTCCTATAGCAAATATAATCTAGACCCACTTATTAACAGAATGAAGACCACACTGAAGACATGGACCAATCTTCCCTTAACGATATTAGGTAGGATAAATATCTTTAAAATGATATTCCTCCCACGTTTCCTATATCTCCTATGCAATTCACCAGTATACATCACCAAAACTAAATTTCAGGAGATTGACTCTATTCTTATCGCCTTCATTTGGAAGGGGGGAGCAGTGAGAATTGCAAAAAATACTCTTCAACTGCCGGTGTTGGAGGGAGGATTGGCACTACCATGTCTTCAGACATACTACATAGCCGCACAACTGGTTCATGCCCATTGGTGGTTCTTCCCTGAAGCCAACAATGCGGCTACGTCACTAGAAGCAGCCATACTCACTTCGTACGAATCCCTGCAGTATCTGGTCCACCGTCTATCTCTTAGAGGGAGGGAAAGCACTAAAATCCTCGAAATGACTCTACGGATTCTCAAACTAACTAGAATGCTGCCGGATACTGAACGCCGTACCTATTCTCCAAATACTCCCTTATGGGGGAACCCAAATTTACAGGAATTCGCCCGTAGGACAGATGGGGAATATTGGTCAAAAAAAGGGGTAAAAACCATAACGCATTTATTCTCAAATAATACGTTTAAGTCATTTGAGGAATTTCGCCAGGACCACCAGCTGCCACGCACAGCCTATTTTCATTACTTACAAATACGCCACACAGCAACCACCCAGTTTGAGCTGCGCAATATAACTGTCCGATTATCTCCGCTAGAGCAATTACTAATAGATCCTTCCCATGACAAACTGATCTCCACATACTATAAGACTCTATTGCACACCACAACGCACAGACTCAGCAACACGCTCACTAAGTGGAAAGCTGATATCCCTGAACTGACGGAGGATATCTGGCAGGACATACTTCCCCTCCAAGTCCCCTCTGTCATCTCCTCCAGGGACAGAGTCATACAAACCAAACTATTATACAGAGCATACTTTACGCCATCCTTATTATTTAAACTCAGAAAACTACCATCAGCAATGTGCTCCAGATGCAGCATTGTAGAGGCCACCTTCTTCCACTTGTTGTGGGAGTGCACCGAGATCAGGCAGTTCTGGTCAGGGGTTACTGCTTTTATCAGTTCCCTGGCCCAGCTGCCTAATATCTGCAATCCCCTAAGATGCCTACTAGGATATGTGGACGATGAGAGTATATCTAAAAACAAGCAAACTTTCCTGAGAATTGTATTATTTTATGCCAAAAAATCTATTACTATTCATTGGAAATCACAATCTCCACCTACAATAGCATTCTGGCTGAACATGGTTAATCAGGCTATACCATTATACAAATTAACATACGAAGCCAGAGGATGCCCAAAAAAATTTCACAAAATATGGGGTCTGTGGACTAGCTCCGAAAACACTATTACACCTATCATACAAAGCTAATAAAAAAGCTCCAGTCAATGATACCGAGTTTGATGAACACTGAATAGCCATATGCAAATGTACAAAATGAAAACATGTATGCCAAGTATATACCACTGCCTTACAATCTGTATTACAATGAGCAATGTTTGCTCGAAATGTGTGGTTTTTTTTTGTGTTTGTATGTCTGTTCTGTACCACAAAACCAAATAAAAATTTACCTTTAAAAAAAAAAAAAACCCAAGGCCTTATGTGTTACTTAACAGTGTTACTTAACAGTCCTTCTTTATCTTCTTTTCTTCTGCTAGCAACAAGGTAATTTTGTAATCCAAGGGTTAATGATTCCTGATTAAAGTAGACTGAAAACGTGGAAGTAAGGTACTAGTGCAGCCGCACTATAACTAGCTTTGATGCCAGGGACTCAGTATTAAATCCTCTTGACTTTGCTTGTGGGACTACGGGTCCCAGCAACTCTGTCTTATGTAAACTGATGTATGAAAGTGCATCAAGAAACTTGTGGGCAACAGCCCTCTCACCCAACCAGGACAGTACTGTCAGAAAACTCAGTTCTGCTGCGCAGGGTTCTGTCTCTACAGTATCTCAGTTCGTTCGCTATGGCCACGCCGTCACGCTGTACCATTTCACAGACGACCGGGAGTCCTCGGTTACCTCCTTCAGGGATCTCTGTAACGATCACACTGCTGCTCCAGCACGCTGTGATGTAAGGCCGGATCAAAAACTGCTTCACAGACGACCGGGAGTCCTCGGTTACCTCCTTCAGGGATCTCTGTAACGATCACACTGCTGCTCCAGCACGCTGTGATGTAAGGCCGGATCAAAGACTGCTTCACAGACGACCGGGAGTCCTCGGTTACCTCCTTCAAGGGTCTCTGGAACGATCACACTGCTGCTCCAGCACGCTGTGATGTAAGGCAGGATTGCTGGCTGCTGTTCCGCTCCGCACAGGGTAGGCCCCAACTCTGTGGAACACACACACCCACAGAGCCCTGCTGGCAGGCCACGCGTCCCAGGAACAAGAGACCTAAGATGGCCACCCACAGCCTTTTTATAGGCTTCCCACAATGCAGTTCTGTTCCCTGAGGATTGTGGGAGTCACTGTGCATTGTGGGCAGGTTAAGTTAATGTCCAGATGTAAACAAACAAAAGACTTCCAGGTCAAACTCCTGAACAGTAAAAATAAACTAAAGATCCAGTCCTTTTGTACTTTGGCTGCTAGATGGCGCCAGAGGATAAGATATAACATTAACATTAAGTTACATCAAATGTGCCCCTGCTACAATAATAAAAAATAAAAAGCAATGGAAAAAATAGCAAAAATGGCCTGGCCACCTGAGGTGTAAAAATGAAGCACAGGGCCTGGCAGCGAAAGGGTTAAAGTGGTATTAAAATCAAAAACAAAACTGTATTATATCACAGCTTACCAATCATTAGATGTGGTGGCTGCATTCGTTTTCTGTTTTAGGCTTTTTTCCCTCTGTTTTCCCCTGGTGATCTGGCCAGTAACACACCTCCTGTATTAGAGTGCCCCCACTCTGGATGAATGAGCACAGGAACACTTTGAACAGCAGTATTGTCAGTCTGGGGGGAGGGTGGTGTTAGACTAGCAGATTTATATGGACTTAAAGTGTTACTAAACCCACAACAGTAAAATCAGTCTGTATATGCAGTAAATCATGCTTGTTATACTAACTCTGGAACCTAAGGGCTAATCCTGCACATTGTGTAAAAAGGCTGTTTGATTCTATATGCACAAATCCTCCTCTTTTTCCACTGACTTCAAAACATGTCCAGATAATAAGTCATGCTGCACATGCTCAGTTTGGTGTTTATAGAGGTTTTTTCTCTTGGGAGGGTGCATGTGATCAGCACAGGGCCAATCAGCACTGTCCAGACATGTCCAGACAGAGGGTCAGGAGCCCTGCAGCCTCATAGGAAAGCTCAGTGCAGTATGAAAACTCCTCCTCCAAGCTTCACTGATAGAAATCACAAGACTGCTATATACTGCTGATGAGAAAAGGTATTTAGCCGTTTAAATTTACTAAAATAATTGCATTTCCATGTTCTGTGTACTGTGGGAAACCAGATAGTGAATGCAGGGTCCTGGGTTTAATTACACTTTAACTCACACTTTGAAGTCAAACTCTAGCTATTTCTTTATAAGCAATTACAGCAAGTGTTTTGTTCCTTTTTGAATAAAAAGTTTTATGTAAACAAATAAAAGCTGACCATTATAAGGACTGCTACATCTGCAGGACAGCTTGGTCTGTCAAAAAACAACAGACTTACCAGAGTTAAATGTTTGCTTTTGGGTTTAAAACCACTTTAAGCACATATTTGTGTTTACTCAAATACATGCATTACATTTAACATTTTTAAGCCAGGTAAAATAATGAGTTGTACCACAAGATGGTGCCCATTACTAATTTTTCTTATTTGATATGTGACCAAATGTAGATAGTACAATAGGAGCAATCTGAATTCAGCCTTCATAGTATATTAGAGCCTTCTAACCCTTGCATAGCAGATTGCTTACAAAGAAAAGGGGGCAGCGCTTTTTGCTAACCAAAGGGCCCCACTGTGTATTACTGTTTAACACTCTTTTTAAAACCGAATTCCAGGATAAACAAATAGGGGTTACTAAAACTGAGTGCAAAATCTGGTGCAGCTGTGCATGGTAGCCAATCAGCTTCTAACTTCAGTTTGTTCAGTTAAGCTTTGGCAAAATAAACCTGGAAGCTGATTGGTTTCTATGCAGATCTGCACCAGATTTTGCACTCTCCAGTTGTAATAAATCAACCCCATATAGTCTAAATAAAAGAAGCATGTGCATTCTTACTTGAATTGTGGTGTGCTTTGTGTGTTTCCTCCAAACTTTACCTCTGTGCAGGAGCTTTGACTTTGAACGATGAGTGTTTCAAAAACTGCTGATCTACTGATTTTCATACACAACCATCTCTAGGGTTTACAGAGAATGGTCCGAAAAAAAGAAAATATCCAGTGAGCGGCAGTTGTGTGGATGAAAATGCCTTGTTGATGATAGAGGAGAATAGGAAGACTGGTTTGAGATGATAGAAAGACAACAGTAACGTAAATAACCACTAGTTACAACCAAAGTATGCAGAATACCATCTCTGTATGCACAACACATTGAACCTTGAAGCAGATGAGCTACAGCAGCAGAAGACCACAGCGGTGCCACTCCTGTCAGCTAAGAACAGGAAACTGAGGCTACAATTCGCTCAGGCTCACCAAAATTGGACAATAGAAGATTGGAAAAACATTGCCTGGTCTGATGAGTCTCTATTTCAGCTGCGACATTCAGATGGTAGGATCAGAATTTTGTGTAAACATGAAAGCATGGATCCATCCTGCCTTGTATTAACAGTTCAGGCTGGTGGTGTAATGGTGTAGGGAATATTTTCTTGGCACACTTTGGGCCCCTTAGTACCAATTGAGCATCATTTAAATGCCACGGCCAACTTGAGTATTGTTCCTGACCATGTCTATCCCTTTATGACTACTGATGGCTACTTCCGGCAAGATAATGCACCATATCACAAAGCTCAAATCATCCCGAACTGGTTTCTTGAACATGACAATGAGGTCACTGTACTCCAATGGCCTCCACAATCACCAGATCTCAGTCCAATAGAGCACCTTTGGGATGTGGTGGAACGGGAGATTCACATCATGGATGTGCAGCCGACAAATCTGCAGCACAGGCGTTATGCTATCATGTCAATATGAACCAATATCTCTGAGAAATATTCCCAACACCTTGTTGAATCAATGCCACAAAGAATTAAGGCAGTTCTGAAGGCAAAAGTAAATTGGCCGGTGAGTGTACTTACAAGATCCAGCAATCTTTTTATCAGAACAAAATCATGCACTCCCATTAAAAGTCTAACAATACAATTCAGGGACCCCAAAACCATTAAATATGGTAATTATTTATTTATTTAGGCTCCCATAGATGACATATGATATTCATGTAGCGCTCAAAGGGGCAATAAAGTTCCTCCCTCAGTAGTGCAGCTGTAGCCAGGCACACAGCAGCATTTACTCTTCTGGCTCAATAAATAGTCTAGGGGTTGCCTTTTTATGTATTTATTGCTGAACAACTTGGATAGGGCAGGGAGCTGTGGGTTATTTCAGAACACTAAACAGTGCAAGGAGGTAACACTCTTCGCTCTGCAGCTACTTCTCAAAACTGTCCCATCAACCATAGCTCAGGGAATGGACAGCACTAGAACACCATAAGCAATGTTTCAGGCTAGGCAAGCCTCATGCCGCATACACACTTTTCGACTGACTGAACTCCCAAGGACTTTGACGGTGTTCCGACGGAGTTCCAACGAAACGGACTTGCCTACACATGATCACACCAAAGTCTGACTGATTCGAACACGATGACATACGACCGTACTAGAATAAGGAAGTTCATAGCCAGTAGCCAATAGCTGAAAAATATAAAGGGTAACAATCAGCGCAAACAACTGTACAAAATCCCCAAATTGCAAGCTGAACAAAATGGACGAATTCCCCAATAGTCTATCAGGACAGGTCCACATAAAACTTCCAAAGAGGAATGAAACAGTCTTGCATGCAGTATCCTATTGCGCTTACCAGAGAAAGTGGACCTCTGCACAGCAGAGGTCAAACTCACATGTATCTCCAGGGGGATGATGATACTTCTTGGTGATGTCACTGAAGAGGAACACTGCAGTCTGAGGATCCAAATATCCAGAGGGATGAGCCAGCCTTCCGACAAAAAAACCCCAGGGATGTGAACTTCCAGATTAAGGTGTAGACAAAGACCACTTTTGTTATTCTGAAGTAATCCATGTGTGTCTGTAGCCAATAGCTGCCCTTGCGCCGTTTTTGGTCCGTCGGACTAGCATACAGGTGAACGGATTTTTCAATAGGACTCGAGTCCGTCGGAAAGATTTGAAACATGTTCTATTTCTAAAGTCCGTCAGATTTTTTGACAGAAAAGGTCCGATGAAGCCCACACATGATCGAATTGTCCGACGGATTTGTTCCGTCTGACCTTTGCTGTCGAAATGGCCGGTCGTGTGTACACGGCATAAGTATTAGTGTAGCAGGGGTTAACAGCTGCACAGTCATCCAGATCCTGCAGTCATGTCTGCACTCACAAGTCCTTGGGTGCTTTGATGCCTCCCTCCTTTGTTAGGCAGACATTTCCTCAGTGGACTCTCCAGACCAGATCCTAGGTGAAATCCCACTTCTTTAGCTTCAGAGGTTCTTAGCAAGTAGACCCCCCAGCTTTAGCACAGCCGGGTCCTCAATGAGTCCTTGGCAAGTGTCAGCTGGGCTCCTTGTGATGGCAGCAGCTCTCCAGGACAAAAACACAGACTGCTCCGGCCCCAGACTATTTATGTGCTCTGCAGCCATCTACTGGGCACACCTCCCCAGGGTTTGGCTTAGACCCATACATTTTCAGGTTACTGCTTTGACCTGCTCCACTTCTATGTGCTGGAGCCTTTCAGAAGGCTGGGAGAAACAGTTAAGCCTGCAGCCTGTGGGATCCTGATCAGTCAAAAGCAATCAGCTAATGCTCCACTAATTACAGAGGAGCTCAAAAAGAACTTAATTTACCTGACAGCCTAGCACCCACCTAGGAGAATGCTACATTCTGATTATTTAATTTTGCCATTTGTTCTTGGTAATATGAGCTGGGTGTGAGATTTATTTCTCTAAAATGCCAGTGACCATTTTATTCTCAACACAATTTGGTTGGTTGAACACATTACACAGAAAGGGGACTAGGATTGGGCAGATGTTGGTACCAAACTATGCATGATCTCGCCCCACTTCTTCTTGGGTAGAACAGTTATTCAGCTGTTTTTTATGATACCCTTCACTATATTGTGTCATACTCCTGGCCATAGGCCTGCTCACGACATCCCTGGCCTAAGGTCTTAATATTTGAGGGTAAACGAATGTCCACACATACATTGCATTTTCCATACTTCACTGTAACTGTGCAAGCCTTTTGTGACATCACCGCAGGTGGTCAGACACTATAGCTGGCTACTGTGTTCTTCACCTATAGCAGCCCCCTTTCCCATAAGGCAAGCAGGCCTACTGGTACTCAGTTGCCCCGGGTCTTATAAACAATGCAATAGGGCCTGGCCACCACGCCAGGGCAGGTACGAACTTAGCAAAGCAAACAGGTACTTGCGATTAGCAGACAGGTAGCGTGGTTCTATGACAGTCCAGGTAAAGGCAGGCGGAGTTCAGGAATATACATTTTCAAATACATATACCATAGTTTAAAATTGAAATATTATCTGATCTCACATATCCACATACCCACAAGAACCTTCTTTTAGATATATAAGAGCAAATAAGAGGCGCTCACATCCCCAATAGTAAAAATGATATGTGTTAAAATACCATCAAATGATAACTATATTTAAGTGCATAAGTACATGCGTGAACTGAATGGTGTAATAATACCATACAAAAATTTTTTATGTGACAGTGAAAAAATGTGCCAACAAAATACTTAAAGTTCTTATACAAATCAAGTAACAAAAAATCACCAATGCATGTGACATACAAAAAAGTGTATATTAAATAAAAAAGTGCAAAAAAATCAGTCCTTAAATCTTTTGTGACAAAAAATGGGTGATTTGGTTTGTGAAAAAAATCCACATCGATATTCTATAGTGCAGTGATCTTGATTGTGTGAAAATCCATGTATCTTCCACCTCACAACCGTGAAAACGTGAATCCACTCCCAATAGAATCTCACTCACCGAATATTTTTGCCGGCACTCTCATGCACGGCAAAGAACACTTATGAACCACACTCCAGAGCGATCCGATATTCAATTACTCCACAGTGTTTTAGATCAATCCACATGTAAAAGAATTTGAAGCACTCACATAGCGTAATCCAGCACGGCAAATTTATTTAAAACCACTACAATCTTCCAAAAACACACTCACATTTTAAAAGATATATGCCAGCAGTAAAACCAGTGCAGCTCACAGCAACTTCAAATTCAGTGGAAACACTCAAAGCAATGAATGGTCACGGCGGACCCGAGGTGTGCTAATGTCAGGACTCACGGTCTCTCTCACCCCCCTTCCTGGTGCGCCGTACAAACGTACAATCTCTCCTTCCTCTAGTGCGGCTCTCAGCGTTGCTCGTCACTTCTCATAGCCACGCCCCCGACATGTTTCGTCATAGATCAGACGTGATCATCTTCACACTCCATCCACTAGCGCAGTGGGGGTAGTTTTGGATTGAGGGCGGTTTATTAATTCAAGTTACCCATTTTATAGTTATATACCATAGTTTGCAGACTCTAAAAATGGAGCAGAATGCCTTTTGGCCTAAATTCATGAAGAAAGGTTTTGTTTTTGGGTTTTTTTGCAAAGTTTTATAACAGAAAAAAAGAAACATTTGTTTTTTTTAAATGTTCGGTATTTTTTTTTATTTATATAGCAAAAAATAAAAACCTAGTGGTCAAAATACCACCAAAAAAAAACTTTATCTGTCTCCAAAAATTATAAAAATTTCATTTGGGCACAGTGTTGCATGAGTGTCATTCAAAGTGTGCTAGTGTTGAAATCTGAAAATTGGACTGGGCAGGAAAAGGGTAAAAGTATTCATTATTGAGGTGTTAAGATCATACATAAATGTCAGCTTTAAGTAAGCGCTTGAAGGCATGTATGTGTAACACACTTTAACAGCATGACCTGCCACTGGTATAAACTGTTATACCGTTTTTTCCCCAGAAATTTGCCATTATCAATGGTGATCTCTATGCCACTGGTTACAGGAATCTATGTCATGACAAACATTGCATACTACACAGAATTAGACATGGACACCATTATGGGCAGCAGTGCAGTGGCTGTGGTAAGACTTTACTTTTTCTATCTTCTTTACTAGCTTCTTGCAGGTCACATTGTATGCATTTTAGGCTTCAGAAGTGAAGCTAACATGGAAATCAGGATTTCTATAGTTCATGATACCTATAAATATGTTAGTGCCCAGTTTTTTAAATCGTTTCTTATGTATTATGCATTGCATAACATTTCATATTTAACATTAGTAGCTTTATTTTTCACAAAAAAGCATGCAACATCATCATCACAGATTGCATTTTGTAAATGGTCAAACGTAGACAGGGCAAAGACATTTTACTAGCGCTGTTGTCTACCATATATGCAATGCTGATGTTGGCGGGAATGGGGGTGGTCAGCTGGAAGTACACCAGGGGCAGTATTGGGGAAACTTAAAGGAGAAGTATGGGCTTTTTTTATTATTTTAGAATCATACTCACCTACAGTAGGTGGATGCAGCATCAGTCCGATGCTGCATCTGTCCCCCGCGAGGTCTAACATTGAGAACCGAGTGATCTAACACCGCCAATTGGTTCGGTTCTCAGGGCTCCCTCAGCAGAAAGCTGGTGACTGAGAGGCTGTGCTGGGTGTAGGGTCCAGGCATGTGGGTGGATCCCGACTTCATTGTTGCAATCTTGCCTGAGCCCTGACTGGCTCTGTAACATCTCTAACATCAGCCGACAGCGGGCTTCAGCCAACTGGAAATGGGTCACAGGAGTGCAAACGAGCTTTGACTGTACTTCTCCTTTAAAGAAATCTTTTTAGGTTTATTGACGAAATGGGATATTACCTTAACCACTTGCCGCCTACCATATAGCAATATGACGTCGGCAAAGTGGTTCTGTTATCCTGACCAGACGTCATATGACGTGATCAGGATAATAAACCGTCGCACACCCGCGGGGGGCACGCAGCGTGGCGATTGGAGGTGCTGTGTGTCGGTCTGACACACCGCATCTCTGATCGTGGTATGGAGCCTCTGACAGAGGCTTCTTACCACGTGATCAGCTGTGACCAATCACAGCTGGTCATTGCGTGAACCAGGAAGTTCCGGTAAACGGCTTTTCTCAGTTCGCGCTGACAGGGAGAGCTGATCGGTGGCTCTCCCTGTCAGAGGAGGGTCTGCACTGATAATCAGCACATTGGTAATCAGTGCAGCCCACATCAGAGGTGCCCATCAGCTGCCAATCATTGCCCATCAGCTGCCAGCCTGTGCCCCATAAAGAATGCCTGTCAGTGCCAATAAAAGTGCTAATCAGTGCCCATAAATGTGTCAATCAGTGCCCCATCAGTAATGCCTGTCAGTGCCCTTCAGATGCCACTTAGTAATGCCTGTCAGTAGCTCCTCATCAGTGCTGCCTATCCAGTGCCACCTATCAATACCCATCAGTTCCACCTATCAGTGCCCATCAGTGCTGCCTATCAGTGCCATCAGTGCAGCCTATCAGTGCCACCTATTAGTGCCCATCAGTGCAGCCTATCAGTGCCACCTATTAGTGCCCATGAGTTTTTTTTTTATTTCGTTTGTTTAGCAAAAAATAAAAACCCCAGTGGTGATCAAATACCACCAAAAGAAAGGTCTATTTGTGGGAAGAAAATGATAACAATTTTGTTTGGGTATAGTGTTGCATGACCTCGCAATTGTCATTCAAAGTGCGACAATGCAGAAAGCTGAAAATTGTCCTGGGCAGGAAGGGGCAAAAGTGTCTGTTATTGAAGTGGTATATGGCAGAGGTAAACACTAATTCCTCTTAAACTATGAAAGGGTGGTGCACAGAGCTGGGAAGTGAAACAATATTGTCAGTACCTCAAACGTACTGAACAGGCTGCAGGCAGAACCTTTTATATGACCTTCCAGCACTGGTGGTGCCCAAATCCCCAGCAGCTATATGATACCATACACTGAAAAGAGAAACCTAGCTGTATCCTATGGTTGACGTCTGTGGTTCCTTCTGACTGGCCCACTAGTCCTTTAGCATCTGCTGTAAAAGAGTGCATGGGTACTGTAATTCCTAGACCATATGATGATTGCCAGGTGAGATACCACGATGAATGACAAATACTGGAAGTTGATGTTGATTTGAACCAGCCCTTTAAAGTTGACCAAATTATTGTTGATATTATTATTATTATTATTCACAATTTATATAGCGCCAACAGTTTATGCAGCGCTTTACAATGTAGAGGGGGGACAGCACAATTACAGTACAGTTCAATACAGAAGGTACAGGAGGGCCCTGCTCGTAGAGCTTACATTCTAAAGGTAGGGGGTGGTGGTACAAAAGGTAATAGATGCGGGGAATGATTGATCTTCCACTACTAACATGATCTCTAAGGATCTGAAGTGTACATCCTTAGTACGACTGAGCACCTGGTACACTGTAAAGTGGATATCACATTATAGTTCGCAATACGAGCAGGACCCTCTGATTCCTACTGTATTAAATTGTATTGTAATTGTACTGTCTGCCCTTATGTTGAAAAGCACTGCGTTAACTGTTGGTGCTATATAAATCCTGTATGATATTACTAATACTGCAAAGCATGGGCTGTCTATTCATAAAATGTGGGCTACAGTAAGCAGCCTGCAATATCCTATGGAGCTTTCTTGGCTCAATCCTCTTTGATTAGAGGAGACCTATTAAAGTGACTGAGCTCTCCTTAAAGAGGAGTTCCACCCAGGGGGTCATGTAAAAAAAAAAAAAAAGAAATTAAAAGTCAGCAGCTACAAATACTGCAGCTGCTGACTTTTAATTGGACACTTACCTGTCCCTGGGTCCAGCGATGCGGGGGATCGAAGCCCCGCTCGTCTCCCCCTCGGTTCATCGGTGCCGGCATTGCAACTGTGGGCGCCGGGCTGTGGCTTCACAGCCTGGCACCCACTGCGCATGCGCGAGCTGCGCCCCGCGCCGTGATTGGCCGCTCAGTCACCTAGGACCTGTAATGGGTCCCAGATGATTGACAGGAGGGAGGGAGCAGAGCGGAGCCCTTCCTGTGCCGAGGGGGAAGTGATGTCACCAGCCCAGGCACTGGAAGGGACCCCCTAGCAACAGGCATTTAGAGGTGAGTAAAAAAAAAAAAAATATCCAAATTTTTTTTGTTTTTTTTTTTAGGATTTTTGATGTATTTTTGTTTTTTTGGGTGGAACCCCACTTTAACAGATTTCTTTTCTTTCTTTTTCTCTCTGCATTCATTTAATAGAGAGAGGCTACAGGGTCCCGCAGCTGAAGGAACACTAATGACATAACTGTTTTTTAAATATACTTTTTTTATCTTAGTTTTTTGTTAAACCATATGGCCATAGTAAGGTACAACCATTACAATAATTTTATAGGACAAGAGAATAAAATGGCATCATCTTTCTTATGTAATTTTGTTGTCATTTTTACAGATATTTGCAGAAAGAGTCCTGGGATATATAAAGTGGTTAATCCCAATAGCCGTGGCTATATCGTGCTGTGGTGGATTAAATTCGGTAGTCATTTCTGGGTCCAGGTGAGAATGATAATATAATATGAAAAAAATAAGCAGTTTGTCCATTCCATTTTGCACATCACCAAAGTTTGTTAAAGGAAACCTTTCTCTAGATAAACATGGAGGTTGCCATTGCTTACTTATTCACTGCCAATACTATTTACCTGGCTATCATACTGGTAAACTGACTTTAATACTGTGAGTGAATAACTCAAAATAATTATGCAGATACTGCCTTTGCTCTGATTTCCTTGAAAGGAAGAGAGGAAAGATCCCTGGTGCCGTACATCCACAGAGTCCTATGGTAGTAATGAGAGAGGCAACCATAGCCCTAGGCTCCCGCCAGGCCACTCCCCCCCCCCCCCCCATACAGTTCATCATTAGCTTAGTCATGAGGCTCTGATTTCCTTAACTGGAATAATTGTCAGTGACTAAAGGGAAAGCATCAGTGGCGGCACGTCCATTAGGTGCGCACGGGCACCATCCCCCCTATCCATGCACCCCGCCCCCTAATCTAAATGCAGGGCGCCGGACGCATGGATTCCACTGGGGTTTTTTTTTTTTTTTTTTTTAGCACGTGATTAGAGCCAGAGGCTCTACTAGGCTTCAAAAAAGGGTGGGCTCAGGGAGCAGAGCAATGTGCTCCAAGCCCACCCAGTTGTGTGATAATAGCAAATGAATATTCACTATTGTCACACTGATCCTCCTCCCAGCCAATCAGGAAGCGGATCCTGAGACCCGTCACTCAATTGGCTGAAAGGACAAGTGATCCTGTTGGATGCCTAGGAGGAAGAGACACGCAGCGAACGCCGCCATGATGCAGAGGAGGAGGAGACGTCGTAGAAGCAGCCGCCCGCAAGCTAGATGGGGTAAGTGCAGGGATGGATGACCGACCGATGGGGTGCTGTGGGGGTTTGACCTGACCGACCGACAGACAGCGCAGGGGGAGAATTTTCGTACCTTTAGTAACCTCTTAATTTTCAATATGAGACTAGCATGCAATAAAAAAGAAGACAATCATTTGTACAATATTCCCATTGTGTGTACGAGGCTTTAGCGTCTTTGCTTCGTCCCTTAGAATTATCTAAATCTAAAATCAGTCAGATCTCTTGCCATGGTGCTATACATGTAATCATTTATGACACCAGCCATTTGATGTCTTGACAGTGGAAAGGGCAACCAACTGTGACAGTTATCATTCACTGCATGCCTTCAATCTTAACTGGTTTGAGAAACTGTTAAATCAATGAGTTTAGTTCTGCTTTAACTGCAAACTACAATACAGATTGCTAAATTAGATTTTTTCTCATATTAACATTTTACTTTTTTAATTTTAGATTGTTCTTTGTAGCATCAAGAGAAGGACATCTTCCTGAATGTTTGTGTATGATTCACATCCATAGATACACTCCTATCCCTGCATTACTTTTTAACGTAAGATGCATTTTCAAATATTATTAGCAATTTGCATCTATATGCACATTTGTAGCTTTCTGGCAGCACTATCACTGTCCTTTCAAGTTTTCTTCAATTCCTTATTAAATCTTGTTGTAAAGCTACTGAAGATATGAATCTTATCAATCAACATGTTGCTGAACACATGGCTTAGTCCTTTTTGTTTTATTGGAAAACCTACAGGAACATAGAGACAGAAAATCATAAACCATGATGTTCCATTAGAAAGAATGTTACAAACACCTAGTGGTAGAACTACTAATCACAGTATAAAATACGAGAATGGTTGCTGCATCTCTGTCTGTATAGACAGCATGCTAATACCTCCACTGAACAACTACTCATATAAATCCTATCTTCTTTCAGAGATCTTCAAACTTTGACTTATGCCGTGTACACACGGGTGGACTTTTCGGCATCAAAGTTCCGACGGTCTTTCCGACGGACTTTCGACGGAGTTACGACGGACTTTCGACGGACATTCTAACGAACGGACTTGACTACATACGATCACACCAAAGTAAGACAGATTCGTACGTGATGACATACGACCGGACTAAAATAAGGAAGTTAATAGCCAGTAGCCAATAGCTGCCCTAGTGTCGGTTTTCGTCCGTCGGACTAGCATACAGACAAGTGGATTTCTCAATAGGAACTGGGTCCGGCGGAGTTCCGGCGGAAAGATTTGAAACATGTTCCAAATCTAAAGTCTGTCTGATTTTCGACAGAAAAAGTCCGCTGAAGGTCCGATGAAGCCCACACATGGTCGGATTGTCCAACAGATTTGTTCCGTCAGACCAGTCCGGTCGAAAAGTCCGCCCGTGTATACACGGCATAAGTCATAGAATCTGCTATCATCTTATTAGTTTCACAGTATTCAAGCACAATCACATTCTGCTCCACAAGGTCTCTGAGGTAATGGAGTCTGACATCAATGTGCTTGGTTCTGGAGTTTTTATTCATTCTTTGCAAGCTTTATACATTGTTGATTGCCCTCATACAAAACTGTTGGCTGAGACATTGGTTCTCCAAAATTTTCAAGTAGCTTTTGCATTGCTTCCCACATTGCTGGCTCAGGCTGTGGTTCTGTATGGACCATATATGACTAGTGCTTAACTGGGATGACCTTGGATCTCCCAGATTTTCTGACTGAGGTTGCAGACGGCTCAGCTTCTTCCTTTTTAGAGGATATATCACTGATGTCAATTGTAGTGATGTTCTGTTCCTTTTCCCACAGTACTGGTGAGGCTACTTGCTCATGTTGTTGTTCAGACGGTGCTGACTGTGCCACTTCCTAAAGCTTTTGACATACAGGTGTTTCATTGAAGTGAAAGTGAAGTGAAGTAAAAATATCCGCAACAGGGACACAGACACCATTAGGAACCTGAACGTGGGTTTGTGGAGGTTGGCTTTATGCACCAGGCTTGGCCCCAGTAGACCTGATTATAGATAGGATATTGGGGTAGAATGCTGTTGGTTACTCAATGCTGGTTATTACTATCTGACTTTGGCTGTAATTGCCTATTTGATGGCTACTGTTTGTACATTACAACTTTGCGTTCTTTTGTGAGTGTTTATGGAACATGTATGCTTGAATGTGTTTAAGTAAACCTTTCTTCTGATTTTTAAAAAAATAAAGCCTAAACGTGGGTATAGCCCTTCCCACTATAGACAAACATTGTGTTTTGGCTTGAGTTGTCCCTTAAAGTGTATGAGAAAGCAAAGCTTTATTTAAATTTTGGAGTGATAAAAACGTGTTTGGCGTGTTTTTATTGCTGTCCGTGTCTCTGCTGGGAGAGCTTACCCCTCTGTTTGTCCTAGCAACCATTACCACTGAAACAGAAAGTGAGGGGAAATCCAAGATTTGTCATACCAATGGGGACAATATTCAGGCTTCAACTATCTAAGATGGAAATACTCTTACTTTGGAGAGGTTTTCTCTTATTTTCTGATGTGTCTAAAGACAAGAATTAAAGGGAAATCTCCCCAGCAGTGAACAGACAGGAAAACAATTACCAGATAAAGGCTTTAACCTTCTGGCCACCTCAGGTGGCAAAATGAGCCTGAGAACAAATATTAGGAATTAAACACACCTAATGCACACGTGACAAGCTGTGTGAAATCTGGTAGCAGTGAATTACAGAGAATGTATTTTAAGATACAATGACTAGATATTCTACATATTCTACATTAGCAATTAACAAAATGTCTTCTCCATGGAAATGCTTTGTATGCACACTGTGTTTTAATGTAACATATTTATATTTTACACTGTACAGGGGTTTATGTCTCTTATATACCTTTGTGTGGAGGACGTCTTTCAGCTCATTGATTATTTCAGTTTTAGTTACTGGTTTTTCCAAGGCTTGACAGTTGGAAGCCAAATTTATTTAAGAGTAAAGAGGCCAGATATGCCTAGACCTGTAAAGGTATGTATGAAATGCATGTTAATAAACATTTTTTGTCTTTGAAACCAATAATGTTGAGATCAATATTTGAGCTGTGTAAATCACACACCTAGTTGAACAGAATTACACATTCCTCCACATATATGTACAGTGGATATAAAAAGTCTACACACCCCTGTTAAAATGTCAGATTTCTGTGATGTAAAAAATGAGACATAAAATGTTATTCTATTACAGCACTCAGTCTTTTTGGGTATGAGTCTGCAGGCACATCTTGACGTGGCAATATTTGACCACTCTTCTTTGCAAAAACAATCCAAATCTGTCAGATTGCGAGGGCATCTCCAGATTTTCAATCGGATTCAGGTCTGGGCTCTAGCTGGGCCATTTTAAAACTTTAATCTTCTTCTGGTGAAGCCATTCCTTTGTTGATTTGGATGTATGTTTTGGGTCGTTATCATGCTGAAAGATGAAGTTCCTCTTCATGTTCAGCTTTTTAGCAGAAGCCTGAAGGTTTTGTGCCAATATTGACTGGTATTTGGAACTGTTCAGAATTTTCTCTACCTTGACTAAGGCCCCTGTTCCAGCTAAACATGCCACCACCATGCTTCACTGTGGGTATGGTGTTCTTTTGGTAAATGTGCAGTGTTGTTTTTGCACCAAACATATCTTTTGGAATTATGGCCAAAAAGTTCAACCTTGGTTTCATCAGACCATAGCACATTTTCCCACATGCTTTTGGGAGACTTCAGATGCGTTTTTGAAAAATTTTGCTAGGCTTGGATGTTTTTCTTCATAAGAAAATACTTCTATCTTGCCACTCTACCCCATAGCCCAGACATATGAAGAATACGGGAGATGGTTGTCACATGTACCACACGGCCGGTACTTGCCAGATATTTCTTCAGATTTTTTAATGTTGCTGTGGGCCTCTTGGCAGCCTCCCAGACCAGTTTTCGTCTCGTCTTTTCATCAATTTTGGAGGGACTTCCAGTTCTTGGTAATGTCACTTTTGTGCCATATTTTCTCCACTTGATGATGACTGTCTTCACTGTGTTCTATGGTATATCTAATGCCTTGGAAATACTTTTGCACCCTTCCCCTGACTGATACCTTTTAACAATGAGATCCCTCTGATGCTTTGGAAGCTCTCTGCGTACCATGGCTTTTGCTGTAGGATGCGACTAAGATAATGTCAGGAAAGACCTACTATAACAGCTGAACTTTATTTGGGGTAATTAGAGGCACTTTAAATGATGGTAGGTGTGTACTGACTCCTATTTAACATGAGTTTGAATGTGATTTCTTAATTTTGAACATAGCTACATCCCCAGTTATAAGAGGGTGTGCACACTTATGCAACCACATTATTTTATTTTTATTTCCCCCCCCCCCCCCAAAAGATTTCAGTTTGTTTTTCAATTGAGCTATACTGTTTATATGTCACATTAAAGGTGGAAAAAGTTCTGTAATGATTTATCTTTGTCTCATTTTTTTACATCACAAAAACCTGACATTTTAACAGGGGTGTGTAGACTTTTTTATTCACTGTAGCCAGGGCCAAAACTGGGGGGGGCGCTAGCCCCAGGTGGGGCATCTAGGGGGGCACCGCCAGGGGTGCCGTCCCCACCCGAACTGGAAACCGCTGCTCTAAGTGTGTCACTGCTGCCCGATCAAGTATAATGGACAGACAGGTCTCCCTCCTAGTCCTGCCCAGTGCCCAAACAGCCTATGTCTTTTCTGCATGAGGCATCCCAAAGAAGGGGAGGCTTTAAAGAAGGCCCCTGACTGGGGGGTGAAGAAGAGGCCCTGGACATGGGGGTTGCAGGGGAGGCCCTGGACTGGGGGGGTGCAGTGAAGGGCCTAGGCTGAGGGGGGGGTGCAGAGGAGGCCCCAGACTGGGAGGGGGGTTTAGAGGAGGCCCTGGACTGGAGGGTGCAGTGGAGGCCCTGGGCTGATGGGGAGTGCGGATGAGGCCCTGAACTGGGGCAGTGCAGAGGTGTGTGGAGGAGGCCCTGGACTTGAAAAGTGGGGTTGATAAAAGACCTGGATTTGGAGAGCAGGGTGCAGAGGAGGCTTTTAACTTGGGGTGGGCTGTAAAGGAGGCCTTGGACTGGGAGAGTAGTGTAGAGGAGGCCCTGGACTAGGCGGGTGGGTGCAGAGGAGGCCATTGACTAGGAAATTATGGTTGGTGTGGCAAAAGGCCCCTGGATGGGGTGGGGTACAAGTTAGATACTGGACTAGGTGAGGGGGTGTCTGGAGGCGCTGACTAGGGCAGCAGGTGTGTTTTAATTGTTGCAAGTAATGCCAAACAGGAGCAGAGAGACAGGTCGTGTGATTTATTAAAGGAGAAGTATGGCCAAAGCTTGTATGGTTGTACTTCTCCTGTTGATAACATCAGTGCAGATTGTTTTGCACTCCTGTGACCAACTTTCAGATGACAGCGGGCTTAAGCCCACTCTCGGCTGATGTCAGAGTCAGTCCGGGCTGGGGAAAGATCACAACCATATGGTTGGGATCTGCTCACATGCCTGGACCAGCACCCAGCTCAGCCTCTCAGCGAGCTGCTGAGAGCCTGAGCCAGCCAACCCGCCCCTCCACAGCTCAGTGTTTCGGTGAGCACCAGGGGGGAGGGGGGGCAAAGCCAGAGACTGACAGCCACCAGCTCTCTGCTCAGGGAGCACTGAAAGCCGAGCTATGAGTGGTGTTTGATTACTTGGTTCTCAGCCTTAGAGCCAGCGGGGGGACAGATGCAGGTACTTAGGTAAGTATGATTCATAAATAAAAATCCCATACTTCTCTTTTAATTACCAACATCTCCTCTTTCATGCTATCTGGCCCACATGACAAGTAGGCCTCATTTGCATGGAGCATATGCGTCCATGCCCAGTGTGATGGCCGTGTACCGCGTGGGGATGCATGGTGTCCTGTGAATCCTTGTGCAGGCAGTGCAGTCAAAGTCATTTGGGACACAGCAGCTGCATGGACATAGTCGAATGTCAAAATTTGACACGCAGACAGGGAGGGATGCATGTATCCAAACGCACAGTGTCTGCATTCGGATCTGTGCGACCACTTCTATAGGTGAAGCTCTCTGGTGGATGCAGATGCAGCAAAAAGTGGCTCAGCATACAGGACCTGTCTCAGCGCCTGTCTGAATGAGCCCTTAGGGGAATTTATCAAAACTAGAGCAGACAGAATTCGGAACAGCTGTGCATGGCAACCAATCAGCTCATAGCTTTCATTTTTAAAGCTGAACAAGCTGAAGATAGAAGCTGATTGGTTGCCATGCACAGTTGTTCCAAATTCTGACTGCACCAGTTTTGATAAATTCCCTTCACTGTGTTTTACATGTCTTACTCCTGACTACTGCATTCTAAGTACAGCATATTCTTTGTTAAAGTGGTTGTAAAGGCACAAGATTTTTAATCTTTATGCATTCTTTGCATGAAGGTAAAAAACCTTCTGTGTGCAGCAGCCCCCCAGCCCCACCTTTTACTTACCTGAGCCACCTCTCGATCCAGCGATGTCCATGAAAACCTTGGCTCTCCAGGGACTCGCACTCCTGATTGGCTTTTGGCAGCAGCGGGAACCATTGGCTCACACTGCTGTCAATCACAGCCAGTGAGCCAATCAGAAGATGGAAGGAGCGGAGTCAAGCCATGGCTCTGTGTGTGGATGGACACAGAGCTGCGGCTCAGGAGTGTGCCTGCTTGGGTGCCCCCATAGCAGGCTGCTTGCTGTGGGAGCACCCAAAAAGAGGGAGGGGCCAGGGGTGTCAGCGAGGGACCCTAGAAGAGGAGGATCCAAACTGCTCTGTGCAAAATCACCACACAGAGCAGGTAAGTATAACAAGTTTATTGTTTAGAAAAAAAAATGACTTTAATATCACTTTAAGGGTAGCTGTGTGTAGTAAATGATATGCAATAGAACAGCTTTATTTTATTAAAATTAGCATACTGAGGTTTGTACTGTCTGTTAAATACTCGCTTGAGTCATTAAAGCATATGGCACTTTAAGCCCCTCCCAGTGTCGATGCAATCTGACCACACCCACAGTGCCCTTATATTACCACATACCATATATCTTAGGTGGGGGGGGGCAAAAAAAATGTCCAGCCCCGGGTGTCAGATGTGCTAGTTACGCCACTGACTGTAGCTAGTAGTAGTTAGTCACACTCAGCTGGACTTGTTCTGTTATGTTAAAGACATTTCACTGCTTATACATGCAACTAATACAGTTCTCCTGTCCTAGTACTTTACCCCCACCTGGTATTCCCCTGCCCACCAATTTTCAAGACACATTAAAAATTCCACCCGCCAACTACTTCACCCCCAGTCTGTTTTTAGGCTTGAAAGCAGGCACCCCCTTTAATAGTGAAATAGTGCTGTACTAGGACCACCCACAGGCAGCTCCTGCCAAACAGGGCCCCTTTGCTCAACCAGCAGGGCCATGGCCTGGTACAGGAGTACAGCCTGTACCCTCCATATTGACAGTCCAGCTATTCCAAGTCCAGATTGCACACTTTTGTATTATTAATGTAAACATAGGGGTAGATTTACTAAAATGGAGAGTGCAAAATCTGGTGCACCTCTGCATAGAAACCAATCAGCTTCCAGGTTTTAGCCCCTGTTCACATCAGCGCGATTTGACATGCGATTTGACATGCGATTTGACAGGTCAAATCGTATGTCAAATCAGAGCCTATTGGTGCAACGCTGATTTTGTTGCGGCGCACCGATTTCCAAAAGTAGTTCCTGCACTACTTTTAGCAACTTCAGAGGCGATTTCAATAGAGATCTGTGCATGAAACTGCACAGATGTCTTTCAAGACCCCAAAGTCGAGCAGAAATGTGGCTTTGAAATCACGTGAGTTCAGATGACGATTTCAAAGCCGTGTTCATTGTCAAAGCTTAATTGAACAAGCTGAAGTTAGAAGATATTTGGCTACCATGCACAGCCGTACCAGATTCTGAGTGCACCAGTTTTTGCAAATCTCCCCCTTAGTGTCTGCTCACCACCAGGACACTAGGGCAAGTCATAAATTATTTGATTTGATTTTCTTCCATGATGGGTGGTAAAGTACAGTAAATTGTTCAATTCCCCCATCAACACAATTAGTGTTGATGGGGAAATCCCTTCTGCAGCTCTATTGTTCTGCCAGCAGCAAGCCTTCCCAGCCAGCAGAACACAATGATTACTGCTGGCGGCTATAGCCGCTAGCAGTAATTGCATGTAAGAAATCCGACAGGCTGGGTGTGCTTAAGATAGATCAACTTGGGTATAACCAGCCTGCCCATAGATGGATCGAAGCTCGGCCAGTCCCTGCTGACATTCTTTCCATCTATGACCAGCTATAAGAAAGATCAGAACAAACCAAATAAATATTAAATCATTATAAACTATGAAGTATATATATATATAGATATATGTATAATATATTTATTATATACATATATTGCTGTGCAACATTGTCGCTATGCACATGGAATTTGGACACAGGCACAATTTTCATACTTTTAAAATTAAAATGAAACAATCCAAATGAACTTGAACTTGAAGTGCAGACTTTCAGCTTTAATTCAAGGGTTTGAACATAAATATCAAGTACAAATTTTAGGAACTGCAACCATTTTTATATACAGTCCCCCAATTTTTAGGGGCTCAAATGTAATTGGACAAATGAATATCATAAATAAAATGTTCATTTTTAATATTTTGTTGGGAATCCTTTACTGGCAATGACTGCCTGAAGTCTGGAACCCATGGACATTACCAAAGACTGGGTTTCCTTCTTTCTGATGCTTTGCCAGACTTTACCTGCAGCGGTTTTCAGTTGTTCTTTGTTTGTGGGTCTTTCTGCCTTTAGTTTTGCCTTCAGCAAGTGAAACGCATGCTTAACCACTAACCGCACTTGACGTCCGGGAAGTGGTTAAGTTATCCTGACTGGGCGTCATATGACGTCCAGCAGGATAACATGCCGCCGCGCGCCCGTGGGGGTGCGCATCACAGGGATCGGTGGAGCGGTGCGTCAGCCTGACACACCGCTCCACCGATCTTGGTAAAGAGCCTCCGGCGGAGGCTCTTTACCACGTGATCAGCCGTGTCCAATCACAGCTGATCACGATGTCAGTAGGAAGAGACGTTGATCGGCTTTTCCTCACTCACGTCTGACAGACATGAGTAGAGGAGACCTGATCGGCGGTTCTCCTGACAGGGGGGGTCTGCGCTGATTGTTTATCAGCACAGCCCCCCCTCAGATGACCACACTGGACCACCAGGGATCGCCACTAGGACCACCAGGGAAGGGGCAACATGTGGATGGCCAGGTGTATACCCCATGGCCATCCACATGTGCCCAATGTGCCCAATCTGTGCCAATCAGTGCCCACAAATGGGCACTGATTGGCACCAACATGTTTCAAGTCTGCCCAGCAATGCCACCAATCAGTTTATTCAGTGCCACCAATCAGTGTCATCAGTGCCACCTGTCAGTGCCCATCGGTGCCACCTGTCAGTGCCCATCTGTGCCCATCAGTGTCCATCAGTGCCCACCTATCAGTGCCCATCAGTGCCACCTATCAGTGCCACCCATAAGTACCAATCAATGCCACCTACGAGTGCCCATCAGTGCCGCCTATGAGTGCCCATCGGTGCCACCTATGAGTGCCCATCAGTCCTGCATACCAGTGCCCATCATCAGTGCCCGTCAGTGCCACCTCATCAGTGCCACCTCATTGGTGCCACCTCATCTGTGCCCATCAGTGCCGTTGTGTCAGTGCCCGTCAGTGCAGCCATATCAGTGTCCATCTTTGAAGAAGAAAACATACTTATTTACAAAAAATGTTAACAGAAACAAAGAAAAACCGCAGAGGTGATCAAATACCACCAAAAGAAAGCTCTATTTGTGGGAACAAAATGATAAAAAATGTGTTTGGGTACAGTGTAGCATGACCGCGCAATTGTCATTCAAATTGCAACAGCGCTGAAAGCTGAAAATTTGCCTGGGCAGGAAGGTGTCTAAGTGCCTGGTATTGAAGTGGTTAATTGGGTTGAGATCAAGTGATTGACTTGGCCATTGCAGAATATTCCACTTCTTTTCCTGCAAAAAGTCCTGGGTTGCTTTTGCAGTGTTAATAGTGCAAGTACGAGGATAAATGGCGCTACCTATATAATGAAAGGCGACAGACCCTGTTCACTTGTTAGGAGCTACGTGCCTCTATAGTGACTATTGAATGTGCATAGACCAATAGTGCATTCCTAATAAATTACCAATGTGCATGTGCTAATGTTGCAAACCTCACTAGGTTGCCAAATAAACTAGATATAAATAAATGTTTAGAAGTGATACAAAAAACGTGATACTACAATAACAAAAATACAGGTATATGAAAATAAATAAATCAAATAAAAATCAAATAAAGATCAAATAAAAATAATAAATAGTCCCAAAAGTGTAGGACAAATATAAAATATAAAAAAATAGTAGAAATTATATGAAACGACCCCAAAAAATTAACATGCCAAGTCCAAAAAATACATTAAAAAAATCAATCCAACCAAAGTCTTATGTGATAGTTAAGTGCTTGGTGATGATACACAGGAACAAAATCCAGGTGACTTTTAAGTGCTCCCCCTCTTGGGTCCTCACTCACCAGCTCCAGTAACCCCTACAGGGGTATCTCGCATAGCATATAGGCTTGATGCACCGATCATGCAGCCAGGCTCTAACTTTACCAACCAGTATCCAGCTCCTATGGACCTTCCAAGGATATGCTGCAGCTGGATCAAATTGTGTGTGCAAAGGATCCTTCGGGCCGGTTCACACAGGGGCGACTTGTCAGGCGACCTAGTCGCCTGACAAGTCGCCTCCCGTTCTGTGCTACGGAACCGTTCTAATAGGAGCGACGCAAGTCGCTCCGACTTATGCCGCGTACACACGGTCGGACTTTTCGTCTACAAAAGTCCGACAGCCTGTCCGACAGACTTCCGGCGGACTTCCGGCGGACTTTCGGCGGACTTGCAGCAGACTTTCTAACGAACGGACTTGCCTACACACGACCACACAAAAGTCCGACGGATTCGTACGTGATGACGTACACCGGACTAAAATAAGGAAGTTCATAGCCAGTAGCCAATAGCTGCCCTAGCATGGGTTTTTGTCCGTCGGACTAGCACACAGACGAGCGGATTTCGGGGTCCGTCGTAGTTACGACGTAAAGATTTGAAGCATGTTTCAAATCTAAAGTCCGTCGGATTTGAGGCTGAAAAAGTCTGCTGAAAGTCCGGAGAAGCCCACACACGATCGGATTACCAGCCAGCTTTAGTCCGTCGGCGTCCGTTGGACTTTTGTAGATGAAAAGTCCGACCGTGTGTACGCGGCATTAGAAAAAGGTTCCTGTACTACTTTGGGGGCGACTTGCATAGACTTCTATACAGAAGTCGTCTTGCAAGTCGCCCCGGCAGTCGTGTGCAGGTCGCCTCGGTGAGGCGACCTGCAAGTCGTGCCGCGTCTAGTGTGAACCGGCACTTCTTCAAGCCCAAATCAACCAGCTGTACTCCTCTCCTAATGCTCTCTCCAATATCCAGTATAGGTAAAGGTTTTCATGCAAGAAATGAGATATGGGCTCCCATAGTGTAGTATTTAAATAAGGAAATGTTTTTATTCCAAAGTTAAAACAGTAAAAAAAGGAAGACAAAAAAAGTAAAAATAAAAAATAAAAACAAATGTTCCATACTAGGGAAACTCCTCACAAAATGCTACAACTACAGGAGGAATGACAGCTTCAGATCTGTGGTGTGTCTCACTTGCAGCGTGCGCTCCAGCTGCATTCCACAGGCTCACTGACCGCTATCACACCTGAAAATGACGTCAGTGCGTGACTCCGCCTTGTGCATGTTTCGTTATCAAACGTCTTCTGAGGCAGTCCTCAGAAGACGTTTGATAACGAAACATTCCTTTTGTTCCTGTGTATCGTCACCACAAGCACAACTATCACATAAGACTTTTGGTTGGATTAATTTTTTTGATGTATTTTTTGGACTCATTTTTGGGAGTCGTTTCATATAATTTCTACTATTTTTTAATATTTTATATTTGTCCTACACTTTTGGGACTATTTATTATTTTTATTTGATTTATTTATTTATTTTCATATACCTGTATTTTTGTTATGTGTAATATCACGTTTTTTGTATCACTTCTAAACATTTATTTATATCTAGTTTATTTGACAACCTAGTGAGGTTTGCAACATCAGCACATGCACATTGGTAATTTATTAGGAATGCACTATTCGTATATGCACATTCAATAGTCACTATAGAGGCACATAGCACCTAACAAGTGAACAGGGTCTGTCGCCTTTTCATTATATAGGTAGTGACATTTACCCTCATACTTGCACTATTACACTATCACTCTAGTCCCCTATTTGGGGACCCTATGCAGGGTAGGCTGCACACCTAATTTCCCTGTTGGCCTAAACGTGGATATATTTTTATTTAACATTGCTTTTGCAGTGTGTTTTGGATCATTGCCCATCTGTACTGTGAAGCGCTGTCCAATCAACTTTGCTGCATTTGGCTGAATCTGGACTGAGAGTATATCTGACAGTATATCTCTAAACACTGCAGAATTCATCCGGCTTCTTCTGTCTTCTGTCACAATCATCAATAAACACCAATGACCCAGTGCCACTGGAAGGCATGCATGCCCATGCCATCACACTGCCGTCCACCATGTTTTACAGATGACGTTGTGTGCTTTTGGATCATGAGCTGTTCCAAAGCCTTCTCCACACTTGTTTCTTAACCACAGCCCCCGGAAGATTTGGCTGCTAAATGACCAGGCCCATTTTTTGCGATTCGGCACTGCGCTGCTTTAACTGACAATTGTGCGGCTTGTACGACGTTGTATCCAAACAAAATTGACATCCTTTTTTTTCCCCCACAAATAGAGCTTTCTTTTGGTGGTATTTGATCACCTCTGCGGTTTTTAATTTTTTGCGCTATAACACAAAAAAAAAAGGAGCGACAATTTGAAAAAAAGGCACATTATTTTTTACTTTTTGCTATACTATAAATATCCCCCCAAAAATATATAAAAAAACAATATATGTTTTTCCTCAGTTTAGGCCAATATATATTCTTCTACATATTTTTGGTAAAAAAAGAAATCATTTATACAGCAATCAGTGCTATAAAAATGCACTGATTACTGTGTAAATGACACTGGCAGGGGAAGGGGGTTAACCACTAAGAGGCGATGAAGGGGTTAGGTGTGTGTCCTAGGGGAGTGATTCTAACTGTGGGGGGGGGGACATGACAGCGATCACTGCTCTTGATCACAGTGAGCAGTAGATCTCTGTCATTACACAAGGCAGAATGGGGAAATGCCTTGTTTACATAGGCATCTCCCCGTTCTATCTCTCCACACCGCAATCGCGGGCCGTCGGAGAACATCGAGTTACGCCGGGACCAGCGGGCACGCTTCCGCGGCATACGGCGCCCGCGCACGTGCCCAAAAGGCTGCAAATTTAAAGGGACGTACCTGTACGCCCCATTTGCCTGCCTGTACATTCTGCCGATGTACATCTGTGTGCAGTGGTCGCAAAGCGGTTAATCTCTTAATCTTAGAGTGCTTTTCCAGAACTGGTCTGGCTTTTTTAGATGTTTTTGGCTTTTCTATTCTTTAGGCTTATGAATGGTTTGCAGCTTGTGGTGAACCCTCTGCATTTTTCTCTCATCGTGAAGTCTTCTCTTGATTATAGACTTTGACAATGATACACCCACCTTCTGGAGATTGTCTTTCACTTGTCTGGATGTTGTGAATGGGTTTTTCTGTCCCATAGAGAGGATTCTGCGATCATCCCACCCCTGTTGTCTTCCATAGACGTCCAAGCCTTTTTATGTTGCTGAGTTCACCGGTGCGTTCTTTCCTCAGAATGTACCAAACTGTTGATTTAGTCACTCCTAATGTTATTGCCTATCTCTCTGATGAATTTGTTGTCATTTTGGAGCCCTTACAATGGCCTGTTTCACTTGCATGGACAGCTCCTTTGAACGCATGATTTAGGTTCACAGCAATAGATTCCCAATGCAAATACCACACTTTAAATCAACTCCAGACCTTTTACCTGCTTAATTGATGAATAAATAACAAAGGAGTAGCCCACACCCTGGCCATGAAACAGCTTTTGATTCAATTGTCCAATTACTTTTGGTCCCTTGAAAAAGGGGGGGTGGATATTTTTAAGAGCTGTTATTCCTAAACTCTTCCTCCGATTTGGATTTACATACCCTCAAATAAAACCTGAGAGTGTGCACTTTCAGCCCCAAATCCATTATGTAACTATAGATTGAATATGTTTTAGTAAATACCTGAAAAAAACGAAAATATATATGGACCAACAACTGTGTGCGTGTGTGTGTGTGTGTGTGTGTGTGTGTGTGTGTGTATATATATACTGTATATATGTATACTTTATTTATATGATTTTGGACCATTGCTGTTTTACAAGCTATCCATGTGACCCCTACACAGCTGTTTCAAGTATCTTAGTACAGCTATATTCCAGACTGATTTGTCCCAGGCTGACATCCAGTTGTTTATTCCATAGAATATATTTAGAAAACTAACCAAGGATTCCTTTTTGATTTTAGGTTATTTTGATATTAAGCACTGTCTTGAAGGCTTATTAATAGATTTGTGTTGAATACAGTAAATAGTTTTTTCATGGTATTCTAAAATAAGACCCAGTACAGAAGAAAGTTTGTACTTCTTCCATCCCCTTTTTGGATATGTAAACTAAATTATTTTTTATAGTTTTTGTGTCTTCTCTTGTAACTAGTTGTTTTGTGATTGTCTACTACTGAATGATTACTTATGTTTTACTTATACTTTATGTTTTTTTGTTATTTTATTTTTTATTTTTTTACATGTTCAAAATAAACTAACCTAAAATATAACCAATACAGTCTTTAAAGTGTTTCATGCCTTCTCCCCAATTAAAAAATTATTTTAAAAAAAGTTTGGTCTGTACATTTTTAAAATTTCATATTTACTGAGATTTACAAGATGATGTACATATAGCTACCAGCTGTAAAACGTTATTTATTAACAAACGTTTTTTACAACACAATACATGTATACTTTCTTTATTATTCAATGTTGATTTCTTTTTTTTTTTTGCAGCTGAGTTTGTTTTTCCCGAGTGGTATACTGTATATGCAGTGTGCTTTTGGTAGCCGTCCCGCTCTACAGCGATCTTGTAGATTCACTAGTTGGAGTTGCTGTTGTTCTTTCTGGGGCCCCCTGTATACTACCTGTGTATCCACCTTTCTTCTGAAAAACAGCCAGCATTTCTTCAGAAATTCCTAGGTAAGGATGTTGCTTTATTGTTGCTAAACTCTTATCAGTATGAAGACTTGCCTTAGATGAGAAACAAAAACATATATAACTATTGTGGTATAGAGCACACTAAGCTTGATATATACTCGTACATAAGGGTGTAGTTATAAAAAAAAACCACAAAATGCATAGTAAATCTGCCAGTTACAGAGTAATATGTACTAATTATCACTGGGATTTTTTTATGCTTTGTAGTGCCATCTAGTGTTCAAATGCAATATTTCCTATTTATGATTTTGCAAAATCCAGTGGCCAAGTGTGTATTTTCTGTTTTAAATCAAAAGAAAACATTTGACCAGCAAAGGAGATGGCCTATTAATTTGTTGCCTCCATTTACACAGAACTAATTTACATGCAATTTCACTGGCCGAAATTGCTATGCTCTTTATAAACAGACCCCTAAGTGCAGGGGCGGGACTGACCATTCGGCACTTGGACAGTGCCCCGAGGGGCCCCAAGGCCACTAGGGGGGCCCATCAGACTGGCCAGCCTCAGTAAAAACCAGAGATAGTATGTAAAAATCTGTGTATTTTTACATCTGTTCCGTGAAATGTCCCTTGCCGACATCATTTTGCTGTGAAAATCCCAAGGCTATAGCTACCCCGCCTCTGCACTGGCTCCTCAGCCAATAGGAACACAGTGTGCACACCCCTTCCCCACCGCGGCTCATTTGATTTTAGAGCAGGAGTTGTCGACAGCTGGAGGAGAGGAGAGGGAGGAGGGCACACAGCCTGCAGTTTGGGAGGTTCTGCAGTCTGCTGGAAGGTAAGCTTGCTGAGCTGAACTGAGTATATTTTTGTCAGTGGCTTACCCTGGTGAGCAGGAGGGAGGGGAGGATGTGTTTTTGCTCTAGCAGGGCTCCTCCTGTCTCTGAAGTTGATAGATCGATTTTCTGTGTGAGAAGTGCTTTGTTTCTGGAGGAAGGATGTTTTGAACTTGAACGCCAATCTCTACTACACTGCTTGCTCATTACCTGCCCACCAGTACACAGGTACAGTCCCCTCCTCTCCTGCATTACCACCTAATGTGTCTGTGAGCTGCTGGGGCACTACAAGTACAAGCATGTCAGGAGATGGGGGCAACAGTGTGTTCAATCAGGCTGATTTTTGGGTGAAAAGTGCTGGTGTGTGTCTGTGTCTATGTGTATAAATGTACACTGTGTGTCTATGTCTATGTGTATATATGCATACTGCGTGTCTGTGTATATGTGTATATATGTATACTGCGTGTCTATGTCTATGTGTGTATATGTAAACTGTGTGTGTGTCTATGTGTATGTATACTGTGTGTGTGTATACTGTATTGCCCATGCCTGTGAAAAAAAACACTTGTTGCCATTTGGAGGCAGCTAAATGGTGAACTGCTGAGCTCAGCCTCGGATCAGGCAGCAGGGCAGGTCTGGGCACACACCTGTGCAGTGATATCATGGCACACATCAAGCATGGCTTTTATTAATATGCCCCACTGCCAGATCTGAGGCCAACCACAGCAGTTCACTATTCCACTGGCTCTACGACTCACTTGCACAGTTCAGAGCCTGCAACAAGTGGATTTTTTTTCTAATTTAAAGGCCTTTTCCTGCCAGCTGCCTGACACACCAAGCACTAAGGTGCAAAGGTGTGTGTAAGGGGACAATGATAGAAGGTGGCACACTGGGAGGGCTCTGCCATAGGGTAGGACTCTGCGGACTGTGATGTATAGGGAGAATGTTGGAACTTTGATGTAAGGGAGGACTCTGATGTGAGCGTGGCGCTCATCCTGACTGCTGTACTCTATATGTTTTGTTTGTTACTTACTCCTGGAATGGCGGCCGCCTGTAAGCCTGGGGGCCCCATAATCTTCTATTGCCCGGGGGCCCCATGAGTTGTCAGTCCACCCCTGCCTAATGCCCTGTACACACGGTCGGATTTTCCGACGGAAAATGTGTGTTAGGACCTTGTTGTCAGAAATGTGTGTGGACTCCATCACACATTTTCCATCGGAATTTCCGACACACAAAGTTTGAGAGCTTACTCTAAAATTTTCCGACAACAAAATCCGTTTTCGGAAATTCCAATCATGTGTACACAAATCCGACGCACAAAGTGCCACGCATGCTCAGAATAAATTAAGAGATGAAAGCTATTGGCTACTGCCCCATTTATAGTCCTGACGTAGGTGTTTTACATCACCGCGTTTAGAACGATCGGATTTTCCGACAACTTTGTATGACCGTGTGTATGCAAGACAAGTTTGAGCCAACATCCGTCGGAAAAAAAACATGGATTTTGTTGTCGGAATGTCCCATCAATGTCTGACCGTGTGTACAGGGCATAATGCTGCATACACATGAGCGGACTTTACGGCATACTTGGTTCGGCGGACCGAAGTTTGTCGGACAATTCGATCGTGTGTGGGCTTTTTTCCCCAAAAGTTCAACGGACCTAAAAATGAAACATGTTTCAAATCTTTTCGACGGACTCAAGTCCGGTCGAAAAGTCCGCTCGTCTGTATGCTGGTCCGATGGACAAAAACCGCTAGGGCAGCTATTGGCTACTGGCTATGAACTTCCTTGTTTTAGTCCGGTCGTACGTCATCACATACGAATCCATCGAACTTTGGTTGATCGTGTGTAGGCAAGTTCGTTCATTTGGAAAGTCCATCGTAAAGTCCGTTGAAAAGTCCGCAGGACAAAGTCTGCCGTAAAGTCTGCTCGTGTGTACGCGGCATAAGTGTTTATTAATATAATGGGGATCGGTTCAATTTTCCATCAATTTATAGTATTTGCTATTAGTATTAGTGTTTATATTCATCAGTGTTTGGCTGTTTAGTGTAGTGTATGAAAATGTACACCTTAAAGGTAATTCATTCCCCATGGTGGACACATGTTTATTTTTTTTTTGTTTAATAGTTTTGTTTGTTATAGCTGGCAATTAAAGCGGGGGTCCACCTATCTATCGTTTTTTTTTTTTTTAGTTCATTCATAAACTTTTCTTCTCAGCATTACATACTCACATATTGTGTGTAATATGTCCGCCTGTGTCAGATTTAGTCGGAAAGAATAACTTATATTATTCACTGCAGGCGGTTTCCATCTTCATTGTGGGCATTTGAAGCCCACAAGCATTTATTTCCTGGATGTGGGGGGGGTGCCCCCGTTTTGACAGGCACCCAGCCCCCACTTCCTCCCCTGGCACTGTGGCGCCGGAAGGAAGTTCACCTCTCCTTTTCACCTCTCCCAGCATTCACCGCTCGTTCCTGCACATGCTCAGTGGCATCCTGGGAAGCCTGAGACTAGCTCCCAGGAGTCTGGGAGAGGCTAGAAACATGCCTACTCCCACGGGAGGAGAACCAGGAAGTGCAAAGAAGAATAGAAAAATAAAAGGTAATTACGGCGATTTAAATTTTTTTAAACGGCATGTCAGCATCTAGGCAAGGAAGAGAATACATACAGATATTGTTCAAAATTTGGGTGGAACCCCGTTTTAAATGCTCACAGAGGGGTAGATTTACTAAAGGCAAATAGGCACTCTGCAAGGGCAGTTGCTCCAGAGCTTAGTAAATAACGGAGAGCTCTGCTGACTTCCATCATCTAATCACATGTAAGCAAAAATGCTGTTTTTGTAATTTTTCTTGCACATGATTGGATGATGGAAGTCAGCAGAGCTCTCCATTATTTACTAAGCTCTGGAGCAACTGCACTTTCAAAAGTGCACAGTCTGTTTGCCTTTAGTAAATCAAACGTGGGAGTCCATTAGGACCTTGGTCCCTGGACACTTGCCTTGTTTACTCCTTCCCTAACACTGACCTGAAACTTTAGTTTATACTTGTGCCTCTCTGTGTTCAGGCATTCCATTGTCGGCTCTGAAGATAGCTAGCATAATCAAGAGACCATCTCACGCTGCAGATTATCTGTAGCTTTGCTGTATAAAAACAACCCTGACCTCAATAAATGTAACTGTTCTTCACATGATATGAGAAATTACAAAGTATTTGTAGAAGGAGATGTATTTATAATCACCAGGGCTTTTTTTCAGCGGGAACGTGGGGGAACCTCCACCACTGAATGTATGTAGTGGCAAGGAGTGCTGGGTTGTGCTACAGTGTCTATTGATGCTGGCTGCTGATGGACCTATTGTTGCTGGAGGGGATCTATTTCTGCAGAAGGGTTGATTGCTGCTAGGGAGGTCTATTGTTGCTGGTGGGGGGATCTATTGTTGCTGGGGTGGGTCTTATGTTGCTGGGGGATCAGTTGTCACTGGGATGGATCTACTGTTGAGGGAGCAGTCTATTATAGCTGGCTGCTAGAGGGTATATTGTTGCTGGATGGTATTTTGTTGTAGGTGGTCCATTCTTGCAGGGGGGATCTATTGTTGCTGGTGGGTCTATTACTGTTGGCTGTGGGGGGTCTATTTTACTGCTTTTCTTGTTATCAATAACAAATTCCATACAAATGACTTAGTACCATAAATGTTACTTGGTTCTGTATTCTCTAAAAGGGGTAGTGCTGGGAGGTGGGTAGGGGGTGGAACCAAGGACTGGTGCTCAGAGGTGGGTAGGGGCAAAGACAATGGGTAACTCCCAGAGGGGGGAGTTCCTGCACCTATTCTCTGAGAAAAAAAGCCCTGATAATCACCAATGTTATTTTTGCCCAAAGCAGTAAAGATATGTTTTCTTTTTTGTAGGTTTCATTTCTTTGTACACACAGAAGATATGTATGTGCTGTGCTGCCCAATCAACAGAAGAACTAGAGAAGTATAAATAGGCAAATGCTGAAGGTGCCTAATGACCACAGGTGTAACTAGAACCTTCAGGGCCCCGGTGCAAAAAAACATAAAGGGACATACTGACTCCCCCACCTTTCATCCGAGCCCCAGGCTTCCAGTTCTGGGAGGGCGTCCATGGACATCCTCCCAGAACCCTGCTTTCCGCATACTCCCTGGCGCACGCATCTAACGCACTCTGTGACTGTTGTGTACTTCGGACACCACTGATCGCAGATCGCGGTAAAGAGCCAATCACAGCAGCACTTTACCATGTGATTAGCTGATCGCTTGTAAACAGACTTACTGGTTATCGGCAGTCCTTTCCTCCCATGCTGTTTCTATGTGGGGAAAGGATAGCCATTAACCGGCAAGACTGTCAATACATTGTTTACACTAATAATCAGGGCACTGATCATCACCCCATCAGTGCCCATCAGTGCCGCCTATCAATACTCATCAATGCCGCCTATCAGTGCCCATCAGTGCCATCTATCAGTGCTCATCAACATCAGCTATAAGTGCCCATCAGGGCAGCCTATCATTGCTGCCCATCAGTGCCGCCTATCAGTGCTTCCTCAGCAGGTCTCTGGCTGAGAAAATTCCTCTCATATAGCCCAGCCCCTGCACTGACAGTTCCCCCTCCCTCCTCCCTCGCATGGATGGGATAGGAAAGAGCCAATCTGCTCATTTTCCTACTGCCCCTTTCCTCCTGTGTGTGCACCGTAAAAGTGTGAATGATCAAATTCAGCTGCTTAATTTCACACTTCCTGCTATGCACACAGGAGGAGAGGGGCGGGAGGAGAAGGAGCAAATAGGCTCTTTCCTCTCCCATCCATGCTAGAGAGGGGAACTGTTAGTGCAGCCTCTTGGCTGTATGAGAGGGACGCTCTCAGCTCAGAGACCTGCACCCCCCCCCCCCCCGACATTGGCAGGACGCCAGGGCCCGGTCGCAAGTGTGACCTTTGCGACCTTGGTAGTTACGCCACTGCTAATGACTATATGTAACACGAAACATTGTACAGATATAAAATATACATATAAATGCAGTTCTGTAACCAATAATACATTACTATTAGTTTTTAAAACACAAGCTTTAGAAGTACCTGAATTTGACCTGGTATCAGCCCCTTGCAGTCTCTGTACAGCAGGGCTGGAGTGTGAGAGGAGCAATACAAGGGGCAGAAAGCACAGTGAGAGAGATGAGCTTATCACTGTGCTTATTCCTTTCTCCATCCAGTCATAGGCTGGGGCAGGTCCAGGGTGACTTGTGTTTGAATGATTCTGGGCATCAGACTGGGGACATCTTGTGGCCAAAAAACGTACTGCAGAGGGGAATTCTGAATAAAAGACATTACAAGAAAAGCTGGTTTTGGTATTTTTAATAGGATTGTAGTAATTTTTATTTTTTTTACTTTTGGTTGAAGTTCTGCTTTAAGATTGAGTTTCCCTCAGGCAGTGTTACTATATGCACAGTTATTATTGACAAAGCAGGATTTGAGCAGGATTGTGATAATATGCCTAATGAGGATATACACAAATTTCTGTACGTTTGAAACTAAAATTATTGTACAAATAAAATTTCCTGTTAATTTACCCATGCTGTTTTGCATTTAATTTTATTTATTTTTTTATCCTTTAACTTTATGTAAGTGAGACTTGGATTAGTGTGTTTTTGCTTTCAGCTACAAGGATGGTCACCATTAGCAAATACAGGAGATCTTGTAAAAATCCAGCAGCTTCTTCAATTCCACATATATAATTACACAGTTTGTTTTAATGTTGCAATTTTAATGATGGATAACAGTTATTTATTTGTATGTATTTTTATTTTTTTGTGAGAATCAGTTCAAAATATTATAAGGTTGGCTGGGTTATCCCCTAAAGTGTTACTAAACCTTTTACCCTGCATTCACGATATCTGCTTTCCCACAGTAGACAGAACATGGAAATGCAATTTTTTTAGTAAATATAAACTTCTAAATACCTTTTCTCATCAGCAGTTAGAGAAGTCTTGTGACTTCCAACAGTGTCTGGTAAAAGCTTGTAGGAGGAGTTTTCATTCTCCCACGATTGTCCAATGAGAATGCAGGACCCCTGACCCTCTGTCTGGTCAGTACTGATTGGCCCTGTGCTGATCACATGCACTCTCCCGAGAAAAGAAAAAAACTTTTTTAGTATTACACACCAAACTGAGCATGTGCAGCCTGTCCCCTGGCTCTGTAAATATCAGGTTATTTTTTAGAGAAAGTTGAAGAAGGAGATGATCAAAGGAGACAGGATCGAACAGCCTTTTTACACAATGCAGAGGTTCCACAGTGAGTATAACAAGCATGCTTTACTGCATATACAGACTGATTTTACTGTTGTGGGTTTAGTAACACTTTAAAGTCCATTAATACAATAATTTTTCTTTTCAAATGTATATGGGATGGGGACACCCATTTGTCTTTTTGGTTAATGAACATTTTCTATACTCCTACTTCCTTAACTTCTTGTTGTCCATATATTACATAAGTGTGGCAGCAAAGAAAATGGGCTTTAACAACCATATGCCATATATATGTGTCTATGGATGACTGAGGTTTCTGTGGCGAGAGTGCGTTCAATGGGGACTCCCAGCACAGTGACCTGGTCTCTAGTAATGATCAGGAGCTGGAAGGACCAGCTCCCGATCAGGTGACCACTGTGATAGTCACATGATTGGACAGTCCTTCCTGCCCCTGGGCATAAAGACCCAGGTAAAGGGATGCCAGGGCTGGACAAGAAGGATTAAAAACTGGTTTGACTGATCTATCCAAAACTAAATAAATGGCTTTTCTTAACAAACTATTTTAAATGGTTTACTTCATTTTTATATTGTTTAAGCAAATCTGTAATTGAAGCATGTCATGTTGAAGCCATATTTTATTAGAGTCACTAAAACATCCAGCGGGCATTAGTCACTGCTTTGCCAATGCCAAACTAAAAACTGCTTTGATACTAGAGAAGAAACAACCTCTACAGTCTCTGTTAGCATTCCAAATGTATAGATTTCTAACATTGCATATACAGTATCTCACAAAAGTGAGTACACCTCTCACATTTTTGTTAATATTTTATTATACCTTTTCATGTGACAACACTTAAGAAATTACACTTTGCTACAATGTAAATTTGCTGTCCTCTCAAAATAACTCAACACACAGCCATTAATGTCTGAACCGCTGGTAACAAAAGTGAGTAAAACCCTAAGTGAAAATGTCCAAATTGGGCCCAATTAGCCATTTTCCCTCCCCATTGTCATGTGACTCGTTAGCGTTACAAGGTCTCAGGTGTGAATGGGGGAACAGGTGTGTTAAGTTTGGTGTTATCTCTTTCACTCTCTCATACTGGTCACTGGAAATTCAACATGGCACCTCATGGCAAAGAATTCTCTGAGGATCTGAAAAAAGGGATTGTCGCTCTACAACAGGCTATAACAAGATTGCCAAGACCCTGAAACTGAGCTGCAGCACAGTGGCCAAGACCATACGTTTTAACAGGACAGGTTCCATTCAGAACAGTCCTCACCATGGTCGACCAAAGAAGTTGAGTGCACGTGCTCACCGTCATATCCATTGGTTGTCTTTGAGAAATAGACGTATGAGTGCTGCCGACATTGCTGCAGAGGTTGAAGGTGTGGGGTTTAGCCTGTCAGTGCTCAGACCATACGCCGCACACTGCATCAAATTGGTCTGTATGGCTATCATCCCAGAAGGAAGCTTCTTCTAAAGATGAAGACAAGCAGAATAAGGACATGGATTACCGGAACCATGTCCTATGGTCTGATGAGACCAAGATAAACGTATTTGGTTTAGATGGTGTCAAGCGTGTGTGGCCACAACCAGGTGAGGAGTACAAAGACAAGTGTGTCTTGCCTACGGTCAAGCATGGTGGTGGGAGTGTCATGGTGCTACCGGCCCTGGGGAGCTACAGTTCATTGAGGGAACCATGAATGCCAACATGTACTGTGACATACTGAAGCAGAGTATGATCCCCTCCCTTCGGAGACTGGGACGCAGGGCAGTATTCCAACATGATAACCACCCCAAACCCACCTTCAAGACGACCACTGCCTTGCTAAAGAAGCTGAGGGTGAAGGTGATGGACTGGCCAAGCATGTCTCCAGACCTAAACCCTATTGAGCATCTCTGGGGCATCCTCAAACGGAAGGTGGAGGAACGCATGGTCTCTAACATCCACCAGCTCCGTGATGTCCTCATGGAGAAATGGAAGATGACTCCAGGGGCAACCTGTGAAGCTCTGGTGAACTCCATGCCCAAGAGGGTTAAGGCAGTGCTGGAAAATAATGGTGGCCACACAAAATATTGACACTTTGGGCCAAATTTGGATATACTCACTTTTGTTGCCAGCAGTTTGGACATTGATGGCTGTGTGTTGAGTTATTTTGAGAGAAATTTACACTGTTATACAAGCTGTACACTCACTAATTAACATTGTAGCAAAGTGTCATTTCTTCAGTGTTGTCACATGAAAAGATGAAAAGATATAATAAAATATTTACAAAAATGTGAGGGGTGTACTCACTTTTGTGAGATACTGTGTGTGTGTGTATATATATATATATATATATATATATATATATATATATATATATATATATATACACTGTATATAATCTTGCACAAGATTCATAGGTGCGTATTTAGATTTTTTAACGTTTGGCATATATGGTTTTAATGAGGCAAAGCTTGACATGGAAACCTTTAAAATGCAGTGCTTTAAAACAGGTACTTAGGGTGTATTTATAAAAAAAAGTTTGAAGAGCTATTCATCCTTCGAAACTGCATGTACATCCATTCTGTGCGAAAGCCAGCAAAATCAAATGTTACTAGGCTATTTGTCCTGTGTAACTGCATGCACATTTGTTCTGTGCGAATATCAGCAAAATCAAATCTTACAAGGCTATTTTTCTCTCCAGGATGAATGTTCTTCATTTGTAATAGCGTGAATCAGAAAAAAACAGCATTATGGCCATTATGGCTGGAGCTTACAGTATTAGCAAATACGTATGTTTCCTATTTTTTAACAATAGCTCCACTTAGTGGCCATAATTCAGTATTTTCCTGATTAATTCTATTATTATGAATGCAGAACATTCAACCCGGAGAGAAAAAAGCCTAGTAACATTAGATTTTTCCAATATTCGCACAAAACAAAAGTACATGCAGTTTCACAGGAGAAATAGTTCTGCAAATTTCTTTTTTTTATATAAATACACCACTTGGAAATTATTCTTTCTCTTTTTTTTACCTTTCTGATTGTAAATGCATGCAGAGTCAACACCTATTTTCATTGAGGCATTGAGCTGGACAAAATGTGTTCAATTAGTTGGTGTGACAAGATTCTCAGCTGTCTCGTGGGCTTGTTTTGGAAAGGAAATTCATAGTGTTTATGTAACAGATTTTAAACAGATGGGACATGATAGAATATTATTGTTTTTTTATTATTAATAGTACGATCACATTTATTATGTAGTAATGTCTATTACCTTTAGTGTCTTTGTACAATATTGTAAAAGGTAGGATTATTGTATTATCTTTATTGTAAATGTAACAGAGATTTGTTCATATTAGGAACTGTATTTGGGGAAGACCTATGACCCTATCAAGATAAATATGATCAGTCAATGTCATTACATGCATGTTCGTATTCAGTACATACATACCCATTCACAAAACAGCTTGTATAGCTGTGCTAATTTGGGTAGCACCATCAGGACCAGGTATGCATCAGTGCTATAGTGACCAAATCTCTATTCCTTTTTGAAAAAATATATTTTTTTGCATTCCCTACACAGTTCAATATATTCCACAGGGTGATTTATATAACAAAAATGACAGCGAACCAAAAGTTGAAAGTGTACTAAATATCTTGTGTTACAGGATTTCAGCCACTACACTGTGGGTGAAAACCACAGTGTATGGACAGTATGATCACTGGTTCATCAAGTACCATAGAATATCAATGTAGCACCTTTCACAGAAATACTATTGAAAATACTGTAAGGACAAACTCTGAGTAACTTTCTGTGCGGCTGCTCTATCTTTCATTGTGGGAACAAATAAAGGGTAGAGGTAGAGAGCCTTGCTGAAGGAAAGTAGAGACAAGACTAGGGGACGAGGGAGGGAAGAAAAACGAGAAAGAGAAACAAAGGGAGAAGGGGAGGGCATCCGGCTGGAAGGACAATCTATCCCATTGGGAATGTATAACTATATTTCCCATATTTCAATCACAAGAAGGTTTGCAGTTTAGGGGAGGCAGAGAAATCGACCCAGGTGTATCACAATTCCACAAATTTTAGAAAACGTTCATTAAGGCTGGTGACAGACTACTCCATCCTCATAATGTGGTTGTCCTCCGCCACCCATTCCCTAATAGTGGAAGGTGTGGTCAATTTCCAATGCCTAGGAATTTCCGCTTGGGTCGCTAACATCAAGAATCTAAAAATTCCTTTCTTAATCTTAGAAATGGGCCCAGGAAACATAGAGAGAAGGGCGACCTCAGGAGTTTCAGGCCAAGTTCTGCCTGTAATGAGATGGCAGAGTTGGAAGATGGAATGCCAAAAGGGCCGAATAATAGAACAGGTCAAACACAGGAGAGTTCCTTCTGGTTTGTCACATCGTCAGCACCTGTCAGAAATTGGGGGAATTATTTTATGGAATAGGAATTGACTTCTGTACCACCTAGTTAAAAAGTATAAAAATGTAATCTTGAGCTTGGGAGGCTATACTCATTTTAAATGTGAGGAGGAACGACTTGTCCCAATCCTCCTCTGCAATGAAATGTCTCAATTCTCTCTCCCAATTCCGGATGTAAAATGGGTGACCTGGAAGGTCACTGAAAGAAGAATATTTAAGAGCTGAGAAATAGCATGTGAGCATTCCGAACCTGTAAGTACAGAGCTTCAAAGGGTTTAAGCTCCCTACGGAATTTCCCTAATTTTGTGGTTAGTGTCAAAAAGTGTCTAGGTTGTAGATAATGGAGCCTACGTCCCTGGCAGGGGGTATCCAGAGTTATCAGCTCCCTCAAAAGTTTTATCACGGAGGGGCGGGTAGTGAAACTGTCCAACGTAAAAACCGTTTCCAATTCATGCTGGGGGGAAATCTGGATTGCCAAGAATCGGCGTGAGCAGGCCGATATGTGAGGATATGCCATATTATTAACTGTGGAGTCCCACACAAGAAGGACAACCACTAGGGAAGGAAGTTATGGGCTGCCCCCACCCCCCCACCCCGTGGATGCGATGCTGGCCAGAGCCAGGGTATAGGTGTTATAGGCAATGGAGTAGTATGTCGTTCAATGCTTACCCAGAATTTGGCTTTCTCATACAAAGGACTGCTGATTATACAACCCCTGGCAAAAATTATGGAATCACAAGTCCCTGAGGATGTTCCTTCAGTTGTTTATTGTTGTAGAAAAAAAGCAGATCACAGACATGGCCAAAAACTAAAGGCCATTCAAATGGCAACTTTCTGGCTTTAAGAAACACTAAAAGAAATCAAGAAAAATAATTGTGGTGGCCAGTAACAGTTAGATTTATAGAACAAGCACAAGGGATAAATTATGGAATCACTCAATTCTGAGGAAAAAATTATGGAATCACCATGTAAATTTTCATTACAAACACTAACACCTGCATCAGATTAAATCTGCTTGTTAGTATGTAGGTATAAAGGAGTGATCACACCTTGGAGAGCTGTTTCAACAAGTGGACTGACATGAAGCATGGCTCCAACACCAGAGATGTCAATTGAAAAAGGAGAGGATTATCAAACTCCTTAAAGAGGGTAAATCATCACGCAGTGTTGCACAAGATGTTGGTTGTTCACAGTCGGCTGTGTCTAAAACATGGACCAAATGCAAACAACATGGGAAGGTGGTTAAAGGCAAGCATACTGGTAGACCAAGGAAGACATCAAAGCGTCAAGACAGAAAACTTAAAGCAATATGCCTTGAAAACAGAAAATGTACAACAAAACAAATGAGGAACAAATGGGAGGAAACTGGAGTCAACATCTGTGACCGAACTGTAAGAAACCGCCTAAAGGAAATGGGATTTACATACAGAAAAGCTAAAAGAAAGCCATCTCTAACACCTAAACACAAAAAACAAGGTTACAATGGGCTAAGGAAAGGCAATCGTGGACTGTGGACGATTGGATTAAAGTCATATTTAGTGATGAATCTCGAATCTGCATTGGGCAAGGTGATGATGCTGGAACTTTTGTTTGGTGCCGTTCCAAAGAGATTTATGCAGACGACTGTCTGAAGAAAACATGCAAATTTCCACAGTCAATTATGATATGGGGCTGCATGTCAGGTAAAGGCACTGGGGAGATGGCTGTCATTAAATCTTCAATAAATGCACAGGTTTACATTGAAATTTTGGACACTTTTCTTATCCCATCTATTGAAAGGATGTTTGGGGATGATGAAATCATTTATCAAGATGATAATGCATCTTGCCATAGAGCAAAAACTGTGAAAAAATTCCTTGAAGAAAGACACATAAGGTCAATGTCATGGCCTGCAAACAGTCCGGATCTCAATCCAATTGAAAATCTGTGGTGGAAGTTAAAGAAAATGGTCCATGACAAGGCTCCAACCTGCAAAGATGATTTGGCAACAGCAATCAGAGAAGGCTGGAGCCAGATTGATGAAGAGTACTGTTTATCACTCATTAAGTCAATGCCTCAGAGACTGCGAGCAGTTATAAAAGCCAGAGGTGGTGCAACAAAGTACTAGTGATGTGTTGGAGTGTTATTTTGTTTGTTTGTTTTTCATGATTCCATAATTTTTTCCTCAGAGTTGAGTGATTCCATAATTTATTCCCTGTGCTTGTTCTATAAATCTAACTGTTACTGGCCACCACAATTATTTTTCTTGATTTCTTTTAGTGTTTCTTAAAGCCAGAAAGTTGCCATTTGAAATGTCTTTTAGTTTTTGGCCATGTCTGTGATCTGCTTTTTTTCTACAACAATAACAACTGAAGGAACATCCTCAGGGACTGGTGATTCCATAATTTTTGCCAGGGGTTGTAGTATAATTCTAGATGCAGCAGGCCTGCCCCTCCGTTTTTCATTTCACTAATATGTCATGACGCACTCAAACTGGGATTCGGGGCCATTGGTACTTGAGTGATCTCGCTGAAAAGTGGCAGTATATCCATCTTGAAGATGGACATCCTGCCCAACCTAGAATGTTTCAAGGATGACTAACTTTGAAGTCTACATTAAGTGGACACCAACAATGGTAGGTAACTACATTCATACAGCTTATTCAGATTTGTTGGGATCTGAAACCCTAAGTATTTAATCAAGGATTAGAACCAGCCAAAGCGGTACCTACTTTTTAGATTGTTTGGGGTCAATTACATGTTGAGGCATTAGGACTTGGGGCATTTACTTTAAGGTTGCTGAGAGATCCAAATTGTTCCAGCTCCTTCAATATAGAAAGGAAATGCGACTTGGGGGTTTAACACAAAAAGGAATAGGTCGTCCTCAAATTGACTCAATTTGGGATGTCTGCCTCATATGGAGGCGTTAGACTGCAAAGCTACCGCTAATTGTTCCATTGTGAATATATATAAGAGTGGGGAAAAAGGACACCTTAGGCGAGTTCCTTTGGTGCAAGATATAGGGTTCCAAAGTAGGCCATTGGTCTTAATTCTAGCAGTGAGGAACCAAATCTCTAATCTTACAATCAATTCTTTGAAATAACAATACCCTTTCCTTCCTCTACTTTTTATAAACATACCTTTTAGTCCCACAAATATCATCTTAAAGGGGGACTTTAGTAGATTTATTTGTGTGAAACATCCATTAAATAAAAAATAAGCTTTGTGGGCTAATGTTTAACAATTTTCTACCAGAGGTATGTTTTCAGGTTTCCCACACATTGCACAAAATTTGTTAAAACTCCCAAACATTATATATTTTCTGAAAGCCATGTCACGTGGTATTAGTGCACATGTTTATCAAATGCATATTTTCATTTAAAAAATACACGTCATTATTCATTTTTTTTTGGACAACAGACATTCTCCAAAAGCAAAACTTTAAAAGCATTTACAGGTTATCAACACCCACTATGCCCAACCTGAAAGTGCATTGCTGGCTGAACAAATTAAAAAAGCATTGAGTGTATTTAAAATCCCATTCTGCCAGCTGCTGTTTATAAACGACGCTAGTAGAGAAGTAATTAAAAATACTGCCTCTGTGTTTAATATTTAAAGCGGTGTTCCACCCAAAAAAAAAAATTAAAAGCAGCAGCTACACATACTGCAGCTGCTGGTTTTTAACATTAGGGCACTTACCTGTCCTGGAGTCCAGTGATGTCAGCACCACAGCTGATGTTTCCATCAGCTGTCATGGTGCTGCTGCCGCCATTGCGGGTAAGGGTACCCGGCAGTGTAGCCTTACGGCTTCATGCCGGGATCCCTACTGCACATGCGTGAGGCCCCACTCCTCTCTCCTACTGGCCCAGCAACAGGAAGAGGAGGAGGGAGCCCCACGGCGATGTCAGGGGCCGCGGCCCGGACTCCCGGAAGTGGGAACAGGATAAGTCAAAGACAGGTATCCTGACCCCCCTCCCCCCCGAAAGGTGCCAATTGTGGCACCGGAGGGGGAGAGGAGACAAATGAGCGGAAGTTCCACTTTTGGATGGAACTCCGCTTTAAGTATGTATGTTCGAAGTTGGCCATTCTTGGATGTACAAGCTAATGCCTTGCTTGTGCTCTTGTCTCATTGCCCCCCTCCATGACTTTTCCATCAAAATCAACAATGCAACCATCAGTCCCTCCCCTCACGCCAGGGTACTAGGTGTAATCCTAGACTCCGACTTGTCATTTCAGCCTCAAATCCAATCATTGTCAAAAGTTTGTAGAATTCACCTCCGTAACATCTCTAAAATTCGCCCTTTTTTAACAAATGAAACCACCAAGCTCCTCATTCACTCCCTTGTTATCTCTCGCCTTGACTATTGCAACTCCCTTCTCATTGGCCTACCGCTCCATAGGCTATCCCCTCTTCAGTCTATCATGAATGCTGCTGCCAGACTTATCCACCTTACCAACCGCTCAGTGTCTGCCAACCCTCTACTTCAATCCCTACACTGGCTCCCAATCACCCAGCGAATTAAATTCAAAATTCTAACCACAACATACAAAGCCATTCACAACTCTGCCCCAAGCTACATCACTAATCTTGTCTCCAAATATCACCCAAATCGTCCTCTCCGCTCTTCTCAAGACCTCCTGCTTTCAAGCTCTCTCAACTCCTCCTCCCATGCTCGTCTCCAGGATTTCTCCAGAGCCTCTCCCACCCTCTGGAACTCGCTACCTCCATCTATCCGGCTATCCCCTACTCTTGCTACCTTCAGGCAATCCCTGAAAACTCATCTCTTCAGGAAAGCCTATCACGTCTCCAACTAATCTCCTACCACTTCCACCAGCTCATTCCCCACAGTTACAACCTTTTGTACCACCTGCCCCACCCTATTAGATTGTAAGCTCTTCTGAGCAGGGCCCTCTTAATCCTATTGTATTGTATTATATTATAACTGTATTGTCTCCCTTTTATATTGTAAAGCGCTGCGTAAACTGTTGGCGCTATATAAATCCTGAATGATAATAATAATAATAATAATAATAATTGCAACAAGAGCTTACACATAGTTAAAGACCCTCTCCAATGTGACAGTGCTCAGGCCGGCCAAATGGGCATTTACATACACAGCTACATATTGTGATGAAGTACCACGTATTTTATGGAGCTCTAGCAGGCAAATGGGCCAGTGGAGAAGCATCAAGAAGGTTTAAGGGGGGTGGAAGGGGGACACTATCCAGTGTACTGTACCTGGAATTTTGCCTTTAATGGACAAAGTATGGGTTTGTTTCAAAACTGATACTGCATGTCAAGATTTTTCCTCATAAGCCAAACTTTTCCCAAGATTAAAAAAAGAAAATATACAGTATCTAACAAAAGTGAGTACACCCCTCACATTTTTGTAAATATTTTATTATATCTTTTCATGTGACAACAATGAAGAAATGACACTTTGCTACAATGTAAAGTAGTGAGTGTACAGCTTGTGTAACAGTGTAAATTTTCTGTCCCCTCAAAATAACTCAACACAGCCATTAATGTCCACACCACTGGCAACAAAAATGAGTACACCCCTAAGTGAAAATGTCCAAATTGGGCCCAATTAGCCATTTTCCCTGCCAGCTGTCATATAACCTGTTAGTGTTACAAGGTCTCAGGTGTGAATGGGGAGCGTGTTAAATTTGGTGTTATCGCTCTCACTCTCTCATACTGGTGACTGGAAGTTCAACATGGCACCTCATGGCAAAGACCTCTCTGAGGATCTGAAAAAAAGAATTGTTGCTCTACATATAGATGGCCTAGGCTATAAGAAGATTGCCAAGACCCTGAAATTGAACTGCAGTACGGTGCCCAAGACATTACAGTGGTTTAACAGGACAGGTTTCACTCAGAACAGGCCTCGTCATGGTCGACCAAAGAAGTTGAGTGTACGTGCTCAGCGTCATATGCAGAGGTTGTCTTTGGGAAATAGACACAGTAGTCCTGCCAGAATTGCTGCAGAGGTTGAAGGGGTGGGGGGGTCAGCCTGTCAGTGCTCAGACCATACGCCACACACTGCATCAAATTGGTCTGCATGGCTGTTGTCCCAGAAGCAAGCCTCTTCTAAAGATGATGCACAAGAAAGCCGAAAAAATAATTTGCTGAAGCAAGCAAACTAAGGACATGATTCCTGGAACCATGTCCTGTGGTCTGATGAGACCAAGATAAACGTATTTGGTTCATATGGTGTCAAGCGTGTGTGGCGGAAACCAGGTAAGGAGTACAAAGACAAGTGTGTCTTGCCTACAGTCAAGCATGGTGGTAAAAGTGTCATGGTCTGGGGCTGCATGAGCGCTGCCGACACTGGGGAGCTACAGTTCATTGAGGGAACCATCAATGCCAACATGAGCCAACTGTGACCAGGGCCAGTGCTGCCAATAGGAAAGATAGGCGCCGGCCTAGAGCGCACATCAGTAGGGGGCGCCGTGCTGGCTACATGCAGCGGTGAGGAGTGAGCAGTGAGGTGTTTCATTTGTGCTGCCGCTTCCAAGATGACTGTGCCTGCCTTCTTCTGCTCAGGTATACGAGGCGGCGACGCTGCAGTGCAAACTGAGCTCCCTGCACTGCTAGGTCCAGTGGTGGCTGCAGAGTATCGCTGCTAGAGGGAGTGAGGGGGGGAGGAGTGCACGTGCAGGAGAAAGTGAACCTGTAGAACAGCCTGCCTGGGTGTCCTCTCCTCTCCCATGTGATTCCTCCTTCCCCCGACGCCGCTTTCATCCAGCAGGTAGAAGACAGAATGTCCGAGCAGAAGGCAGGAGCTGTCCATTTTTTCAAGTTAAGATGCCTGTGATTTGTTGTTAGGAGTGGTCCTAGCAACAAATCATCTGTCTGTTAAATGGAAAGTTGAACATCTCCTGCCCTCTGCTTGGACATGCCGCATTCTCTGTCTTCTACCTGTTGTGTGAGGTAAGGGGGGGGGGGTGCAGCTGAGGAAGAGACTGGTATACAGGGAGGGGGGCTGTGGAGGAGACTGGTATACAGGGAGGGAGACTGTGGAGGAGACTGGTATACAGGGAGGGAGGCTGTGGAGGAGACTGGTATACGAGGGGGGCTGTGGAGGAGACTGGTATACAGGGAGGGAGGCTGTGGAGGAGACTGGTATACAGGGAGGGAGACTGTGGAGGAGACTGGTATACAGGGAGGGGGCTGTGGAGGAGACTGGTATACAGGGAGTGAGGCTGTGGAGGAGCCTGGTATACAGGGAGGGGGCATCTGCGGAGGAGAGTGGTATACAGGGAGGGGGGCAGCTGTGGAGGAGAGTGGTATACAGGGAGGGGGGCAGCTGTGGAGGAGCCTGGTATACAGGGAGGGGGCAGCTGTGGAGGAGAGTGGTATACAGGAAGGGGGGCAGCTGTGGAGGAGAGTGGTATACAGGGAGGGGGGCAGCTGTGGAGGAGACTGGTATACAGGGAGGGGGGCTGTGGAGGAGACTGGTATACAGGGAGGGAGGCTGTGGAGGAGACTGGTATACAGGGAGGGGGGCAACTGTGGAGGAGAGTGGTATACAGGGAGGGGGGCTGTGGAGGAGACTGGTATACAGGGAGGGGGGCAGCTGTGGAGGAGCCTGGTATACAGGGAGGGGGCAGCTGTGGAGGAGAGTGGTATACAGGGAGGGGGGCAGCTGTGGAGGAGAGTGGTATACAGGGAGGGGGGCAGCTGTGGAGGAGAGTGGTATACAGGGAGGGGGGCAGCTGTGGAGGAGAGTGGTATACAGGGAGGGGGCAGCTGTGGAGGAGAGTGGTATACAGGGAGGGGGGCAGCTGTGGAGGAGAGTGGTATACAGGGAGGGGGGCAGCTGTGGAGGAGAGTGGTATACAGGGAGGGGGCAGCTGTGGAGGAGAGTGGTATACAGGGAGGGGGGCTGTGGAGGAGACTGGTATACAGGGAGGGGGGCTGTGGAGGAGACTGGTATACAGGGAGGGAGGCTGTGGAGGAGACTGGCATACAGGGAGGGGGACAACTGTGGAGGAGAGTGGTATACAGGGAGGGGGGCTGTGGAGGAGACTGGTATACAGGGAGGGGGGCAGCTGTGGAGGAGACTGGTATACAGGGAGGGGGCAGCTGTGGAGGAGAGTGGTATACAGGGAGGGGGGCAGCTGTGGAGGAGCCTGGTATACAGGGAAGGGGGCAACTGTGGACGAGAGTGGTATACAGGGAGGGGGGCTGTGGAGGAGACTGGTATACAGAGGGGGGGGCAGCTGTGGAGAAGAGTGGTATACAGGGAGGGGGGCTGTGGAAGAGAGTGGTATACAGGGAGGGGCAGCTATGGAGGAGACTGGTATACAGGGAGGGGGGTTGTGGAGGAGAGTGGTATACAGGGAGAGGGGCTGTGGAGGAGAGTGGTATACAGGGAGGGGGGCTGTGGAAGAGAGTGGTATACAGGGAGGGGGGTTAGGGAGGAGACTGGTATACAGGGAGGGGTGCTGTGGAGAAGACTGGTATACAGGGAGGGGGGCTGTGAAGGAGAGTGGTATACAGGGAGGGGGGCTGTGGAGGAGACTGGTATACAGGGAGGGAGGCAGCTGTGGAGGAGACTGGTATACAGGGAGGGGGGCAGCTGTGGAGGAGACTGGTATACAGGGAGGGGGGCTGTGGAGGAGACTGGTATAGGAGGGGGGCTGTGGAGGAGACTGGCTTGCAGGGAGGGGGGCAGCTGTGGAGGAGACTGGTATACAGGGAGGGGGGCTGTGGAGAAGACTGGTATACAGGGAGGGGGGCTGTGGAGGAGAGTGGTAAACAGGGTGGGGGCAGCTGTGGAGGAGACTGGTATACAGGGAGGGTGGCTGTGGAGGAGAGTGGTAAACAGGGTGGGGGGCTGTGGAGAAGAGTGGTATACAGGGAGAGGGGCTGTGGAGAAGACTGGTATACAGGGAGGGTGGCTGTGGAGGAGAGTGGTAAACAGGGTGGGGGGATGTGGAGGAGAGTGGTATACAGGGAGGGGGGCTGTGGAGGAGAGTGGTATACAGGGAGAGGGGCTGTGGAGAAGACTGGTATACAGGGAGGGTGGCTGTGGAGGAGAGTGGTAAACAGGGTGGGGGGCTGTGGAGGAGAGTGGTATACAGGGAGGGGGGCTGTGGAGAAGACTGGTATACAGGGAGGGTGGCTGTGGAGGAGAGTGGTAAACAGGGTGGGGGGCTGTGGAGGAGAGTGGTATACAGGGAGGGGGGCTGTGGAGGAGACTGATATACAGGGAGGCGGCTGTGGAGGTGAGTGGTATACAGGGAGGGGGGCAGCTGTGGAGGAGACTGGTATACAGGGAGGGGGGCTGCGGAGGAGACTGGTATACAGCGAGGGGGGCTGTGGAGGAGAGTGGTAAACAGGGTGGGGGGCTGTGGAGGAGAGTGGTATACAGGGAGGGGGGCAGCTGTGCATTGTGCATTACACAAGAAGTCTAACCAGAATGGAAATCTGGAGGCGGATTGTGCTATAGATACTATGATATAGCACTCTGTGTTCAGAGTGTATAAAGATATTACAATAAGAAAATGAGTGTAATAAATCAAAGGTGTTTAATCCTACAAATATGCAGCCATAGATGAAATCTCAAACCAAATATAGTCGCCAAAATACAAAAGTAAAAATATTGTTTTTGTCTGTCTTCAAAAACAAAATGCAGGGAGGGGGGCAGCTGTGCAGGAGACTGGTATACAGGGAGAGGGACATTGGAGGAGACAGGTGCAAGGAAGGGGGGCTGAAGACACTAATGTAAAGGGGGAAGGTCTCTGATGTAAGGAGGGGGCTGTGATGTGAAGGGGGAAAGAGGGCATTGATGTAAAGAGGGCTGTGATGTAAATTGGGGGACTTGGATGCAAAGAGGTCTGTTATGTAAAGCAGGCACTGTATTGTAAAGGGGTGCTGTATTGCCACTATTTGTCTTCAGGCCAGTCCAGAGGCACAGGTGGCTGAAGAAATAAGTGGAGAGGCGACACAAAAAAACTCCACCCCCACCGTATACATGAGCAGAGCAAAGGGGGGGGCTAAATTAGGTTTCGCCTAGGGTATCAAAAATCCTTGCACCAGCCCTGAGTGTGACATACTGAAGCAGAGCATGACCCCCTCCCTTCGGAGACTGGACTGCGGGGCAGTATTCCAACATGATAACGACCCCAAACATACCTCCAAGAGGACCAATTCCTTGCTAAAGAAGCTGAGGGTAAAGGTAATGGAATGGCCAAGCATGTCTCCAGACCTAAATCCTATTGAGCATCTGTGGGGCATCCTCAAACAGAAGGTGGAGGAGCGCAAGGTCTCTAACATCCTCCAGCTCCGTGATGTCGTCATGGAGGAGTGGAAGAGGTGACACTCCGGTGAACTCCATGCCCAAGAAGGTAAAGGCAGTGCTAGAAAATAATGGTGGCCTCACAAAATATTGACACTTTGGGCCCAATTTGGACATTTTCACTTAGAGGTGTACTCACTTTTGTTGCCAGCGGTTTAGACATTAATGGCTGTGTGTTGAGTTATTTTGAAGGGACAGCAAATTTACACTGTTATATAAGCTGTACACTCACTACTTTACATTGTAGCAAAGTGTCATTTCTTCAGTGTTGTCACATGAAAAGATATAATAAAATATTTACAAAAATGTAAGGGGTGTACTCACTTTTGTGAGTTGCTGTGTGTGTGTGTATATATATATATATATATATATATATATATAGTCGTTCTGCATGTAATTGTAACTACATTGCTGTCTTTGCTGACTCATATCACACACCTGTTCTTTCTGTGTACAGGAGGATGGAGAGACAGATTCCTTTAATATTCATTAGCATGAATAAATAATGTTTTCCAATGTGGCAACAACATACGTAGTTTAAGAGAATTATTTTTCACAAACCACGCTGTCAAATTATCACCAGAACTTTATGCATAAGTTTCCATTGTATGTGGGACAATAACACAACATAATCCTGCTTTTAAAGAGACATTATCTCCAGCCCACATTGGAACAAATGACAATCCACCTTCATGCATAAAATATCTGTCTCTCTCAGAACCTGCTTCTTGGCGATTGGTTGTCACAGGTGGCAGCAAATGACATTATGTTGCATGACTAGTACTTGAACGCAAACTGGGAATAATGGAGTTTTCAAGAGATGTCTCCGAAGGTGGATAATTTTTAATGGATGCCCTGCAATAAAGCTTATTTTCTAGGATATTTGACAAGGTCATGGATGTTACATCAAGATTACAATGGATTCGAAACAGGCTGTTGAGAAATAGAGGACATGGCAGGCGCTTTCACAGTAAGTACCATGGGTGTTAAGGACATAAATAATGGACTGATGGACCGACTGGGTAAATGCGTATAACAATACAACATTTATACCTTTAGGTATTTTCTCTCCATTCACTAAATTTAAGGGATTATGGTTTACTATATTTCACCATCTTGCCATGTTTTCCATTATTTAATAAAGTAGGCAATGTATACACCGCTATAAAGATAATAGGGTTGATTTACTAAAGGCAAATAGTCTTTGCACTTTGAAAACGCAGTTGCCCTCTGCAAGTGCAGTTGCTCCAGAGCTTAGTAAATGCGGTAAGATGCAAGATTGCAAGATGTATTCTTCTATCATTTTAAGTGGCGATTTGACAATATACAATTCTAGGTAGATTGTACTGTGCTGGATCAATGTCAGTCAGACTAAAAAATATGTATTCTAAGCTTCTTCTGTTGATAGCAATAGTGGACAGGCTGACAAAGAACAAGCCTACAAACTTAAAATCAACTTTAAAATTTAGCACATTCCAGTCCAGAAACATGTATAGTTCGGTTTCTCTAAAAAAAATAGTGACCCACCACACCCTACCAGAGACATACTTTTACCACCTTTTTTTTATCTACATGTTGACTGGGCCTGCAATGTGTACCTGCAACCCTACCTCAACCCACCTTTACTGCTGCCTTGTAATATAGGAAAGCTGTCATATTACTATAGCTGTTGCACATTACAAAGACATTGCCTAAATAGTGAGACTGCCACATGTGCTGGGGTAGAAAGGAGGCTCGGGCTGCTCAGGAACACTGCCCACTGCCCAGACTACGAGAGTGACTGCCCCCCATTAGAGACTATAATGACATTTAAAGTGACCCTATAGCCAGCAATGTAAATTGTATACAGAAGCATACCTTCTTAAAAAAAAAGAGCAAATATATTTACTTTTCTGCAGGTTCATATTTTGAATTGCCACAACAGCTGTGGTTCCTCCTGAATACTCATACATTCTATAGTTATGTACAAACCAGCAGGAGAAACCACAGCATGTAACAGGGAGCCACACCCAGAAATGTGGGGTACTTGCAGTGGTCAGGGAGCAAAGAAACTGTGGTGATTTAAGACCCAGGCCACCAAAAAGGTAAGTATATGAGCCTATGCTGATAGGGTCACTTTAATTGCCTAGAGTGGAGCCCTGTGTTTTCCCCTCCAACCAGTTCACTCTACAGTACTCTTTTGCCATTTTAATAGGGAGTCTTTGCTCTACAGTAGAGGCCATGGGGTTGCTTTACTAAAGTCAAATAGGTTGTTCACGTTGTAAGTGAAATTGCACTCTGCAAGGAAATTTTCTCCAGAGCTTGGTGAATGGAGTGAAATGTCACTTTGCATAGAATACCATTCATGTGCAAAGAGAATTTTAAAAAAATGCATTTTTGCTGGCACATGAGTGAATGAAGGAAGCCAGTAGAGCTTCACCGCATTCACTATGCTCTGGCAAAAAATGTGTTGCATAGTGTAATTTCCCTTGCAAAGTAAAAAAAAAATCTGTTTGCCTTTAGTAAATCAACATCCATAAGCATATTACCTCCACTATATAATACAGGGCTTGGTGTCGGAGTCACCATTTGCCAGTCCTAAGTGCATGGAATATAGCCCTGTATGAGTTTAGACTTGCTCAACAAGCTGAAACTTACATAGGAATCCTAGGTACTCTGGCAGTGAATTGGGGTTGTGTGGAGAACAAAGAAGTCTAATAAAAGTCAATGTTTGGTCCCTTCGGTACGGTGGGTTCTTTTCACCTTTAAAAATGCTCTTTGGAAATTTGCCTTTTCATGTTATTGAGAGGAACCTTTTTCTTAAAGGATCTGATATTTGAAAGGATGGAAAGGGAAGCCATCTGCTTATAATAAGCTATTGATGTTTTTTGTTATAAGTTTGTTTCAAAGCTACCCATTTTTACCCAAAGCCACCCTGATTTTATGCCAAATTAGAAGCCTTTTGCATAGGGGAATTACAGTATGGGGGAATTTATGACACCTGGGTAATGACCCACAAGTGCCTCATAATAAATACAGCCCTCATTTTCCATTTTTTAACTTGAAATGCTAAATCAAACTTTATTATGCACATTATTGTGTATAATGTTAACATTTACTGGTACAGTACTTCAAATGAATTTACTATACATTATTCTGTGTAACATTAACTACAACTGGTAAAGTAATACTATAAGTGGATACAAAAAAAGAGAGGAAGTATATTTGAATTAAATACACTTTTACTTTAAGTTCTAACTTTCAATTTGACAAATGTAACATATTTTCATCTTCTTTTAACTCTCCCATAGACATTTATATTTTGAACAGCCATTTTACGTTAAAACATAGTGCACTGTGTGAGTGGGAGGAATACTGACAGTAAAGAACATGACAGCTGTCATTAGAAGAGTACATAATTTGTGTGAGAATGTACTGAATACCTGTATCTGAAAAAGTAGAATTTTACATGATTTAAACAAGTCTTTAACAGTAAAAACTTTATTTTCCTGTGTGGTACAAAACACTGCAAGGAAAACGGGGCAACTCATTTATCCGTCCTAAAAACTGTCATGAATCATACTGTTGCATTAGGCAATTATAGCTAAATCATATTGACAATGCTTACATAGGTAGAATGCCATGAAAGTTTTTGTATCAGGTTGAAAGCTGGGCACCCTCCAGGGCCATGGGAAAACAGTGGTTACTACCACTCAGTGGTAAAGCTATAGACTTAACGTGACTATCTCCTGCAGGTATCCTACATATACCTGTAGCAGCTTTAATTCCCAGCTTTACGTCTGAACAGGCAAACCTTTAACACTTTGGGAAGTGTGGGAGCTTACCGACTCCCCCCACATAATCCTATTGGACCACCATTATGATAGGCTGCTTCACTGGTCAAAAAAAATGTGTGGAAGAGGGAAGGCATTCAGTGACACCATGTAGATCCACATTCATTCTGAGAGACCTTTTTAAATCAGGGGTGTCTAGAGATGGGAAGGCCCATAACAAAAATGGAAATATTTTGAAAAAACTGTCTTTTTTCCCATTTTTTTTTTCAAAGGCGTCTTTTGGGGGTTTTTTTTCTGGGGAAAAAAAAAAGAAATGTGGAATATTTTCTTTTACAATGATTAGTAATATATCTATGACATGGTATTAAAACTACGGTATATAATTTTACTATAACTATATGACATATATGTAAAGTCTTAAATTATTGCAAGTTCTCTCAGCTGAAGACAGGAAAATCCTGGAATACAGTTTAGGTAACACTGTACTTCTCATTTCAGTTTTCAAACAAGAGAAATATGCATTTATGCTACTACGGGGCACTGAAAGGGAAAGACTCCAGTTTAGTTTGCTAGTGGGCTCCATCTTGTACCTCCTACAGTTGGGTGATTGTTGGGATACAGTAGATGATAGTTTCTGAAGTCTCAGGCCTTAATTGACAGGTAAGAGGGTACAGAAAATAGTTTATCTTTTTTAACCTTTAAATGATTCCTATTAATGTTCTCCATCATCACAGCATAATGTTTATATAGTTACTATAGTCTGGTCAGTAAAATGTTTTTTCTTTTCCTCAGTAAAATAGTGAGATTACATCTAGAGTTTGGAAACCTTTCCACAGTGCAATTTCTGCTGGGAGCAAAGCTGTCATTTGCAAATATTGTGAGAAGAAATATTATTTTCCAAAGGCTACAAGGAAGACAAAACACATCCTTGCATGCCAGAGTTGCCCTAAAGACAATAAAAGCTACTTTATGAAATTAAATGATGAGGACTATAATGAAAGTGCAAGTAACTTTTCCCTCCAGAGTTCTCATTTCAGAAACACTCTTTGAATCTTTTATTTTATTTTTTGCAATTTTTCCAAAATTACTTTTTCCCCCCTGAAACAAAACAGGGGAATTTGTTTTTTTCCCCATGGCTTCAAAATTTTCAGAAATTTTACATCTCTAGGAGTGTCTAACCTTTTTTTGAGCTTCCTAGGCCACATTGGAAGAAAAGGAATTTTCTTGGGTCGCACATAAAATACACTAACCATAAGGATAAATGATGTGCAGAAAATGTCGGGCAGATCACAAGTTAACGATCACTGATATACAGAAGAACAAAAAAAAAAACGTATTTTGTTTTGTAATATTTTTTATTCTAAAAGTAAAATAGGGCAACATAAACCTAGTGTGATATTTGACACTGTTTTTGATAAATTAATGGATACCTCTATGGATCAAGTAGCAGTTTTCAATGAATTCTCAAAGTGTTATCAGATATTTTGGTTTTAATTTTGCCCATTGTGTGCTTCATCCTTACAAATAGCTGCTCACAAATATAGGTGCTACGGAAAACTAATTGTATGAATAAGACGTGATTGTGAAGAGTGGGAGATTATTCTTTGGGGAAATAAAACTTTCATTCCAGTATAGAGATCTTGTCAAACTTTTTTGCAGCCATATGTGTTTGCTAAATGTAAACACGTTTTTACAAAAAAATCAAGTAAAAAAAAAAAAAAACAACAACAATTTTAACCACTTGCTTACTGGGCACTTACATCCCCTTCTTGACTAGGCCAATTTTCAGCTTTCAGCAGTCTCACACTTTTAATGACAATTGCGCGGTCATGCAACACTGCACTCATATGACATTTTTATCATTTTTCTCACACAAATAGAGATTTCTTTTAGTAGTATTTAATCGCCACTGGGTTTTTTATTTTTTGCTAAACAAATAAATAAAGGCCAAAAATTTTGTAAAAAAAAAAAAAAAAAACAGTTTTTCTTTTATAGTTTGTTATAAAATTTTTCAAACAGGTAATTTTTCTCTTTCACTGATGTGAGCTGATGGTGCTGCACTGATGGGCACTGATAGGCTGCACTGATGAGGCAACACTGATGGGCACTGATAGGTGGCACTGATGGGCACTGATGAGGCGGCACTTGTGGGCACTAATCAGGAGGCACTGACAAGGCTGCACTGATGGGTGGCTCTGATGGGCACTGATAGTTGGCACTGATGGGCACTGAAGGGCACAGATAGCAAGCACTGATAAGTGACACTGATGAGGCACTGATGGGCACTAATTGGCAGCACTGATGGGCACTGATAGGTGGCACTGGTGGGCACTGATTAGCAGCACTGGTGAGCAATGATTAGCAGCTCTGGTGAGCATTGAGGGGACCCATGTCGCTCTAACACAGTGGTTCTCAACCTTTCTAATGCCGTGACCCCTTGATAAAATTTCCCAAGTTGTGGGGACCCCTAACAGTAAAATTTTCATAGCATGGGTTTTCAGCACCCAAGGCAAGACAAGTAATTTGCGCCCCTAACCCATGGACATTTAGCGCTCCCTGAGTCCCTTCCACTCGTACAGTATTAAAACCCCTTATGATACATTTTAGGATGTACCACTCTCTCTTTGTTGTCCTTTCTTTCCCTTTTATCTATCTCTATCCTAATTTCTTGTTTTGTTTTTTTGTCCCCATCACTCTCTCTAGCAATCCTTCTTGTTCTTTCTCTTATTCTTTCTCTCCCTTTTTCTTTGTTCCTCCCCCTCTTTTCCTCTCCCTTCCAAGTATTCTATATTTTTTTTTCCTTCTCTTGCTCTTGGTGGGGCGTGGGTGGGATGAGTGGCAGTGCTGGTGGGTAGTTGGGATGAGTGGCAGTGCTGGTGGGAGGTGGGATCAGTGGCAGTGCTGGGGGGGGTTCTGATAACCCAACTTAGGTGCTCTTGATCAAAGTCATCTGCTGATCTGAGAACTGTAGTGGGGACTTTTAATGGCAACTCTAATCACAGGTAGTGTTACTCACTGTGTTTCTGGCTTCACTGTGACTCCAGCTCTGTGGTGTCTCATAGCAGTGACACCTATGCCGAAATCAGGAGATAGGGTCTCCTCCAGCCCCTCCCACTTCACATTCCTCACCAGTCAGCTGACCTCTAGTCTCTGCCCCCCAGCCATGCCGTGAACTGAATGGGCGGCTGGAAAGAAGCTGAGTGGGTGGCCACAGGCTCCAGAGACAGCCGAGGATTCGGTGACCCCTGACAAATCGTCATTTGACCCCCAGGTTGAGAACCACTGCTCTAACAGAAGCGTGTTAACGTCTAACAGAACTGGCTTCTGTTTATTAAGGACCCCCCCGTGATTGGCCTTTTACCCCAATCTGTGATCAGCTGAGTCCCAAGGATTTAGCAATCACAAAGCATGCAGCAGGGGGCGCGTGGTGCAGCGTGACAATGGGACGCCCTCCCGGCATTTTAAGCACACGCTGTAGCAGTCTTTTGTCTATAGCGAGGGCACCAACTGGTAAAGTAAATTTACGATTTTGCGTTGGGCTGCATTCCCGTATTCATAACCATCTTGGGTTGCATTCGGCCCTTAGGTTGCAGGTTGGACACCCCTGTTCTAAATGAAGGCAAGTGGGCACCACCTGGATGAAGCCACCAGCACAGGCCAGTATGCCTGTCCAGAAAATTGTGTGATGATTAATTTTGCTAGAGACCAAATCCAATAATTAGACTGCAAATGAATAGGGGGCTTTTAAGGTGCCAAGTGATTACACAACATTTATTGTAATTTTTTAAATAGTATTTCATTAATACAGTTTAAAAGCTTGATGCAAGCAACTTCGAAATATTTGCAGCAGCACATATGAACATATATTCATGTACTACCTATACATTCCCATATGTATGCCCTGTATTGCCAACTGTTTAATAAGATTTAAACATTTCCAAATTCCCAAACATGGGTTTCTCAAAAATGTATGATGGTCAACTGTATCACAGTGGGAAAGGTTACTTGCTCAACAGGTTTCACAGAGATCTCCTTTCTTGGGAGATATGAAAAGAAGATCTTTAATATTATAGCTAAATTATAATAAACATATCAATATACATATGAATATAAGTTAATTCAATCACTTACATAGGCACTATATGTAGGAGTGTAAGTGCTGTGGCCACTGATTAAAAATGTTTTTTGGGGAAATCAAAGGGAATATAAGGGGGATGAAATAATGTATTATAGTATAAATTGTATGTTATATTCCATTACAATATATTAGTATATATTCTATTATACATTCTTTTAACTTACATCATACATACAACTTACATCCTACATAACGGGGTTCACAGCTTCATACTGTATATTGAATTGATATATGCATTCATTTTAATCTCCGTATTCTTATATTATAACATCTTCCCATAAGCGGATATCTGTAAAATACATTTAGAAAATGCTGTGTCCCACTGTATGATCTAGCTGGCCATTTGAATTTTTTAAGGAACCCATGTTTTGGAACTTATAATATGTAAATCTGTGGGCAACACACACCTATACAGCGAACTGTAAGAAACCCCCACTCAAATAATGACCATCAAATAATTAAAAAAGAATTCCTACCTTTATAGCTGTCTCTTCAGTGAAGATTTATACATAGGACACTACAAGCAGATTCTATTGCTTAGAATAGTTGGCAATATGATTTTTTTAAGTGAATTAAAATACAATGCAGAACTCAAGCCTTTGTAAGAACAGAAAGTATTCAAATGTATTTTACAACTGATAATAGGATCTGCAAGCACAATACACAGAGAGTTAATTATGTTAAGCATTTTTCTGCAGCCCCCTCCTAAACATTACAAAGCAGGGTAAGGCTAGGTAGGGATTTTAAGCAAGTAAATAACAAGTACAAATGTAACCAGCATTTTTTTTTTCACGTTTCTATGTTAAAGAGGAACTGCAGTCTGCTCACATAATTTGTAATAAAAAAATCTTTGTCATTCTGAAGCTTCCCTCCAACCACTTTGCATATTATTTTATATATACTGTGATTCTGTGCTTGCCGAATATGCTGCATAAATCTCCCTCCACTGAGTCTGGCTGCATCCATTTTAATTGTGGGCAGCTGAAGCCGCTGCCTGTTCACTTCCTGGATTTACACAGACTCACAGAAGCACACCTCCAGATCTTCAGCTCTCATTGGCCCTCTTATGACTCACCCCCCCCCCCCCCTGGCAAACTCCCACAAGAGTAAGAGAGAGAGCCGTGCACAATGTCATAAGCCTAGGCTAATGACCAGATGAGAAAAAGGAAGTGGGCTGTAATAAGGTATTTATTGGCAGAAAAAAAATGTTTTACTATCCAAAGTTAAAACAACAAGGGCAGAAGATTTAATAGATGGGAAGTTCAAAAAATGACTGAAGTTCCGCTTTAATGGGAACATGCAACATACTATATATAAAGTAGGTGTTATCCCAATCTGGCTGCAAAAGTGGAATACACATTAAATGTCCCCATGAATTCTTTATTGTTTGGATTTAGTACTTTGTTCAGGGATTGGTGCTTTGACCTTTTCTCAGCCCTCTATACCTATTATAGTCTCTTGTTCCTGATACCACAGTGTAGTCTAAGTCAATAAGCAGTGTACTCAGCTCCAACAGTTATATTATATATATATATATGTGTGTCTCTGATCAATTTTGACCCTAATTGGATCTATTAGGCTAGATTCACATTGTTGGATTGCAGTAACTCATGGCAACCCATACTGGTGGGCTACGTTGCCATTCATTTAGAGTGGGGTCCCAATCCACCATCATTGTAGTGCACTTCAAGGCACAGTAATATATTGCAGTGGGTTGTGGTGCACTGCATTGCTAAAAAATAGGGCATGAACCTTGGTGAGATTGGCTACATTAGGCAATCCATTCAAATGAATGTGCTGCCTTAATGCAAAGTACATTAATGTGCATGCGTTAAACACAGAAAGCAGATGTAACGAGCCGTGGATATTGATCAGTGAAACAAAACTCCTGCAATACCAAATCTGATAACACCTTTGAGTACAAAAAGGCATTGCTTGGTTGACATTAACAAAGATAAAACAGAGTTTTCCCTGCCTCTGCAGCATACCAACAGTTTCGGGTTCTGTCTAGTCTTGCCCACCATAACTTATTCAGGGACTTAATTGGTTGATTTGTGCCATGTATGACTACATTCTAGGAAGGTGATAAAATATAAGAATAGTGGCAGCATGACACACTGACGCATTTCACACGGATTAGTGCCTATTCATAGAGTCTGATTATCTATGCAGCTTTGATGACAGATTCAGACCCCATTGATTAGAGCAGTGTTTCTCAACTCCAGTCCTCAAGGCACCCCAACAGTTCATGTTTTCAGAATTTCCCTCAGATGAAACGGCTGTGGTAATTACTAAGGCAGTGAAACTGATCAAATCACCTGTGCAAAATAATGGAAATCCTGAAAACATGACCTGTTGGGGCGCCTTGAGGACTGGATTTGAGAAACACTGGATTAGAGAATGTTGTGTCTATCGTTTATAGTCAGGTAGACTTCCAGTAATATAACAGGATCTGCAAGGCTCAAACAAAGCAAAGCTTTCAAATCTATTAGTCTTCATGCACACTGGGTCTTTTATAAATGCTTTTCTCCTTGCATGAGAAAAGCACCTTAAAAAATGCGCCTAAGCCAAATTTTGCAAACGCGTTTAGGTGCGCCAAGCACTTGGGTGTTTATTTCATTGGCCAGAATGTTCACTTATCCTGGCCACTGAAATTAAAAAACGCTCAAGGGCTAAACACCCATAATAGAGCTTAAGCGTGCTTACACACGTTTAGGCGCATGACTTTTTTTATGTTCACAACTTTTCTTCTGATCTTTGGGAGGGGGGTGCCTCTAAATGACTCTTCCTGTAAACTCCTATGTGTGTATGGATACATAGACTAACATGGCGATACCTCACATGTGTGGTTTGAACACCATTTTCATATGTGGGCGGGACTTACGTATGCGTTCGCTTCTGCGTGCGAGCTCACGGGGACAGGGGCGCTTTAAACATTTTTTTTTTTTTATTGTTAATTTTACTTAAAATTTTTTATTTTGACACTTTTTAAAAAAATGTTTTTTTTTGATCACTTTTATTCCTATTACAAGGAATGTAAACATCCCTTGTAATAGGAATATGACATGACAGGTGCTCTTAATAGTGAGATATGGGGTCAATAAGACCCCACATCTCACCACTAGGCTGGGAAGCCTAAAATCCAAAAAAAAAAAAAAAAAACGATCACCGCTTCCCAGCCGAAGCGGCGCCGTTTTTTTGAATGCAGAGGCCGGGCGTGACGTCATAACATCGCGCCCGGCCTGAACTATCATAGAGACTCCGGCGACCATCTGGTCCGCCGGAAATCTCTATGATCTACATCCAGCGCCGGCGGATCCGCTATCCGACTCACCGATCGCTGAGGTGAGTCGGTAGAAGCACCAGAGGGGGGGACGTCCCCTCTCGCCGCCCGTAAGAACGATCAAGCGGCGGAACAGCCGCTATGATCATTCTTATGGTGTATGGAATCGCCGGCTGAAAATGCCGGTATCTGAATGATGTCTGTAGCCTCAGGCATCATTCAGATATAACCCCCGAAAGTCGAGGCCGTCATATGACGGCCTCCAGATGTCAAGAAGTTAATTTGCCTATGCCTAAGGTTGCATACACACGAGGCTTTTCGGCAACAAAAGTCCGACGGTCATTCCGGCGAACTTTCGTCAGACTTTTGACGGACTTCCGACGGACTTTTGAACTAACGGACTTGCCTACACACGATCATACCAAAGTCCGACGGATTTGTACGTGATGACGTACGACCGGGCTAAAATAAGGAAGTCGATAGCCAGTAGCCAATAGCTGCCCTAGCGTGGGTTTTCGTCCGTCAGACTAGCATACAGACGAGTGGATTTTTCGACCGGACTCGAGTCCGATGGAAAGATTTGAAGCATGTTTCAAATCTAAAGTCCGTCAAATTTTCGACTGGAAAGGTCAGCTGAAGGTCCGATGAAGCCCACACACAATCAGATTGTCGTCGGACCAGTCTGGTTGAAAAGTCCGCTAATGTGTATGCTGCATAAGACTCATTTGCCTACCTAAATTCTTTTATATTTTTTTACAGACATTGTTTATTTGGTAGACTGTTTTTAATGAATGGAATGCTATTTCCATTCAACGGCTTATAAATGTTCATGGCGTATATTTTTACAGAAGCAGTCAGCAGGATGCAGTCTGTTAAAGTGTCATGACATTTGTAGGACTTAAGCCCAGTCTCCTGATCATACCTTATATCCCCCAAACACTTCCACCCTCCAAACCCTTCACAAATGACTTTACCAGGTTTTGGAGTAAATGGCCTTTGTGGCCTTTTATTAACAAATTATACAATTAAATAAATAACATCTTTATAAATAACCATTAAACTTTTAATATACTTTCTTAGTATCATATAGGGAAACAACATACCACTGGTCACTGCGAACAACTTCTTTTAAACTTTAGGCCTCCAGTCGGAAACCCCTGACTCGGAGGCGGTGCCCAACCTTCGCAGTGGCCTACCCTTATTAACCCTTCCAGGTTCACCCTCGTAACCTGGAAGTACATAAACAACCCCCATCCTTTCATGGATGGGTACCAGAAACAACCCCCCATCCTTTCATGAATGGGTACCAGAAACAACCCCTATCCTTTCCTGGATGGGTACCAGAAACAACCCCCATCCTTTCATGGATGGGTACAAGAAACCACCCCCCATACCGTGGATGGGTACCAGAAACAACCCCGATCCTTTCATGGATGGGTACCAGAAACAACCCCCATCCTTTCATGGATGGGTACCCGAAACAACCCCCATCCTATGGATGGGTACAACATGTTCCATAAACGTAACCTCTATCTTCTCCTTCTCCAGCGACCAAACACTGCCACAGCACGAAAGGGGTAACCCCTTACCCTTGCGTGCGCCCCCACACCCTAAGACCTCGCTGTATACCTTCCTGGAAGGTCCAGTACGCACAAAAACATTCACCACATCATTAAGATGTATCCCACAATTACACAGATCCCTCCATGGATCAACCTACAGCTCCGATCCCTCCATGAATCAACCTACAGCTCACCGTGGCGTATAGCCCAACCCCCAGTTATGGATGAAAACCAAACCAGCTCCATCAAACATAACCACTCACCTTTTTCGTCACTAATGAGGGCCCCATAGATCTGGCACCCATACCATTTTTTCCACATGTAGCAGCAAAAACATCCTGAGGAACTGCGCAAACCGGAAAAACCTGCGTACTTCCCCCAGCACCCTGTTCTCCGCATGCCTGGGACCAATGCACTTGACTTGAGCCACAGCCTAGGATTGCGTAATTGCCTACCGATCAGCCGAACCTACGCCTGTCCGGCCCCCCAATAAACTAAGGAATAACCAATTATAACCACCAGGCCCGCCTCCTGACCTGTGAACGAAATACATGACCGCACCAACCACATAAAGTATCGATCACAAGTACAATATAACAACAGCCCAAAGTCATGTAAAACATACAACCGCATGTATGTGGGAAATGTACCACTTAACATCTCTCAGAGTCACACCTACCAATGCGCCAGACCGCTTACTGTCTAAGACCCGGCCTGAACACCTACATGGCTGCCATCCAAAGACTGACCAGAGAAACTTTTTAGTCATACCCGGCTGATGACACACATCTTCAGACACCGTTACACTCTGTAAATGTGAAAAGGACGCACTTGTCCTGACGTATTAAAAAAGGACTCCTAAACCCCAGGCCGCATGTCCTGACCAAAGAAAGCTAATGCAAATGCTGCCCGTAATAAAGCCCATGCAAACAAGAACGTAGACCTCCTCCGAACTGGCATACCAAAACCTGTAACATCTTACCAGATGCCAGGTGCCACCCATACCCTTACTAGTACCCATCCTGTGCCCTGACACCGTTCGTTTTTTTCCCAAACTCTTTGGCGTGGTAACGTTGCCCTTGACACATAAAATTAAAGGCCAAAACCACCAACCCGTGATAACAGGCAGCTGCTGAGATACCCGTAAACTGCCACGTTAATACCTAAGATAACTGCATAGGCTGCGTAATGACCTTATGGGGCCATGACAATCCCTTTAAAACATTCCTACCATATCATTTGAGTGGGATACCAAGTAGCCACACTCACAAGTTGCTTGATACCCCCTTTGCTACAAACCCCAGATAATGCCTGATAATGATCCCAACTCCTGGAACCTGTCCCACTGAAAACGAGACAAAGCGTCAGACAAAATGTAATCACACCCTGACAAGAGTACAGCGTAGATTACTGAATCCCTTGTAAGCCGCGCAGTACCAAATGTCGCAACAACCTGACCACCGCCATGTATGTCATTGTCAGTATATAAAGCCCCCTGCACTACCCCAAATCGACCCAGTTGCCTCAGACCTTCTGGTTGTTCAAGAATTCCCCCTGAATTTACAAGGCCGCTACAATTGGAACAATTCCACCCGAAAAAAGGTTCTGCAAAAACCCTGCCTGGCAACCAGCTGGGGTGGAGACCGAGCTGCGCTCCATATTCCCCTGAAACCATGCAACAGCCCCCTGTAGCCTGCGGCATGCGTGGCTAGCTCCAAGTCAAAAACGCTGGTGGGACCTAACCTGCAACAGCACACCCGCTGTATGATTCTAGGAAATCCTGCCTCACCCGCAAGTCCTCCCTGTAATCCTCATTACGGCTAAATGAGAGTAGCACACCGTACTCCCGTATCTACTGACGCCAGACGAAGGCAAAATAAACCGTACCCATGGGGATTATGCTGCAGCGAGCCTGCTCAGCTACCCAGCAAATATTGTAATTGACGTAACTGCACCCTTCTACTCTAAAGGTCCCTTGCACCTCGTCTTTTTATCCCCCTTGGCTTGTCCCTCGGCAGCCCGCATTCATTCCAATAGAATCAATTGCAATTCACAGGAATGTAATGTTGCAGTGAGGGCACACTGTTGTACTAGGAGCTAAAGGAACCCCGAAACATACTGCCAAATGTTGCAACTTTAAACAAGACTGCGTATATATTGCAACCCACTGGACCAACCCTAACAAACTGATCCATCTAATGCATGCCAGATTCGATACCCAAAACATCCCAGACTGCCCCTATAAGAAGGAGCTAAACGTTTAGCAGAAGGCACACTAAATAGAGCCACCATCAGCAGTAAACGATCCACGTACTGTGCCCCATTCCTTATGCCGCTCATACGCCATAAGCTAGCCGGATGTGCTGAAATAGTTAAACAGCCCATACAATGTCTGACTGGGCCAACAATGACCCCTACCCATACCGCCCCACTTATGCAACCGCTCCATTGAAAGAAGTGAACGTTACCCTCTTCCAGAGCAATTGAATCGCTGACTAGACCGCCTTACCAACAGGCAGGTGATGAATCAATCCGAGCTTGTTGGGCTCTTTCTGGGGAACCACTTACAGTGGAGAGACCACCCTCCCTGGAACCGGCCTACTAAAGATGGCTGGCCATGAGCCCTAAAATAACCTCCTGCCTTAGTTTTTTCAAAAACCACTGCTGGATGAACCATGGCCACCCGTAAATTGTCAGCCCAAGGCGGGACCTAACATGTGCGCCGCTGCTCGCCGCGAGTATCTACTGCGGAAAGAATGCATCCTTTCCAACCGCCCCAGCGTAGGCCCTCTTGTTATTCAAACCTACACATGTACTTGTTTGCTCTCAAAACCTCTGGACAGTTAAAGGGATCCCACTCGCCTGAACCCATGTGTTTTTATTCGGTAGTTTGCCAAATTTTTTACTAGCCTGAAACTGATTAGGAGCCCCACGACGCTGCCATACAGCTTCATCCCCCGGCTGATGTCCATATGGGCCCTGTGTAGTGACAGCCAGACGTCCATCCGCTGCCGAAAGCCAAGTACACCGCCATAAATCCAGTGAACTAACCAACGCCTACAAGTAATCTAACCGAGCCGAACATTGTTAGGGGTTGTTTTCCTCTATGACACTCGCCCATCTGGCGAATGCCTGTATCTAAGTGGCAGAGGTACGGGGAATCCACCAATACCTGCGTTGTTCCTAATCTTCCTCGTTCTATTCTGGCTTCGACCTGGCCAGGTTGAACTTCTACGAATGCCATAACATGACTATCGCTACACATTCACCTTTTGAACATTTTTTGGTATTGCTGACTGCACATGTGGGGCTCCAGGGGGCCCTCACAGCAGATGTGTACCACTTTCGCGGAATCCGCCAACCTGACCACGTCCGCTGTTTCGTCCCCTGTCTTGCCCTGGCTATTCGGAGCTTATTCTGATAAACCGGGAGAGTCACCGACCGTCGTGGCCAACCCCGTGGCTGTCGCAGCCGAATCTCCCCCAACCCTGGGGGTGCCCCCTGCCGGAGGTGTGTAATGCATCACTGCCCATGCCTGCCCATGCCATGCCTAGGAATACTTCCTGTGCCCGGCTCAAAGCACCCAACCACTAACTCACCTAGACCGTCTCTTCCGCGGCACGGGAGTAGGCCTGTCCCCCCCCCGGCACCCGCAAAGTACCCCTAAACCTGATGCCCTGGTTGACTACCCTGACCCAACCGACTATACAGTAAAGTATAAAGAAAAGTAAAGAAATAACTCACCAGGCTGCCCAGGCCAGGTTCCACCAGCCGTCACTCCGGGAACCCCCGCTGCTGGATGTCCTTGTTCATCGCCACCTTCCGACCCGGACCGTTCACCTTCATGCCTGTCGCTGCCCATTGTCATTCGACCGACTGCAGGCTGTATCACCGATGGACCCGCTCCGTTTGCCGTGGGTCTGTGGTGCTGCTCACTCTCTGTCCTCCGACCTCCTGTTGGACCGGGTCCTCGTCACCCGCCTCAGCCTTCGCTCCCCCCACAACCCTGTGCTCTATGTGGAACTTCTTCCGGGCTGCGTGTGACTGTGGGCCGTGCTGGCTGTCTGGCCCCCCATCCTGCTGTTTTGTAGTCCCTCGCTGGGCTGGCTGGCCCCTTTCAATGTGTTCCTGTAAAAGCCAGGGGAGCAGAGGCGTACGCTGTACAGGGCTCTCTCCCGCCGCGTCCCTGCCTCTTAGCCGAGTGCCACTCTCCTCCCTGTGTGCCCTGGGGGTTGGGGGGTTAAATCCTCTCTGCTCCCTGTAGCCTGCTCTTTGAGCCTCCAGGGCCTGCAGCCGGGCTAACCTTACCGGCGGCCGTGCCGCCAAGAGGTGCCGCCCCCCCTCCCCGTTCCACCATCAGCCGCTCCAGCTGTGGTCCGGGCACACCGCCTGTATCTCCCAGTGCGTACCGCCGCTCTATGCTGGGTATGAAAGCCCTCCATGCCGCCTTACTGCCCTGTGAAGGAAGAGGACCAGGAGCAGTGAGGGTGATGCGTCCAATCGCTTCCTCCTCCGCTTTGCAACTGACGTCACTTCCCCCTATCTCTTCCTCTCTCAAGCTCGAGCGCCGCCCTCACCCAGCCCCTCCCCCTATTCCATTAAAGGGGGAACACCACTTTTCTTCTTAAAAGGGCAACTGTGCAGTCCAGCACTGTCATGCCGTCCCTGAGCCCATTTCCTCCTGTCCTTAGCTCCGGGACTCTCTATCTCTGTGCACAGCACAATGACAGTTTAGCCATTCAGTAATAGCTGCTTTGTGAACTAAGCTATTCGGTCATTATTATTGGCTGTCATAGTGATCACATGATCAGAAACCATGAAGATTGGTTCACGATTGACCAACAGTGTAGCCAGGGACCGTCTACTAGTTCTTGAAAAGGACGTTTATTATTGTATCCCCACAAGGGGCATCACGCTGAGTAAAGTTATTGTTCAGAATATAGGCAGGAAATGTTTGCCCAACATTTGACCCTAACCTAAGGCACGAAAAAACCTTTCTTTATTATTTTGTGAGCATGTGCTGCAGTATCTGTAACTTATCATGAGTTCTCAGTGTGGCTAATCGGAAAAAAAAATGAGGCACCTATGGCCAATCTAAGGCAGAACAAGATGAGTTGTAGGAACATCAACATGTATTGTAGCCTCTTAGGCTGGCTATACATAATACAATTTTCTTATGCAATTTTCCTTTAGATTTACCAAAACCATATAATATGAGGTCACATCTAATCACTTTCAATTTGTAAGCAATCAGGCAGGCCCTTGCACTACATAGTTGAAGGTGGATCTAAAGGAAATTGAATAAGAAAATTGTAAAATGCACGGCCAGCTTTAGGATGTAGCATGCTGTGATCCTGGTATGACATGTCAAGCTGTTTCTTCTAGAAGAAATGTGACAGCTGAGGAAATAAAGAAACTAGTGAAAGTAACTGCAAAAGTGTATGTATATAATACAATGAATTCCTAGAAAAGCATCTACTCATTTTTTTGTTGCTTAAATATGGCTACATTTACACATAAAGCACCCGGACATAGGGTTGCTTCAGTACTTAGAGTTACATTGATGTTCCTCTTCTCAAAGGGGTGATTATGGTATGGATAGAATAGAGCCCCAGGTGCTTTTGAATATTAGCTTCCTTGTGCACTTATTCTTAGGTTATTAATGCCAATTTAACCACTTATGGACCGCCGCACGCAGTTATACGTCCTAAATTTGAAGAGGAATATCATTGTAATGGCAGCAGCTAGCTGCCATAACCCCAGTATTCTCTTCTTCGGCCGGCAGTTTGCTTTCCAATAAGAGTGGTCTCTTATCGCCGCAAGATCACTTTTATCGGTGGCGGGAGAAAGGCCCCCTCCTCCCACCGTGCTCCGTGCCCTTTTCCGCTTACCGGAGCCGTCGGCAGCGGCGGAGGCGATCGGATGTTGCCCCTTGCTGGGTATGGAGACGAGTGAGGGGAAGATGGTCCCCACCGGTCTCCATAACATTGCAGGGTGGAAGCAAAGTCAGTTCCGCCCATAGCTCTTAAAGGGACATTTTTTTTTTTTTAAATGAAAATTTTTTATTTTATTTTTTTATTTTTTATTGCATTTTAGTGTAAATATGAGATCTGAGGTCTTTTTGACCCCGGATCTCATATTTAAGAGGTCCTGTCATGCTTTTTTTTCTATTACAAGGGATGTTTACATTCCTTGTAATAGGAATAAAAGTAACACAATTTTTTTTTTTTTAAAGAACAGTGTAAAAATAAAAAATAAGAGGTAAAATAAATAATTTAAAAAAAGTTTTTTTTAAACACGCGCCCATCCCGCCGAGCTTGCGTTCAGAAGCAAACACATACGTGAGTAGCGCCCGCATATGAAAACAGTGTTCAAACCACACATGTGAGGTATCGCCGTGATCGGTGGAGCGAGAGCAATAATTCTAGCCCTCTGTAACTCAAAACATGTAACCTGTAGATTTTTTTAAACGTCACCTATGGAGATTTTTAAGGGTAACAGTTTGTCGTCATTCCACAAGCAGGCACAATTTTGAAGCATGACATGTTGGATATCAATTTACTCAGTGTAACATTATCTTTCACAAAATAAAAAAATTGGACTAACTTTACTGTTGTCTTATTTTTTAATTCAAAAAAGTGTATTTTAAAAAAAAATAAAAGTGCGCTTTTAAGACCGCTGCGCAAATACGGTGAGACAGAAATTATTGCAAAGACCGCAATTTTATTCTCTAGGGTGTTAGAAAAAAAATGTATAATGTTTGGGGGTTCTAAGTAATTTTCTAGCAAAAAGAACTGTTTTTAACCTGTAAACAACAAATCTCAAAAAGAGGCTCGGTCCTTAAGTGGTTAAAGCTGAAATCAGAGATAAGCAAATATGGTCTAAATATAAGAGGCATGTTTATTTTTATTTGAATCTTGGTGTGCTTTGTGGATTTCTTCCGGATCTGCGTAGTAATCCAGTGTGAAACTTTACCTTTGTGCAGGAGCTTCCTGTAATAAAAAGCAGTCACTGCTGCACTCTCTCCTTATGCGGGGTGACTTGTCTTGTCTCTGCACCTTCCTATTGTTTTCTGCAGGCAGCCTGTAGTAGGTGTGGCCTGCTGTCCCCTCCCACAGCTTTGTTCTCTGCACAGGCTATGCTCAGCCCAGTGTTGATGTCACTGCCACAATATCTGGATTTGAAAATGCATTTGGTGTACACAAAGTAGATTTATAAGTAGATGTATACCCTTCATGGCTACTAAGAAATATACGAACATAAACCAAAGACCAAAGAAACATGTAAAGGCCAAGCACATTGTATTTTAACTGTTAAAAAGCTTTTAGGACTGCTGGCAATTAAACATTTTATCAGGACTAACGATGAACAGCTTCAATGCTACCACCACTACCGACATTACTGGCATCAGAATATGCATGGCTTATTGGCAGGTTTCTGATCCTGGATGGCTTTGTCTGTCAAAGGCCAATCCTTGTTACTACAAAATAAGCCATGTCTCTTTCCAAGTGGTGGTAGCAACAGAGCTCATGGCCCGTGGATAGGCAAAGCAAAATTAATTGTATAATTACAGCCTGGACAATCAAGAAAAGCTGGAAGCCGCACACCGGTGTAATGATGAATGCTTTTATTGATAAAAAGCTAATCATAGCGGAACACAAACACTACAGCAGAAGTGTACAGGCACAGCTGACGCGTTTCACACTCACGATGAGTGCAGCTATGAGTAAGCACTCATCGTGAGTGTGAAACGCGTCAGCTGTGTCTGTACGCTTCTGCTGTAGTGTTTTTGTGTTCCGCTATGATTTAGCTTTTTATCAATAAAAGCATTCATCATTACACCAGTGTGCGGCTTCCAGCTTTTCTTGATTGTCCTGCTTCATCTTGCATCAGCCAGCACCTGGGACTCTTCCCCCTTGAAGGATAACAACTACACTGGCTCTTATCTACATTGGCTTGTGCCAACCTGAGCGGTGGGACCCTTCTCTGCTATAATTACAGCCTGTCATGAAAGGAAAAGTTGAGGAAAGTGAAAAAATAGCTCTGGACCCAAAGGGGTAATCCTACTGGTATTGTTAAGTGGTATCTCAAGGCAGGCATCGTTAAATGGACAATGGTCCAGATCGGGACCCGTGGTCATGCCATTTAGGAGCCTTCCTTCCTTGTCATTCTCAAGGCAGCGCAGACAGTGAGAGGCAGGCAATAGCAATGAACAGATAGCGGGAGGCACAGCCACACTGGGTGGAGGGCAGGCGCTGCATGGGTTAACCTAACAGATTAACAGGTGATTGGTTGCTAGGATGCTGGGTGGTCCTAGTAACCAATCACCAGCTTGTTAATATGAAAAGGTAACTCTGGCAGGTGGGGGGGAGGGGGGTGACGTGAAGAGGACAGTGCTAATTTTCTGAGGGGGTGATTTGAGGGGGGGCAGAGACATTATTGTGGTGGGGGGATGTAAAAGGGAACAGTGCTGTGGAGTGATGTAAAGGGGGGCAAGTGCTGATGGGGAGATGTGAGGTGAAGGGGGCAATACTGTGGCGGGGGGTGATGTAAAAGGGGGGCAAGTGCTGTGGGGGGGTGTAAAGATGGGTAGTTCTGTGAGGGAGCGGGATATGAAGGGGGGCAGTGTTTTGGGCCGGGGTGATATGATGTAAAGGGCAGGGCAGTGCTGTGGGGGAGAGATGTAAAGGGGGACAGTGCTCTGGGAGAGGAAGATGTGATGTAAAGAGGGGACAGTGCTGTGGGGCAGTGATGAAAAGTAGCACTGCTGGGGGGGTGATTTGAAGTGGGCAGTGTTGTGGGTGGGGATATATGATGTAAAGTGGGGCAAGGGCTGTGGGGAGAAGGGGTGATGTGAAGCAGGGGGTGATGTAAAGGGGGGGCAGTGCTGTGGGGGTGAGATGTAAAGTGGGGTCAGTACTGTGAAAGGGGGTTGATGTGAAAGGGGCAGTAGACACTAATGTGAAGGGGAACCTCTGAAGTGGGGGACTTAGGACACTGATGTAAGAACAGGATTGGGATACAAAATAAGGGGCTGTGATGGGAAGGATCTGAGACATTGCATAAACATGCAATTCGGACCTCTGCTGGAAGAACATTTTACTGATTGGACCTTCATGAATTTTAATTCAATACCCTGATTTTTGTTGGAGATACAACAACTTTCAGCTTAGCCTACTGACTGCAGTTCAAAAACAGGACACTAGATGTCGCTAATGCTCAGTGATATGATATGCTGTGCATTTTTCTATGATGTGTTGTATTTCCTATACATAGTGTTGTACTTGTTGGTTTCTTTTTCCTGTCTGTGTTTTTTCTTACCATGTGAGGCGACATCTTTGCTAGTGTGTTATGTTCCAATAAAGAAGCCAGTTCCTGTTAATCCACAACGTCTGATCTCAATCGTACTCTGCAACAGGTTATGGGCACAATGTTTGGATAAAGTCATATGACCACGTACCAGGCAGAACAAAGCCTCGAACGGGAGACAGTGTGGCTGATGCGGAGATCGACATAAGGAAATTTTCCAGTGACATCTCTTATAGACAAGTAGGACTGTTCATATTTAAAGGAGGGTAAAAAAATGTCCGGAAACTCAGAGCTTAAACTCTCAGTGGCCAAGCTGAACAATGACAATTATCAGCTATGGAAGTTCAAAGTGGAAATGCTATTATCCAGAGACGACTTGTGGGAGGTTACCACCACAGAGAGGCCACAGGATAATAATCAGGACTGGGACAAGACAAACAGGCAGACACGGGCCACCATAAGCTTACTAGTGGAGGGTGATCAGCTCATTCATATACGCCATGAGGACACAGCGAAAGGCATGTGGGACGTACTGAAAAGATTGCATCAAAGATCTAGTTTAACCACTTCAGCCCCGGAAGGATTTACCCCCTTCCTGACCAGAGCACTTTTTACAAATTGGCACTGCGTCGCTTTAACTGCTAATTGCGCGGTCATGCAATGCTGTAACCAAACGAAATTTGCGTCCTTTTCTTCCCACAAATAGAGCTTTCTTTTGATGGTATTTGATCACCTCTGCCATTTTTATTTTTTGCGCTATACACGGAAAAAGACCGAAAATTTTGAAAAAAAATGATATTTTCTACTTTTTGTTCTAAAAAAAATCCAATAAACTCAATTTTAGTCATACATTTAGGCCAAAATGTATTTGGCCACATGTCTTTGGTAAAAAAAATTTCAATAAGTGTATATTTATTGGTTTGCGCAAAAGTTATAGCGCCTACAATCTAGGGTACATTTTCTGGAATTTACACAGCCTTTAATTTATGACTGCCTATGTCGTTTCTTGAGGTGCTAAAATGGCAGGGCAGTACAAAACCCCCACAAATGACCCCATTTTGGAAAGTAGACACCCCAAGGAAATTGCTGATAGGCATGTTGAGCCCATTGAATATTCATTTTTTTTGTCCCAAGTGATTGAATAATGACAAAAAAAAAAAAAAAAAATTACAAAAAGTTGTCACTAAATGATATATTGCTCACACAGGCCATGGGCATATGTGGAATTGCACCCCAAATACATTTAGCTGCTTCTCCTGAGTACGGGGATACCACATGTGTGGGACTTTTTGGGAGCCTAGCCGCATACGGGGCCCCGAAAACCAATCACCGCCTTCAGGATTTCTAAGGGCGTACATTTTTGATTTTACTCCTCACTACCTATCACAGTTTTGAAGGCCATAAAATGCCCAGATGGCACAAACCCCCCCCAAATGACCCCATTTTGGAAAGTAGACACCCCAAGCTATTTGCTGAGAGGCATGTTGAGTCCATGGAATATTTTATATTTTGACACAAGTTGCGGGAAAGTGACAATTTATTTTATTTTTTTTATTTTTTTTGCACAAAGTTGTCACTAAATGATATATTGCTCACACAGGTCATGGGCATATGTGGAATTGCACCCCAAAATACATTCTGCTGCTTCTCCTGAGTATGGGGATACCACATGTGTGGGACTTTTTAGGAGCCTAGCCGCGTACGGGACCCCGAAAACCAATCACCGCCTTCAGGATTTCTAAGGGTGTACATTTTTGATTTCACTCTTCACTGCCTATCACAGTTTCGGAGGTCATGGAATGCCCAGGTGGCACAAACCCCCCCCCAAATGACCCCATTTTGGAAAGTAGACACCCCAAGCTATTTGCTGAGAGGCATGGTGAGTATTTTGCAGCTCTCATTTGTTTTTGAAAATGAAGAAAGACAAAAAAAAAAATTTTTTTTTTCTTTTTTTAATTTTCAAAACTTTGTGACAAAAAGTGAGGTCTGCAAAATACTCACTATACCGCTCAGCAAATAGCTTTGGGTGTCTACTTTCCAAAATGGGGTCATTTGGGGGGGGTTTGTGCCACCTGGGCATTCCATGGCCTCCGAGACTGTGATAGGCAGTGAAGAGTGAAATCAAAAATTTACGCCCTTAGAAAGCCTGAAGGCGGTGCTTGGTTTTCGGGGTCCCATACGCGGCTAGGCTCCCAAAAAGTCTCACACATGTGGTATCCCCGTACTCAGGAGAAGCAGCAGAATGTATTTTGGGGTGTAATTTCACATATTCCCATGGCATGTTTGAGCAATATATAATTTAGTGACAACTTTGTGCAAAAAAAAAAAAAAAAAATTTGTCTCTTTCCCGCAACTTGTGTCACAATATAAAATATTCCATGGACTCGACATGCCTCTCAGCAAATAGCTTGGGGTGTCTACTTTCCAAAATGGGGTCATTTGGGGGGGGTTTGAACTGTCCTGGCATTTTATGCACAACATTTAGAAGCTTATGTCACACATCACCCACTCTTCTAACCACTTGAAGACAATGCCCTTTCTGACACTTTTTGATTACATGAAAAAATTATTTTTTTTTGCAAGAAAATTACTTTGAACCCCCACACATTATATATTTTTTTAAAGCAAATGCCCTACAGATTAAAATGGTGGGTGTTTAATTTTTTTTTTTCACACAGTATTTGCGCAGCGATTTTTCAAACGCATTTTTTGGGGAAAAAACACACTTTTTTACATTTTAATGCACTAAAACACACTATATTGCCCAAATGTTTGATGAAATAAAAAAGATGATCTTAGGCCGAGTACATGGATACCAAACATGACATGCTTTACAATTGCGCACAAACGTGCAGTGGCAACAAAATAAATACATTTTTAAAAGCCTTTAAAAGCCTTTACAGGTTACCACTTTAGATTTACAGAGGAGGTCTACTGCTAAAATTACTGCCCTCGATCTAACCGTCGTGGTGATACCTCACATGCATGGTGCAATTGCTGTTTACATTTGACGCCAGACCGACGCTTGCGTTCGCCTTAGCGCGAGAGCAGGGGGGACAGGGGTGCTTTTTTTTTTTTTTTTTTTTTTTCTTTATTATTTTTTTGCTTTTTTATCTTATTTTAAAACTGTTCCTTTCATTTTTTTTTTTTTTTAATCATTTTTACTGTTATCTCAGGGAATGTAAATATCCCCTATGATAGCAATAGGTAGTGACAGGTACTCTTTTTTGAAAAAATTGGGGTCTATTAGACCCTAGATTTCTCCTCTGCCCTCAAAGCATCTGACCACACCAAGATCGGTGTGATAAAATGCTTCCCCAATTTCCCAATGGCGCTATTTACATCCGGCGAAATCTAAGTCATAAAATGCTCGTAGCTTCCGGTTTCTTAGGCCATAGAGATGTTTGGAGCCACTCTGGTCTCTGATCAGCTCTATGGTCAGCTGGCTGAATCACCGGCTGCATTCTCAGGTTCCCTGTTGAGACAGGAGAGCCAGAGAAAAACACGGAAGACGATGGGGGGGGGCATTCTCTCCCACTGCTTGTAAAAGCAGTCTAGAGGCTAATTAGCCGCTAGGATTGCTTTTACATGAAAGCCGACCGCTGGCTGAAAAGAATGATACCAAGATGATACCTAAACCTGCAAGCATCATTTTGGTATAACCACTCAAAGTCGTGAATGCTGTACCTGAAGACAAAAATATGGCTAACAATAAAGCACAGTAAATGGTAAAGTATAAAAAATTGCATACCTGAAAAGCAAACATGATAAAACATAATAACAATAAAACATTGCAGAATAGAATACAGTAAAAAAGAGCAGAACAATAGAGAGAATAGAGAGAGAGAGAATAGAGAGAGAACAATAAAACTACAACTATTACTTTTTATTTTATATTTTTGTTTGTGTTTTTTTTTTTTTTTTTTACACTTTTTTTGTAACTGTAACTTTTATAACTGTAACCGGTTCCAGGTTCGGGTCTCTCAAAATGCGATGGCATCTTGGGAGACCCTGTGAAAGTGTGTCCTAGTCTGTGCAATGCTGTACCCTACGCTAATACTCAACTAGTGTATGGTAGCATTCAAAACATTCACCAATGCAAAGACCAGGATTGTCAGGACAGGAGGGACAATAATAGAGGGTGTCATGCCTATATCCGCGCTTACTGCAGACACGACATCTTTTTTGGGGGAGTTCGTTGGGTAGGGGTACTAGGGGGAGGACATAAAGAAAATGCCTCTCATGCAGCCGACTGCATTTGGTTGGGGATGTGAATGGGGGAAGTACGGGCGCTGCAGAAGCGGTGGGTTCCCAATTAGGATTGGCGAATGCAGCAGGAAGGGCATTATGGGCACGACGGGCCTGTGTTTGTCTTTTTGGTGGCAGCGGGACACTACTTGTGCTTGCCACCTCACCAGCTTGAACTGCACTTATGGGACTCGCCACGTCACCAAGTGTTACTGCAGTGCTGGTTTGACTATGACCGGGGTGTACTAGGCCGCTGGCGCTTGCCAGTTCACCAAAACGCTACCAAAAAAACTGTTAACGATCGCAGGGATCAGGCCTGACTCTGCGAACGCTGCAGTTATGCGTTTAGTGTTTTGTAAGTGACAGTGATCGATCGATACTGCACTTGGGTGGGCTGGGCTGGGCCGGGCGGAGGGGCAAAACGCAGGTGCTAGCAGGTATCTGGGCTGATCCCACTAACACTGCGTTTTTGGGAACCCTAAACTGCTGGGGATGCCAGTATAGATCTGATCGGATCAGATCAGATATTGATCAGTTCAGATACTATACCACTAAGGGAGGTGTACGGTGCGTGCGTGGGTGTTAGCGCTACTGGCACTAACCTGACGCTGCCTGGGGCTGGTGCTTGCCAGTTCACCAAAACGCTACCAAAAAAACTGTTAGCGATCGCAGGGATCAGGCCTGACTCTGCGAACGCTGCAGTTATGCGTTTAGTGTTTTGTAAGTGTCAGTGATCGATCGATACTGCACTTGGGTGGGCTGGGCTGGGCCGGGCGGAGGGGCAAAACGCAGGTGCTAGCAGGTATCTGGGCTGATCCCGCTAACACTGCGTTTTTGGGAATCCTAAACTGTTGGGGACGCTAGTATAGATCTGATCGGATCAGATATTGATGCGTTCAGATACTATACCACTAAGGGAGGTGTACGGTGCGTGCGTGGGTGTTAGCGTTACTGGCGCTAATCTGACGCTGCCTGGGGCTGGTGCTTGCCATTTCACCAAAACGCTACCAAAAAAACTGTTAGCGATCACAGGGATCAGGCCTGACTCTGCGAACGCTGCAGTTATGCGTTTAGTGTTTTGTAAGTGACCGTGATCGATCGATACTGCACTTGGGTGGGCTGGGCCGAGCCGGGCGGAGGGGCAAAACGCAGGTGCTAGCAGGTATCTGGGCTGATCCCGCTAACACTGTGTTTTTGGGAACCCTAAACTGCTGGGGACGCTAGTATAGATCTGATCAGATCAGATATTGATGCGATCAGATACTATACCACTAAGGGAGGCGTATGCTGCGTGCGTGGGTGTTAGCGTTACTGGCGCTAATCTGACGCTGCCTGGGGCGACGCATATCACCGCCGGGCGATCAGGGGGCTAAATCTTTATTCGGCGGGTGCCCTGACACTATAAAAAATAAACAAACTAACCAGCGTCACCCGTAACGGTTATACAGTGATCAGTGGTGAAAGGGTTAACTAGGGGGCAATCAAGGGGTTAAAACATTTATTAGATAGTATATGGGGGTCCCTGTCGCTATAAAACGCTGACGGCGAACCTAAATATTTACCTCACTAACTAGCGTCACCAGCGACACTAATACAGCGATCAGAAAAATGATCGCTTAGCGACACTGGTGACAGGGGGTGATCAAGGGGTTAAAACTTTATTAGGGGGGGTTAGGGGGGTACCCTAGACCTACAGGGGGGTAATACTAACTGTCCTAACACTGTAAATGTCACAAACTGACACCAATACAGTAATCAGAAAAAAAAAAAAAAAAAAAAAAAAAAAAACCTGCTGGTGTCAGTTTGTGACAGGGGGGGGGGGGGTGATTGGGGGGGGATCGGGGGGGGATCGGGGTGTTTTGTGTGCCTGGCATGTTCTACTGTGTGTGTGTGTTGGTGCACTCACATTGCAGTCTTCTCTCCTCGGCCCGGAACGGAAAATACCGAGCCGAGGAGAGATGACATCATTTCCTCTGCCTCTGTGTACAATACAGAGGCAGGGAAATGATCCCATTGGCTGAGAGCGATCGCGAGGGGGGGGCCACGAATGGATGGCCTCCCCCTCACCTCCGATCGCCGGGGGAGATTTGCCGACCGCCGCTGGCACCGGGGGGGGGTCCGATCGGACCCCCCGCCCGCGGGCAGGCAAGGACGTACATGTAAGTCCTTTTGCCTGCCCGTGCCATTCTGCCGACGTATATAGTCGTGCGGCGGTCGGCAAGTGGTTAAACAGCAAGCTGTTTCTGCTGCAGAAAATTTACAAAATGAGACTTGGCAGAGAACAGGACATGCAGGAGCATATAAACGCAATGCTTGAAGTGATTGCGCAACTCAGATCAATTGGGGAGAATATAACAGACAGTCACACTGCAGCCATGCTGTTATGCAGTTTGCCCGATACATATACTGCACTAATCAATGCACTGGAGACACGACCTGAGACAGATCTGATGCTAGCATTTGTAAAAACCAGGCTCATAGATGAGTATCAGAGAAGAAAGGAATTAGTGCATGACTCCACAGAAACCGACACCAGAACCGCTCTTAAAGTTACAGACGCAAGGTTACACAGGAAAGCGACCAGAGTGTGTTTCAGATGCCACAAACAGGGACACATAAAGAAAGACTGTACTATATGGAAAGCAGAGCAAATGAGACAGCGTCCCTCTTACGCTAAACAAAAGGTCAAAACCACAATCAATGATCCACGGGAAGGAAACTGGAATGCCACATTTAAAACGACAGGGAACAATAAATGCCAAGGCTGGTGCATTGATTCCGGGGCAACCAGTCACATGACGAGTGATAGAAGTTTCTTCACAGAACTTGATCTGAACAACAAAGAAACTATTTATCTTGCAGATGGAAGCAAAATACATAAAAAACAAGGAAAAGAGGCGCCTCTAAGTGCAGTATGTAAACTGAATTTAATAAAAACACTGTGCAAAACACTCACATTTAGTAGATTAAAATAAAGCATATAGTGTAGTTGAATTCCAGGAGGAGGGGAGTCCATCAGTTCTGTCACTGCATCGCTGTTTCCTGCTGTGCGTACGACTGTGCTTGAGACACCGCTAAAGCCAGCCGCGGTGATGAGATGCTCCAAAGCGAGGCCTGGAACGCTGGTGGGAAGCAGGCGCAGGGCTGTGACGTCACCGGAATGCGACGAGTTTCACGAGCGTACGGGCTACGATGTCACGGTAGCCGCGCTCCTTCATCAAAGCTACAAGTGAATCGTGGGGATGGTTTAAAAAGAGAATGGGGGCGGGAATGAGTGGACGGAAGGAAGGAGAGGGGGGGGGGGACGGAATGGAAAACGAAAAGGGAAAAGGAAGGGGGGGGGGGAAGGAGGGGTGGCCATATATATAAAATACAAAATACTCTTGACAGGTAAAAAAGTGCATATCAAAAATTAGTCTCAATAAATTACAAAAAATAACAGATAATCGATATGTAAATATATATATATATATATGAAAGTTATGCCCGATTGAAAGGGCAAATGGAAGAGGTATTTTTTTTTTTTTTTATATATTACTATCCCATGATTGATTATCAATAATTAATTCTCTTAATTTCTTAATCTTAATTATTACTATTTTTGATTGTGTTTTTATAATCATTCTGACGTGTCCCTTCTATAACCTCTTCCTTTTGCCCTTTCAATCGGGCATAACTTTCATATATATATATATATATATATATATATATATATATATATATATATATATATATATATATTTACATATCGATTATCTGTTATTTTTTACGTCTCTCATACATAGCAAGTACGACCAGTATCAACGAACCTGCAAGCTGGGAAGACATATCTCAGCTTTCAGAACAAAAAGCAAGTAAATGGATAAAGGCTGCAGAGGAAGAGATAAAATCCATGCATGAGACTAAAACATGGACACTTACAGAACTACCACCCGGAAGGAAAGCCATAGGCTGTAAATGAACTTTTAAAGTGAAATACAATGCAGATGGCACAATTGAACGGTACAAAGCAAGACTAGTAGCCAAGGGCTATTCTCAAAAATACGGAGAGGACTATGATGAGACGTTTGCACCAGTAGTCAAGCACACTACAATACAATACAATACAAGTCCAGCCAATACGGACTTTGCTGACAGTATCTGTCATAAGGAAAATGCAAGTGAAACATTTTGATGTGAAAACCGCGTTTCTACATGGTGATTTAACAGAAGAAATTTACATGGAACAGCCGCCAGGATTCAAAGATGAACAAATAACCTAGTGTGCAAACTTCGCAGGAGTATATATGGTCTAAAGCAAGCAGCCAGAGCGTGGAATATAAAAATAAATGACGTGCATACACATCAAAACTTTCTAAGGAGTAAAGCAGACCCCTGCTTATACACAAAGAAACTGGCAAACAGATGGGTCTGTATGCTTATTTATGTGGATGATATCCTGATTTGCATTGAGCAAGAAAGGGACGAAGCAGAAATACTGGAAAAACTAAATCAGCACTTTGACACCAAAGATCTTGGCAACATAAAGAATTACCTCAGTATCCAGATCGAGAGAGAGGAAGATGGCAGCTTCCTTCTGAACCAAAGGCACAAAATACAAGAAACATTTGGAATGGAAGACGCCAAACCAGCAAAGTCTCCCATGGAAACCAACTACCTAAAGGAGATGAATTGTCAAAATAACCCATTACCTAATAATACTCAATACAGGAAAGCAATTGCTGTACCTTACTACTGCTACAAGGCCGGACATTGCAGCAACTGTTGGAAACCTATGCAGAAAGGTTTCAATGCCAATTAAAAAGGACTGGAATGCGGTAAAGCAAATCATTCGCTATCTTAAAGGGACTTCGCACTACAAGTTAAAGTTACCGGCAAGTGATGAAAAGACCTTAACAGGATATGTGAATGCTGACTGGGCAGGAGACACCAGTGACAGAAAATCTACCAGTGGGTACTTATTCTTTCTGTCAGGAGGTACCATCAGTTAGACTAGTAAAAAGCAACTCTCTGTTACACTGTAGTCTACTGAAGCAGAATACGTTGCTGCAGCGCAGGCAAGCCAAGAAGTTATATGGCTGAGACAGGTATTAACAGACTTGGGTCAACCATAGTTGGGACCAACAGAAATCTTTGAGGACAATCAAAGATGCCTTGTACTTGCGCCCATGGAAGGAGTTAATTCAAGAACCAAGCACATTGATGTGAAGTTTCACTTTCTTAGGGATCTTCAAGAGCAAGGTCTTCTTATCTTACTTCATTGCCCAACCGAGGATATGACAGCAGATATCCTTACAAAGCCCCTGACCGCTGAAAGACATTCAAGGCTTACAAAGAAGATGGGTTTAACAGACTAAGCCTTAGCTGTTGAGAAGGGGTGTTGGAGATACAAGAACTTTCAGCTTAGCCTATTGACTGCAGTTCAAAAACAGGACACTAGATGTCGCTAATGCTCAGTGATATGATATGCTATGCATTTTTCTATGATGTGTTGTATTTCCTATACATAGTGTTGTACTTGGTTTCTTTTTCCTGTCTGTGTTTTTTCTTACTTCTTTACTTGTGTTATGTTCCAATAAAGAAGCTCCTGTTAGTTTCTGTTCCTGTTACTCCACAACGAAGTTCCTGTTGCTCCACAACGTCTGATCTGAATTGACTCCATCGTACCCAGCAATCGTACTCTGCAACAGTTTTAGCCACTTCAGCCCCAGAAGGATTTACCCCCTTCCTGACCAGAGCACTTTTTGCGATGCGGCACTGCGTCGCTTTAACTAACGATTGCGCGGTCGTGCGATGTTGCACCCAAACAAGATTGACATCCTTTTTTCCCACAAATAGAGCTTTCTTTTGGTGGTATTTTATCACCTCTGCAGTTTTTATTTTTTGCATTATAAACAAAAAAAGAGCGACAATTATAAAAAAAGCAATATTTTTTTTTTTATAATAAATATCCCCAAAAAAATATAAAAAAACAAATTTCTTTCTCAGTTTAGGCCAATCTGTATTCTTCTACACATTTTTGGTAAAAAAAAAAAAATAAAAATCGCAATAATTGTATATTGATTGGTTTGCGCAAGAGTTATAGCGTCTACAAAATAGGGGATATATTTATGGCATTTTTTTAAAAATCTTTTTTAATTAATAATGTCGGCGATCTGCGATTTTTATCATGACTGCAACATTATGGCGGACACACCAGACACTTTTGACACGATTTTGGGACCATTGTCATTTATACAGCGATCAGTGTTATAAAAATGCACTGATTGCTGTATAAATTACACTGGCATGGAAGGGGTTAAACACAAGGGGGGGGGGGTTATGGGGTTAAGTGTGTCCTAGAGAGTGATTCTAACTGTGGGGTGGATGGGCTACTACTCACATAACAGCGATCATTGCTCCCGATGACAGGGAGCAGTAGATCTCTGTCATGTCAATAGGCAGAACAGGGAAATGCCTTGTTTACATAGGCATCTCCCCATTCTGATGCTCCGTGACACGTTTGTCATGGCGGACATCGAGTCTGCAGGACCCACGAGCACGGAGCACGCAGTGGCCCCGCCGGTGGCTCGCACCCACAATGCTGTGATTTAAAGGGGACGTACCTGTACGCCCATTTGCCCAGCCGTGCCATTGTGCCGACGTACATCGTCGTGCGCTGGTCAGCGTGTGGTTAAGGTATCGATGTTGGTGTAAGACCCGTTTCACAATGGGGCAGTGCGGGCGTTAGCGGTAAAGCACCACTAGTTTTAGCGGCACTTTACCGTTGTCATAGAGGCGCTTTTTGTCCGATAGTGGGGTGCTTTCAACTCCCGCGGCCGAAGAAAGGGTTAATAGTGCCCGTGTTGCAGCACTGCCGAACTGCTTTTCAGGCGATTGGCAGCACTTCCCATTCATTTCAATGGGCAGGGGTGGTGTGGCACCGCGCTGAAGATGCTGCTTGCAGGACTTTTTTTCCCGTCCTGCAAGCGCCCAGCCCCAGTGTGAAAGCACTTGGGCTTTTACACTGGAGTGGCTTGAGACGTGCTTTTCAGGCGCCTTACAGGCGCTATTTTTAGCGCTATAGCGCCCCAGTGTGAAAGGTGTCTAAATGAGCTGGTTCTGGCAGGCAGCTTTTACACCCCTGAGGATCTCCATAGTTTCCTTGGCTGCAGTGTAATGTAATGAGTATTGAAATTGAACCACCACACCACTGCTAAAATGTCCAGATCCAACTCTATTCCATTAAAAGTCAGGAATACAATCCAAAAAGCAGTCATACGCCTTTTCAGCAGCTTGTTTGGCAGCCCTAAAAAATTCACATTGGAAAAATACCATTGTAGGTCCTGTTAATTTCTGGTTTGTTCACATTGTAGTCAATCAAGCTCTGATGAAGGGTGCGCTCCTGGACCCCTGAAACGCATTGGCTCCTTTTTGTAATGTACCCCTGACTGTTAATGGAATAGAGTTGTATATGAACCTCTTAGCTGTGGCGTGGCACTTCAATTTTAAGTCATAAAAGTACAATGCTACTACCTTAAAATAAAGGTACAATGTCTGTGTGTTTTTTATTACATATTGGTATTACATACATTATATATGAAGTACATTAAGTGGACTAAGATGTATTTAGCCCTGTTTAGTCTGATCTTGGATATGATATAACCACAGTTGGGACCAACAGAAATCTTTGAGGACAATCAAAGATGCCTTGTACTTGCGCACATGGAAGGAGTTAATTCAAGAACCAAGCACATTGATGTGAAGTTTCACTTTCTTAGGGATCTTCAAGAGCAAGGTCTTCTTATGTTACTTCATTGCCCAACCGAGGATATGACAGCAGATATCCTTACAAAGCCCCTGACCGCTGAAAGACATTCAAGGCTTACAAAGAAGATGGGTTTTACAGACTAAGCCTTAGCTGTTGAGAAGGAGTGTTGGAGATACAAGAACTTTCAGCTTAGCCTATTGACTGCAGTTCAAAAACAGGACACTAGATGTCGCTAATGCTCAGTGATATGATATGCTATGCATTTTTCTATGATGTGTTGTATTTCCTATACATAGTGTTGTACATAGTTTCTTTTTCCTGTCTGTGTTTCTTCTTACTTCTTTGCTTGTGTTATGTTCCAATAAAGAAGCTCCTGTTAGTTTCTGTTCCTGTTACTCCACAACGAAGTTCCTGTTACTCCACAACGTCTGATCTGAATTGACTCCGTCGTACCCAGCAATCGTACTCTGCAACAGTTTTAACCACTTCAGCCCCAGAAGGATTTACCCCCTTCCTGACCAGAGCACTTTTTGCGATGCGGCACTGCGTCGCTTTAACTAACAATTGCGCGGTCGTGCGATGTTGCACCCAAACAAAATTGACATCCTTTTTTCCCACAAATAGAGCTTTCTTTTGGTGGTATTTTATCACCTCTGCAGTTTTTATTTTTTGCATTATAAACAAAAAAAGAGCGACAATTATAAAAAAAAGCAATATTTTTTTTTTTATAATAAATATCCCCAAAAAAATATAAAAAACTAATTTCTTTCTCAGTTTAGGCCAATCTGTATTCTTCTACACATTTCTGGTAAAAAAAAATAAATAAATCGCAATAAGTATATATTGATTGGTTTGCGCAAGAGTTATAGCGTCTACAAAATAGGGGATATATTTATGGCATTTTTAAAAAAATCTTTTTTAATTAATAATGTCGGCGATCTGCGCTTTTTATCATGACTGCAACATTATGGCGGACACATCAGACACTTTTGACATGATTTTGGGACCATTGTCATTTATACAGCGATCAATGTTATAAAAATGCACTGATTACTGTATAAATTACACTGGCATGGAAGGGGTTAAACACTAGGGGGTGATCAAGGGGTTAAGTGTGTCCTAGAGAGTGATTCTAACTGTGGGGAGGATGGGCTACTACTCACATAACAGCGATCATTGCTCCCGATGACAGGGAGCAGTAGATCTCTGTCATGTCAATAGGCAGAACAGGGAAATGCCTTGTTTACATAGGCATCTCCCCATTCTGATGCTCCGTGACACGTTTGACATGGTGGACATCGAGTCTGCAGGACCCGCGGGCACGGAGCACGCAGTGGCCCCGCCGGTGGCTCGCACCCACAATGCCGTGATTTAAAGGGGACGTACCTGTACGCCCATTTGCCCAGCCGTGCCATTGTGCCGACGTACATCGTCGTGCGCTGGTCAGCGTGTGGTTAAGGTATTGATGTTGGTGTAAGACCCGTTTCACAATGGGGCAGTGCGGGTGTTAGCGGTAAAGCACCACTAGTTTTAGCGGCGCTTTACTGTTGTTATAGAGGCGCTTTTTGTCCGATAGTGGGGTGCTTTTAACTCCCACGGCCGAAGAAAGGGTTAATAGTGCCGTGTTGCAGCACTGCCGAACTGCTTTTCAGGCGATTGGCAGCACTTCCCATTCATTTCAATGGGCAGGGGTGGTGTGGCACCGCGCCGAAGATGCTGCTTGCAGGACTTTTTTTCCCGTCCTGCAAGCGCCCAGCCCCAGTGTGAAAGCACTTGGGCTTTTACACTGGAGTGGCTTGAGACGTGCTTTTCAGGCGCCTTACAGGCGCTATTTTTAGCGCTATAGCGCCCCAGTGTGAAAGGTGTCTAAATGAGCTGGTTCTGGCAGGCAGCTTTTACACCCCTGAGGATCTCCATAGTTTCCTTGGCTGCAGTGTAATGTAATGAGTATTGAAATTGAACCACCACACCACTGCTAAAATGTCCAGATCCAACTCTATTCCATTAAAAGTCAGGAATACAATCTAAAAAGCAGCCATACGCCTTTTCAGCAGCTTGTTTGGCAGCCCTAAAAAATTCACATTGGAAAAATACCATTGTAGGTCCTGTTAATTTCTGGTTTGTTCACATTGTAGTCAATCAAGCTCTGATGAAGGGTGCGCTCCTGGACCCCTGAAACGCATTGGCTCCTTTTTGTAATGTACCCCTGACTGTTAATGGAATAGAGTTGTATCTGAACCTCTTAGCTGTGGTGTGACACTTCAATTTTAAGTCATAAAAGTACAATGCTACTACCTTAAAATAAAGGTACAATGTCTGTGTGTTTTTTATTACATATTGTTATATTACATACATTATATATGAAGTACATTAAGTGGACTAAGATGTATTTAGCCCTGTTTAGTCTGATCTTGGATATGATATACCTCTTAAGATATAAAGCACACTCGTTTATAGAAATATCATAGCTATACACAGTGGCGGTGCGTCCATAAGGGTGCATGGGCGCCGCCCCCTCTCTCCAGCCACCCCCTCTATTACTAATAGATAGATTCATGCATTGTATGAATCTATCCATGGCCGCCGCTGCCACCCCCTATTAATGCGCCCGGCCCCTCTTTGAGCCCCTGAATTACAGCGGCGGGGGGGGGGGTTTTGAAGCACCTGCTTAAGGCCATAGGCTCTAATAGGCGTCAAAAAAGGTAACAGCGAGCACCATGCTTGGAGCTCGCAGTTCACCCAGGTGTGTTAGAAAAGCAAATGAATATTCACTTTCCTAACACCTCTCCGCCTCTCCGCCAATCAGGTGCTCGGTCTGTTACCCGTCACCTGATTGGCTGAAATGACAGGCGCTGTAATTGGACGCCTATCAGGTGTCCAATCATAGGAGAGAACGGGAGGAGACATCAAGGACATGGAGGAGCATGGAGTGTACTGCTCGCCGCCTACCGCTGTCATCCGCTGCCCCACTGAAACAGGGTAAGTGCCGGGTAGACGGCGGGCAGGCACAGTGGCAGCATTCGATGGGCACAGTGGCTGCATTCAATGGGCACAGTGGCAGCATTTGATGGCGCAGTAGGAGCATTCGATGGGCACTGTGGCAGCATTTGATGGGCACAGTGGCTACGTTTGATGGGCACAGTGGCTGCGTTTAATGGCCTAGTGGCTGCAATTGATGGGTACAGTGGCTGCGTTTGATGGTACAGTGGCTGCGTTTGATGGCACAGTGGCTGCGTTTGATGGCACAGTGGCTGTGTTTGATGGGCACAGTGAGGCTGCAATTGATGGGGTTTTTTTTCTGAATTTTTCAGTTTTGTTTGGTCCCCCCAAAAAATTTGAGCACCAGCTGCCACTGATACAACATTTACTGTCTTTTCAGTTGTCTCTGCAATTAGCTTGTCTTGAACGGACATTAAAAAATAACTATCTCAAGAATATGCAAGTGATGAATTATTTAACATGGCAGCAGCACTTATGATGTAACTAACTAGGCAGACTAGATTGTCACTCAAATTAAAGCAGATGTGAAGCCTAGGGCGACCAAATAAGCAGAGTGTGATAAAGGCACACAACAATCATTCCAAAAAATCCCAAGTACCTTTTTTGGCTGTATTTGCAGAGAACATGTGACCACTTTCTGTCACTTTACATCTATGCATGGCATGGGCTGTGGGTGGGGAGAAACTGCAGAGATTTGTTTCTATTGATATCATAATCTAGTCCTGGATTGCAATACTCTGCAGTCCTTGCAACACTTTCCACTGCTGTAGGTGGAGTGAGATGACGGATTACTGCTTCTTGGCCACCTTTGTATGAGGTCAATATTACCAATAGTGGATTGGAGTCCATCTCCCTGCAGAAGTTAAAAGCTTATTTAATACTTGTGGTATTAAAGCACATTTATAACTATAACTATAACCTCACTATTATTTCTTTCCCTGTGCTTTATGGGTTGACACTGGAGATCCAGGCCACTGTACTGTAAATACTATTTTAAAACTTGGCCAAACCAAACCAAAACAAAGGCGAACCCAAACGTCGGTCTTGTGTCATATGTAAACAGCAATTGCACCATGTATGTGAAGTATCACTGCAAACGTCAGATCAAGGGCAGTAACTCTAGCAGTAGACCTCCTCTGTAAATCTAAAGTGGTAACCTGTAAAGGCTTTTAAAGGCTTTTAAAAATATATGAAGTTTGTCACCGCTGCACAGTTGTGCGCAATTTTAAGGCATGTCGTATTTGGTATCTATGTACTTGGCATAAGGTCATCTTTTATAATTTACCAAATATTTGGGCAATATAGTGTGTTTTAGTGCATTAAAATTCAAAAACCTGTTTTTTTTTTTTAATGTGTTTGAAAAATCGCTGCGCAAATACTATGTGAAAAAATTGCTACACCCACCATTTTAATCTGCTGGGCCTTTGCTTAATTTTTGGGGGTTCAAAGTAATTTTCTAGCAAAAAAAAAATATTTTTTCATGTAAACAAAAAGTGTCAGGAAGGGCTTTGTCTTCAAGTTAGAAGAGTGGGTGATGTGTGGCATAAGCCTCTAATGTTGGGCATAAAATACCAGGACATTTTAAAACCCCCCAAATGACCCCTTTTTGGATAGTAGACACCCCAAGCTATTTGCTGAGAGGCATGTTGAGTCTATGGAATATTTTATATTTTGCTACAAGTTTCGGGAAAATTACAATAATTTTTATTTGTTTTTCACAAAGTTGTCACTAAATGATATATTGCTCAAACATGCTATGAGCATATGTGAAATTACACCCCAAAATTGCCATGGGTGTATGTGGAATTATACCCCAAAATACATTCTGCTGCTTCTTCTGAGAGGGGGATGCCACATGTGTGGGACTTTTTGGCAGTCTAGCCGTGTACAGGACCCCGAAAACCAAGCACCGCCTTTTGGCTTTCTAAGGGCGTAAATTTTTTATTTCACTCCTCACTACCTACCACAGTTTTGAAGGTCATGAAATGCCCAGATAGTACAACCCCCCCCCCCCAAATGACCCCATTTTGGAAAGTAGACACCCCAAGCTATTTGCTGAGAGGCATGTTGAGTCCATGGAATATTTTATATTTTGCCACAAGTTTCGGAAAAATTACAACAATTTTTTTTTTTTTTCACAAAGTGATCACTAAATGATATATTGCTCAAACATGCTATGGGCATATGTGAAATTACACCCCAAAATACATTCCGCTGCTTCTCCTGAGTACGGTGAGTACGGAGTGTGTGTATATGGAACAAGATTAGAGATTTTTTGGATACATTCTGATGTCACTTTGACTTTGTATAGAAGTAACGGGTGCGTCAAAATTGGTCTTTTGGTGACGGTGGCGCCTTCCCACCGTAACCCTATAGAGGTAATCTCGATGACAGCAAGAATTGGCCTTGCTGTAAAAAATTGCAATGATATACACCTGTCAAACAGGTACAGAAAAATTACTCTTTGGGTGTCGGGGCCACCTTCCCACCGTAACCCTATAGAGGTGCTCTTGATGAAGGCAGAAAAAATTGCAATGATATGCACCTGTCAAACAGGTGCTGAAAAATTGGTCTTTGGGTGTAAATTGTGCCCATGAAACCTATACCACATTCTTCCAGATGAAATGATGAAAGCTAGGCAGCCTCGAAGTCCTGCAGAGATTCCACATCCCAAAAAGACTTATTCAGTGACATCGGCATCAGGGGTTTCATAGCTGGTAATCCAGGACTGATTCATCTTTTTTAAAAGTCAAACAGTCCACAGAGTCTGTGGACAGACGCGTTCCATGATCAGTAACAAAACCTCCTGCACCACTGAATGCTCGTTCTGAAAGCACTCTGGATGCAGGGCAGCCTAACAACTCAATAGCATACTGGCCCAGTAAGCGTTCTGACCCAGTAAGTCAGTGGATCGTCAGTTGGAAAGCTCTCCATCTCTGTTTTGGCCCCGAGGTAATCATCCACCATGTGATGCAGACGCTGCCGATGGGATGTGGAAGCTGACAGCCCTGGACAGCGAGGCCGAGGACTAAAAAATTCTGAAATGGCTCACTTAGGTGGACGCCTTCTCCAACGCTCCTCTCTTGACCAACAGAAGACTCAAAACTAACACAACAGGGATTGTGTCACTGATGCATGCACTGTCACGGCTCACCATCCTTGTGGCCTCCTCAAATGGTGACAATACTGTGCATGCATCCTTAATAATCTGCCATTGGCATAGGGAAAAAAAGCCAAGGCAGCCTGAGCCTGTCATCGTGCCGTATTCACACAGGTAATCGTTGACGGCCCTCTGCTGCAAGTATAGTGGCTGCAGCATTGACAAAGTCGAGTTTCACCTGGTGGGCATATCACAAATCAGGCAGTTTAAGGGCAGGCGGATTTCCTGCTGAATTTCAGCCAGCTGAGCACTGGCTGTGTATAACCACCTGAAATGGCTACAGACTCTTCTGGCCAGTTTTAGCACATCTTCCAACCCTGCGTATGTATTTAGGAAACGCTGCACCACCAAACTGAGGACATGTGCCATGCATGGCACATGTCTCGATTTTCCCTATCTAAGGGCGGACAGGAGGTTTGAGTCATTATCGCACACCCCCATTCCTGGCTCCAGCTGGTGTGGAGTGAACCATCTCTGGGTCTGTCCCTGCAGAGCTGCAAGAATCTCTGCTCCGCTGTAGTTCCTGTCCCCTAAACACACCAGCTGAAGCACTGCATGGCACCTTTTAGCTTGACTCTGGGAATAGCCCTTTGAAGGCTTATGGGGTATCTGATGTTCATAGGACATTCTGCAGAGGAGGGCATGGAGGTGGCGGAGGAGGGGGAGGAGGAGGAGGGGGTAGAGCTCACAGGTCTGGCATTATCACCACCAGCTGTATGGAGACGTGGGGGCACAACAAGCTGCAGCACCGAGACCTGTCCTGCCTCCTTTCGAGTTGCAAGCAGCGTTACCTAGTGTGCTGTGAACTAAATATATTGTCCCTGTCCATGCTTGCTGGACCACGTGTCAGCAGTAAGGTGGATTTTACGGCTGACTGCCTTGCCCAACAATGCCAGAACATTTCCTTCCACGTGATGGTAGAGAGATGGAACATATCAAAAAGCAAACCGCGCTAATGAGACCAATATATTGTGAATATTAAATACCTTAAATATAGAGTTCAATTACCTAAATAAAATTGATATATATAACAGTATTAAATACCACTATAATATTACATCACAGAAAATGGAATAAACAAGGAGGTTGTTGAATGACAAGAGGAGGTAAGCTGGTATTGTGATAAATCACTTTGTAGGAGAAGTCTCTTCTTCACACATATCAGTGACATCAAACTTGAAAAGCACCATAGAAAGTAGTGAGGTGAGATAGAAAAGTCCTTCCACCTAAAAAATCACAGCCTCTTACCAGCTGCCCTGATCTCTTATCAGGAGATCAATATTGCTTTTTAGCTTATGACCCAGCCACAGTCTCTTGGTAAACCGATAGTTTGGCACCTTTCCTCCTTTCCAGTGATTTCCAAAGTTTCTCTTACTCAGCCATCAACCCAGTGAGAAAAGGGAAAGTAGAGAGATGTAGTAGAGAGATGGAACAGCCTTATGTGAAAAGTATTAGTGACTGGGAACCTGCCATTGTGGTACAGCACATTGTGTGTATTCACGGAAGGGGGCAGAATCCACCAGGCTGAAAGGCAGAAATTGGAGAGCCAACAGCTTTGACAAGCTTGCATTTAGACGCTGAGCACGTGGGTGTCTGGAACTGTATTTTTTTTCCGCTGCAGCAGATGGGGCAGAGAAATTTGCCGGCTACAGTCTACAGCTGGTGGTGTGCTGCTGGCAGATGTGCTTCTAGGACCTGGGACACCCTGTGCTATACCATCATCCCTGTCAGTGGAGGATGCTGAGAGGTAATGACTCGGTATAGCAGGGGCAGACTGAAGTGGGTAAGGAGGAGGAGGGACAGATTTGTGCCCCTTTTGTGTGGCTTTTAGGTGCTCTTGCCAACAGGCTGAGTAGTTGGATGTTAAATGCCTTGTTAAGTATGTGGTACTCAAATGGTTGGTGTTTTTGCCACGTTTGATGTGCCTAAGACACAGTTTGCAGATAACAACAGTGTGATCTGCTGCAGATCTGCTGAAAAAGGCCCAGACAGCTGAGCTTTGGGGAGTGGGCCAGGAGATAATAGTTGCAGAATATGATGGAATAGGGTGGCTGCTCTCTACTCTTTCTTGATGTCGGCCTCCTTGGGGTTGTGCCGCTTCACCTTCAATTTCCTCCTCTGCTCTATCTAGCACCCAAGTCGCATCAGTGACCTCATCATCATCATCATCTCCATCTCCTCCATCTTCATCATTGCCACTGGAGACAGCTTGGCAATATGCTGCGGCTTGGGGAACATGAATGCCAATTTGTCTACCAGTGTTCCTCCCTCTCTCTAGGCTTATGTTCCTGTCATATTCAACCTCAGAACCAACATCTGAATCCAGTAATAGCTGGGCATCATCAAGGAGCAAGTGGCTCACGCTGTGGTCAAATAACTCAACTGACTCCTCAATGGCTGATGTTGGGGCTATGGCAGGAAAAGACATGGACAAGGAGGCAGGTTTACCCACTCTGGCAACTGCAGGAGACTGCACACTTGTCTCTGCTTGCGTGACAGAGGATGAGGAGGATGAGGAAGGTTTAGTAAGCCAGTCCACCACCTCCTCTGCATGCTGTGGCTGGATAGCACGGGCAAACTCACTAAACAGAGGAAATGATGGCCTGCCGGAGGACTAACCACCACGTCCACCTTTGCCTGTGGACACATTTGTTGCTGGCCCCCTTACAGTGTCAAGGGAACGTCTGCCTCTCCTTGTTGTCTTTCCAGACATTTTTGGGAGGGAGGGAGGGAGCGGTGCTTATAAGCAAATGTAAAGAAGAAGTTGAAATCTGTACGTAGATGCACTTTAATCAATGTAAAGAGGTGTTTGGTACACTTTAATTTGAGTACTCAAACTACACAGACACACTCTACGGATACAGTATAATATACTGCAATGTAACGTACAGTGCCGCACAGAACTATATGGCATTAAACTGGCAGTAACACACAGAACTATATGGTGTTAAACTGGCAGTAATGCACACAGAACTATATGGTGTTAAACTGGCAGTAATGCACACAAAACTATATGGTGTTAAACTGGCAGTAATGCACACAGAACTATATGGCATTAAACTGGCAGTAACACGCACAAAACGATATGGCGTTAAACTGGCAGTAACACACAAAACTATATGGCGTTAAACTGGCAGTAACGCACACAAAACGATATGGTGTTAAACTGGCAGGGACGCACACAAAACGATATGGCGTTAAACTGGCAGTAACGCACACAGAGGTAAATGATGTGAAACTGGCAGTAACACACAAAACTATATGGCCTTAAACTGGCAGTAACGCACACAGAACTATATGGCTTTAAACTGGCAGTAACACACACAAAACTATATGGCGTTAAACTGGCAGTAAAGCACACAGAAGTAAATGGCATTAAACTGGCAGTAACGTAATCAAATAGACGATGTTCAACTGTCACTACACTGACGCTATCTGAACTGTCCCTACTCTAGTTATAGACTAATGTAAAGATTACTGACAAGGTCTCACTACACTACGCTGAAACGATCTGAGCTGTCCCTACTCTACACTAATGTATGTATGAATAACATGGTCTCACTACACTACAGTGAAATTATCTGAGCTGTCCCTACTCTAGCTGCACACTATGCAAAGCTGAATGATGGTCCTCCTCACTACACTCACACTATCCATAGACTGACACTAAACTAATATTCTGACAATTGAAGCAAAATAGCACACTAACTAATAACACTGAACAGAGCCCTGTTCTACCTCTCTCCACCCCGAAATCACACTGAAAATGGCTGCCATTAAAAGAATACTTTTATACTGTGGGGCGGGAATGAGCCATGATTGGATAAAGTCAGGATGACAGTGTCCAATCATGACTCTGTGCCCTGATTGGCTGAAGCTTTAACTGCTTCAGCCAATCAGGGCTTACAATGCACTGTTCAGCGCTGCAATGCAATGTGGTCGGTTCGGGGGGGCGAACAAACGGTCGAACGACCCATTCGGCTGTTCGCCAAACGTCTAAACGGCAAAAATTCGGCCCGAACTTATACTCGGGCCGAACCGTTTGCCCATCCCTAATGGCCAACTTAAACCAGTTGGTTGAACGAAAGAAAATGACTCATGTTTGGCCAACCTTAGTCTTGTGATGTCCTAATAAACACATATTTTTTTTACAAAGTAGCTTAATGTCCCTGGCTTTATTAAAAGTGAAAATGTGCTTTAGGAATGTGCTACAGGAATTATTAAATGTCCCCACCCTTTGCACACCAGCTGAGATCTCAATCAAACTGACACTGGGTGTGCCTGCAAAGAAATAGTAAATTTGGGGTGCAGCAGTGATGGCTGGTGCAAAGTCAAGAATGAATTAATAAAATAAATAAAAATAAACTCAAAGCAGAAAGGTAACAAACAACAACATCCACAGGGCTACTGGTAAGGACAAGCCCCAACCCCAGCACTAGATAGTAAAACTTCAATTAGGTGAAAATCTTAAGTAGGTGAATCAGCCTTGGAAACTGTAACAAAATGGGCCTTATAAAGTAGCCATATAAAATGGAGGACATTGATGTAAACAAGGACTGCCTTCCGAGAAAATTCTACTATGATATACAGTAGATAACAGTGGGTGTTATAATTGCCAGCAAAAGTTGTTTTTTGTTTTTTTAGTGGAGTGTCTAATCTTTTTCCTACAATCTGTACTGAAATTAAAGTGGTTTTTATGTTACATTTATTGGATTGATTATGGTATCTGAGCAGCAGTGTAAAATAACCTTGTTATCTAGGCTTCATTGTTGCTTCTGCACAGGGGAAGGCGGCTTTATTCTGACACAAAGAAAACCTAATCCAAAGTACTTGAACTCCTGATGAGAAAGTTCTTATCTAACCCTTACATAATTCATGCATCATCTTTGCTGTCATGTGGCAAAGCCGACACTTGTTGGGATAACCAACATCAAGCTTGTCTGTGGTGCTGTTCACATTTCATTTGCTGTGCATTTTTACACCAAAATATTTCATATCAGTGTCTACATATATAAGTAACTCAAACTTATTTGCTTTGACTGGAATATAACAGAATATGTAAAAAGGAAATCAAGGACACAAAAATTAAAAACAAAGATTTTTAATTGAGAGATTACAAAAGATAGTAGGACAAAAGTCCCCAAAAAATTCAAATATATTAATAGTAAAGAGGTCAGGTCTGAGCATGTAGGCCCTTTACAAAATAATCTGGAGTGGTAGACTGGGGACAAAGAAAAGGCTAATTTATTACATACCTTCTTCAGCTCGATGTATACAAAGGAGCATGAGGGAGCTCAAGTCCATAATGGGTATGGTATTGACACAGCCCCAAATGATCCACAATGGCTCAAAAGTGATATGGGTCAGATGGCATCCGCCCACAGATCCTAAAAGAATTGAGCTCTGTCATTTCAAAGCCATTGTTTCAAATTTTTAGGGACTCTTTAAGGACTAGAATAGTACCACTGGATTGGAGTAGGGCCAATGTAGTGCCCATATTTAAAAATGGATCAAAGTCTTTGTCAAATAACTATAGACCTGTTAGTTTAACTTCTATACGCAGGAAGATACTGGAGAGTTTATTAAAAGACCACATATGTAGCACTGGTAGATTTCTAATCTACTGCTGATAGGTAAATCTAGTGGGTTACTTGTTAGATGAAATTAGATTTTCCTCTGTTCCAGCTTGGCTAAGTTGCGTGTAGTTCCACACTGTGCCAGTGGGTGTCGTAGTCACCATGGGCCGGTGTTGGAAAGGCAACGTGTTGAAGCGTATGAGTGCTCTTCTGTCCCGGAGACAACTCGGTGGAGGTGGTCCTCCGAGTTGCTGTCACAAACGTTCGTTCCGTTCCAGAAGGCGTGCGCCTATGCGCATGCGCGAATCACGGACCGCACGCACGAATGTGCGCATGCGCGCGCATTAGACGCACTTTGGCGCCCAATAGCCTTTAAAAGATGCTCAATGGCGCTGCCCCTTGCGGTTTGATCTGCTTCTGTTCCCTGTGTTCCTGATTGTTCCAGTACTCTGTTCCTGTGTTTGACCCGGCTTCCTGACCCTGCTTATGTTTCCAATCCTGACTTTGGCTAGTTTGACCCAGCTCTGTTACCTGCCCGATTGCCTGTTGCCAAGACCCAGCCTGGACTCTGACTATTCTCTGCCTGCCGTTCCTGCTGTATTCCCTGATGTGTATGACCCGGCTCGTCTGACTCCGTTACTCTGCAAACCTGCATCCGCTGCTCTGCAAACCTGCATCTGCTGACCTGCATCCGCTACTTTGCAAACCTGCATCTGCTAACCTGCATCCGCTGCCCTGCAAACCTGCATCTGCTGACCTGCATCCGCTGCTCTGCAATCTGCACCTGCTGACCTGCATCCACTCTGCTGCTAACCTGTATCTGCTGAGCTGCAATCATCACTCCAGCTTCCACGCAAGGAGACCACTTCAAGCAGTAAGGATTCAGGCACCTTTACCTCACTGTGCTCTTACCGCCACTGTTCTCATTCCAGTGGTCTCCGAGCCAGGGTGGTACGGGAGGTCTCTCTCCACACGTCAGGCTCACATCCCAGGTGCGTTACAGTATCAAACCGCCATGTCTGAGCCTGCAGGAGGAACCTCGCCTATGGACTTTGTCTGTCAAACTCTCACAGCCCTCACTCAGGTCATGGAGACCTTGCAAAACAGGCTCGTCCGAATGGAAAAACGGACACAAGATTTGACCCATCTTGGCAGACCCATCTCCCGAGCCTAGGGTGCCTGTTCCTGAGAAGTTCTCTGGAAATCGTAATCAATTCCGGGCGTTTCGCAACGCATGCAAACTTTATTTCTCATTGCTGCCAAGGACTTTCTCATCCAAAATTATCAAAGTAGGCTTTGTGATCACCTTGTTGCAAGGGGAACCCCAGGCCTGGGCCCACCACCTACTTGAAGTCCGCCATATGGATCTGAACTCTTTGTCATCCTTCCTTGATGCCATGGGCCGACTTTATGACGACCCTCAGCGGACTTCCACCGCCGAGGCTGCCCTCCACACGCTCCAGCAAGACCGCCGAGCGGTAGAGGACTATGTAACCGATTTCAGGCACTGGAGCGCGGACACTCAGTGGAATGAGGCTGCTCTCCGACACCAGTTTAGTCTCGGTTTGTCTGAGAGTTTAAAGGACGAATTGGCCCGGGTTGATGTTCCTGATGCTCTAGAGACTTTAATTACGCTATCCATCCAGATAGACCAACGATTTCGGGAACGCAGAGCGGAGAGGTCTACCCAGCAGCTCCGTCCAGCTTGGATGCTATCCCGGATGCCAACTTCCGTGCACTCCATCAAACCAAAGCAGCCTGAACTGATGAAACATTCCCTGTCCGCCCAAGAACGACTTCGTCGGCAGCAGAATTATCTATGCCTATACTGTGGAGAAGCTGGTCACTACATCTCCTCTTGTCCTGCTAAGATGCGCAAGTTCCTGGCCACCTCTTCTTCTAATCATGCACCTTCCACTGCCAGTGCCACTCACCTGGCCATACCAATCTCATTCCAATTGCCGGAAAGAACTATACCAGTGACGGCGATAATCAACTCAGGGGCATGCAGTTGTTTTATCGATTTAGACTTTGCAAACCAATAACGCATTCCCCTTCAGCCCAAGGCCCAGGGACTCTCCATTTTCCTGGCAGACGGGTCCCGCATCAGATCTGGAGTAGTGACCCAGGAAACCCCTCCTTTGCCTGTAATCACCCTTGTGAATCATAAGGAACTTTTGAGCCTGAATGCCATTTCCTCTCCTTTGTTTCCAGTCATACTTGGTTTACCTTGGCTTCAGGCACACAATCCCCAGATCGATTGGGGAACCGGAAGTGTTAAGTTCTAGTCATCTTACTGCCTGCACCATTGCGTGCCATCATGCCCCAGCACCTCTGGTCCTTTGCTATGCCTAGAACCAGATCCGGAAGCATGCTCTGCTGTGCCCAAACAATACCATGAGTTCTTGGACGTTTTCAGCAGACGTGGGGCCGAAGTTCTTTCACCTCATCGTCCATACGACTGTCCAATCGAGCTTCTTCCCGATGCTGAGATTCCTTTCGGACGTATCTTTCCTTTATCTGAACGGGAACTAGGGGTACTGAAGGAATACGTCGATGAGAATCTTAAGAGGGGGTTCATCCGCCCTTCCACCTCTCCAGCAGGAGCAGGAATCTTTTTTGTGGAAAAGAAAGACCACTCTCTCTGACCCTGTGTGGACTATCGGGAACTGAATAAGATCACGGTTAAGAACCGATACCCTTTGCCCCTGGTACCTGAACTCTTTCAAAGACTTAGAACCTCCTCTGTGTTTACCAAATTAGACCTGCGGGGGGCTTACAACTTGGTCTGCATTCGTGCAGGGGATGAGTGGAAGACTGCCTTTCGTACTAGGTTCAACCATTACGAATATCTAGTAATGCCTTTTGGGTTATGTAACGCCCCAGCCACATTTCAGCACCTGATTAATGATGTTTTTAGAGACTGTCTGGACATTTATGTAGTTGTCTATCTAGATGATATTTTGATTTTTTCTTCTTCCCTTGAGCAGCATCGAGAACATATCAAGAATGTACTCTGTCGCCTTCGTCAACATGGACTATACGCAAAACCAGAAAAATGCGAGTTTGAGCGACAGAGTATCCAGTTCCTTGGCCTTGTGATATCAACAGAGGGGTTCAAGATGGATCCTCAGAAGGTTTCAGCCGTTCTGGATTGGCCTGCACCTTCAGACAAAAAAGGGGTGCAGCGCTTTGTTGGCTTTGCAAACTTCTATCAGAGATTCATCAAGGGCTTCTCTGCTATTATCTCCCCAATCACGCAGCTGACCAAGCAGAATGTTCGTTTCCATTGGACTCCCGAGGCACAGGCCGCCTTCACAGACTTAAAAGGACTTTTTACATCGGCTCCTATTCTGAGTCATCCTGATCCTGCGCTTCCTTACCTGCTTGAAGTAGATGCCTCAGAGACTGCGGTTGGAGCTGTCATCTCCCAACGCCAGGGTCTCAAGGACTTGATGCACCCCATAGCTTTCTTCTCCCAAAAGCTCGCCCCATCTGAAAGGAACTATGACGGTGGGGATAGGGAACTACTGGCCATTAAATTAGCTCTTGAGGAGTGGAGGTATGTGTTGGAAGGAGCAGCACACCCCATACTCATTTATACAGATCACAAGAACCTAGAGTATCTGAGAGCTGCCAAACGTCTGAGACCTCGCCAGGCACGATGGACATTATTTTTCTCTAGGTTCTCATTTCACTTAACTTACCGGCCTGGCTCCAAGAACACCAAACCGGACGCTCTTTCCCGCATGTTTGATGATCCAAAGGTAGTACCAGCTCCAGACACCATTCTATCGGAAGGTAACTTTTTACTTCTGCAAACTGACCTCATGTCCAGGTTGAAGCTAGCCTCTGCAGGTGTGTCTGGCCCCCCTGGAGTTACTCTGCTACCCAAGGATGGTCTTCTGTGGAGAAACAATAAGATCTTTGTGCCTGAAGAGGTCCGAGTCACAGTGCTGAATTTGTGTCATGATCATCCTCTGGCAGGCCATTTCGGAATGCATAAGACTCTGGAAATAGTTCAACATACGTTTTGGTGGCCGGATCTTGAGAAGAACTGCAGGGAATATATAAGCTCTTGTGCTATCTGTATCCGTAGCAAGACCACTAGAAGCAAGGCCTGGGGTCTGATCAGACCTTTACCAGTCCCCGACCGTCCTTGGAAAATGATTGCCATGGATTTCGTAGTGGAACTTCCTCCATCAGAAGGTTATTCAGCCATTTTTGTCGTGGTTGATCGTTTATCTAAGATGGCCCACTTTTTTCCACTAAAAAACACACCCTCTGCCATGGAAACTGCCCAAGTCTTCATTAGAGAGATAGTAAGGCTACACGGGGTTCATGCGGATATTGTTTCGGACAGAGGGGTGCAGTTCACCTCTCGCTTCTGGAGAGCTTTATGCAGGGCTCTGAAGATTGAATTGTCCATGTCCTCGTCCTATCACCCTCAGACCAATGGGCAAACTGAGAGGACGAATCAAACGATCGAGCAATATCTCCGATGCTTCACCTCCTTTGTTCAGGATGACTGGGTATCATTACTACCCCTGGCAGAATTTGCCTTTAATAATGCCAGTCATTCGGCTACAGGTCAGTCTCCATTCTTTGCCAATTACGGGTACCATCCAACATTTCTACCTGATCTCATCCCGGATTCAACAGTCCCGGCGGTCCAGAGTACTGTCGATTTCCTGACTCGTAATAGCAAGATATTATAGGAAGCCATGGCCAGGGCACAGGCAACCAATAAGAAGATGTTTGACAAAAGGAGGAGGGGGGAGTTATGTCTGCAACAGGGCGATCAAGTATGGTTATCCACCACCAATCTTAAGATGGCCTGCCCCGCAAGGAAATTGGCACCCAAATTCATTGGTCCTTTCCCAGTAAAATGGAAATTAAATGACGTTTCCTATGAACTTGCCTTGCCGGAGTCTTTGAAAATCCACCCGGTATTTCATGTCTCATTATTGAAACCTACAGTGCCTGATCCCTTTCCAGGCAGAGGATCAAGACCACCTGAACCTGTGATCATTGACGGAGATGAGGAGTTTGAAGTGGAGGCAGTCCTAGACTGCCGAAGAAGAAGGAATCAGCTACAATTCTTGATCAAATGGAAGGGTTACGGTCTGGAAGAAAATTCCTGGGAACCCCAACAGAACATTCACGCTCAAGAATTAATCCAGGCCTTTTTCCGTAACCCCCAGAAAAGAGTTCTCTTGGGCACCCGGAGGTTGCCCTTAAGGGGGGGGCACTGTCACGAACATTCGTTCTGTTCCAGAAGGCGTGCGCCTATGCGCATGCGCGAATCACGGACCGCACGCACGAATGTGCGCATGCGCGCGCATTAGACGCGCTTTGGCGCCCAATAGCCTTTAAAAGATGCTCAATGGCGCTGCCCCTTGCGGTTTGATCTGCTTCTGTTCCCTGTGTTCCTGATTGTTCCAGTACTCTGTTCCTGTGTTTGACCCGGCTTCCTGACCCTGCTTATGTCTCCAATCCTGACTTTGGCTAGTTTGACCCAGCTCTGTTACCTGCCTGATTGCCTGTTGCCAAGACCCAGTCTGGACTCTGACTATTCTTTGCCTGCCGTTCCTGCGTTCCTGCATCCGCTGCTCTGCAAACCTGCATCTGCTGACCTGCATCCGCTACTTTGCAAACCTGCATCTGCTAACCTGCATCCGCTGCCCTGCAAACCTGCATCTGCTAACCTGCATCCGCTGCCCTGCAAACCTGCATCTGCTGACCTGCATCCGCTGCTCTGCAATCTGCACCTGCTGACCTGCATCCACTCTGCTACTAACCTGTATCTGCTGAGCTGCAATCATCACTCCAGCTTCCACGCAAGGAGACCACTTTAAGCAGTAAGGACTCAGGCACCTTTACCTCACTGTGCTCTTACCGTCACTGTTCTCATTCCAGTGGTCTCCGAGCCAGGGTGGTACGGGAGGTCTCTCTCCACACGTCAGGCTCACATCCCAGGTACGTTACAGTTGCATTCTGGGAGAGGGTATTTATGGGACAGACGCCATGTTTAGGGGTTCGTTTTCAGCCACCTGCTGGCCCTCCTGGCCGACAGGTATGCGTTAGGGATACCACCTCTGATCCGGATGCCCACGTCGCTGCAGCGTGTGGGTGGGCCCAGAAGTTTGTCTGGGGCCTACCACGGCAGCAGAGGAATGTTCCTGGGCTGTCTATCCTGTGTGAAGAAGCTGGACAACTGAGGAGATCCCAGGGGAGGACCTGTCATGGAAGGATCATGCAAGGTGCTGGTCTGGAGAGGGGCCTGGTGACTCAGTTGGAGGATGTATCCTGAAGTAATCTTACTGCATAGTACTGCTGGGTTGGCTTAAAGGTTCAAGTGCTGTGTCTGATATTCACCGTATACCATTACATCCTGTGGCAGAGGATTGTACGGGTTATGCTCCAAACAAGTCTGTGGCAGAGACTTTTGTTCGTGCTACGTACTGGCTGCTAGGCGAGTGAGAGAAACCTATCCAGGCGGGCAAAGATTGAATCCCACAAGGTGAGTATATTCAGTTACAAGCGTTCAATCCCTAATGATGTACCAAAGAATACTAAGAAAAGGTATTTTAGCTTCCCTGCAATTTTCCTTCTGCCTCTTTCCTGCTACTTCCTTTATTACCTGCATGCATTAAAGCATTGGAAAAGATACTCAAGTGTCTGGTGCCTACATTGCCCAGAGGTAAACTCAACGGGACCCTAGACCCGGTGCCGGTGAAATAGAGGTGGCGAAAGTGAAGGCAACAGCCCGTTTTAATCCAGCAGCTCCACTGAGAGTTAGTGCTACATGTGGGGGCTCGTCCGGGATTTGTTGGCCATTGACTTCCCGCAACCTAGAGAAGTGTTTCACCGGGAGTTTATGGTAAAGGCTGGACTTTGTCAATTTCTAAGGAGAAGAGGTTAAAATTGCAGGACTTTATTTCTGACTGCGTAGGCGGTGGGCGCCAGTAAAAGCCCGGGAGCTACGTGATCAGAGGAACAAGTGGGAGGAGCCTAGCCTACTTGATACCGCGTGGGACGCATGTATGTGTGTTGGTGCCAGAGAAGAAAAGAGGCCTCGTGATCATGCTGAGAAGATCAGAGTGCGGCCATGTCTTTTTTGGTGATGCAACCAACTATGGGACCTAAGATGTTCCCTACCAGCACCGCTGCGGGTGCTATGCTGACCGGAACCTTGCTTACGGATACCGGCATTCATCTGAAACCGCAGGGAAGGTTTGTTCTCTATACAGTCGGAGATACTGAAGGGCTGGGCATGCTTTGCCACAAGTGTGAGGGACTGGCCATACATCTCTGTCCATTTGTTCACTGCTTGCAATGTGGAGAATATTTGTTAGTAGTGGAGCAACCCACCATGTCGCCCCGTGCTTATCGTATGGACTGGGCCACAGGTATTGCCACAGTGGAAGCTGCTACTACTGCTGAAAAAAGAATGGCAGGCCGTAATTTTGCCTGTTGTCACCGAAAGTGTTCCTGAGAGAGATACTGCGGTAACTAACTCATCAGCGGACATTACTTTGATTTCCGCGTCCACTACGCCTATCCCCCATTGTACCTGTCCAGAGGAAGGTGGGATATGTGAAGGCTTCCCGCGGCCGTGGTCGAGGCCTACCCCAGAAACTACCCAAACTGGATCCTGAGGAGTCCACATCAGGAATGGGTGAGAGATCAAAGGGGAATGTATCTGGGACTTTGTGTAGATATTTGCCAGCGGAAGAGCTGAGAGATTCGGAGATAGATTCCATGTCGGATCTTTCCAGTGATGATGACCTGTTTGAAACGATGTCACAGGAAATGTTATGGGCTCTGAGTTCTGGGAAGACATCACCTTGTGTGGAGCCGCACAGTACTGTAGATGAGACATTGTCTAAAGTTGCTAGTTTGCTTCCGACACCCTTCGGGTCTATGGTGAGCAAGTCATTGAACTCGTGTGTGCCTCCTCTTTTGGGGAAAAATAGATATTTGCTGAAACTTGCACGTTTGCAGAGAATGCTTAACAAGCGTGTGGCCACGGAATATGGTCTGAGTTCCCCTATGTTACTCAGGACATTATGCAAGAGATTGAAGCCAACCGGGGGCTTTGGTATAGTGAAGCTGTATGGGACTATTTGTCTGTGCCTAAGCCTTTCCGGAAAACTGGATGTTCTGTTGCCATGGATGAACGCTTCAGTGGATGTTTCCTACACTGGAACTATGGTTGGCACATCTATGCTGACAAAGTGGTCATTTGCAGACCTGGAAAAGATGACATTGTGTACTTTATTACTACAGTGGATAAACTGGGAAAGAAACTGACATTGCCAGATCCTAGGTTTTATTGGTAATTATGGACAAAGAACTGTGATGTATGTAGATACACAGTGTCAGTGTTTAGAGATCTTCGTGATCAAGATTTGATGTTCATCTCAGTGTTTCTAATTCCAAGGACTTTTTGCTAGCCGGATTTTCTCAGTTTAAAAGATGTGATATACCTAAATAAATATATATATATATATATATATATATATATATATAGGGATGGACTCCTCAAGTTATTTTTAGTTGGTTCCTTAAAGGAAATACAAGAGGGATTATGGGAAGAGAGTTTCATTCCTCTTTCGGAATGAGACTTTGCTCCTAAACTGTATATATCTCGTGTGTGCATTTAACTTTGTTTCTTTTCAGGGGCAAGTGGATCTTCTATCAAGCTGTTAGGCTTTTCAGCTAGATAGATAGTGGGGCTGCAACAGTCTCAATGTGGTTTTGTTTGCGGATGTGAACATATGTTTTAAAAACATATTGTGAACATATTGTTTTAAAAATGTTGAAATTGTAATGTCTTTCTACTGTCTTTCCTTCTTTTTTACTATAATCTAAGTTTTAAGTTCAAAAACCTACTCTCAGGCTTGGGAGTTATTTTTGACAGACGTTGAGGACAACGTCTATTGTAGTGGGGGGGAGTATGTAGCGCTGGTAGATTTCTAATCTACTGCTGATAGGTAAATCTAGAGGGTTACTTGGTAGGTGAAGTTAGATTTGCCTCTGTTCCAGCTTGGCTGAGTTGCGTGTAGTTCCACACTGTGCCGGTGGATGTCGTAGTCACCATGGGCCGGTGTTGGAAAGGCAACGTGTTGAAGCGTATGAGTGCTCTTCTGTCCTGGAGACAACTCGGTGGAGGTGGTCCTCCGAGTTGCATTCTGGGAGAGGGTATTTATGGAACAGACGCCATGTTTAGGGGTTCGTTTTCAGCCACCTGCTGGCCCTCCTGGCCGACAGGTATGCGTTAGGAGTACCACCTCCGATCCGGAGGCCCACGTCGCTGCAGCGTGTGGGTGGGCCCAGAAGTTTGTCTGGGGCCTACCACGGCAGCAGAGGAATGTTCCTGGGCTGTCTATCCTGTGTGAAGAAGCTGGACAACTGAGGAGATCCCAGGGGAGGACCCGTCATGGAAAGATCATGCAAGGTGCTGGTCTGGAGAGGGGCCTCGTGACTCAGTTGGAGGATGTATCCTGAAGTAATCTTACTGCATAGTACTGCCGGGTTGGCTTAAAGGTTCAAGTGCTGTGTCTGATATTCACCGTAAACCATTACATCCTGTGGCAGAGGATCGTACGGGTTTCTCCAAACAAGTCTGTGGCAGAGACTTTTGTTCGTGCTACGTACTGGCTGCTAGGCGAGTGAGAGAAACCTATCCAGGCGGGCAAAGATTGAATCCCACAAGGGGAGAGTATATTCAGTTACAAGCGTTCAATTCCTAATGATGTACCAAAGAATACTAATGCCGCGTACACACGGTCAGACTTTTCGTCTACAAAAGTCCAACGGACGCTGACGGACTAAAGCTGGCTGGTAATCCGATCGTGTGTGGGCTTCTCCGGACTTTCAACTGACTTTTTCAGCCTCAAATCCGACGGACTTTAGATTTGAAACATGCTTCAAATCTTTCCGACGGACTCGAGTCCGGTCGAAAAATCCGCTCGTCTGTATGCTAGTCTGACGGACAAAAACCCACGCTAGGGCAGCTATTGGCTACTGGCTATCAACTTCCTTATTTTAGTCCGGTGTATGTCATCACGTAAGAATTTGACGGACTTTTGTGTGATCGTGTGTAGGCAAGTCTGTTCGTTAGAAAGTCCGCCGCAAGTCCGTCGAAAGTCCATCGAAAGTCTGTCGGACAGGCTGTCGGACTTTTGTAGCTGAAAAGTCCGACCGTGTGTACGCCCCATAAGAAAAGGTATTTGAGCTTCCCTGCAATTTTCCTTCTGCCTCTTTCCTGCTACTTCCTTTATTACCTGTTCATTAAAGCATTGGAAAAGATACTCAAGTGTCTGGTGCCTACATTGTCCAGAGGTAAACTCAATGGGACCCTAGACCCGGTGCCGGTGAAATAGAGGTGGCGAAAGTAAAGCCAACAGCCCGTTTTAAACAAGCAGCTCCACCGAGAGTTAGAGCTACACATAGATGAGTTCTTGCTGGAAAAAAATATTTTAAGCAACAGACAGTGTGAATTCATGGAAAACAGAAGTTGTCAAACAAACCTGATTTCTTTTTATGAAGAGGTAAGTAAAACCTTGGACAGAGGCTGGCTGTAGACATGGATTTTGCAAAAGCATTTCACACAGTTCCCCACACACGGCTAATGTGTAAGGTAAAGTCTACAGGCTTGGAAAGATCAGTTTGTAAATTGATAGAAAACTGGCTAAAAGACAGAATTCAGAGAGTAGTGGTTAACCGCTTACCGTCATTTTACGGTAGCAGGTCTGCACGATCCCGCGAGCTGTCGTAGCTATACGTCGGCTCGCGGGATCGGGGTAGCAGGCATGCGCCTGCTGCACTGCGGGGGTGCCGATGCTCATGACCGCCGGCCACGAGCGATTGCAGGCACAAGAGGCAGAACAGGGTCGTGTGTGTGTAAACACACAAATCCCTGTTCTGTTCTGTGAGGAGTGACAGATCGTGAGTTCCTAATAGCTAGGAACCACGATCTGTCATTTCCTCTAGGTCAGTCCCCTTCCACTACAGTTAGAAACACACACAGGGAACACAGTTAACCCCTTGATCGCCCTCTAGTGTTAACCCCTTCCCTGCCAGTGACATTTTTACAGTAATCAGTGCATTTTTATAGCACTGATTGCTGTATAAATGCCAATGGTCCCTAAAATGTGTCAAAAGTTTCTGATGTGTCCGCCATAATGTCGCAGTCCCGATAAAAATCGCAGATCACCGCTATTACTAGTAAAAATAATAATAAAAATGCTATAAATCTATCCCCTATTTTGTAGACGCTATAACTTTTGCGCAAACCAATCAATATACGCTTATTGCTATTTTTTTCACCAGAAATATGTAGAAGAATACATATCGGTCTAAACTGAGAAAAAATTAGCTATGGGGATATTTATTATAGCAAAAAGTACAAAATATTGTGGTTTTTTTTCAAAATTGTTGCTCTTTTTTTGTTTATAGCGCAAAACATAAAAACCGCAGAGACGATCAAATACCACTAAAAGAAAGCTCTATTTGTGGGGAAAAAAGGATGTCAATTTTGTTTGGGTGCATCGTCGCCCGACTGCGCAATTGTCAGGTAAAGCGACGCAGTGCAGGGCTGAAGTGGTTAATGCTCTTACTCTGAATGGGGTAAGGTTATCAGTGGTGTAGCTCAAGGTTCCATGAAAAAAATGTTAAAAAATCTAATTTCTTCATCAATTTAGGCCACTATGTAATCTGCTACATATTTTTGGTAAAAAAAATCCCAATAAGCGAATATTGATTCGTTTGCATAAAAGTTATAGCATCTAAAAACTATGGGATATTTTTATGGTATTTTTATTTTTACTAGTAATGGTGGTGATCAGCAATTTTTAGCGGGACTGCGACATTGTGGGAGACAAATTGGATACTAAGTGACACTTTGTGGGGACCAGTGATACCAATACGGTGAGCAGTGCTAAAAAAAATGCACTGTCACTGTATAAATGACACTGGCAGGGAAGGGGTTAACATCGGGGCATTTAAAGTGTTATGTGTGCTCCTAGGGAGTGATTTCTAACTATATGGGGGGTAGTTTAACTGGAGGACGAGAGAGATCTGTGTTCCTGATTAGCAGGAAGACAAAATCTCTCTCTTCCTCTCTGACAGAACGGCTGTCTGCCTTGTTTACATAGGCAGACTGCTATTCTGCCTCTCCAGCGAAGGATCTGCGGGTCCCGCTGATTGGCTCCCGCTGTGTCCAATCACAGCGAGAGCAGGCCACCGGTGGCACTCGCGCACGTGCCCCAGGCCCTGAGGTACCTTGTTTTGCGAAGTTAAAAAAGGCCTGGATTATTTCCTAAATGTACATAATATAACTGGATACTAACATGTATAGCTAAAGTTGATCCAGGGAATACCCAATTACCTCTCAGGGGATCAGGAAGGAATTTTTTTCCCCTGCAGTAGCAAATTGGATCACGCTTTGCTGGGGTATAGGATTGTGTATATGGCATTGTATGGTTGTTGTTTTTTTTTTTATTGGCTGAACTAGATGGACTTGTGTCTTTTTTCAACCTGATTAACTATGTATCTATGTACAGTGCCTTGAAAAAGTATTCACACCCCTTGAATTTTTGTGCAAAATAGCTCAAGCTCTGTCAGATTGGATGGAGAGCGCCTGTGAACAGCAATTTTCAAGTCTTGCCACAGATTCTAAATTGGATTTAGGTCTGGACTATGCTTTGATCTAAAACAGGGGTCTCAAACTGGCGGCCCTCCAGCTGTTGCAAAACTACAAGTCCCATCATACCTCTGCCTGTGAGTCTTGCATGTAACAGTCTGCCTTACAATGCCTCATGGAACTTGTAGTTTCGCAACAGCTGGAGGGCCGCCAGTTTGAGACCCCTGATCTAAACCATTCCATTGTTGCTCGGGCTGTATGTTTAGGGTCGTTGTCCTGCTGGAAGGTGAACCTCCGCCCCAGTCTCAAGTCTTTTGCAGACTCTAACAGGTTTTCTTCCAAGATTGCCCTGTATTTGGCTCCAACCATCTTCCCATCAACTCTGACCAGCATCCCTGTCCCTTCTGAAGAAAAGCATAGCCACAATATGATGCTGCCACCACCATGTTTCACGGTGGGGATGGTGTATTCAGGTTGATGTGCAGTGTTAGTTTTCCTCCACACATAGCGTTTTGCTTTTAGGCCAAAAAGTTCAATTTTGGTCTTATCTGACCAGAGCACCTTCTTGCATATGTGTGCTGTGTCCTCAACATGGCTTCTCGCAAACTGCAAACAGGACTTCTTATGGCTTTCTTTCAGCAATGGCTTTCTTCTTGCCACTCTTTCATAAAGGCCAGATTTGTGGAGTGCACAACTAATAGTTATCCTGTGGACAGACTCTCCCACCTGAACTGTGGAGCACACTTTTAAGATATTTATTTGTAAAACATTTTAAAAACCATTTATCGTTTTCCTTCCACTTCACAATCATGTGCCACTTTGTGTTGGTCTATCACAAAAAAATCCCAATAAAATACATTTCGTTTTTGGTTGTAACATGACAAAATGTGGAAAATTTCAAGGAGTATGAATATTTTTTCAAGGCACTGTAACTATGGACGATAGAGGTGTTTATTGGATATTCCAAGTTTGAGAGAGGTACCAAATATCAACCTGGATAAAATGGGAGACGATTTAAAAATATATATATACGATGACCTCACACACAGAAAATGTGGTCAGCACATGAATGTGTTCACTGTCACAGCTAGTAGACATCAAGTTAGTGCTAATCAGATGATAATCTACATAAATCCCTTTTGACCCATATACAGTACATTGGCTTAGAAGTTAGGTTGGGTTAAAGCCAGCTAGTATATTGTAATAATTGTACCATATGGGCACTTTGCTTTACAAGTGGATAGGAAAAAATGCTTTACGTTTTGGTACAACTTAAAAAACCTGTGCATTTAAATAATTTCTGCATTGAGGAATAGGTGAAAATTCCAGCAGCTACTGACAATAAAGAGACTATGACTTTTTTCCCCACTGATGAGTATATAATATATTTAATTACCTTTTATTATAGGCTTTTTCAACCTTTTTTTCAATGCAAGAACCTCTGAATTTGTTTTAGGTCTCAGGAAACCCCTACTAAAAACTACTATAGCTACACCTCATAGTACAGCAGCTTGATCAGTAAGTTGTAGATAAATTTGAACAAAAATATTTTTTTGACAAATTCTTTATTAAAAAAAAAAAAGTCCCTCGATGTAAATCCATAGTCAACCACGCCGCCCGCCGACCAGAAAAATAAAAAACATTGCTCTGCCTTCTGGGACAGCTGACCGCCGAATGCCTCCTCTGCGCTTTGACAGTTCTTAGGTAAGGGCAGTGCCACCTGGCAACGTCACCTGATGGCCCCGCCCTGCTTGTAACATCACGGACTGGTGCATGTTGTGCCGGTGATTCCGATAGGCCCCCCCGCCTATAGACCCCCACAACCACCGGCCACGGTTCTGGGGATGAGGCCCTGGCACCCACCCCCACATGTTGAGGGCATGTGGCCTTGTATGGTTCAAGAGAGAGGGGGGCGCTCGCTCGTCCCCCCTTTCCTGACCTGCCAGGCTGCGTGCCCGTATAAGGGTCTGGTATGGATTGTGGGGGCCCATGTCGTTTTTCTTTAAATTTTGGCGAGAGGTTCCCCTTAAAACCCATACCAGACCTGAAGGGCCTCGTATGGACCGGGGGGGGGGACCCCATGCCCTTTTTTTTTTTTAACCAGCACTTTTTATTATTCCGCTGTCAGCCGGGTAACCCATTGACAGCTGATGACTCATCGGTTGTTAAGCATGGCATAGCTGGTTTCCCGGCCACACTCCTTAACAACCAGCTTTCACTGCAACCTGATTGGGCAAAGCTTTACTCAATCAGGGAGCAGAATGCACTGTGCAGCGCTCAGTGCATTGCTAACACCCAGCGAACACACTGCAAATTCAGGTGTTCGGCGAATGGTCGAACAGCCAAATGTTCGGCCCGAACTCATGCTCCGGGCAAATCATTCACCCAACACTATACATTACACAGCTTCCTCTTGCCATCAGGGAGCCCAGAGTGTTCACCTTGCTGTCCAGTGTGCACCACTAATGCTGCATACTGGCTGCCTGAGAGGGATCCAGAGTGCTGACAGCCAAAGTCACCTGGGTGCACAGCAGAAAGGAGACTAATCTCTGTGTGTGACTGGATGATGAGCTGCAATATCGCTATGACTGGTGAGCTGCTGCTGCAGGGATTTACTATCTGCTGCCAGAGAGACTGAGCCCTTTAGTAACTGATCATACAGTAATCTAGCAGTCTCATGTGCACCAACAGTACGACTGGGTTCCAACGCTGGCTGGCTGAAGAGTTAGGGATAAAGACTGTCCCTTTGCAGCTGTTACTCAGAGACCTTCACCTGTTGCTTATGCTGAGAGGGACATCTCAGGGGACATTGCACCATATCCTTAGCCATCCTCTTAGAGTGTACTCTAGGCTAGTTCTAGAATTCACTTTGCAGTTAATGCTTATATGCACTGTTTATTGTTGACTTTGCTGATTCAGAAGTTAAAGTGATAGTAAACTCCCATTGGACACTTGTACCTACAGGTAAGCTTATAATAAAGCTTACCTGTTGGTACAAGGAATATCTCCTAAACATTCACTGTTTAGGAAATATTCAGTGTCTCTGCAGCTTGTGACATTCTTTCAGAGCTCTGTGCTGCGGCCGAGACTCCCGTGCACCTACATGGGAGTGACATCATTGTGGCTCGGTCATTCAAGCGCCCATAGTCCGTGATCTGGGAAGGAAGACCAGGTGAAGATGGAAGCCCTGTCAGCGGTGATACCACTGGGGGGCTTTGTTTTAAGGTAAGTCGTTCATAACGTGCTAGTATGTGATGCATACTAGAACATTATGACATTACCTTGCAGAGAGATTTTTTTTTTTTTTTAACAAAGTTTACTACCACTTTAAGCCCAGTCTAGGGGTATGGAACTCTATTCTAACTTACCTTGGCATAGTGAATATACTGTCCAGCGAACTGTGTAAGAACCTACCTCCTGTGAGTTCATTTATGCTCAAACCACTGCTTATTCTAACCTGTACCAATACATTGAGTTAATTTACCACTAAACGGTCTTGTGTCTATTTTCTGGTGCTTATTCAAAGCCAAGGTAACAGGTATCTATACTTGTCATTATAAGTGCTTGCGGTAACTTTCATTCAACCAGATGTATTAGAGGGGCTGGGTGTGTTCTTGGAGTTGAGGCGCAGAATAGAGAACACAAATGACCAAGCGGTTCCTGTGGATGTAACACTACACTAGCATATTTGACACCCAGGGTGTATTGTTTTTAACCCACTGCTTAATATGTCAAAAAATATTTTCGTAATAACCATGGAATGAAAAAAATGAGACAAGCAAATAAAACATTGGTAGAAAGAATGTCCCTTACATTGGGGGTCAGTTAAAAAAAAAAGAATAGCCCATCACATCTGGGGGCAAAGGAAAGAATGCCTCTGGTGGTCAGGAAAAAGAATACTCTTATACATTGGGGGTCTTTGAGAAGAATTTCTCTTATATTGGTGACTACATTGTGAAAAATGGAATCCTTACGATTAAAAACATCATTGATGTCATTGGTTACTTACCTGAAGCAAAAGTAGGGGCTCCACTGGTCCAACACCACTGGCTCTACCAAGTGGTGTCAACTGTGGAACAATTTTCACCATTACTTAAAGCGGAGCTTTACCCATAACTTAAAAATAATGTTCTTTAGCAGGGAACATACATTCCACATTTAATAATTGCATTACCAAAATTGTTGTGTGCTGTAAATTGCCTCCAGCATTGCTCCTGTTTCTTCTTGCTGGAAGCTGCCATTTTGCTGAAGCCCAGATCCCCTGAACAGCAGTAAATCATAAAACTAAACCCATTGTTTAGAATGGCTTCAAAAACAGTTACATTCCTGCAATGCTGGGATTGCTGTCACATTTGCTTATGTCCACAACCAAACTGTCAAACCATCAAAAGGCCGGTGTCATAACTGATTACATGTGCAGCACTGTGGCAGTTGCAGATCAAACAGAAGCAGCTTCTTTGGCTGTAAAGGATAGGAGGGCTTAATTCTGCTTTAAGGCTGTCATCAGATCGGCCTCTATAAATTCCCTAGTGCCTAAAAACAGAGAGCAAATGAGCATGTGCAGAGCAGTATAACACACTGTATTACTGGATTTTAAACAGTATAATAACTTATTTTTAATGTTTTACATAGCTATACCTGAAAAAGGGGCCAACCTGAAGCGATCTAGCAGCACTTAATTTTCTGTCTAAAGTTCTACAGTGTCTAAAGTGTTTGTAAACCCTGCCATATATCCAGTAACGTGACTGGCCTCTAGTGATACACAGAGATTAAATCAATCGACCTACATAAGTTGTACCTGTTTAACAGCAGTCTTCTCTTCATCTGTTCAAAGTCCAGAATTTATAAAGCTTGTCTGAGCGTTCAAAAAAAAAAAGGGGGGGGGCGGAGAGCTCAGTGAGGAGAACTCTGGCAGCTGATTGGAGGGAAGGGACACATTCCCTTCATACAGCATGCAAGAACAGAGCTGAGGCTGTCAATCAGCTGAAGATCCCTCCCGTCATCTTTTTATTCTTGGTGTCAGGAAAACTTGTCAGAAGTGACTCATGCAGATAGCAGAGGAACAAAGCAGCAGACAGAAATGACTCTTAGTGCTCCTAATTGAGAAAAGTACACACTATAGAAGAATATGCTTTATTCATATTTCATATCTAAGGTTTACAACAATCAGCTATTGCTCACTGCTAGAAACTCCTAGCAACCTCTGCAAAGACAGGGTTCCACAGCACCCTGGCTGGGAAAGGCTGTTCTTCAGCAAAGAAAATGGCATACAATAGAACTATTTTTTAACCACATGTCCGGTGGACTCGCTGATCATTTGAGAGACATTCAGAACTACTGTTCTGTGAAAGGGGAATGTACTGATCCTGTGTTTCTGCTAAGCAGGAACACGGATCTTTTACTTCCCCCAGTCAAAGCACATCCCCCACAGTTAACAAGCACTCCCAGGGAACACAGTTAACCCTTTGATCGCCCCTGATGTTAACCGCTTCCCTGCCAGTGTCATTAGTACAGTGACAGTGTATATTTTTAGCACTGATCACTGTATTAGTATCACTGGTCCCCAAAAAGTGTCAGTTAGGTGTCTGATTTGTCCGCCGCAATATCGCAGTCCTGCTATAAATCGCTGATCGCCGCCATTACTGGTAAAAAATAAATAAAATAAAAAATAAAAATATCCCATAGTTTGTAGACGCTATAACTTTTGCACAAACCAATCAATATACAGTTATTGGAATTTTTTTTGCCCCAAAAATATAAAAGCAGAATACATATTGGCCCAAATTGATGAAGAAATTAGATTTTTTTATTGGGTATGTTTTATAGCAGAAAGAAAAAAAATTATTGTTTTTTTTTTTCAAAATTGTCTGTATTTTTTTTTTTTTGTTTATAGCGCAAAAAATAAAAACCGCAGAGGTAATCAAATACCACCAAAAGAAAGCTCTATTTATGGGGAAAGAAGGACAGCCATTTTATTTGGGTACAGCGTCACACAACTGCGCAATTGTCAGTTAAAGTAACGCAGTGCCATATCTCAAAAATGGCCTGGTCATGAAGGGGAAGTAAACTGTGCGGAGCTGAAGTGGTCAAAGTGCTACTATGTAGTAACTGGCAGGATGGCCCACATTCATATTTCATAAATGTAATCAAATCACACTGAAGCTTTGTGACTTAGAATATGCAATTACAGTCATGTAAAAATAAAACATTTATTTCAACTGTCTATAGAGCAGCAGTTCTCAACCCGTGGGTCGCGACCCCCTGGGGGGGGTCGATTGCTGATTTGCCAGGGAGTCGTGAATGCTGTTCCAACCCAGACAGACCCGACTCCATACACATAGTAATGACGGGTCAGCGAGGTGTCACTTTCGGTGACCACGCAGAAGTGATGTTCCATCGCCGCCATCTTGGTATATACGCTCAGGTATATACGCTCAGTTTACTGGTAAAAATAAGTGTAAAATGCAAGACTTCAGTGGGTGTAAAAAGATGTCCGCTTGCTGACTTCTAACTGTAGCCTTACTGGAGACGAGTGTACCAAGATGGTGGCGACGGAACGTCACTTCCCTTTCCAAATTAGACGGGTTGCTGATTCTGATGGAACACCTGAGTAACTGGTAAGTCAGAGACAAATAAAAACATATTAGTACTGTGTGCCACCAGCCCAATCAAATCAATAGATTGTGAATAAATAAATCCAACGTGGCCTGACTGTGCAAGAATAAAATTATTATGGAACAAAACAGATAATTTATATATAAACGTCTCAGTTGGTTCCTCAAAAGTGGTTATTCAGTGCCAGTGCTAGATATACAAAGTGTATAGCACCCAAACACCTGTGATGCGCCACCACCTTCTGAATTGTGCACTCACTAGAATACTTTATAATAAGGGCCTGATCAGAACATTAGTCTATCAATCATTTGTACTGGTTACTAAGATGCCTCAGCAGGTCCAGCGGTATGTATTCTCCACCCATTTACTCATGCAAGATAAAGAGCCATCATTGCGCAATATTCCAAAAAAGATCATTTTTGTAGCTTAAAACATGAATAGATGTACACTCACATGATAGGGTGTTAGACCGCCACTAAGTCTATCCAGCAATCCATACAGTTTGTATACGCCGCTCCATGCTTGGAATGCTGGCGTGAGTTCCAAACCTCATTTTCAGTGCGGGTCAAGGGCCGGGTGTGACGTCGGCATTTCTCCATTAGCCTCAACGTGTTTCGCATGAACTATGAGTCATCAGGAAGCGTTGAGACTAATGGAGCAACGCTGACGTCACATCCGGCCCCTGACCCGCACCAAAAATGAGGCTTGGAACGCGCGCCAGCTTCCAAGCACGGAGCAGCGTATACAAACTGTATGTCAGATTGCTGGATAGACTTAGTGCCGATCTAACAACACCCTATCATGTCAGTGTACATCTGTTCGTGTTTTAAGCTAAATAAATTATCTTTTTTGGAATATTGCGCAATGATGGCTCCTGCATATCAGATATTTATATTTCGATTCATAACAGTCACAAAATTACAGCAATGAATGGGCAATGAAAATTATTTTACTGTTAGGGGTCCCCACAACTTGGGAAATTTTATCAAGGGGTCACGCCACTAGGAAGGTTGAGAACCACAGTTATAGAGGAAGGTGTGTGTCTTTAAAAGGAATGACAGAAGAGTTCATACATTGTGTATCTTCACCCAAAACTTCTTGTTGCCACAGAAACCTTATTTGATATACGTTACTGTAGGTGTCAGAGAGCTGCTTGAATCAAGAAGACCAAAGTGGTGCAGTAATCACCGAAATGGGAAATCTAGGAAATATGCTATTACTGTAGGTATTAACATTAATATCAGGATTTTTGTGATTAAATAGAAAAAACACAAGTGACAGTATGGCTAGTTTTGTAGATTAGATACAAGTATCATTGAATTCACAGTGACAACCAAAGCATTGAAAAAATGCGTAATGCGTGCACGTACTCTTTACATCATCTCCAAGTAATCTTTAAAGCATTTTTATCCAACATGACATAGAACAGCTACATATATAATTTGCAAACAAATTACCTCCTACACATATCTGCGCAATCACAGTATTATTTAGAACTGATGCACATTCTGCCACGCTTTCAGCTATCTTGCCATGACATATAATTCATCGAGGTAAGATGATATTTTTTCTGCCTTTGCTATGAGAAAGCTAAAAAAATAAAATCAATTTTAATCAATCAGTCACATACTGACAGAATCCACTAAAACTCTTGAGTTGTCACTTGCTATTGAAATCACGGTTTTGCCTTTAGACAAAAATCCTAAATATACAGTATTAATTGATTTAAAAAGAGCTTGTCCCAAATGCAGCAGATGGTGTTATGTGCATGCAATGTGAAAAACAGACCTTGTCATTTGCACAGAAAAAAGACCAAAATATCCTAAATATTTACAAGCCCTGTACACGTATCGCTCCCAACTGTCCCTGATTTCAAGGGATTGTCCCTGATTTGGAACAAAGTCCCTCTGTCCCTCTTTCCTCATCATTTGTCCCTCATTTTGGTCTGAGTGGTAAAAAAAAAAAAAAAATCACTTGTGGGTTTAACTCATAATTTTTTTTTTGCTATAATTCTCCTTTAGGCCTGGTTCACACCAATGCATTTTTAGTGCATTTTCAGTTTTGCAGAAACACACTATAGTCCATTTAACATGGTTCCCTATGGGTCACGTTCACATCTGTGCATTTTACGGAATGGACACGGGACTTTTTTCTAGTTTTTGGTTCCATAGACTTTCTTTTGGTGGTATTTGATCGCCTCTGTGTTTTTTATTTTTTGAGCTACAAACAAAAAAAGAGCGACAATTTTAAAAAAAAGGATCTTTCCCTAGCGGTCCAAATCTAATAGCAACCAGATCCGAACCTGAATTTTGGAGATCTATGGCCTGGTCATGAGGTAAGAGAAAGGAGTTAACAAGTGCACGCAAGAGATCCGCATTTCGTGCATGACGGGACCCCATTCTGTTACTGGCCGTGAGGTAACAGAGGTACGCTGGACTGGTGGAGTGGGTACAAGCTCGGCATGTCCCTCCTGATGCAACATACATCAGTTACAGTGTGTAGTGACATGGGACAGCACTTTTCAGAGAAACTCTGTATTTTTACTGCACACAGTGTGAAAGCTCATCTCTAAATTGGGGAACTGCCTTAATGTTAGATTCCTCACATGATCCCAGTCTCAGCCTGGTCCCAAACATTGAAAGGTTCCCTCCTGTACAGGGTAAAGTAGGCCCTGCCTACAAGAGGATCAGCTCCATCTTTGTTTAGGCAGCATCAATGGTGTGTATCTATTTTCTAAACTAAAATCTTTCCCAAAGATGTCACAATCATGTGAATCCTGGGGCCCATGCTATGTTGTATGTATAAGCAGATCAGCCCCCTGCCAATACTTCTCCCCTTGTCACTTGTTACATTCTAAGTCAGAAATTAACAAATGTTTTTTTATTGTACCCTAGGATTCCTTGAGCTGGGGCTGAATATGCCCTCCACTTTTTGGTGTCTGCATAGTTTTAGGTAGAAAATTTTGTTTTGTTTTGTTGCATTTCAATGCGTAAAATACATAATTTTGTTCTGTTATATTCGTTATGTTACGTTAATTCATTTTCAGATAATTTGTTATTTGCATAGAGTGTCGATATTCGTTATACCGAATCGATTCATTTTGTATGTATATTGATTTTATTCAATATTTATGTATGTATACATGACTACGAGTCGTAGTTTGGAAAGTTGTATGTTTATTGAATCCATTAACAGAGACTATGACAATATCTCTTCTCCTCTGCTCAAATACAATACAACATCCTTCTCACTCAGTTCTCAGGAATGCACTTTGCCAGTAATCCAACCTCCAACACAAAATTAATCAGCTGATTGGACTGTAAGATTTACTCTGGGTTGACCTTTGGTTTCATTAGACATTTAACGAATGAACTAATCATATCGAATTCATTCGTTATTTTCCTGTATAATTTCTTTCGTATTCATTGAAGTTCGTTACTTTTTTTCTTCGGACATTCGGATGCATCCGAGTATCCGAAAGATGCAAAATTTCGATTCAAATTTTTTTCTTCGGACATTCGGATGCATCCGAGTATCCGAAAGATGCAAAATTTCGATTCAAATTTCGATTCGTTACTAAACAAATTGCACATGTCTAGTTTTAGGCCTCATTTAGACTTGAGGCTGGAAGGGGGTGGGAAGAATGCGTGGTTAAGATGCGTTTTTGCTGCCTGCCAACCCCCCCTCCTTCCTTAAGCTGCAATAGGAGGGAGGGGGATGTTTACATGTTTCGGCCGTGGCTAAGTTGACCCAACATGTAGCGATCAGCGGGCTTTTGTCGACAAAAATGGGATTAAAAACAGGTGGTGAGGAGGCATCGCATTGCTTCTTCATTGCCTGTCAATAGCCTCTTGAGTGCGATCCTGAAGCAGATCTGGCTTCTTAGGCAAGGGAGATTTATATGCACGTCTAAATCTGCCCTAAGGCCTGATTCACACCTATGCAGGTTGCAGTTTGCATATTACAGGTGCATTTTGCATTTTTCAATACATGCTTTTCATCAATTGAAGTCTATGGAACGAAAAACCAGAAAAAAGTCCCTGGCCCTTTCCATAAAATGCACAGATGTGAACTACATCCATAGGAAACCAGGTTAAATTGACTTTAGTGTGTTTCTGCAAAACTGAAAACGCGCTAAACAATGCATAGGTGTGAACCAGGCTTTAGAGCCATCAGAATCAAATAATTTTTTTAGTTGTCTGTAAGAATGGCTTTTTAACCATCACTTTAAGGCAGGCATTGTTCCCCATAGCCACTGCTTATCCCACTGCTTTCGGCAAGGGTTCCCCAAGACCTGAAAAATATTTAGAACGTTTCTCTGGGGCAAAAAAGTTGAGAAGGCCTGTTCTAAGTGATCACTACTTGAGAGGAGACTGAGGAAATGCTTCTTCCTCAGGCTGGATTCACACCTATGCATTTTCAGTACTTTTTGCATTTTGCAGATTTGCACTACAGAACATGTTCCATAGGAAACCATGGTAAATGGACAGTAGTGCAAATCTGCAAAATGCAAAAAGCACTAAAAATGCATAGGTGTGAATCCAGCCTCAAAGTGATTGAAAAGTCTTGTTTTTTCCATTAAAATAACAGACGTTATACATACCTGCTCTGTGCAGTGATTTTGCACAGGGCAGCCCAGATCACGCTCTTCTCGGGTCCCTGGCTGGAGCTCCAGGCCCCTCCCTCCTGTTGAGTGCCCCCACAGCAAGCAGCTTGCTATGGGGGCACCTGAGCTGAGGCTCGGTGTATCCATTCAGACACAGCGCTGCAGTTCGGCCCTGCCCCCCTCTCTCCTGATTAGCTGAGTTTGACAGCAGCGAGAGTCAATGGCTGCTGTGTCTCAGCCAATCAGGAGAGAGAGTCCCGGATGACCGAGGCATTTGTAGACATCACTGGATAGAGAGGGGGCTCAGGTAAGTATTAGGGGGGCTAATACATAGAGTGCATTAATGTACAAAACCTTCTGACTTTACAACCACTTTAAAGTTGGTGGAAACCCTAAAAAAAAGAGAGATCATGTTCCCTTATAGCAAGTTAAACAGCGCAGTGCTTGTGCTGTCTAACCTGTCCCTCTGTAAGCTGGAAAAAAAAAAACTGGTTGATCCTGCCTTTTCCTAAGTCCCCCTTGGTGTGCTGACCACGATAATCAGGCTACTGAGCCCCGATTACCATTACCGTGGTCAGTTTACGTGCCTCCGCCATCCACTGTACCCCTCTAATCCCCTCCCTCCCTGTCTGTCAGCTCCTGCATGCGTGAGCCGTCTCCACCCCCCCCCTACCGTTTTAGTAGTAAAGTAAACGTAAAAAAAAAAATTTTACTGCCAGCCCCTCTCTTTTATCCAGCCATAAGACACTGTGTACATGCTTGTTGGAAACGATGCCTCTAAATACCTTTTTTAAGATCTCTTTTGGCCGGTCACATGACTCCCGGCCGCTCTCCGCCCCCATCTAAGGGCTACAGTAGAAAGGGCTGAATGGCCAGCAAAGCGGTCACCTGACCTCCCCGGGTGATGTCAGAGGGAGATCTCGGCCCCTCCCGCTGTAGCCCGTAGATCGGAGTAGGAGAGCGTCCGGGAGTCACGGGACTGGCTAGAAGAGATCTGAAGAAAAAGATATTTAGAGGCATCGTTTTTAACAAACATGTACACTGTGTAGGATGGCTGGATAAACCTTTCATGTAAGGTTACAACCAATTTAAGACATCAGTCTTCCACACCAATCACCTTAAACACAGCCACATGCCTGAAGAGCAATGACTATTGTTTAACCACCTGCTGACCGGCATACATATGAAAACATCCTATCAGAAAGCGGTTAAACCAGGATAATGGCTGCAGCTGCGCTCAGTTAGCGGCTTTGGAGGGCAGGGGAGACATCAAGGGTCTAATAGACCCCTGATGTCTCCATAATGAGTACCGGTCACCGGTCCAAAACTATCACAAGAGACTTGCGATTTATATGTAGCACTAACTCTCGGTTGAGCTGCTGGTTTATTGCGGGCTGTTACCGTCACCTCCGCTACACCAGAACCGGGTCTAGGGTCCCGACGAGTTTATCACCATACGATGTAGGCACCGGACACTTGAGTATCTTTTCCAATGCTTTAATAAACATAAATTGAAGGAAGTAGCAGGAAATAGGCAGAAGGAGAGTTGCAGGGAAGTTCAAATACCTTTTCTTGCTGTAGCATTAGGAATTTAGAACCTGTAGATGAATGTACTATCTCTTTAGAGTTGAATCTTTGCCCGCCTGGATAGGTTTCTCTCACTAACCTAGCAGCCAGTACGCAGCATGAACAAAAGTCTCTGCCACAGACTTGATCGGAACAATACCCGTACGATCCTCTGCCACAGGATGTAATGGTTTAAGATGAACAGCAAACACAGCACTAGAACCTTTAAGCCGACCCGGCAGTACCATGCGGTAGGGTTACTTTAGGATGCGTCCTCCAACTGAGTCACCAGGCCCCTCTCCAGACCAGCACTCTGCATGATCCTTCCATGACGGGTCCTCCCCTGGGATCTTCTCAGTTGTCCAGCTTCTTCCCTCTAGGACAGACAGCCCAGGACCATTCCTCTGCCGCTGTGGTAGGCCCCAGACAGGCTTCTGGGCCCACCCACACGCTGCAGCTACTTGGGACTCCCGGACGGAGGACCACTAGGTAGTACTCCTAGAACATACCTGTCGGCCAGGAGGACCAGCAGGTGGAACGAAAAGAACCCTAAAACATGGCGTCTGTCCCATAAATACCCTCCCCCAGAATGCAACTCGGAGGACCACCTCCACCGAGTTATCTCCGGGACAGAGGAGCACTCATACCCTTCAGCGTGTTGCCTTTCCAACACCGACCCATGGCGACAACGACACCCACAGGCACAGTGTGAAACTACATGCAAGCTGGAACAGAGGCAAATCTGACTATGTATGAACAGATAACCCACTAAATTTACCTACAAGCAGTAGATTGAAAATCTACCAGCGCTACATACTCCCCCCACTACAATAGATGTTGTCCTCAACGACTGTCAAAATAACTCCCAAGCCTGAGAGTAGGTATTTGAACTTTAAAACTTGGACAAGGGCAAGGAAAAAAAAAAGGACAGTATAGAGATAATACAGTTTCAACATTTATAAAACAACAAGTTCACATATACAAACAAAATCACATTATGACTGTCACAACCCCACTGTCTATCTAGCTGAAAAGCCTAACAGCTTGATAGGAGATCCAACTGTTCCTGAAAAAAACAAAGTTAGACACACACTAAATATATACAGTATCCTTACTAAACAGTTTAGGAGCAAAGTCTCATTCCAAAAGAAGAATGACACTCTCTTCCCGTATATTTTTCCCTTTTAACCACTTGACGACCGCCGCACGATGATATACGTCGGCAGAGCGGCACGGGCAGGCAAAAGGGCGTACATTTACGTCCTTGCCTTCCCACGGGTGGGGGGTCCAATCGGACCCCCCCCCCCCCCGGTGCCAGCGGCAGTCGCCTTTGGTCTGGCAGCGATCAGAGATGAGGGGGAGGCCATACGATCGTGGCCCCCCCCTCGCGATCGCTCCCAGCCAATCAGATTCTTCCCCTGCCTCTGTGTAGTACACAGAGGCTGGGATGTGATGTCATCTCTCCTCGGCTCGGCAGTTTCCGTTCCGGCGCCGAGGAGAGAAGACTGAAATGTGAGTGCACCAAACACACACACACAGTAGAACATGCCAGGCACACATTACACCCCCCTTTACCCCCCTTTACCTCCCGATCACCCCTTCCCCCCCCCGTCACACTGACATCAAGCAGTTTTTTTGTTTTTTTTCTGATTACTGCATGGTGTCAGTTTGTGACAGTTACTGTGTTAGGGCAGTTAGTATTAGCCCCCTGTAGGTCTAGGGTACCCCCCTAATAAAGTTTTAACCCCTTGATCACCCCCCGTCGCCAGTGTCGCTAAGCGATCATTTTTCTGATCGCTGTATTAGTGTCACTGGTGACGCTAGTTAGGGACGTAAATATTTAGGTTCGCCGTCAGCGTTTTATAGCGACAGGGACCCCCATATACTACCTAATAAAGGTTTTAACCCCTTGATTGCCCCCTAGTTAACCCTTTCACCACTGATCACCGTATAACTGTTACGGGTGACGCTGGTTAGTTCGTTTATTTTTTATAGTGTCAGGGCACCCGCCGTTTATTACCGAATAAAGGTTTAGCCCCCTGATCGCCCGGCGGTAATATGCGTCGCCCCAGGCAGCGTCAGATTAGCGCCAGTACCGCTAACACCCACGCACGCAGCATACGCCTCCCTTAGTGGTATAGTATCTGAACGCATCAATATCTGATCCGATCAGATCTATACTAGCGTCCCCAGCAGTTTAGGGTTCCCAAAAACACAGTGTTAGCGGGATCAGCCCAGATACCTGCTAGCACCTGCGTTTTGCCCCTCCGCCTGGCCCAGCCCAGCCCACCCAAGTGCAGTATCGATCGACTCATACGCTTCAGCGTTTTGCCTTTCCAACACCGACCCATGGCGACAACAACACCCACAGGCACAGTGTGAAACTACATGCAACTCAGCCAAGCTGGAACAGAGGCAAATCTGACTATGTATGAACAGATAACCCACTAAATTTACCTACAAGCAGTAGATTGAAAATTTACCAGCGCTACATATATGTAACAAAAAAATGTTTATAAAAAGTGTAAAAATAAAATTTAAATAAAATAAATAACACAAATAAAATAAATACACACAAATGCAAAGGTTTGCATATGTGAATGATGATTACACCACACATGTGAAGTATCGCCATGAATATCAGAGCAAGTAATTTTGTTTATTCTGTATGCCTTTCTTTTGACCAATAATCAAATATTAAACAAAAAGAAATGAATATCAGAGCAAGTGCAATAATTCTAGAGCCCTAATTCATTATTAACGCTAAAAGGGTAACTTGTAAAGGCTTTTAAAGCATCACCAATGGACAATTTTAGGTACCATAGTTTGTCACTATTTCACAGGCATGCACAATTTTAAATCTTGATATGGTTGGTATCAATTTACACGGCAACATAATCCTGTATATATTACAAAAAAAAATGGGTATTGTATTGTATGTGTGCACTATAATTCAGTGTATTTCTTCCTGAAAATTAGCTTTTAAATTAACAGCTGTGCGCAAATATCATATAACTTAACAAATTGCAACAGCCAGCATTTTATTCTACAGGGCCTCTACTTTCAGAAAATAATGTTTGGGGGTTCTATGTAATTTTCTAGGAATAAATGTTGATTTAAGCATTTATGTGAAACATTTCAAAATTGCCCTGGAGAGCAAGTGGTTAATCATAAAATATTTTTTTTTTTTTTTTTATTGTGCTATTTTTTGTAATACTTCAAAATTGTGCTTCTGTTGACTTGGAAATTTATTGGTAGGTTCTCTTTAACAAACGAATGGTGAACCTTTCTGAGGAACATGTTTTTTTCATTTTAAACACAAATTCCTAGCAGTTATTACTTTGATAATTATCGTTCTTTAAAAAAAAAAAAAGAGAAGTTGTTCACAGAGCACATTAAACCGCAGACTGATAAGAACTTTCCAATGACCATTTCCCTGTCCCTGGATGTAGGCATTTAAATAATATTATTGTATCAAACTTAACTTGATATAAAATGATGTACATCAGGAAAAAACATTCTCCACTTGCATAGCTGGAATTAGATTGAATATTAGCACTATAATTACCTGAAAGTAATTCACCTGAACTCTGTTTATCTTCATTACTAATTAACTTTTCCGGGACAAGGGTATCAGCAAGCTTTTAAAAACAATAATGGTCTTTAACACGGATAGAACACATCTATATCTACAGATCTATATCAGGTGTCTCCAAACTTTTCTCTTCAAGGGCCACATTGTATATTTTACAAAAATGCGCGGGCTGAAAAATATCAGTTATTTATAAATGAATCTGCAGCAGCATAGAAAATAATTTGGCAGGCAACTGGCAGCTGTGCTGGATGGTGCTCCTGTATTCTACATCTTTGTTTCCTTCAGCGTATCCCCATACATCTCTGTCCCCATCAGAGTCTACACCGCAAATTGGTGTCTCCATCAGAGTTCTCCCTGCAAATTTGTGTCCCCATCAGAGTTCTCCCTGCAAATTTGTGTCCCCATCATAGTTTCTATGCAAATTTGTGTCCCCATCAGAGTCTCCCCGCAAATATGTGTCACCATAAGAGCACCCACTTGGGTTTCCCCTTCATAGACCCCATCAAACACATTTGTTTCCCCATCTAAGCCAAATGCACATTTATGTCCCTCTCAGAGCCTCACCATGCACATTTATGTCCCCCTCAGAGCCCCCCATGCACATTTATGTTCTCATCACTGCCTGCCATAATACATTTAGTGTCCCCCTCAGACCCCCCCATGCACACATTTATGTCTCTGCTCAGAGCCCCCCACGTACATTTGTGTCCCCCTAAGAGACCCCCCATGTACTTTTTTGTCCCCCTCATTGCCCCGTATGTACTTTTGTCCCCCTCAGAGCCCCCTCCCTCATTATTTATGTCCCCCTCAGAACCGCCCCTAGCACATTTGCCTGCCCATCAGAAATCCCTATCATATGCCTCTGAAATAACTAGCAAGCAATCACCAGCTTCAGTGCCGATCTGCTGCACCTTCCAGCTCCAGTCCTGCTGTTACATAAGCACCCTGTGTAAAAGACGTGGTGACAGTGGGACTCCAAAGAAGTACTTTATTGGTTTCTTGGCAGTCCTGGCAACCAATAGCACAGTACGGCTTTGTCAGGTTGCAGGACTTGCTCTGTACAGTGCGGGGGGGGTGAGTGTGAGGACTCAAGCTGCGGGCTGGGAAAGACGTCCTAGCGGGCTGGATGTGGCCCGTGGACTGTACTTTGGAGACTCATGCTCTATATATACTGTATCTAAAAGCATGTACCGCCCTCTTCCAGTTAGGCTGTCAGGTAAATTTAGTCTTTGGCTCCATTGTATTGGGTGGAGCAGTGATTGATTGTGTCGGTCTATTTAGGGTTTACTGAGCTCAGTGTTCAATTACTCGCATCTGCCTCTGAAAGAAGTTTCCTGGGCACAGAGCAGGGAGTTTCAAATGACCCGTTGAATATTTATCAGCCAATCCTTGGAATGAGGCATCCAGAAGGTGATAAATGTGCAGGTAGCCTGAGCAGTGTTCTTTCCCTCAAGGGAAGGTTCCAGGTCTCTTGTGGCTTCTGACCCTGGAGGCAGCTTTACTGATAAAAAGAGCAAAGAAATTCCGGTCTTTGCCTCAGCAGCTGCGGGCTGAGGGCCTGGAGAAGATTGCCAAGGAATTAAAGCATTTGTTACACCAGCATTTCATATTCCTGATCCCTCCTGTACCGTGTACTTGTATGAAAAAGTATCCTGTTTTCTTTGTATTTTTTCCTTTGTGTGAAAGCCCTGGTGTTCCTGTCAGTCCCTCTGCTTTCCTATTAAAAACTGACCAAACTAGGCAGGAGAACACACCGTGGTCAGGTCTATAGCTGTGTTGGGAACTCTGTGTGCTCTCCTCCAATGATCAGATTTGTCCTGACACTCCCCACTACACAGCCATTCACTGGGAAGCTCAGTGTGTTGCTGCTTCTCCTCCCCCAGCTCTTATGCAGCTGTAAACAGAGGGAATATGATCACTTTAAAAAAAGGGAAAAAAGGGAAAAAAAAAGTATTTACTTTTTTTTTCAATCTATACACAAATGTTTTGCCTTTCATTTCTATTTCAAACTGAATGGGTTGTTTTACAAGGTGATCATTTACAAACACTTTAAGTTTTCTGGAGGGCATTGCACTGAAGTCCTTATTTGGAGAAGGATCTTATCCTCCTTACTGAGGATATACTTATGGATGCTGGGTGGCAGTCTATTAGTTATGCAAGTGCCAGAAGGGAACTAAGTGCCATAAGTGGCTATATGAATTGCTGTTGTAGGTCCTAGATATATTGGCTATTCCTTGTTACCTCCAGGAACAGCTGCTATTAGAAGATTAGTGAGAAGTTTGTTCTCCCATTATTGCTATTGATAGGTTTTGGAGTATCCTGTGACCCTAAATCCCTCTCCTGTAAAAAGATATCGGGGGGGGTTTTATACCTAATTTCAGAGCGCCGCTCGGCGCCTACGTGACCAGCTGGCTTCCTCCTCCTCCCCTCCCAACTGATGTCAGCGGGGAAATCTCGAACCCATCTGCTACAGCTGTCAGAGGGGGAGAGGAGAGAGCCTGCCAGTCATGTGAGCGCCAGTCGGCGCTCTGAAATATAGAGGTATAATCAGTATTTTTTTTATAAATCACACACAGAGGGGGACACAGGATTAGGACAGAGCGATTGATATAAGTTAGTCAGAGTGGCTTAACAACCACTTTAACCACTTCAGCCCTGGAAGATTTGCCCCCTTAATGACCAGGCCATTTTTTGCGATATGGCACGGCGTCGCTTTAACTGACAATTGCGCAGTCATGCGATGCCGTAACCAAACAAAATTGACGTCCTTTTTTCCCCACAAATAGAGCTTTCTTTTGGTGGTATTTGATCACCTCTGTTTTTTAATTTTTGTGCTATAAACAAAAAAAGTTACAATTTTGAAAAAAAAAAAAACAATACATTTACTGTTTGCTATAATAAATATCCCCCAAATTAAAAAAAAAAAAAAAAAAAAAAGGTTCTTCCTCAGTTTAGGCCGATATGTATTCTTCTACATATTTAAAAAAAAAATTACAATAAGTGTATATTGATTGGTTTGCGCAAAAGTTATAGTGTCTACAAAATAGGGAATAGATTTATGGCATTTTTATTATTCTTTCTTTTTTTTTTTTTACTAATAATGGCGGTGATCAGCAATTTTTATTGGGACCAAGACATTGCGGCGGACAGATCGGACACTTTTGACACATTTTTGGGACTATGGACATTTATACAGCGATCGGTGCTAAAAATAGCCACTGATTACTGTATAAATGTCACTGGCAGGGAAGGGGTTAACACTAGGGGGCGATTAAATGCGTGTCCTAGGGAGTGTTTCTAACTATGGGGGCATGGGACTGCCTGGGGAAGGAGACCAATCACTGTTCCTAAGCAGTAGGAACAACAGACCAGTCTCCTCACCCCTGACAGAATGGAGATCTGTCTGTTTACATTGGCAGACCTCCGTTCTGTCTCTCTCAGGAGCGATTGCAGGTGCCGGCAGACATCGCAACCGACAGGCATGCGCATTGGCTCCGTCGTCCTTGCGTGCACCTCCGGCGGCACTCGCGCCCCCCCCTAGTGCTCTTAAAGCGGCCGATGTACAGCTACGAAGGCCCGCCCAGGGGAGCCAACCTGCCGCAGGATAACTGTGGCAGCTGGTCCTCAAGTGGTTAAGCATTCAATACCCCATAACAATAACAATACATTGGCTCTTATCTCTGTGTACTAACAAATGTCACCAGGATCAGCAAACAGTCTTTTACGCAGGAGGCCAAGGAATAGCTGCCTAAACTTAGTTTCCAGGTGCCTTCTAGTGAGCTGATTGTGGACAGGATTCTTAAAAGGTGAAGTCTAGGGTTGCCACCTTTTCTTCCAGTCAAACACGAACACTTTAGCGGCGCACAGCAATTTCTTTTTTTTTTTTTTTTTAGTATAAACTATACATGTATTTTGCAATTGAATAACATTTCTAATCATATGAAGTTAATCACAAGAGTCCCCATTTACGTCAGAGTCCACAGAGTTCCCCTTTTACATCTGAATCCACAGAGTTCCCCTTTTACATCTGAATCCACAGAGTTCCCCTTTTACATCTGAATCCGCAGAGTACCCCTTTTACATCTGAACTCAAATAGTTCCCTTACACTGTAAGGGGGGACTCTGCAGACTCTGATGTAAGGAAGAACTCTGGGGACTCTAACATAAGGGATGCTCTGGGAACCCTGATTAAAGGGGGAACACTGGGAACGCTGATGTAAGGGGGAACACTGTGACTTCTGGTGTAAAGGAGAACTGTGATGTAAGGGGTGCTCTGAGAACCCTGATTTACCTTATTGTACTCACTCAGAGGCAGGAGGGAAGGATGGTGAGCTCACTCACCCCTTGGCAGGCAGCACCTCTCATCCAGATGTATCTGAGGCTGCTGGACTTCAAATTTCTGGCCCCCACTTTCCTTTTCTGAGGCACAGTGCTGGCGATTAGAGTGTGAGCAGACACAGAGGGGTAGGGGCGGGAGGGAGAGGCGCAGATCAAGCCCTCTCTCCTCTCCCGTCTGTGTGTGTGCTTGGGGGGCAAATTGTTAGTACTGGCTTTGGGCTGTGTGAAAGAGAGTGTAACCGACACTCTCGGCTTAGACAACTACAGCCAGCAACCCTGCTGGGAAGCCATAGTCCAATCTGAATAATGTGTCCAGGTTTCAGGCAGTTTGAAACCTGGACACTGGATTCCAAACTCGAACTGTCCGGGTGAATCCCGGAGAGGTGGCAACTATAGTGAAGCCCCAGGGGTGTTTCTGAAGATTTAGGTAGGGCTCCTAGGATCTGCCACAGCCAGGACCAGATGTGTATCCAGTCTTCTCTCGTTTTCATGCACCAGAAGAGAAATCTCTCTAATTTTATCCCAAGTGTATGCGGTGCATCCATTGATAAAGGAACAGCTATAAATTACATTCATGAGAATGCCACAAGTGATAGGCTTTAGCAGATTCTAGTCCTGGGGAAACAGAGGGTTACCTAGAAGGGGTAGAAGAGGTAAGTGTGGCGAGAAAAGCTCACTGAAGTATTTGGTGGTGTCCCAGATGGTAAGTGTAGCATTGAGGGACTCATTGAAGCAGGTCTGGATTTGGATGGAAACCAGGGAAGTGCACAGGGAAATATGGAGGCACAACAAAACATCTCCAGATCCACTCATAGGGGAGCTTTTTGTGAAGCGTATAAAGAGATCAGGGGAGTTATTGGTGCACCTGTGAAGTACTTAAAATTAGGGACTCCAAGCCTGTCTTTTATGTATGAACATTGTATGTTTGGAAATACATGATCGTTTGTTAGACCAAATGAATTGGAGAATATGGTTCAGAAAAGATTTCAAAGCATAGAATGGGACTGGTAGAGTGTGGAACAGATAAGGAGTTTTGGTAGGACTGCCATTTAGAAAGCATAAATTTTACCTATCCAAGATAAGGTGAGGTAGGACTAGGAGGAGATAAACGATTTAAGTCGTTGGAACACTGGAATGTAATTAGCTACATAAAGGGTATGGTACGTACAAGTGAGGGGAACTCTAGGTGGGAGGTGGACCAAATGAATTTGTAGTTCTAAAAGATATTGAGAGCTGAAGACTTGTTTTCATTAATAGTAAGGCCTGAGATGTTGGAGAACTGTTTATGAATGGAGAATAAAATGGGTAATGTGTGTGGTTGTGTCAATGTTAAGATTAGTTCATCTGCAAACAAACGCATTTTAAATGATTGAGGCCCTAGATCAATTCACTGAGAAACCAGTGTTAAATCTAAAGAAGCATGCTAAGGGTTATAGGGCCAATATGAATAGAATGGGGGAAAGGGGATACTTCTGGTAAGTACCTCGCCTGGATTGGTAATGCTTTAGTTTAGATTGATGTAAGAGGTATTGCACTGTAGCTGAAGGTCGATAGATATAGAGCCTTCAACCAGGAGATAAAGTGTGTTTGTAAGCCCCATTTACTTAGGACATAATACATATATGCCCATGAAAGAGAATATATATATATATATATATATATATATATATATATATATATATATATATATATATATATATATATTGTCCGACGAAATCCTGTCCGCCATAAAGTCCACTCGTGTGTACGCGGCATGAGTCTTATAGATTAGGGTGTGTAGAAATGTATTGATTCTGTTCGCATGGATTTAAGCTACATTTTGATGTCTACTTGGATTTGCTGTTACTTTCAATTCTGGTGGCAATGGTCACCAGAACAAATAAAGTAGGTGAATCTCCCTAGTGAGCAGTAATACAAGCCTGATGGGTGGTAACCATAATCACTATATTAAAAACTGACAAAAAAAAGAAGATTTTGGCTTTAGACACACTTTAAGCATTATCAGCCCCAATTAGCTCATTGTGCTCTTTCCATCTTTAGCGGTTATATTTTTGCTGATTTTATTTTTTTGTCATTCATATATACTTTCTTGCATTACCAGACTAAAAAATATTTTTTTTTAAAAACACTTTTACCTTCTTTAGACAGAACTCTGACATGCTCAAATGTACTTTTAGTGTCAAAATAAAGTAAAACTAAACAATATCCTTATTTGCCAAACGTAATCCATTCACATCCACTACTTAATGACCCTGTAATATATTTGTAATATTATTTCTTAGGCTGGGTTCACACTGGTCCGACAAACGCTCCGACATTGGGAGCTCATGTCGCATGACGTGTGAAATTTAATGTTTCCCTATGGGAGCCGTCCTAACTGGTCCGACACAAGTCGTTCCGACTTTAGAAATGCTCCCTGTACTACTTTGGTCCGACTTTGATCCTACTTCAGCCTATTGACTATCATTGAAGTCGGATCAAAGTCGGATTGCCGTCTTGCATGATCCGACTTCGGCACGCGACTTGTGCTCAGATGTTCTTGAGGGGGAACTCCGCGCCAAATTTTAAATAAAAAAACGGCATGGGTCCCCCCTCCAAGAGCATACCAGGCCCTTGGGTCTGGTATGGACCTTGAGGGGAACCCCCTACGCCGAAAAAACGGCGTGGGGGGTCGCCCCCAATCCATACCAGACCCTTATCCGAGCACGCAGCCCGGCCGGACAGGAATGGGGGTGGGGACGAGCGAGCGCCCCCCCCTCCTGAACCGTACCAGGCCGCATGCCCTCAACATGGGGGGTGGTGCCTTGGGGGAGGGGGCGCGCTGCGGCCCCCCCACCCCAAAGCACCTTGTCCCCATGTTGATGAGGACAAGGGCCTCTTCCCGACAACCCTGGCCGTTGGTTGTCGGGGTCTGCGGGCGGGGGCTTATCGGAATCCGGGAGCCCCCTTTAATAAGGGGGCCCCCAGATCCCGGCCCCCCACCCTATGTGAATGAGTATGGGGTACATCGTACCCCTACCCATTCACCTAGGGAAAAAGTGTCAATTAAAAAAAAACACTACACAGATTTTTAAAGTAATTTATTAGACAGCTCCGGGGGTCTTCTTCCGACTTCGGGGGTCTCTCCGGTTCTTCTCCGCGCTCTCCGGGTCTTCTGCCGGGCTCCTCCGCTATTTTCTGCTCTTTTGCTATAGCGGAGGAGCCCGGTCTGCTGCCTTCTTCTCTTCGGGGGTCTCTCCGGTTCTTCTCCGCGCTCTCCGGACCTCCTGCCGGGCTCCTCCGCTCTCTTCTGCTCTTTTGCCGCTCTTTTGCTATAGCGAAGGAGCTCGGTCTTCAATCTTCTGCCTTCTGCCTTCTGCTCTCTTCTCCTGATGTTGACACGACGCTCTCTGGGGCTGGAATGCACTCTGAGCGCTCCGCTCTGACTTATATAGGTGGTGACCATGCCCCCTTATGCCGTCACAGTCCCTGGGCATGCTGGGACTGTGACGGCATAAGGGGGCGTGGTCATCGGGTGATGACCACGCCCCCTAAAACGTCACAGTCCCAGCATGCCCAGGGACTGTGACGGCATAAGGGGGCGTGGTCACCACCTATATAAGTCAGAGCGGAGCGCTCAGAGTGCATTCCAGCCCCAGAGAGCGTTGTGTCAACATCAGGAGAAGAGAGCAGAAGGCAGAAGGCAGAAGATTGAAGACCGGGCTCCTTCGCTATAGCAAAAGAGCGGCAAAAGAGCAGAATAGAGCGGAGGAGCCCGGCAGGAGGTCCGGAGAGCGCGGAGAAGAACCGGAGAGACCCCCGAAGAGAAGAAGGCAGCAGACCGGGCTCCTCCGCTATAGCAAAAGAGCAGAAAATAGCGGAGGAGCCCGGCAGAAGACCCGGAGAGCGTGGAGAAGAACCGGAGAGACCCCCGAAGTCGGAAGAAGACCCCCGGAGCTGTCTAAAAAATTACTTTAAAAATCTGTGTAGTGTTTTTTTTTAATTGACACTTTTTCCCTAGGTGAATGGGTAGGGGTACGATGTACCCCATACTCATTCACATAGGGTGGGGGGCCGGGATCTGGGGGCCCCCTTATTAAAGGGGGCTCCCGGATTCCGATAAGCCCCCGCCCGCAGACCCCGACAACCAACGGCCAGGGTTGTCGGGAAGAGGCCCTTGTCCTCATCAACATGGGGACAAGGTGCTTTGGGGTGGGGGGGCCGCAGCGCGCCCCCTCCCCCAAGGCACCACCCCCCATGTTGAGGGCATGCGGCCTGGTACGGTTCAGGAGGGGGGGGCGCTCGCTCGTCCCCACCCCCATTCCTGTCCGGCCGGGCTGCGTGCTCGGATAAGGGTCTGGTATGGATTGGGGGCGACCCCCCACGCCGTTTTTTCGGCGTAGGGGGTTCCCCTCAAGGTCCATACCAGACCCAAGGGCCTGGTATGCTCTTGGAGGGGGAACCCATGCCGGTTTTTTATTTAAAATTTGGCACGGAGTTCCCCCTAATACCAAACAATGCCGGGCATTGGCGGGGATCCAAGTCGGATCCCGTTCATTGAAAGTCGGACACATGCCGGCTTTATGTCGCAGGGCAAAGTCGGATCCAAAGTAGGACGGCTGTCGTGTCGCACCAGTGTGAACCCAGCCTTACTGTGTTTTTTTGCCTCCTTATAATGCTCTCTGTGAGCTCCTGAATCTCTCCTTTTTCCTCTCATTTTTGTCTGTTTAAACATTAGTTTCAGTGATTTAGGCCCCTTTCACACGAACGGACCGTTCAGGTCCGCCTGTCAGTTTTGTCGGTGAACCTGAACGGGCACTCCATGTAAGACTATGGAGCGATGGATGTCATCGGTGACATGTCCGCTGACATCCGACCTGAAATCAGACGGATGGCCCTAAGTTCACATCCGTCCCTGGCGGATCGGATCGGGTGAGATCGGACGAAAACGGACATCCTGTCTGTTTTTGTCCGATCTCTCCATAGCAACCAACGGCGCTCGACAAGCCCCTCCTCGCTCAGTGAGCAGAGAGGGACCTGTCCTCCGCCGGCTCAGCGGAGATTAACGCAGAGATCTCCCACTGAGCTGGCGGACAGAGGCGGACTCTGAGGCAGCGGATCCGCCTCGCGGGAATGAAGCCTTACTGAGTATGCAGCTTCTAAATCTTTTAAGCCACAAAACTGGAAGCTCAGAGAAGCAGTAATGAGAGAGCTGGAGCCAGCAGTATTGAAAGCTGTAAACTGCAAGTGCTGGAATATGTGTCACCAAGTTGTCTTGAGAAAGGGATCCTGCAACACCCCAAAAACAATGTTTTCTTATGTCTTACTATCTTCATGATAAACACACGGAAGGCATTTTTTTTTGGAGTGCTGCTGACTTTGCATCTGGCTCTGGCATCGCACCATACTGTATGTCGCTTTCACTTTGTTCACCCATCATTACAAAGTTGAGTACTATGAGTAGTGCAGTTTTTATTCAGACTTCATACACTTATTTGCTGTATCAGTAGGAAAGCAGCACTGTCAGCCTAGTACAGGAATTATATTAGGGCTACAAAACACATCCTCCTTTTCATAGGGGGTGTTCCACAGTCCATACAGTTTGCTAGGAACAATGCTAACTAGGAGTAGGAAAGCAGAGGAAGTCACTAGCTCACAAGATTTCTGGCAAGATTAACAGGTATTTTTTGAATTTATTAAAAAGATATAATAAAAGACTTTTAATGGTATGTTCAAAAACTGAAAGGGAGCAATTAAGATAAATTTATGTCGGAATTTACACACATTTGTAGCGCTCACCCCGAAGGAGCTGCTGATCTTTCGGTCCTCTGACTCTAAAAGACAATGACCCTTCGGACAATGCTACACACTGCAACTAGGGTTGCCACATTATCCCTTTAATTCAGGACACACATTAATTACACAGGTTCTGTGGCTGATTAAGGTGGTAATTAAACTCACTTGGTGCCTTAACTGCATTAACTCAGCCTCAGAACCTATGTAATATGTAATATGTGTCCTGGATTAAAGGGATGATGTGGCAACCCTAACTGCAACACACACACAGCAAATCAATAAATTAAATGTCAGGAACAAGGCTTCATGTACACAGGAAGTTTGAAAACCTCTTCTGAATGCTGGAACTTGACAGCTAGTAACCAACAGTTAAAAACGACACTATTACATGCCACATTTCTGAGTGTTTAGAATCGTTTTTTACTAGATAACCTCAGTAAACCTTCCCAAATGCCAACAATGCAGGAAAAACAACTCTGAAATCTGGGGCAGTGGGCGAGCTCTCCTATGGCTCACAGTGACTGCAGAACAGCTTTACAAATGTCTTGTGTCCTCTCTATCTCTCCCCTCTGCCTCCCCTCACTGGCAGCTGAGGAGAGGAACAGCTGCAGCACTTGCTGTGTGTGACATGCTGCAGCATGTGCGATGTTGGAAGACCAACGGCATGTGGTGTAAAATACTATAAAATATATATATATATATATATATATATATATATATATATATATATATATATATATATATATATATATATATATATATTTATATATTACACACACACACACACATATATATACACACACACACACATTATACCTTTCTATCCAGCAGGTGGCACTGCAGTGTTATAATGTGTATTCTATGGTAAGGTAACCAGAGGAATTGCTTGTCTTTCCTCAATATATGTACTTTTATTGTCCTGTTTCCTGTTCCATGATGATAAAGACATGTTCTGATATTTCTCCATGACAGTAAAGTATGCTCTGCATCCAGGAAGCTTCCAACACTTAATTTCAATACTCAGCTAATAGGTTATGGGCCTAAGCACCCCCAGCAGCACCCAGCAGCATCCAGGCACTGGAGAGGATATTCGGTGAGTAAAGACAAGCCTGTGAGTACTGTATGCAAACTGCTGATAGCTAGCGGTTCAGATGTGAAGTTTACAATTGCAAAGCTGAACAATACCAGCTATGGAAGTTTAAACTGGAAGTGTTTGTCACCAAGGATGACTTGTGGCAAGTGCTTATTACAGACAGACAGTCTCACAGATGGAGAGACGGAGGACTGGGATAGGAAAGGATCAAACAAAAGTGACTATAAGCTTGCTAGTGGAAGATGACCAGCTTATCCACGTAAGAACAGAAAAAATGGCCAAAGGTATGTGGACTTCATTACAGAAACTGCATGAGCGTTCAAGTCTAAACAGCAAGTTATTTTTGCTAAGGAAGTTATAGAAAATTAGACTAGAAGAAGGCCAGCAAATTTCCGGTCACTTAAAAAAGGACTGTTCTATCTAGAAAGCCAAGCAGCGAAAGCTACAGCTACCAACAAAAGAGTCAAAGCAACCACAAAGGAAACTGCAGACACATCATGGAGTGGCACCTTTAAAGTAACACAGAGCGGAAAGCCACGCGGCTGGCGCATAGATTCGGGTGCGACAAGCCACATGACTAGCGATGAGACCTTCTTCACAAACATTGATTACAGCAGAAAAGATAAAGTTTTCCTAGCAAATGGGAAAAGCATCACTGCAGAAGGGAAAGGCCAGGGCTTCCTGAACTGCATTACACCACAAGGCAAGCAGAGTATTCTTGTAAAGAAAGTGCTGTATGTTCCAGAACTAGAAGGCAGCCTTCTATCAGTGAAAAGTCTTGCAAGCAAAGGTCTCACAGTTAAGTTCCGGGTTGATGAATGCACAATTCCCAATAATAAGCGATTACTCGCAAAAGAAAAACTGGATGATCACCTATACAGGCTCATCACCACAGACCAGCAAGCTAATATAGTCTCTAGTGACCTACATAGCAAATGTATTCACTTATGGCACAGGCAGCTGGGGTACAGAAGTCCAGAAGCTATGCAGGACATTATAAAGAGAGGTTAATCAGAACATTTACCAATAACGCCTTGCAAAATGCTCATGAAATGCAAGTGCTGTATTGAAGCAAAAACCACACATTCTCCCCTTCCACAGGCATCTCAAAGAAAAACTACCCACCCCCTGCAGCTCATACACAATGACGTATGCGGTCCAATGAAAACTCCCACGTCAGGTGGGAACAGATATCTACTGACTTTCATTGATGATTATTCCAGGTACACAACTACTTATCTGATGAAACACAAGAATGAAACATCAGAGAAACTTCAAGAGTTTGTTGCCATGTCTAGCAACAAATTCCAACGCAAACCAGAAATAATACGCACGGACAATGGGGGAGAATACATAAGCAAAGAAGTGGCCTCATACCTGAAGAGACAAAGAATAGTACATCAACCAACTGCACCATACACTCCTGAACAAAACGGTGTAGCAGAAAGGAAAAATTGCACTCTTATAGAAATGGCCCGTTGCATGTTGTTGGATGCCAATCTACCTCACAAGTACTGGGGAGAATCAGTCATGACTGCAACCTAATGTTAGGGCTGGGTTCAGCCCAGTCCTTCTCAAAGCTGTCCGCTCAGCTGTCAGCTAATTGCCAGGTCCTATCTCTCCACAGTGACTCACCTGTTGATGATATCCTGCTCGTCAGTCCTGCCTACTTAAGCCGTCCAGTCCAGATGATCTCTGAATTCGCCTTGGTCACATCTCTAGAGACGCTCTCCTGTGTTCCTGTTAAAGACTTGCTTGGCTGACATTTCTTCTGGTTCCTGATCCTGCTTGCTGTTCTACTACGCTCATCTCTGGCTCCCTGACGTTTTGGCTTGTCTGCCTATCCGTTCCGGTTCCTGAACTCTGGCTATGTTTTGACTATGTTTACCTTTTTTTATTATTATTAAACAAGTGTGATTTAACTGTACTTCTGTCTCAGTCTGATTAGTGGTTTCCAACACCTACCTACAGAACAGACCACCCTCAAGAGCCATTAAAAGTACTCCATTTGAAACGTGGCATGGATCAAAACCTAGCATAGGGCACATCAGAGTGTTTGGATGTAAAGTATATGCCTATATTCCAAGTAAAAAGCAATCCAAGCTGGAGAACAGAGCCATAGAGAGCATTCTAGTAGGCTACAGTGAGCAAACTAAGGGTTACAGAATTCTACACCCAAAGACTGACAAAGTGACAATAAGCCATAGTGTTTATTTTGATGTGAGCTCATCACCAGAAACACTGATCCCTGAAAGCTGTGACGTAAATATGCCAAGCAAACCAGAAGAAAAGGTCGACCAAAGCAAACCTATGCAGGAGTCAGAAGAAGAGGTGGAACTCACATTGCCTAAATTAAGTTCCCCACCAGATCCTGCTGAACTGCCTGAAGTCAGATCCATTCGGACTACAAAGGGGATACACCCCCCCCCCCCCCCTAAACTGTTATACACTGTCAAAACACACAGCATACTTGAACCAACATCCTGGGAGGACATAGAAAAACTGCCAAAACGTTAAGCCAATAAATGGAGGTAGGCAGCAGAAGAAGAAAATAAAACCTGGACACTCACAAAGCTCCCTCCTAACCGCAAAACTATAGGAAGTAAGTGGACTTTCAAAGTAAAGTCAGACGCAGAAGAGAATATCCACAAATAAAAAAGCCAGACTAGTTGCCAAGGGTTACTCACAGAAATTTGGTGAAGATTACGATGAAACATTTGCTCCAGTTGTAAAACACTCCACTATCAGAGCGCTTGTTAGCGTGGCAGCTGGGTAGGGCATGCAAGTGAAACACCTAGATGCTAAAACTGCATTCCTATATGGAGACATTAAGGAAGATCTCTACATGGAGCGACCACCAGAGTTTGAGCAAGGAGACAACCTTGTGTGTAAACTTCAGAAGAGCATTTATGGTCTTAATCAATCTGCAAGGATGTGGAATGAGAAAGTGAACAAAGTACTTACCAGAGAGGGATTCTCAAGAAGTAAAGCAGACCCCTTTCTCTACTCCATGAATCAAGAAGGCAGATGGATATACATCCTTATCTATGTCGATGACATTGTAGCCTGTTGAACAAGAAGGGGATTACAATCAGTTCACAAGCTGAAAGAAAATGTTGAACCAAAGAGCTAGGGAATATTAAATACTATGTGGGAATCCAAATAGAGAGAGAAGATGGAAATTGTCTTCTCTACCAATCTCAGAAAATCTCGGAAATCTTGGAACAATTTCATATGCAAGATGCAAAGGAAGTGGAAACTCCTATGGAACCAGGCTCAAAAGAGCAATGAAGAAGAAAACTTGCTACCCAACAATGACACGTATCGCAGAGCAATTGGTAAGTTGCTATATGTTGCCACCGCAAATCCACAATTGGATTCATCTTCCAGTATGGGGAAGGAACCATAAATTGGTCTAGTCAAAAGTAAGCAACTGTTGCTCTATCTTCAACTGAAGCAGAGTACATTGCAGCAGCACACGTATGTCAAGAGGCGATGTGGATTTGTCAACTTTTTGTGGACATTGGAGTAAACATGTCCAAACCAATTCTCATTTTTGAAGACAACCAGGGATCTATAAAATTACGCAATCAGAAAGGGTCAATCCTAGAACCACAACAGACAGAACATCGATGTCAAGTATCACCTACTGTTATTGACATTCAAATGAGAGGAGATGACTGCTGATTCACTCACCAAGTGTTGAAGGAACGTCATAGATATTTCCAGAAGAAGCTGAATATAATTTGACAAATGCTAAAGAAGTGAGTTGAGTGACCATATGAGATCCAGCACCTCATCCCTTTTCAATAGATAAAAGTAGTAACAGAAAGGGGTTTTGGGATTATGACGGTGCCCAATACACAAAAGAGAGTGCAAAATTAATAAAAATAGAAATTTTATTACAAAAAGACAGTACAATCCTGTGTACAATGAACCCTATTTGCACTGTTGTAATAAAATTTCTATCTTTATTAATTTTGCACTCTTTTGTGTATTGGGCACCGCCATAATCCCAAAACCCCTTTCTGTTACTACTTTTATAATTTGTCAAAGCAAATGCTGTTGAGAAGGGGTGTTGGAAGAGAAACGGCATGTGGTGTAAAGTACTATAAACTTATATATAATACATATATATACATTTTATACCTTTCTATCCAGTAGGTGGCACTGCAGTGTTATAATGTGTGTTCTATGGTAAGGTAACCAGAGAAAGTGCTTGTCTTTCCTCAATACATGTACTTGTATTGTCCTGTTTCCTGTTCCATGATGATAGACATGTTCTGATACTACTCTGAACATATCGTATTTTTTGGAAGATATATAGATGACATAGTCATCATCTGGGATGGCACTCGATCTCGAGTAGATGATTTTGTGGCTTACTGCAATACCAATGACTTAGGCTTATCATTCACTTCAGTCTGTGACCCCGACACCCTTGCCTTACTGGACCTAGAACTAAGCCACTCGGACGACCACATTCTTGCCAAAAACTATATGAAACCCACTGGAGGCAACTCCTACCTCCATTTTCATAGCGGTCACCACCCTAGATGGATTTCCAACATACCAAAAAGCCAATTCTGCCGTTTGAAACATAATTGCACCCGGATGGAAGACTACATTGAACAAAGCAGTTTATTCAAGAAAAAGTTCTCTGAAAAAGGCTACCCTACCCCCCCTAGTGGAGGAAGCATTTAACCACTTTCTGAGCGAAGCACTGAGATCCAACAATCAACAACCATCTCGTTATCCCAAGCACCCAGATTTATCACCCAATTCCATACTCAACACAGAAAAATGGAACACATCCTCCAAAAACATTGGGGCATAATATTAGAAGACCCTCATCTCAAAAATAGTCTTGATGAAAAGCCCAAAATCACATACAGAAAATCTAAAAGGAAAAATGACTCCCAGCAAATTAAAAACCTGTAGATCCCAACCAACTGTCACACCTACCTTTCTTGATGTCAAGGGCATGTACCAATGCCACAAGCTTAATTGCCTAACCTGCAAATTCGTACAGCACAAACAAAAACACTTCACCACAAAAGAGAAAACATATCAACTTGGTCAATTTTTCAATTGTTCCACTGAATTTGTGGTATATTGCCTCTCATGCCCATGCAACCTACTTTATGTAGGCCGCACCACCAGGACATTACGTAAGAGAATTGGAGAACATAGACATTCTATTGAAGATAACAAGAACCTGACGATTCCAAGACATTTCATGGAATTTCACCAAGGCTCCACCAATGGCCTACGGGTCTGGATTATAGAGGCCATCCCGGGCAATCTTCCTCGAGCTGAACGCATAAAACGTCTGTGTGAGAGTGAGACCTTCTGGATATACACTCTGGACTGCCTTAAGCCGGGAGGTCTAAACGAAGAGATCGAAACTCATTCTATTCTCTAAACACCCTAAACACAGCCTTACTACTCTCAGCCTCTGCCTCACACACCTTCCATCCCCGTCCTTCCCCCCGCCCCCCCATATTCTCCACCTACCCAACAACCCCCCCTCCCCCCCACCCATATTTTCAACTAGAAATGACATGAACATATTACCATAACATACCATTCCCTCCCAGCATTTCTTCATTTCACAGCCTACCTGCATAATCCTTATTTTATCTCCCACCTCTCATGTCTACAAACATTCTTATTACTATACCCTATATGTGCATCAGCCCCATACCCTCATACCTTCCACAATCTCCCACTACCATACCACCACTTCCTTCATCCAGCATTGCTTAGTTTGCCCCCCCCCTCCCCTCCCCATCCCATGACATAACATAACTTCTTACATACATACTTTTTTCCTCCACATCAACCCCATTTACTCAGGCTATACTGCTAATACTACCCTGTCAGTATACTTCAGTTCCAATACTCCCCGCTCTCATCCACTAGCATTATTACTGTCCACTATCATTATTACTACAGTCTACATGTAATTTGCTGTGCACACGCGCACGCATGTATGCATACACATATGCAAGTGCGCATATATGCCTGATGCATGGTATATGTATGCGCACATATATGACTTGCATTCTTCACATCCATCCCTTTTATTTTTATTCTCACTTCATATTCTTCATTATTATCATTTTTTATAATTTTTTTATTTTATTTTTATATATATTTTTTCTTATTATATAAATATTTTTTTTCTTATTATTTTTTTTCTTATTATCTTTTTTACCATTTTAATCATTGTTTATTACTTTTTATTTATTTATCAGTCTCTAGTTCCCTTTTTTTTAAATCAGAAAGGTTTTTATTTTGCATAAAAAACAAATATATATAGCATACAGATAAATGTGCATAACATATACATATTTCGGAATTCTCTCAAAGCATTTTATGGGAACATTTATCAGCTACTTAAGATTATTGTAAGACAGTTTCGATTATATCCTATCAGGAATATCACCTAGCGTACCCTTATCTTTTAATTATAATAGATCTAACATGTAATATAATTCGCAAGGAGTATGACTCCAAATAAAGTACAATTTAAGCAAGTACCAGCTATAATAATGTTACCCTTATATGCTGAAAGCTCTAGTGAACTCTGATCATCTTAGAGTATAAAAATAGAGAACCCGTTGTTCATTTAACAGTAGTATCAAAATCAACTCCATTACATTATAATTCCGACAACCTTGTCTAGATTCGTTATGTTTAGTTCAATATAATATTTATCGGTGGAAAGAAAAATAAAATAGAAGAGAAAGAAAGAATTAGAGAAAAGGAGAGAAAGAAAAAGAAAGATAGGAACAAAGCAGAGCAAAACCTTGCCATACAGTGCCTCATCATATATACTGTCATATATCCCACAGGGGCTGTCTCTTTTTATAGTTCACACTTCCTTGCATGCGTACAGTTTCTATACAGTAGTCAAGTCTACCTCAACCCGAGTAACCTATCTTTAATTAATTGGTGCGGGGCCAAACCAGGAACGTCTAACCACGCTTGCCATATGGAGAGGAATTTTTGTGGAGCCTTCCTATGTTGGTAAGTAATTTTTTCTCTTATTAGGAGCCTGTTCACGCTGTCTATCCATTGCCTTCTAGTGGGAACTCGCGGGGTAATCCACCACTGGGCAATTAGTTTCTTCGCTATGTATAGTAAACGAATAAGCGCTATACGTGTAGGTGGGGGTGCTAGCTCTTCATCTATTCCCCCCAGTACACAGACCACTGGAGTTCTCTCAAGAGGTATCATATATACTTCTGAAATCGTGTCCAGTACTTCCTTCCAAAATCTGAATAGCTTGGGGCATTTCCAGATCATGTGGAGTAAGTCTCCATGATCCCGTTTACATTTTGGGCACAGGGGTGAGTCCCTAATTCCCCATTTATAAAGTTGAAGGGGGGTTCTATACGCCCTATGTAGTAGGTAGAGGTGTGAAAGTTTCTGGGATGCAGAAATTGATACCAGGGGGGCATTCATAAGGCATATATCCCAACTGTCTCCATCCATTTCTCCTATATCCTCCTCCCACCGCTGTCTGCATGGTAGTCTAGAGAGATCTTGTATTCGTGCTATAAGTGTATTATAGCATCTAGATATCATGCCCTTTTTAACTTCATCCATAAATACATCCTGTATAATCGGATGTTCTGTTTGTTGGGTCCTGACAGTTCTACTCTGGGTTTGTAAGGCATGTCGCAGTTGGAGGTATTTATAAAAATTATTGCGTGGGATCCCAAACTCTGTCTGAATCTGCTGGAATGATTTAAGAGTGTTATCTTGGTATAATTGTGAGATATATTTGATGCCTGCGTCCTCCCAGCTCTTGAAGCCTTTTAGTTTTTGTATTTCTTTCAGTTGTCTATTTCGCCAGAGAGGCGTGCTGGACAGAAAGCCCTTGATGCCTATTAGTTTTTTGACATAGGCCCAAAGTGAAATCAATAATTTAACTGTAGGAGCTTCCGGGTCTAAGTGCAGGAATCCCGCCTCCAAATTTGCCAGTGCTGAATAGTTATTGTCTTTTAGTATTACAAGTCTACGAATTGGGTCTTTCAGATCCAGCAAGCCCCATCCTCCTAGTTGTTGTAGCTGGGAGGCGAGATAATACATCCTGGGATGAGGGACTGCAAGTCCCCCCTCCTCTTTGCCATATTGTAATGTTGATAGTTTTATCCTCGCTATTTTTTTTCTCCATATGAGTTCTCTGAATTGGGTCTCTATTCTATCGAACCATTTTTTAGATATCCATACCGGTGAATTGTTAAAAATATAGAGCAGTTGTGGTGCCCAGACCATTTTAATAAGGTTAATTCTACCAACAACAGACAGGGGTAGTTTACACCAGGCCCTGCTTTTTTCACGGAATTTAGTTAACAAGGGTGTTAGGTTCTGTTCAACATAAGTGGCTGGGTTAGGGGTCACCTGGATCCCTAGGTAGCGGAATGAGCTTACTTGTTGTATCATCTCTGCACCTAGTGGTAATGGGGTGTTCAGGGGGTCGAGCGGCATCAGCACTGACCTATCCCAGTTAATGGAGAAGCCCGATAATTCCCCAAAGTCCTTAATGAGGGACATGACTGTTTGTAGTGTATCATCTGCGTACATGGACACTACGTCTTTATTCATACCTCTTTGGAATCCCGCTATTCCAGAGTCACCTCTAATTTTTGCTCCCAGAGGTTCCAGAGCCAAGGCAAACAGCAGGGGTGACAATGGGCACCCCTGTCTGGTGCCTCTAAATAAAGGGAAAGGTTCTGAAAGTTCCCCATTAATCCGTATCCTGGCTGTGGGCGCAGCATACAAAAGCTGTACCCATCAAATAAATGTATCTCCCAGTCCCATGTTCTGCAGCGTTTTCCACAGGTAAGGCCACTCGACACTGTCGAAGGCCTTAGCTGCGTCCAGTGAGAAAATTGCCTTATTGCCTGTATTGTCCACTGGGAGCTGTAAATTCAGGAATAAACGTCTTATATTTTGGGCCGTGGATCTCGTGGGGATGAACCCGGATTGGTCTCTATGTACTCTTTTATGAATTACTTTGGCCAATCTGTTTGCTAACATCCGAGCCAGCAACTTGATATCGGATGTGAGCAATGAAATGGGTCTATAGGACACTTTTAAAACCTTTACCCGGTTTTAATATAACAATAATGATCGCCTCATTCATCGAGCTTGGCAGTGAACCCTCCTTTAATGCCTCATTGTAAACTTTCAGTAGTGTGGGGAGCATGGAGTCAGTGTAGCGTTTGTATATCTCTGATGGGAGACCATCTATACCTGGTGCTTTATTGTTTTTAGTTTGAGATAGGGCGATATCTAGTTCTTCTGCAGTTAAAGGGGCATTAAGCATGATCCTATCTTCTATTGGCAGACTGGGGAGTGCACAGCTACCTAAGAAGTCTGTTATTGCACTGCCAGTGGGTGTAACTTTAGAAGTATAGAGATCAGCATAGAAATCACCAAAGACCGTCAGGATATCAGGAGTAGAGCACTTCAGAGCGCCCTGTGCGTCGCAGATGGCGGAGATGAGAGAGGACGATTGTTGAGACCGTGCCATTACTGCAAGCATATGACCAGTCGTCTCCCCCTCCTCAAAATGTGATTGTTGCAGAAAAAAACGTTTGTTCTCCGCCAGCTGCAACGCCAGTTGCCCAGACATTGTCTGTGCACTCAACCATGCCCTCTTAGTGTCTCCTGTGGGGTCATTAATATAATCGTTTTCAGTCTCGGTGACTCTATTTCGTACCAATAGTTCCCAAGCCTTGGTGTCAGTTTTAATCCGTGATATTGTTTTGATAAGTTGTCCTCTCAAAAAGGCCTTCGCTGCATCCCAGACCACTCCCAGCTTAGCCGTACCAATATTATCCTGTAGAAACAGTGTAAGTGCTCTGCCTATAGGGTCTGGTTCGGCAAACAGCGAGAGCCAGAAGGGATTAAGTTTCCATATTGACCGTCTGTATCTATTTGGTAATGAAATGGTCACCCAAAGTGCCGAGTGGTCAGATATATGCCTGTCTGCATAACCAGATTCCTCTATTAAGTGTAGCATCTTGTCATTCCCAAGGCCCAAATCTATTCTGGATAACCCGTCATGTGAGGCTGATTGGCAGGAGTATTTTTTATCGTTTGGATGTCTGGATCTCCAGACATCTGTCAGTCCCGCTTCTTCAAGTATTCTGGCAAAGGGGGTACTACCTTTCACCTGAGATGTGCTAGCAGTGGGTACAGGAAATTTATCCTTGAGAGGATTTAAAAAGTTATTGTAGTCCCCCATTGCCAGTAAGGGTACTTCTGGGTATTGGGCCATAAAACCTGCCAGGTGTCTGATAACCTCTGAGTTATACGGTGGGGGTACATAGATGCTAGCAAGAATACATCTAAGGCCTGTAATTGAGCATAGAAGAAAGACATATCTGCCAGCCGGGTCAATGCGTTTTCTAATGCAATTGAATTGAATATCTTTTCTGAACAGTATACTTGCTCCCCTTGAGTAAGTGGAGTGGGTCGCATGAAACTGGTTAGTATACAATCGTGGACTAAGGCTGGGGGGAGGGTCCGCAGAGAAATGGGTCTCCTGTAGGCAAACCACCCCCGCATTCAGCGATTTGAGATGTCTAAGGACCGCCACTCTTTTAACTGGATTTCCCAGTCCTCTGACATTCCAAGTCACAATGGTCAATTTAGCCATCCCCATCTTGTTTCAGGAGCATTGACCAGGCCAGCATAACTCTTATTAGACCTCCTAGGTTATACAGTAACATATTATCTGGAAGGGGGGGTGAGCCCCTTTTCCCCAAATCATGCTTGGTTTCTCCTTTCAGAGAACATTTAGGTATCTGTAGACATGGAATCATGTTGCAAGGCAAAGAGAAATATACTAGCAGGTTAGTGTATAAGTACAGAAGACAGTAAATTGTTGACTTAATGCATGTTACTCTGTATGGCAAGAATCTAAAGGTCAGCAGTTCGCACAGCCACATGGCTGCAGTGTTAACTTTTCCCACACAACAGGTGTGGGGGGGGGGTAGAAGCCTTGAAAACTCCTAGTTAACCAGCAGGTTAGTTCCCGTAGGGGTTTCACAGCTACGGTAGGCACGTATTTCTTCATTAGTTGCAGACAAAAATGTGGGGAAAAAAAGGGGGCAGAAGAAACAAAAAAAGTGGGGGGAGGGTGAAACAAACAAATAGTTCTCCTCGACCGCCTGAACATCGGATATGAGAGTAGGAACTGTCCTCCTTAAACAACAATCTTGAATCTTGAGGCCTCCTCATGGCCCAGGAATTTATCCCAGCAAAAATAGACCGGGTCTTGCCAGGTTATTGCATGTCTAGGACTTATCGCTTAAGCAGGGACATCTCTTTGTGGTCTGGCAGCTTTAAGGGCCCTATCCTCATGATCTAGCCATTGAGCCGCCATGTCCGGGCGTTCAAAAAAGCGGGTTTCCCCGAGTGCGACCACACGAAGGCGGGCAGGATATAGCATCGCATATGGCAAGTTAAGGTCTCTTAATCTTCGTTTGACATCCATAAACTTTGCTCGCTGCTTCTGGAGTTCAGGCGAAAAATCCGGAAACAGGGAAATTTTGGAGTTTTCAATATTCAGCTTACCTCCCATGGTTCTGGCTTTAGCAAGGATGGCATCTCTGTCTTTGTAGTTTAAGAGCTTAAACAGAAAAGCACGAGGGTGATTGCCAGGGGGTAGTGGACGAGATGGCACTCTATGCGCTCTCTCCACCGCGAATAGTGGAGAGAAAGCTTCTTTTCCAAATGTAGTGAGGAGCCATTGTTCGATGAAAGTGACCGGGTCTTTACCCTCTATCCTTTCTGGGAATCCTAAGGCGCGTACATTGTTGCGGCGCATGCGATTTTCCAAATCATCTAAGCGCGCTGCATGCTGATCTGCAAGATGGCAATTATACTTTAAATCTCTCTGCATGGGTACTAAATCATCTTCAATTACACTGACCCTGCTCTCCACTGCAGCTGTGCGCTCTCTTAGCTTTTGCATATCCTGTCTCACAAAGGATATCTCAGCCTTAACACCTTTCACTTCATCAGTCAGGGTTGAGATGGATCTGTTACATGTAGTCACTGCAGAGAGAATGTCTCTGAGAGTGGGTTCAGCATTATCCAGGGGCATGATTGGTGTCTGAGTGCCCTGATAGGAATGTGATACTGTACTCACTGCGGCCCAGTCAGCAGGGGATCCAGCGCCATCCTCCAGTGGAATAGTATTATCCATCTCCAGCTGGCTTCCTTCTTCTTCACTGAGGTCAGATGTGGGTGATGGTAGTTCTTTTGATGATTTATTGCCAAACAGGAGTTTCTGGGCAGCCTCCTTATATTTTTCCTTTTGTGATCGCTGTGGCAGAGCGCCATCTTGGGCCTGTGCTGCGGGCGGGCCGCCACCATCCTTGCCCCGTTTTGGCATGTTTTGTGGCCGCAAATCGGTCGGGTGAACGGGTCTGCTGAGGCCCAGATAGCGTGCGGTTCCAATCGGAGGTATCAGCGGGCTGGATGGGTGATCCAAAGGATGATTACCAGGATTTTCGGCGGAGCTGAGGAGAAGTGCGTCCTGCTACATGCGCTGCCTGGCCACGCCCCCTAGTTCCCTTTTTTACTTGTATTTCCTTTTTTCCACTTTTCATTCTCCCATCTGATAATTATTCTCTCTGCTCACATATACCAGCCATATAATTCCTTTCATACACTTGCGGGCAACATTATCATTTTATCTCTTTACCTTCCCACAATTGTTCCTGCTGGCGTGTGTAAAACACGCACCATCGCTGCCTGGCCAATCAATTTTGGACACTGCCCCTTCCCCTCCCCTCTCCCTATATAATCAGCATCAATCATGGCTGATATCCACGCCTGACGAAGGAGCATGCATGCTCCGAACGTGAGCGCTACGGCCACGCCCCCCACTCTCCAACATCTGACGTCATCCACCTACGTACCTTCTGACGCGCTGGGATTCCACACCTCGGAGCTACGGACGCCACCGGAAGCGGCCGGGTCTGACCCCAACACAGCCCAGCTGGAACCAGAGAGACTCTACAATGCTCAGGAGAACTAACCCATGCCTGTTTTTATTACTCAAATGTGAGTGCACATTTTACCATTACTAAAGCCTTGTTTTACCTAATCTACTACCCTTAGAACGGTGCTGCCTTTTTTCTGTTTTGTCTTTCCCATATCACAGAGTCCCCTTCTACTCTGAGAAGCTGGCTGCTGCTCATCATATATACTAAGACTGTTTTTAACTGTTTGTTACCCCCTGGATATACCCTATTGCCTCCTCCCCTGTTCCACACTACTGCCCAGTACCTGTTCAACAGCAGCACCTATCAGCGCTCCATTCCCCCTCTGTTTATGTTCTAATATTTCTCCATGACAGTAAAGTATTCTCTGCATCCAAGAAGCTTCCAGCACTTCATTTCAATACTCAGCTAATATGTGACACTGTCAGTGACAGCTCAGTCTACGCATCGGGGGCAGGTGCCACAAACCAACGTTACGCATTTTAACCTTCTGTTACCTGAAATCTTGCATTATACTGAGGATAACCAACTGTGACAGGCTCTAACACATTTTAAAAATTTAGCCACACGTTTATAATAAAAGAAGAAGCAAACGAGATAAACAGACACGCACTGCATTTCCTCAGAATATAAATGTGCCAGATTTTGTGTTAAGCATTCTGATTTTAAATTAAAATCACCAGCACATTATATCAAAGGTCATACATCAAGAGTCTGGTTTTTCATTTCCCACAAGATTATTTCAAAAATCATTTTCATAGCGTGTGCACTAATGCCTTGAGACCTCTGTATATTTTTTGAAGATAAATTACAAAATACATGAGCAGATGCTCATAGCTTGCTGATGTAAGGTACAAAAAGGCCGCTTACGTTAAGCACTCCTTTTATACCGGCTATTTATGTGCACTGACACGTGCTAGGTGGGGCCAACTTGTGGTGCCATCTCAAAAACCACAAATTCCGTTCTCAAGCTTTGTGTCACCATTTGCGGTTTTCTTGAAAGCAGAAGTAGACCTGGCTGTCAAAGTTTGTGATAAGATTTTGAATTCACCGTTTGTTTGGTAAACTGATAAGTATGCTGTGTGAGTTCAGAAATGCCTAAGCCTAGAACACTACACAGGTTCAGCTGTAAAGGCTCCTCCAGAGGACCATAGTTCAACAAAAATTAGAGTGCATGCATAGCCAAAAATGTTTTGCTCTATTTTGGATAGTGTAGAAATAGATTAGAACCCCTGCCAATTTTTTTTGTTTTTTGCGGTTTGCCTCCTCCCTTTACCCCCTCCCTATTTGGTCTGGTATGGATTTTAGGGGGGTACATCATGCCAAAAAAAATAAATGGCATGGGGTCCCCCCAAAATCTATGCTAGACCCTTATCCAAGCATGCAGCCTGGCAGGCCAGGAAAGGAATGGGGGGGGGGCGAGCGTGCGCCCTGCTCTCCTGAACCATACCAGACCACATGCCCTTAACACACGGGGGTCCCCCCTGGCAAAGCACTTTGTCCCCATGTTAAACAGGACAAGGACTCTTTAATAACCAATGACTCATCCCTGCTGCTGACAATGAATGCAAAAAGGGAAGCAAAATCAGGCTGTTTGTCCGTGTACACCTATTAGGTTCTCTCCCTGAACGGACACAGATATAAAAACGGATGATCATCTGTTTACATCCATTTGCCTGTTTCCAATGGTTCTTTCAGTCCGTGTGAAAGGACTCTAATGCAGTGTACACACGATCAGAATTCTCGTTGGAAAAAGTTATGATGGTTTTTCCTACAGAATTCCGCTCAAGCTTGTGTTGCGTACACACCGTCACACCAAAGTCCAACCGTCCAGAACGCGGTGATGTACAACATGTACGACAGGACTAGAAAAGGGAAGTTCAATAGCCAGTGTTAACTCGTGTTAGTAGAAATTTAGTGAGAGACGATTCAGGTTTTTTAGATCATTTTACTGCTGTTCAGTTTGTGCTTGTGGGTTTGTATCTGTTTTTCAGTGCGTGAAGTCAGTTCGTATCTGTTTTTCAGTGCGTTCTTGTCCACTTGTTACTGATTTTCAGCTCGCTCTTCACAGGCCTTGCTGTTCTTCAGTGCGTTCTGTTTAGTTCGTTCTGACCAGCCGACCACTTTGAAGCCATGTTGCGGGTACGTACTCGTCGTAGAGTTCATGCTGTGCGGGGGCTTGGTGTTGGGGTTCTAGCTTTGACCCAAGCCCAGTCCATGAACAGGGCGAGGAGGAGTTCATGGACCAAGAATTGGTTGCTCCAGCGTGACCAATTCTCTCATATGCCTTTGTTGAGAGAGATCCAGGAGAAAAACCCTGATGATTTCAGGAATTATCTCCGTATGAAGGAGGAGGATTTTGTGTCCATACAACGCACCTGTACTGTCACGGAGTGTATGACAGCCCAAGCCTTGATGACTCACCGCCCTCGGCTTGTGAGTCCACTAACGCTGGTAAGAGTACCTCATCTTCTCTTTATATCGGGGACCGGCTTTGGGGAGACCACTATTCCACCTTGGGTTTATTGCTAGTTCTTGGTTTGAGCGGCATATAGAATACTATGGGACTGCCACTTTATAACCACTGATCTTTTTTTTTTTTTTTTTTTGAGCGGTATATGAAGCACTTGGGACTGTCGTTTTTCCAGTTGATTTATTAAGAAGATTGTATCACTATATTTTGTTTTTGACACATGTCTTGGATGTGACTAGTACTTGATTTGAACATTATATGTTTTCAAATTTTTTCATTCACTTCACTATCTTTTATATGTTGATTTACATATTGATTTATGTCCACCCACATAAGGGATAGTTGTATACATTTTTTCCTTTCACATGGGATTTTACATACACTTATTCATTGTATTGTATTGATTAGTGTAGAGTTACCTCTGAATGAGTTACTTTAATTTATTTGATGTTAACGGTATATAATCTTTCAGGTAGGAGTGGAGGTCACAACTTTGTTATGATTACCAATAGTTTTCTCCTATCGTAACCCCTCTTATTGAGGGCTGACATTTATATCACATTAGCGCTACACAAAATCATTTGGAACCCTCCCTCCCCCAACCGCTAACTCAACCGATACCAATCCTCTATCTGCTGACTTTGCCAAACCCATACACATTATACCTAACTCTTCTGTGGTCATATTTATGGATGAATTCCCCAAAGCATGTAGTGAAAGGGCCTGCCAGAATACTTTCAAATGGCACTGTTTAAAGTTTTGTTCTCCTATTATTATCTTGATAGGTGACTGCAGAATGTAAAAATGTGCTTCAATTTATACAGTGTGTATTTTTATTTTTGTATTAGAACACTTCTTACCTGTCCAGTGGGCTGCCAATAGTGTAAGTAAGGAAGGTCTGGTCAAAGTAAAACACTTTATTTATGCATTCAACTCTCAATGAAGTGGAGAGGTTTACCTGACCAAAACATACCCCCCCTCAAAATGTTTACAATGGGCCATCAGAGGGGGTGAGGAATCTGATAAGTGCGCCTTATATTTTAGCCTTTAAATACTCCTTAAAATAAATGTTATACTGGTGTTGGCCAAGAATGTTTGTGTCTAATCTGCTTGCAATGTTTATGTGCAAAATGACAAATTTTTTGTTCTTGTTTGACTCCACAGTTTCCTTCAATGCCACAGGAATGGCAGACTGTGGCATCCCAGTTTGCCCAGCATTGGGACTTTCCTAACTGCGGAGGTGCAATCGATGGGAAGCACGTCCACATTGTCCCACCACCCCATTCGGGGTCATACTATTATAATTACAAGGGGTTTAATAGTATTGTGTTGATGGCGATGGTGTCAGCGACATATGATTTTTTATATGTGGACGTGGGGAGGAATGGACGGATGTCGGATGGTGGAGTCTTTGCCCTGACCAAGTTCTACTGATGTCTCGAGAGTGGTGGCTTGGGATTGCCACCTCCGGAGGAGAACGTGAAAGGACTGCCATTTGTCTTCGTCGCAGATGAGGCATTCAGTCTGGGTGACCACGTGATGAGGCCATTCCCCCAGAGGACCCTCACCCTGGAGAAAAGGGTTTTTAATTACCAGCTGGCCAGAGCCCGAAGAGTCGTGGAGAATGCCTTTGGGATCCTGGTCAGCCGGTTCCTCCTATTTCAAACAGCCATAAATATGGCGGAATACAAACTAAACCATATCATTTAATGCTGCTGCATTCTAGACATGTGCACACTGAAATATTTTGTTTCGGAATTTCGTTTTCGTCCGAAAAATAAATTTATTTGGTTACTCCCGAAATTCGTTTTTATTTATTTCGTTTTTCGTTAAAAATTGCATTCGTCTGAAAATCCAAATTAAGGTCGAATCTGTCATTGAAGGCTTATGGTGTCTGTCGAATGTTCAAAGAAGATTCGACAGAGTAGCTAAACTGTACGACACTGTATAGTTTACCTGCTCTGTTGAATCTTCTTAGAACTTTCAACAGACACCATAAGCCAAAGTACGTGTGTACTTAGTTCTAGCCATTTTACTGCTCCTCCTCTTTGGTTACAATCAGCCAATAACATTCATCATCATCATTATTTTTATTTATCTTTTCTCCCCTACGTCGAATCTTTTCTCTCTATGTTGAATCATTTCTCTCTATGTAGAATAATCTTGGACTAACAGTGTTAAGGTTAGGCACATTCGACCACAGGTTTGATGGACACAGATTGTTATTGTCATCATCATGTCGAATCTCCTATCTATATCGAACTGTTGTAGCAACGAAAACGAAAATAAAGCATTTGTTTATGTCGGATCTTTCGTTTTTTCGGATTCTGCACTTTCGTTATCGTTTGTTAAAACGATAACGAAAATACCTGAAATTCAGAAGAAAATGCATTCAGACGAAAAGGAATGCACATGTCTACTGCATTCCTGCACAATTTTTTAAAAAGACATAATGCAAGTTATGTTGCCTCCATTGCGCCTGAGACCGGACTTTCAGAAACTCCAATGACGGCCCTGGAAGCTGGCTGTCCTGGCTTGCTCCCCCCCCCAAAGCGCCCGTGAAGTGCGAGAAAAATATGTTGAATATTTTACAGGTAGGGGGCCATTACTATGCCAGCACATTTTGAATAAATTTTCTCTTATCAGATCAAATCTTAAATTTTCATTTACTGCTTGGGTTTATTTTTGCTGTCTCCTAGTGCACTTGTAGTGCCAAGTGGTTTTTCCATTTTTAAATAACACCCATTGTCACTGTAAACACCAACTTAACACAAAAATTGTATTGATCATTGAGTATTAAAGCTTTTACTCCGTGCACATTCACATGTGCGTTTTCATATTCTGAATTTATTTTCTGAAAAAGTACAGAAACAGGCATGCTTACAAACATAACATACACAACTCTGGAACTTACAAAGTTCAACATTGCAAAAAAGAAGGCAATATCAGACATTTTATAGTGTGAAAAAGGTCTTGATATTGCCTTCAGATGGGGTGAAGTCACCCCTGTAAAAGCCAAATTTAGAAGATGCACACAAATTGTGAGTCAAAATGGGGATTTCCTTTCTGATCCCATACCTAATGTCAACTGTATGTGCTATCTCCCATCATGGGGGATCAATGGACGTGTTTTGGTGGTGCAACCACTTCCTCTCACCTACTAGAGTTTTGGGAGGAAGGGTTGCACCCACAAAACACGTACATTGAAATCCCCTGATGGCAAATAGAAAATGTTGACACACTGTGTGCATCTTCCAAATTTGACTTTTAAACTGTATTAAAACTTTAGATAAAATTATTGTAAAAAAAAAAAAAAAAAAAAATTCCAGGAATCTTTTTAGGATTTAAATTCTCCCTAGTACATCAATCATGTACTTCAGTCTTTGTTCAATCTCCTTGGTTTTTTCTTTGATAATGTCCAAATCACGACTACAAAATACGATTTCCTGGATCATCCGTTGTGCACTGTCACTGGTGAAATCACTTGATTTGGGTACCACAACCCGAACATCACCTAAAATAAAAATACACACCATGTATTATAAATATGCAGGAATACATCTATTCCCTGAATCTCTGGTGTCTGACACTGACCTGCTGTGGTGACAATCTCCAACACATCTCCTTCCTCCACATCCTCGGGTTGTGAGCTTTGTTCCCCTTCTTCAGGAGGTGGGGGGGGTCCCTGGTGTCCTCATATTTTCAGAGTCTTTGCTCCCCTATGAGAATAAAACACAAGGTATACTTAGCACACAGATATTTGAGTCCAGAAATATGCATATGAAACATTGCTTGGAAGTGGGGTCCAATTGTCTGTTTTTGCAGAGTTCCAAGCTGAAGACGTTATTTTTTCCCTTACCAAAGCTGGAATACTTAACTTTTTTGGACAAGTTTCACACATGTAGACACCCCAAGTATCCACTGGAGTACCTGTGTGGGACATCCTAAAAAGTTTGTTCTTGTGTCCCACACTAGTGCTCCAGAGTCCAGATGTGTAAACAGCTGCTGAGTGTTCTCTCCTTACATTACACTGAATCAAGTTTGTAATTCATTCTAGCTTGAAAAACATCTAGACAACAATGTCCTAAACTTCTTTGAATACAAATAATCATGACCAAATTTAGTTAACCCTGTATCTGGCAAAAACATTGTACTTATTTGCAAACGAACGATGTTTACTACGACCGATCACTGTGCCCACGAACATGAAAGTAGCCATTTTAAACTGTCCAACAGTAAAGAAAAGCACATGGCACAGCATGCAAGTAATAATAAGAATAGGAACACACGACAACTACTTACTTTTTAGAAGAACTTTCTTGATCCTTCTATACTGATCCTGCTCCCTTTAATTTGAGGTCCGACCAGCATTTCCTCAGTTGCTCCTTGGATCGTCGTGCCCAAAAATTCCGACGTAGACTCTTCACAACTTTAGTCATGATCTTGGCCTTTCTCTCATTAGGGTTGGTGTACGGTCCATACTTCCCATCATAGTCGGCCCTCTTCAATATGTTGACCATCTACACCATCTCTACAAAGGACATATTTGAGGCCTTAAATCTCCTCCTCCTGGATCGTGACATTTCGGGCTCTGGGCTTTCCTCCTCGTTACTGCTATTATGCACCTGCTGTGTCTCCGCCATGGTCCTCTCCCCCACTGCGACGAAAGAGAAGGGGCAGGGAATATCCTAGAAAGAACGTCAGGGGCGGGCGATGCGGGTGGAGTTTGACGCATGCGCAGTGTATATAAAGCTAAGACGCGTGTGTCGTACCTACGTTCTGTGTGCGGAGGAAGGAGGAACGGAAGCGACGAACGTAATAACGAACGGTAACATTTTAACTTGGGACCTGAGTGGCCTATACTGATTCCAAATTGAGGCCTATATTGGGATAAGATTAGGAGAGCTTAGCCTGATATTAGTGTTTTTGTCGTTTGGTCTTTTAGCAAAAATGAAACAATTTAAAGACCCAGACTTCCTTGGCGAATTCATAGACAGATACAAGGATATGCGCAATTTGTGGGAGGTGCAAAACCCTTTATATCGCAACAAACCAGCAAGGAAGGCATCGATGGAGAAACTGCTGGAATTTGTGAAGACTCTGGTCCCCAACACAGACCTCGAGTTTGTGGATAAGAAAATTGGTAGCTTGAGAAGCACGCATAGGAAGGAGCTTCAGAAGGTCCAAAGGTCCATAGGTCCATAAGGTCAGGAGCAGCAGCAGAAGATGTGTATGTACCTAGTCTGTGGTACTACAATAGGATGTGTTTTCTAGAAGACCAGATAGAAGCCAGGGAATCACTTTCGACTCTTCCGGCCCCCGTTCCATCCACCCTTCCCTCAACCCCAGCTGAAGCTTCCGAGGACCAACCTGGGCCTTCCATCCTGGAAGAAATTGAGGAGCCCAGATGGAGCCAGGTATAGTATATTTAAACATATTTTTTGTGGGAAAATGATTGTTGTTAACTAGAGGTTATTTTTGATAACAAATGAATGATTTACCAAAAAGTGTTCTACATATCAATAGACAGTAGGGGCCAAAAATGATTGGGACAAGAATGAAAAATGCTGGGGTCAGAATTATAGTCTTTTCTAGTTATTAACATTCAATTTACAACAGTCATGAGCTGAAAATTGTGTGTGATTGATGAACCAAAAACTAAAACTATGTCCCTTTTTCATACACAGGAAGACCTCAGCCAGGACGAGGCTCTGGAATGTGGCACACAGGAGGAGGCAGGGGGAAGTGTCAGCCAGGAGGTGGTGGGGCCCAGCCTCACCCAATCCCAGGTGCCTCCCCTCCGCCTCCCAACCAAAAGGCCCAGGAGGGGGAGGAATGTGGAGGAGGCAGCACTTGTCCTCATTAAGGAGGCTAATGACGCCCTGAAAGCCCCCCTCGACGCTGGAGAGGCCTATGGCTAACGCCTCAACTGTGAAAAGATTTTTTTGAGGCCAATCACAAGGGGTTGAGGGGGCAAATGACCGATGATGTCCACTTATGCACGCTCGCCCATCCTCCTCCTCCTCCTGCCACAAGTCCACCTCCAGAGCCACAGCCTGCAGGAAAGGCTGCCGGGAAGGCTGCAGCGAAGAGAAGAAAGTGAATGCCTGGGTTCAGTCTGGTCTGACAGAAGTAGCAGCCTGTTGTAGTACCATAGCCTGGGAACATACATGTCATCTGCTGCTGTTTGTGATCTGTGGGAGTCCTGGACAAGATTATGCTCCCTTCTATATGGACTTCTCAAGCTACCAATTTTTTTATCTGCCCTGGGGGCCAAAGGCTTCGCAAATTCCAGCTGTTTCTCCAGCGTTGCCTTCCCTCTTTATTTTGTTATTATGAACCAGAATAAATGGAGATTTTTTAATATGAAAATACTTGCCGATGTGTTTTTCTTAAAATAGGACAGTTTTTTGGTGAGTAGGCAGGTACATTTCCAAAATACAATGTCAAATTAACAAGGGACACCAAGCAACCTACTTGAGGTTTACAAATACAAGATAATAATGGTGTTGTGGAAATGTGACATACAAAAAAAAAAATAATAATAATATGGAGATGACTATAAAATAATAAAAACAAAAAAATACAACAGGAGATCTTGATAAAAAAAAAAAATTACTATAAAAAAAAATATAATATGGAGATCTGGCTTTAACAACAAAAAAGATTATTCATGAGATCACGAGAAATAATAAAGAAATCAGTTTGTGAGAACGCTGTGTGAATATGAGCAGCAAAACAACTTCATTCTTCTAGCATTATAAAGAAGAAGAGAATGCGCTGCACTGAAAGATTTAAAAATTTGTAGTGTGACGAATGTGCCATCTCCATTATGAAAGGTCATTTTACCTGACTGGCTCAGTCTCGTACTTGATTCTGAGCATGCGTGGTTTTTTGCGCGTCGGAATTGCATACACACGGACGGAATTTCCGACAGAAACTTTTTTTTTATGGGGATACAGCGGATTACTGCAGCAAGAAAGCCAGGAAGCCCATGCAAAGCAATGATAGGCTGATAGGAGCTGTAGTTGTAGCTGTTTCCATGTATCTGCACATCCTGTGGTTTACTGAAGTTAAGGATGCTTGAGCAATCCTGAACACAGAGTTGGACATCTGTTCCTAACCTCAAGTACAGTGCCTTGAAAAAATTTTCATACCCCTTGAAATTTTCTACATTTTGTCATGTTACAACCAAAAACGTAAATTTATTTTATTGGGATTTTATGTGATAGACCAACATAAAGTGGCACATAATTGTGAAGTGGAAGGAAAATGATAAATGGTTTACAATTTTTTTACAAATAAATATCTGAAAAGTGTGGTGTGCATTTGTATTCAGCCCCCCTGAGTCAATACTTTGTAGAACCACCTAGAACCACCTTTCACTGCAAGTCTTTTTGGGTATGTCTCTACCAGCTTTGCACATCTATAAAGTGAATTTTTTGCCCATTCTTCTTTGCAAAATAGCTCAAGCTCTGTCAGATTGGATGGAGAGTGTCTGTGAACAGCAATTTTCAAGTCTTGCCACAGATTCTCAATTGGATTTAGGTCTGGACTTTGACTGGGCCATTCTAACACATGAATATGCTTTGATCTAAACCATTCCATTGTAGTTTTAATAAATTTTGCCTTAATATACAAGCGATGTCTTGATATAAGAGTAGCGTCATATCACAACTGAGTATAAAAAAAAAAAGAGAGGAGGCTCTAAGTGTAGCAATATGGTTACATTTAACCATCTCAATACAGTGCATTTTCACCCCCTTCCTGCCCAAGCCATTTTTCAGCTTTCAGGGCTGTCACACTTTGAATGACAATTGCGCGGTCATACAACACTGTACCCAAATGAAATTTTTATTATTTGTTCCCCACAAATAGAGCTTTCTTTTGGTGGTATTTGATCACATCTGCGGTTTTATATTTTTTGCGCTATAAACAAAAGTAGAGGGACAAGTCTGAAAAAAAACACAATATTTTTTACTTTTTGCTCTAATAAATATCCATTTTTTTTTTTTTAAAACAAATTTTTTCCTCAGTTTAGGCCGATGTGTATTCTTCTACATATTTTTGGTAAAAAAAATTTGCAATAAGCGTATATTGATTGGTTTGCGCAAAAGTTATAGCGTCTACAAAATAGGGGATAGATTTATAGCATTTTTATTATTATTTTTTTTTTTTTTAGTAGTAATGGCGGCGATCTGCGATTTTTATCGTGACTGCGATATTGTGGCGGACACATCGGACACTTTTGACACATTTTTGGGACTATTCACATTATTACAGCGATCCGTGCTATTAAAATACACTGATTACTGTATAAATGTGACTGGCAGGGAAGGGGTTAACACTAGGGGGTGATCGAGGGATTAACTGTGTTCCTAGGGAATGTTTCTAACTGAAGGGGGAGGGAACTCACAAGGGAGGAGACCGATCGGTGTTGCTCTATACTGAGAACACACGATGGTCTCCTCTCCTCTCTGACAGGACGTGGATCTGTGTGTTTACACACACAGATCCACGTCCTGCCGTGTTACCGGGCACGCACATCGGGTGCCCAGTGACATGGTGGGCGCACGCGCACCCCCTGGTGGTTAGGGAAGGCGAGGGCGTCATATGACGCCCTCCCAGAACGAGAGTCACGCCTCCTGGCCGTCATATGACGGCCAGCGGGCGGCAAGCGGTTAATGAAGGTACAACATTTAGCAACTAATTTGCTACACTTAGAGGTGCCTTTCTTCTCATTTATACCCTGTAAAAAAATGCTTTGTTATACAAGTGCTTTGGATTACAAGCATGTTTCTGGAACGAATTATGCTCGCAAACCAAGGTTTTACTGTGATTCAAAAACAATACATTTCCTTACACCTTATGTGAAATACAGAGAATATCGCTGTATAAATTTAAGAGTCCACATCACTCACAAGTGTGGAAAGCAATCACTCACAAATGTGGAGAGCAATCCACATCATTCACAAGTGTGGAGAGCAATAAAAAAAAAAAAACTATAAATATTAAAGTCCAAAAGTAAAATGATGAAAAGTATAATCCGTAAAACTCCAAACAGGAAAGTGTAACCACCGATGTGACCCTTTAAATATTGAAGGATAGCCAGAAACACCGCCACCGTTTATTGGAAGGAGGCTTACCAGAAAATGTTGACTTGAGAAGGCTTACACCGCCCAAGTCACACAGGCTTGTTAATCGGTAACCCGATAGATACAGCTAGTCCTGGGTCCGAGACAATTAATCCACATCATATAATTGTGGCAGAGAGGGGATAGGGCACAGGACACCCTTAGTAACGATCAGCAAACAGGCAGATTGGCGGACTCCATAGACAAAAAATACAGGGAAAGAGCATTTAGGCGGAACCAGCACATCTGTACTTTGTAGGATAGGCTGTCTCCCTTAGTAACTGAAGTTTAGTTACTGCATCCTACTGAATTCTCCTTGGATGAGTTCTCTCTTCAAGCTCTCCCAGCCACCACATGGATCCCCGTTCCATGAAGAGTCACCTCTGGTGCTTCCTTAGAACTCCATCCCTCTCAGAATTTGTTTCCGAATACTGAGCAGGCTTTTCTCAGCAGAACCTTAGACTCCCGGATAGGCCTCGGACAGACCTAACAGCCGGCAGCCACTTGGATGGACCTCAGGCTTCAGACCTAGCAGCCAGGAGTTGTTTCCACACACACATCAACCCAGGCTGGGCGGGAAGACTAACCCTGATCACCTGTCGTCTCCCAAATAAATACCTTTTCCCAGCATGCATAGCAGCACATATTATTGGCTGAGAAAGGTGTGTTTATCCATAACCTGAGCTCACTGCAGCTCATCACACTAATGTCAAAGGCAACAGCACCACCTAAAAGGGATAAACAACAGCTGAACAGGATTAGGAGGGAAGCCATTTGACCTTTAAACATTACCAGCCAGGCTAGCTACCACCCAGCATAACTAAATTAACCTATAGCCCTATTCTAGGATGGGGGTGCTACACCAGGAATTAGGGGAAAGAATAAGGGGATATATTGGCTTACCTCTCCAGCAGGAGTCCTGAAACAGATCTTTTTATGTCTTTCCTTTGCTCTCCATCCTGAAAGCCGCGATATATGTCTCATAGGCTCATGGAGGGCATAGGTGAGCCCAGAACACATATGGGGGGGGGGGGGAGAGCTTTACAGCTGCCGAATCACTTATATGAAACCACTCTGTAAAAAGTAAAAACAAACTCGCAGCTGTTACTGTATACTTGTGGCGCATTAGGAAGGGTAATTTTATCATCTGTGTAGAGATATTACATTTGTTCATTCAATAAATTAATTACTTCAAGCTATCAATGCAAAATGTCATGCAATATTTTAACACTTGCTACTAGCAATAAGCTGAAAACCTGGATTGGATTTGAGGCAGGTTTGAGAAACATTTGGGCAACGTTTGGACATCTGACCCCTATTGAAATCAATAGGAGCTGAAATTTATAAAACACTAATGGCCATTTTTCTAGGATAAGAGGTAGGGGATTGTCAAACAAATGGCATGGGGGGGCTGTGCACTGTCCTGAGGGGACATGTACCAAATAGTTTTTTTTTTATTCCATTTGGTGGGGAGCAGTGATTTAATAATGCTTAAAGTGGAATATTAAAAATGCAAAACTCCATATAATACTTATTGTATAAGAGACATAATGAGAATGTTTATGTATTACTAGTATTTATTTCTTGCATCTGTGCCAGCAATGTTTTTACACTATAGTAGCACTTTAAATTAACCCATGCTTATTAGTGATTTGGCCCTAAAGGGGGAATATTTTCTTTTTCCCTGAAAATCACTAAAAAAAACACCAAAGATTCCAGAGAACTAGTACTAATCATCTACCCCTAGAGGGATACAAAACCAGCAGCATATACAATATCCTTGCCATAGCAACTAATATTGCCACAATAGTGGCATGAGGGAATGGAGATCCTAGGCTGCCCCAGTAAGTAGTCTTTAGAGAGGATAGTGTACTAATGGCACTGCTTGCTGCTTATTTTTGCATATTCTGGCATATATATATATATATATATATATATATATATATATATATATATATATATATATATATATATATATATATATATATATATATATATATATATATATATATTTTTTAATTATTATTACATAGGATTCACATTATATAGTGCCAACGGTTTGCAAAACACTTTACAAAGGGGAGACAGTACAGTTACAATACAGTTCAAGAAATTAGAGTTGGAGGGCTCTGCTTGTGAAAGCAAGCAATCCAAAGGGAAGTGGAAATGATACACCTCTGGGGGTGTCCTGGGCATAAACTTAAGAGGAGGTGATGACAGAGCTAGAGAGTATGAGACAGAGGCGTAGCTTGAAGCTTGTAGGCCCCAATGCAAAAGTTAACCTGCCCCCCCCCCTCCACTACCACAGTGCGCCTAGATACCCCAAGTGGCTAAGGCCTGGCTCACATCTATGCGGCAGTAAGAGCCATGTTTTGCGTGGGCACAGCAGCCCATTTATTTTCATGGTCTGCCATGCCTCCAGAAACGCAATGAAAAAGTCACTGCACCATTTCTGCAGTGGCAGCTTGCATGGGAATGCATTGCTGTGGGCACAATTTCCAGCGTGTACGACGTGCAATTAGAATTAATGGCACCAGTATGCATCCAGCACGTTTTTCTGTGCGGGTGGTTACGGCTGCCGGTACAGGTGTGGACCTGTAGCAGGAACCCCCTTGCACGGATGTGACCCAGGCCTCATAAGTGATTATAAAGTCTCGTTTAAAAAAAAAAAATAATAATAACAAACAAGTTTTACTTACCTCCTCTGTGCAGTAGTTTTGCACAGAGCAGCCCGGATCCTTCTCTTCTCAGGTCCCTCTTTGCTGCTCCTGGCCCCTCCCTCCTATCGAGTGCCCCCACATTCAGTAACTTCCTATGGGGGCACTGGAGCCGAGTCACAGCTCTGTATGTCCATTCAGACACGGAGCCCCAACTCGGCCCCTCTCTCCCTTGATTGGTTGACTGGCTTTGATTGACAGCCGCAGGAGCCAATGGCGCCACTGCTGTGCCTCAACCAATCAGGAGGAGACATTGCTGGAGTGAGATGGGGCTCAAGTAAGTAATTAGGGGGGTGCTGGGGTGGCTGCTACACGCAAAAGATTTTTTTTTATCTTACTGGATAGAATGCATTAAGATAAAAAAAAAACCTTTTCCTTTAAGAGTTATTTAAGATCTTTATTTGCACATTTTAATTTTCACTAAAAATCAATATTATAGGACACAAACACAACATAGCTTACAAAATTCCTGCTAAATATAAAAAATAAAACTGTTTTGAGGTAATAAATAAGGCCCTGTGTGTGAGTGCGGTCTTGGGGCTTATTCACATAGGTGCTGTGTCCCGTGGGACATTTTATGTGGTTGGAGCAGTGTGCAGACAGCCTATTGCCCGGTACACACAATGAGATTATTGGACGAATGATCGTCCGGTTTTTTTTTGCATGCTAATCTCAGATGGAATCTGACGAGTCACGAAAATTCTCCTAACGACAGAATAAAAAATCGGAAGTGATGTCATGTGTTGTAATGCATTTGTATTGCATTTTCGAACGATAGCTGTACTTACTAAATGAAAATCATCCGATCTGGCATCGTACAAAAACATTTTTCGTGCATGTCCATTAGAATAATATTGGATGAACTGTCATGATCGGCTCTCGAAAGCTCTGTACTAACGATCCGATTATCGTACGATCGATTAAAAATCTGTATTTTCCGTACGGTTTTCTGATCGTGTGTACGGGGCTTATGTTGTTCTATGGGGACGCAATGGCTATATGAACACATCCTAATTTTTACAGGCATGCAGGTGTATGTCTCCGAACACAGACAGTGTGCATTCAGGGCCACTCACCGACACCTGCACACCTATTAGATATAAAGGAGCCTATGTCAAACCAGAAGTCGTGTACCAGTCCAAAAGCAGTGGCGAAAATCAGCAGTTTGTCCGCAAAGGTGAGGTGTGAATGATGGAAAATTTTTTGTTGAATCACCCTGTCCCTCGAGGAGATAACAGAGGTTTTGAACGTATCACAGAACTTAGACCAATCCTCTTCTTCCTCTTCTGTGATAAGAGATATCAAAGGAGGTCCACCTCTCTTGAGCCCTCCAAAACCTAGGGTTAGTGCCTGTCATGAGAGTGGAGTAATACGTGGATATAAGTGCTATATCTATACATGACATAGTGTGGAAGGAGTCAGAGTGGCAAAAAAAATGACGCTCCTCTGGGTGCTTCCACCACCACAGCTCAGTAAGACCATACACCTGGGTCCAGTCAATAAATGAGGGGTAGGGTCTACCCCCAAGCAGTCCATGGCAGGATCAAGAACAGCATTAACGTCCCCAATATACAGCAGGGGGCCAGGGATTCTAGACAGCAGCATCAGGGATAAATTGCAAAGTAGGTCTGAGGAAAATGTTCACTAGTGTAAATACAACGGAGATAATTCAGATAGTAGGCATAATGAGTCTCCCCTCTGGGTCTGTCTTAATCCACAGGATTTCAGCCGGGAGGGATTTTGCTAGCAGGTTAGAAACCCCACGTGAGTAGTTGGTATGTGTAGCGTGGTACTGTGTAGCCAGCCAAAGGCATTTAAGGGACCGCAGTTTAGCATTGATGAAGGGAGTCTCCTGAATGCAGACAATATGTGGCCTGTATTTTTAAAGGAAAGAGAATACCAAGGACCGCTTAAGAGGCGAGTTCAAACCCCTGACATTCCAAGAGATCAGTTTTCGCACATTAGCCATATGCAGTCGTATACAGCATAACAACCAGGGCCGTCTTTAAGGCAGGGCAAAAGGGGCAGCTGCCCTGGGCTCTGTGATTGTTGTGGGACCCAAAGCAGCTGCCTCATACTTGCCAACTATCCCAGTTTAAATCCCCTTGTCCTTTGAAGTTTTAGTCCTGTGCTGTGCTCTGATATATCAGTGTGAAGTGCTGGTACTAATGTGGCCCAGCTCTGCCCTATTGTTGTGTACAGATGACTCACCTGCAGACCCTGTGTTTACATGTAAATAACCGACATTCATAAGTAAATAGCTGCGGCGGTGGCATTGATATGTATATCATACCCCCCTGCAGTGAGGAGATGATGTGCTGTAACCTCTAGCAACCAATCAGTGAGCAGTATTACTGTACAGTAATCTCTAGCAACCAATTAACAAGCAGAAATCATTTGCCGTAACCTCTATCAACTAATCAGTGAGTCGTAATGTGTGCTGTAACCTCTAGCAACCAGTCAGTAAGCAGTATTGATATGCTGTAACCGCTGGCAACCAATCGCAATTGCTGCCTGATCTGATACAGTAAACTGATTTTAAGTCTAGCTGCTATTTATTGTATGTCTCAGAGCAGGTGGAGAGTGAAATGGCATGGGGGGGCCCAAGCAAATTTTTGCCCAGGGTCCAATCAATATTAAAGACGGCCCTGATAACAACATAGGGAGGATCATGGGGAGATGCAATACAACATATAAAACATTGCTTGAGAGAGACACTGAAATAAATGCACTGTAGCAACAATTAATCTGCAATAGGAGCATAAAAAACAGCAGCAGAAAAAAACCTAGAAGTCCAGCCAGTCCCAACAACTAAAAATGTGAGGGGCAAAAAAAGAAAAAGAAAAAAAAAAACTTAAATCCCTTTCCCCCCTACCCTGCTCAACCATCCCAAACATAGGTGTCCGTTTATGAAGCAGTTAACAGCGGTGATCCAGGGGATCGCCACTGATCACAGTCCATAAGCGGTTTATGAAACAGAGATAATTGGGGGAGAACATGTTCTCCTGCCAATAATCTCCGCACACTGAGAATCCTCATTGGCTGACACAGAAACGTCCAGTTTATGAAGCTGTGATCTCAGTGCTTCACTGGCGATCCGAGTCAGAATTCTCACTCCCCGATTCACCAGCTCAGAGGTGGAGAATCGGGGAGTGAAGAGAGAATCTGGGGGGATCTGAGGAGGAAAGAGGAAGATTATTAACTTCCTTATACCTCGATCAGACACCACCAAGACAGTAACCATGCTCCCCTGTCATATTTATGTGTATACATGTAGCAATAACTCTCGGTGGAGCTGCTGGTTTAAAGCGGGTTGTTACCTTCACTTCCGCCACCTTTATTTCAACGGCACCGGGTCTAGGGTCCCATTGAGTTTACCTCCGGACAATGTAGGCACCAAACACTTGATCTTTTCCAATGCTTTAATGAACAGGTAATAAAAGGAAGAAGCAGGAAAGAGGTAGAAGGAAAGTTGCAGGGAAGCTCAAATACCTTTTCTTAGTATTCTTTGGTACATCATTAGGAATTGAACGCTTGTAACTGAATGTACTCCGCTTGTGGGATTCAATCTTCGCCCGCTTGGATAGGTTTGTCTCACTCACCTAGCAGCCAGTGTGCAGCGTGAACAAAAGTCTCTGCCACAGACTTATTTGGACAAAACCCGTACGATCCTCTGCCACAGGATGTAATGGTTTTTTACGGTGAATATCATACACAGCACTTGAACCTTTAAGCCAACCCGGCAGTACTATGCAGTAAGATTACTTCAGGATACGTCCTCCACACTGAGTCACCAGGCCCCTCTCCAGACCAGCACTCTGCATGATCCTTCCATGACGGTTCCTCCCCTGGGATCTCCTCAGTTGTCCAGCTTCTTCACTCAGGATAGACAGCCCAGAACCATTCCTCTGCCGCTGTGGTAGGCCGCCGACAGGCTTCTGGGCCCACCCACACGCTGCAGCGAGGTGGGCCTCCGGATCAGAGGACCACGAGGTGGTACTCCTAACACATACCTGTCGGCCAGGAGGGCCAGCAGGTGGCTGAAAACGAACCCTTCAACATGTCGTCTGTCCCATAAATACCCTCTCCCAGAATGCAACTCGGAGGACCACCTCCACCGAGTTGTCTCCGGGACAGAGGAGCACTCATATGCTTCAACACGTTGCCTTTCCAACACTGGCCCATGGTGACAATGACACCCACCGGCGCAGTGTGAAACTACACGCAACTCAGCCAAGCTGGAACAGAGGCAAATCTAACTTCACCTAATAAGTAACCCACTAGATTTACCTATCAGCAGTAATTAGAAATCTACCAGCGCTACATACATATACACACACACACACACACACACACACACATACATACATACATACATACATACATACATACATACATACATACATATATATATATATATATATATATATATATATTGTGAGAGTGATAGCCCCTGTCTTAGTGAAAATGTGTGTAAAATGGACACAGGACTCTCAAAGAAGCAATTTGAGAAGTTCCAGCAAAAGATTGGTGAGCAGAGAAAACTATACTTTAAGTTTTCTCTGGATTTTTTAAATCTGGATTGGGGCTGGAAACTTGAAGACTTCAAAGAGCATTGGGAGGGATGGAGCATTCAGTCATGTGTCCAGGTTTTCCAGAAGCTCTGCAGGTTGTGTGTGTGTCCAGGTGCACACACCCGTTATAAGGCAGAGCTGAGCATAGCTCAGTGTGTGTGGGAAAGGAGTTGGTGAAGCAGTTGCTGCAGAAAGGAAGCAGGTGTGCTACTGTTTAAGAACCCAGGTAACATCCTTGAGATGGTACTCCATGGTGGAGAGGTTCCAGGTCAGTGGACTGAGAAAGTTGGGCCAGCTGGGAAAGTCGGGGAAACCATATCTGAGACAACTGGAAGAGAGAGTCTTGGTGACCAGAGTGGACCGTGAGTCTTGGAGAAGTGTGGAAGCCTGGAGTGTCAGGAGAGCCCCTTCCTAGAGGCCAGGAGTGGGCCTGTGCAGCAAGGAACTGCTCCCAAGGCTGAGCGAGCCTTAAGAGCCAGGTGGATTGGCATTTTTCAGTTGTTTTTTTGGGAGAAGAACCCCTGTGTGGGAAACCAAAAGCGTGTGTGAACTTTCATCTTTTTGTTACTTTCAATAAAAGTGGGCTACCACGCTCTGAAACCTTAGTTTCTGTTGGCTGTGTACTCACTTAAAACGCATCTATCACTGAGCAAGACATCCCCCAATGTCAATATATATATATATATATATATATATATATATATATATATATATATATAGTAAAGGACTACCTTCAAATGTAGAGCTTTAAGGACACCGCCACTCAGTGGTTCTTCTTTTTAAGGGCTTTGTTTGCCCATTTTTATTAAAAGCAAGTTCAGAAAACAAACATAGGTTTCCCTTGCAGGGGTTTTCAGCATTCCTTTTCCAACAACAAAATGACATTCAGCCTAGTTGGCTCTCACTTGCAGCACTGCTGCTCTGGCCTTACACTCCAGGCCCTTGTCTGTCTCATACAGAGTGTTTCACCAACCACCTTGGTGCATATAGCTAGAAACCTTTTGCTGCACTGACTCCCACGTGGAGCCCTCCTGACTCCTGGTACTCAGACTTTCTATCTGCCAGGGTGGAGCCCAGAACCATAGTCAGGTTACTACTAAAAGCCCAGCACACACCTGACCAATCAGTATGCTGGCTGTTCTCCTGTTCTCAAAATCAGGACCCAGGAATAGGGATTGCATCTCACCCGGATCTCTCAGAAAGCCCTGAGCTCCAGGTCCCAAAGTGGACTTTACAAAACACTGAGGAAACTGAAAGGCCAGTTTCCTCTTCATGTTACATGCTCCCTGGAGCCCAGTGGGGACGGAAAGTATTCAGACCCCCTTAAATTTTTCATTCTTTGTTACATTGCAGCCATTTGCTAAAATCATTTAAGTTCATTTTTTTCCTCATTAATGTACACGCAGCACCCCATATTGACAGAAAAACACAGAATTGTTGACATTTTTGCAGATTTATTAAAAAAGAAAAACTGAAATATCACATGGTCCTAAGTATTCAGACCCTTTGCTGTGACACTCATATTTAACTCAGGTGCTGTCCATTTCCTTGAGATGGTTCTACACCTTCATTTGAGTCCAGCTGCGTTTGATTATACTGATTGGACTTGATTAGGAAAGCCACACACCTGTCTATATAAGACCTTACAGCTCACAGTGCATGTCAGAGCAAATGAGAATCATGTGTTCATAGGAACTGCCTGAAGAGCTAAGAGACAGAATTGTGGCAAGGCACAGATCTGGCCAAGGTTACAAAAAAATTCTGCTGCATCTAAGGTTCGTAAGAGCACAGTGGCCTCCATAATCCTTAAATGGAAGACGTTTGGGACAACCATAACCCTTCCTAGAGCTGGCCGTCCGGCCAAACTGAGCTATCGGGGAGAAGAGCCTTGGTGAGAGAAGTAAAGAAGAACCCAAAGATCACTGTGGCTGAGCTCCAGAGATGCAGTCGGGAGATGGGAGAAAGTTGTAGAAAGTCAAACATCACTGCAGCCCTCCACCAGGCTTTAGGGCAGAGTGGCCTGACGGAAGCCTCTCCTCAGTACAAGACACGTGAAAGCCTGCATGGAGTTTGCTAAAAAACACCTAAAGGACTCAATGATGGTGAGAAATAAGATCCTTTTTGGCCTTAATTCTAAGCGATATGTGTGGAGAAAACCAGGCACTGCTCATCACCTGTCCAATACAGTCCCAACAGTGAAGCATGGTGGTGGCAGCATCATGCTGCGGGGGTGTTTTTCAGCTGCAGGGACAGGACGACTGGTTGCAATCGAGGGAAAGATGAGTGCGGCCAAGTACAGGGATATCCTGGACGAAAACCTTCTCCAGAGTGCTCAGGACCTCAGACTGGGCCAAAGGTTTACCTTCCAACAAGACAATGACCCTAAGCACACAGCTAAAATAACGAAGGAGTGGCTTCACAACAACTCTGTGACTGTTCTTGAATGGCCCAGCTAGAGCCCTGACTTAAACCCAATTGAGCATCTCTGGAGAGACCTAAAAATGGCTGTCCACCAACGTTTACTATCCAACCTGACAGAACTGGAGAGGATCTGCAAGGAGGAATGGCAGAGGATCCCCAAATCCAGGTGTGAAAAACTTGTTGCATCTTTCCGAAAAAGACTCATGGCTGTAATAGATCAAAAAGGTGCTTCTACTAAATACTGAGCAAAGGGTCTGAATACTTAGGACCATGTGATATTTCAGTTTTTCTTTTTTAATAAATCTGCAAAAATGTCAACAATTCCATGTTTTTCTGTCAATATGGGGTGCTGTGTGTACATTAATGAGGAAAAAAAATGAACTTAAATGATTTCAGCAAATAGCTGCAAAATAACAAAGAGTGAAAAATTTAAGGGGGGCTGAATACTTTCCGTCCCCACTGTGTGTATAATATATATATATATATATATATATATACATACACACACACACACACACACACACATATATATATATCTCTATATACACATATACACATATAGATATATATATAGATAGATATATATATAGATATATATATATATCTATATATATATCTATATATATATCTCTCATATATATATATATATATATATATATATATATATATATATATCTATCTATCTATATATATACACACATATAGATATATAGATAGATATCTATCTATATATAAACATGTTAATTAGCATTAACCACGCCGTCTGTCCGTGTACTGAGCCAATTAGGACAGGTGTTATAGCCTACAATGGCATCTGACAGTTCCGTCACAGGGGTAACATATAGCAGCAAAGAAGGAAAGAAGGGGTGGGTGCAGTCCTCAGGTCATCTGTAGCAATAGATTGTAGGAGGAAAAAAGAAGGAGAGGGTGACCCACAGGTGCTCAAGCTTGCTTCAGGAGAGAAGAGTAGTGAGGCAGAGAGCAATAAAAACGACTGAGTACAGCATCAGTTGCGGCGTTGTCTAGGTTGTTTCCCAAAACGAGCGTCTATCCAGGCCATAGAATCCTTTGGACAAGTGCAGAAGTGAGCTTTACCCTCATGGATGATCCGCAACTTAGCAGGGAAGAGTATCGCATATGGCAGGCCCTCAGTGCGGAGGCAGTCTTTCACCACAGCAAAGGATATGCGCTGGCATTGAACTTCAGCCGAGAAATCCGGATATATGGAGATATTGTTACCATTAAACTTGAGTGGGCCCTTTTCTCTAGCAAAGCGCAGGATGGTGACTTTGTGTTGAAAATTTAGGATTATTGCAATCAGGGACCTTGGGGGGGGCCCCCGAGGAAGGACGACGTGGGGTTGTGCAATGTGCACGCTCAATCATGAAGGCATGGGACAACACCTCCATCCCAAAACATCTTGCAGCCAGGAGTGAAGGAACCTTTTAGGGCGGGCCCCCTCTGAACGCTCAGGGAACCCCACAAAGCGGAGATTTTTCCTGCGAGAGCAGTTCTCTAAATCCTCCATTTTGGCTCTGAGGGAGACCAGTTCATCAGTAGCTGTACGCACAGTGGCAGCTAAGGGGTGTACTGTGTCCTCCAGGGAGCTGATACATTCTTTCGCTCCCCCCCCCACCATTTGCACCATCAAGTTTTGCACATCTTGCTTCAATAGGGAAAAATCAATATGGATGCTTTCCATCTGAACTGTAAAGGAGGCCTTGCAGTCTTTTATAGCTAGCATGATTTCACCCAGAGTAGTCTTCCCTGAAGGAGGACCTGGAGAATTACAGTTTCCAGAGCATGTAGGGGAGTCTAATGAAATTAGGAGGTCACCCTGAGTGTGGAACACAGCAGGCAGAGAGTCACTCACCCCGATGTGGAGAGCTATGCTGAGATGGGAGAGGGCTGCAGCATGGCTTCAGGCTTGGCTGAGGGATCGACGCCATCTTGTCTGTGATACTTTGCCAGTTGTTCTGCCACTGACTGGGCACGGGTAGCCCATATTTATTTACCATCATGCCTGCCTCAGGATCCCGCCGTCTTTAGGAAGGATTCAGTGCCTTTTGGGAAACGATCGGACACAGGATGCCTGCAGGATATCTGTGTAGAGCCCGAGCTACAGTTCTAAGCAGCCACACTCATGGACTCCAAGCCACGTCCCCCATTTTTTTATTGTTTCCGATTCTGTTCACAGTGCTTTTGGGGCGGTGCCCGCCCACAAGAGACCCCTAATGTCCCTATTTTGAGACAGAGAAAGGGGCTGGGGAAATACATTCCTTAGTTCCTTTCTGCAGCCATAGCTGCACAGAATGAATGAACAAGAAAAGCTCCGCACAGCCTTCCTGTTCATTCATAAACAGAAGCATAGCAAACACAGTTTACTATGCTTCAGTTATGAACGGACACAGGAGTGATCAGTACCAATCACTCACTCTGTTTACTGTCCCCTTCCCCTGCAGCAGCCAGTGGTAGAGGAGAGGAGTAGAGTCGTCAGAGCTGTGGAAAGGGAGGAGGGGGCAGGCAGCAAGCGCAGGCACACAATCAGTGCAGAGAGCATGATTGGTGCGGCAGGGGGGCAGAGGAACCAATCCACCGTATGAAGCAGCTAAAAGCATAAGGTGGGAGAGGAGAAGTAGCTGGCTTTCAGCTGCTGCATACAGTGGATTGCTTCCTCCAATTGCCCCCCCCCCCCCCGCTGCAAAACCTAATGTGACAGGGAGGGCAAACAGGCCCCCCTGGAACATGGGCCAGGCCGCAATTGCACTGTGACCCCTGGCGCTAGGCCAGACTTCAGTAATGTGAATCCCCCCTTCCTGGTAATGACATATGCCCTCCCGCCTCCTCCTGGTAATGACAGATGAAACTTTACTTCAGAAGCCTCCTCCCCCTTCAGGTAATCACAGATGACTCTCCCTCCTGGTAATGACACATGCCCCCCCTCTAGTTGTAACAAATCAAATGCCCCCCCCAAGGTAATAACAGAGGCAAACATGGCTAGTAATGATACATTCTCCCCTCCCCATCCTAGTAATGACACATTCCCCCCCCCCCCATCCTAGTAATGACACATTTCCCCCCCTCATCCCAGTAGTGCCACATTCTCCCCTGGTAATGACAGATTCCCTCACCCGACCCCCCTCCATGGTCCTGCTCAAACACAGTAAAATCTGGGGCCCCTGGGGCTCCTCAGGAGGTGGCAGGAAATTTTTAAAACCATTTTTTCTGTTTGGATTGGATTTTTTTGTTAGCAGGTGTCAGCAGGTGTTGTGAGGAGGGGTAGTGTGTATCTGCTGCCGACTGGCAGTGTTGTGGGGTAAGCATGATGGGGGGGGGCATCCTCCACATCCCCAATAGGTGACACAGACCCAAGCGGTGTCTTGCCTCTCCAATGACACTGTCCTAGCTCCCGGGTGGCACTCTCCTCCTCTGGCATCGCTCAGCCTTGTGACAGCTTGGTGTTGGTTCCTGGCTGGTTGTCAGCATTGATACTTCCCCGTCCTCCCTCCACTAGTTCCGCTCCAGCTCTCCGTCTCAGGACTCGAAAATAGCACCAAAAACTTAGAGCATCTCTTGAGCCAATGAGAGCAGAGTGGTGTGGATTGGAAGGCAAAGTTGAAGCGGAACCATCCCAAAACTTGACTGCGAGACAAGCTAGATCTGAGCCATACTCCAAGATTTTATGGAATTGTTGGGGTATACTAATATGACAGGGAGGCCGCACAGGCCCGCTAAAGCATGGGCGGTGGTTGCAATTGTGACCCCTGCAACCCCTATTGCTACGCCCATGCTATGAGATCTTGGTTGGAGTGATGTGGATGGTTTTGTTGATTTTTTAAGGTGTGGTTGGTAATGTAGCTGAGGACAGAGTTGTGGATGGCTTGTAAGTTGCTGATAATATTTTATTTGTTGGGGAATTAAAAGCCACAGGAAGGATTAGCAGAGAGTGGTAGTGGTAGTGGTGACACACTGGCTGGTAAGTCTGGCAGCAGCATTCATGATGTATTGAAGGGAGATAGCCTGTGTAGAGGTAGACCAATGAGGGGGGAGTTGCAGTAGTTGAGACAAGAGAGTGATTGAGTAGCTTGGTGGTGTCAATGGTTAGGTTAGGTTGGTGGTGTCATTTTAGAAAAGTACACGAGGTAAATTTAGTAGTACCAAAAAGTGTCATCAGCACACAGCAATTGGCAATGCTGTACATGGATTGGTGCACTACACATAGTAAAAAACAGAGCAGAGTGCACAGGTATACACCAAAAGCCACTGGACCCAGGTGTGTTTATTTATGTCTGCTCTTTTCTGTGTTAGGTGTTACTTGGCCCAATGAGGAATTCCAAAAACTCTAAAGGAGTAATTGACTAAAACTTGCAAAATCTGGTGCAGCTCTGCATGGTAACCAGTCATTTTCCAGGTTTTAGGCCTCATGTATACTGGATGTTTTGCCAAGTCATCTAGACTCCTTTCCTCCTGGCAGCAGAGTTTTGGCAGAAAAAATGCTTGATGCTTGTTAACGCTTGTACCGTGTTTAGGCACATCAAATGCTTGAGCGTTCATTAATTTGATATTAAAATATTTATTCTGGCCATTGAAATGAACTAAATGCGCCTAAGCGTTACCATGCGTTTACACATGTTTAGGTGCATTTACTTTTTTTTGCCAAAACGCTGCTGCTCCTGTATGCACTGGCTGTGGGTTTTTCTTTCTGCCTCTAATGGTCCCTGCATCTCAACTCCTCTAAATGCCTATGTGTGTTTAGACACATAGGCTAACATGCAGGGGCATTTAGGCCCCATTCACACTTGTGCAAGTTGTCATGCGGCTTTGGACCAACTTTCATGCGACTTGAGGGCCAATGACTTCAATGTAAACCCTGAAGAGTCTCATTAAAGTTGCACCTACAAGATATACATGCGGCTTGTTTGCAAATTGTGAAAAGAATACTGGCAATGAAAAAAACTCTTGTCCATACCAGGCCCTTTGGCTCTGGTATGGATTTTAGGTAGAACCAGATGTCAAAATGTAAAAAAAAGTGGCATGGGGTCCCCCCAAAATCCGTTCCAGACCTTTATCCGAGCATGCAGCTCGGCAGGACAAGTAAGGGGGGGGCGAGTGCCCCCCCCCCCCCTTCCTGAAACATATCAGGCCTCAACATGCACCTTGTCCCCATGATGTTGATGGGGACAAGGGCATCTTCCCCACAACCCTGGCCAGTGGTTGTGGGGGTCTGCGGGCAGGGGGCTTATCGGAATCTGGATGCCCCCCTTAACATAGTACCCCTACTTATTCACTTAAAAAAAAAGTGTAGTGTAAAAACTGACAGTAGGCAGTTTTTGACAATTCCTTTATTTAAAAAAAAAAAAAAAAATTGTCCCCCACTGCAGATCCATCATCAATCACGTGTGCCACCCACTGCTGACCTGAAAAAAACAAAAAACCTCTGGTCCCCAAAGGCTCCCACCATCTGCCAGTTCTGCTGTCTGCCAGACCTTAAATAACTAAGGGGCGGGGCCAGCCGGTGAGATTGCCGGGTGGCACCACCCCTTATGACACCACCGATTAGAACCCCCCCTTATGATGCCCTTGGTCGATGATGTCTCAAGCTATTTGTTATTATTTAAGAGCCGTCAGACGGCGGAGCTGGCAGATGGCAGGACCGGAGAGTTTTTTCTCTTTTTTCAGGTCAGCTGTGTCGATTGACGATGGATCTACACCAGGGGGACATTTTTTTAGATTTTTTATTTTTTAATAAAGCAATGATCAAAAACGCGTGTTGTGTTTTTATTTACTTTTTACACTTTTTTACTTTTTTTGGTGAATGAGTATGGGGTACTATGTACCCCATACTCATTCACATGGGGGGCCATGATTTGGGGACCCTCTTGGTAAAATTCAGTCTCCAGATTCTGATAAGCCCCCTGCCCACAGCCCCCCACAACTACCGGCCAGGGTTGTGGGGCAGAGCCCCCTGCTTCAAAGCAGCCCCCATGTTGAGGGCATGTGGCCTGATATGGTTCAGGAGGGGGAGGGCCTCACTCGTCTCCCCCTTTCCTCACCTGCCAGGCTGCATGCAGGATAAGGGTCTGGTATGGATTTTGGGGGGACCCCACAGCATTTTTTTTAAATTTTGGTGTGGAGTTCCCCTTAAAATTTATACCAGACCCGAAGGGGACCCCACACTGTTTTTTTCATTTATTTTTCTTTGCCAGCATTCTTTTATTTACATGCAGCTGTCAATGGGTTTCCTGATGAGCTGATGAGTCATCAGTTGTTAAGGATGCGGTGGCCAGCTTCCCAGTCCCGCCCCTTAACAAACCAGCTAGTTGGACTTTATTAGAAAATAAAGAAGGGCTTTTACACTGGATCGGTGCGCTGACAGGACGGTAAAAAAAAGTCCTGCTAGCAGCATCTTTGGAGAGGTGAAGGAGTGGTGTGTATACCGCTCCTGCCCATTGAAATGAATGGGGCAGCGCGGCTATACCGCCGCTACAGCAGCGCTTTGCGGTGGTTTTAACCCTTTCTTGGCCACTAGCAGGGGGGTAAAACAAATAGCGCTGTTTTAATGCAGGGGCCCCCACCGCCCCAGTGTAAAAGGGGCCTAAGTGAAAATGTCCAAATTGGGCCCAAAGTGTCAATATTTTGTGTGGCCACCATTATTTTCCAGCACTGCCTTAACCCTCTTGGGCATGGAGTTCACCAGAGCTTCACAGGTTGCCACTGGAGTCCTCTTCCACTCCTGCATGATGACATCACGGAGCTGGTGGATGTTAGAGACCTTGTGGTCCTCCACCTTCCGTTTGAGGATGCCCCACAGATGCTCAATAGGGTTTAGGTCTGAAGACATGCTTGGTCAGTCCCTCACCTTTACCCTCAGCTTTTTTAGCAAGGCAGTGGTCATCTTGGAGGTGTGTTTGGGGTCGTTATGTTGGAATACTGCCCTGCGTCCCAGTCTCCGAAGGGGGGGAATTATGCTCTGCTTCAGTATGTCACAGTACACGTTGGCATTCATTGTTCCCTCAATGAACTGTAGCTCCCCAGTTCCAGCAGCAATCATGCAACCCCAGACCATGACACTCCCACCACCATGCTTGACTGTAGGCAAGACTTGTCTTTGTACTCCTCACCTGGTTGCCGCCACACATGCTTGACACCATCTGAACCAAATAAGTTTATCTTGGTCTCATCAGACCACGGGGACATGGTTCCAGTAATCCATGTCCTTAGTCTGCTTGTCTTCAGCAAACTGTTTGCGGGCTTTCTTGTGCATCATCTTTAAAAGAGGCTTCCTTCTGGGACGACAGCCATGCAGACCAATTTGATGCAGAAAATTTACACTGTTATACAAGCTGTACACTCACTACTTTACATTGTAGCAAAGTGTCATTTCTTCAGTGTTGTGATGAAAAGATATAATAAAATATTTACAAAAATGTGAGGGGTGCACTCACTTTTGTGAGATACTGTATATGCGGTGCGAATTTGATCCAGTTCAAACAAGGGTCCTGTGTGATTTTAGTGCGGTGCGAGTTTCATCTTCATAGACTTCTATGGGACCAGATTAAAACCAAAGTCCAGTGTGCATATCACTGCAAATTTCTTTTTGCCTACTTTTAATAGAAAATAAAAATTGCAGCTGTGACAAATGTGCACTAAATTTGCATGGAAATCGCACATGGCAAGCAGAAATCGCAATGCAAATTTGCACTGTGCACCGCTTTACTTTTGCACCGAATTCGCAGCACATACGTGTGAACCGGGGGTTATTGTAAAAGCTTAACATCTCCCCCTAGTCTAATTAAAACATTCACTATAAAATAGGTAACAAGCTTACAATTAACATAACTGACACAAGAACACGAACGTAGCCGTAACATATTTTTCATAGTGTGTTCAGGTTATATATTGCTTTACCTTCTGCTTCCCTTCTGTATTTCTGCTATAAAATTGCATTGACCCATACTATTTCCCAGTAAGTGAGCAATGGAAACCTCACAGTTACATCAGTCAGAAGAACACAGGATGGATTACATAACAGATATTTGACAAGGCCAGATTGCATAAATGACCTAAAATTGCAAAGATTTTGTTTTCTAATACGATAGACGATGTTTTAGGCTGCTTTACAGACCAACTTCATAGTCACATAATTACAATGATCATTATTAATGTATTTTACAAGTGTCATATCCATGACCTTTACACCTTCTAAAAAGACAGCAGAGTTTTCCACGTACAGACACAATGGATCTCATGCTGCAATATTGTCTTACAGGAAAAGTGTCTGATTTGCAACCTCTGAGATTCTAGCTGTCATTTTTCTTGCGCAGGTTAGAAGGTGAAAAGAAACCATGGCCATGGAGGTAATGCACCATTGAGGTAAACAGAAAACTAAAATTGGGTGTGGTTTCTTAAAACTCAACACCAGGTTGTATTTTTTTTTAATACACTGGTCCCCCTAATAAAAAACAAAAATAACTTATAGCTTTTTCATTGTAAATCTTAAAAAAAAAAAAAAAAAAAAAAAGGAGATAAAAGTTGTTGAACAGAACACTGCTGAGTGAGTGTAGATGGATAAGAACTTTCTAATTAAATTTCCCTGACTCTGAACGCAGTCACTAATATTATTGTATCAAACTTAACTTGGTATAAAATTATGTACATTCTCCACTTGCATGGTTAGATTTTAAAATAAATTGGTCCTCCAGCAGCATTAAAAAAAATAAATAAATAGTTAAGGCTACAATACTTTTAACCTGCTGTCTCTTGCAGTACTTCTACTCTGCCACAAGATGTCCTCTGTGTTTCGGGTTGAATGATGCCCAAACGTTGCACAGGCAGGGTCCCCCAATGGTGATGGGGCATTTCTTCAGCCCAGTAACCACTGTGACAAGACATTTCTTCTGCCCAATGACGCTCGACGATGGGGCATTTCTTCCTCCCAATGACCATTGGTGATGGGGCATTTGTTCCTCCCAATGACCATTGACGATGGGGTATTTGTTTCTCCCAATGACCATTGGCGACGGGGCATTTCTTCCTCCCAATGACCATTGGGGATGGGTTATTTCTTCCTCCCAATGACCATTGGGGATGGGGCATTTCTTCCTCCCAACGACCACTGGTGATGGGACATTTCTTCCTCCCAACGACCACTGGTGATGGGGCATTTCTTCCTCCCAACGACCACTGGTGATGGGGCATTTCTTCCTCTTACTAACCACTGATGAAGGGGGATTTATTCCTCCCACTAACCACTGATCACAGGGCATTTCTTCCTCTTACTGACCACCAGCATTGAGACCATTTTTCCTCCCACTGTTGATGGGACATTTTTTTCCTCCCACTGTTGATGGGAAATTTTTTTCCTCCCACTGTTGATGGGAAATTTTTTTCCTCCCACTGTATATTTTTTCTTCTTCTTACTGACCACCAATGATAGGTATTTCCAGGGCTGGTGCAAGGATTTTTGACACCCTAGGTCAGGGATATGCAATTAGCGGACCTCCAGCTGTTGCAGAACTACAAGTCCCATGAGGCATAGCAAGACTCTGACAGCCACAAGCAAGACACTCAGAGGCAGAGGCATGATGGGACTTGTAGGTTTGCAACAGCTGGAGGTCCGCTAATTGCATATCCCTGCCCTAGGTGAAACCTCATTTTGCTGCCCCCCTTGACTCCACCCCTGACCCCACCCCCTTTTCCCTGTCAATGTAAACCCCACCTTTTTTAATGAAGCGCCCATCAATGCAGCCTCACCAGCCCCCATCAATGCAGCCTCACCAGTGCCCATCAATGCAGCCTCACCAGTGCCCATCAATGCAGCCTCACCAGTGCCCATCAATGCAGCCTCACCAGCACCCATCAATGCAGCCTCATCAGCGCCCATTAATGCAGCCCACCAACACCCATCAATGCAGCCTCCCCAGCGCCCATCAATGCAGCCTCCCCAGCGCCCATCAATGCAGCCTCACCAGCGCCCATCAATGCAGCCTTACCAGCACTCATCAAATGTAGCCTCACCAGCGCCCATCAAATGTAGCCTCACCAGCGCCCATCAAATGTAGCCTCACCAGCGCCCATCAAATGTAGCCTCACCAGCGCCCATCAAATGTAGCCTTACCAGCGCCCATCAAATGTAGCCTCACCAGCGCCCATCAATGCAGCCTACCAGTGCCCATCAATGAATGTTTGCTTGCTTCCATTTATTCGGGAGTCGGGACACAGACACAGTCCTCCACCACAGATGCACCTCTGACACTATGTGTGAACGGAGAGGTGGCTGCCTGCTGATGCTGAGACTTAGTTGCTTGCTGCAGAGAGAAGAGAGTAGGAACACCAGTGGCCGAGCGCCCTAGGCGACTGCCTAGTTTGTCTAGTGGTAGCACCGGCCCTGGGTATTTCCTCTTCTTAATGACTAACTATGCTGCATTTTTTCCTTCTGCTGACAATTGGGCATTTTTTTTGCTCTTAAAGTGGTTGTAAACCCCCCTGAGACATTTTTACATATAGGTAAGCCTATAATAAGGCTTACCTATATGTACTGAAAATATCTCCTAAACGTGCGCCGTTTAGGAGATATTTACCTTGTAGTGCACCAATGATGTCATCGGAGCATGCGCAGTGAAGAAACGGCCCTCCATGCCGCTTCTTCCCCAGCGTGTGCCGTGACTGGCGACACATGGCTCCGGCCAGTCACGGAGCCGGAGTACGTGCCCCCCGAAGGAAGAGGGGTGAAGATAGATGCTTCCACCAGCGGGCACATCGCAGACATCGCGGGCTTCGTTTGCAGGTAAGTGCCACATAATGGGCTAGTATACACATGCCACATACAAAAAAGGTATGAACATACCATTTCTTGAAAGCCAATGTCAGTGGAACTAACAACATGGGCTTATGCATGCACATGGTTAAAGTGGTTGTAAACCCTTTACAACCACTTTATACTACAGGCAAGCCTATAATTAGGTTTACCTGTAGCTACACTGGATATCTCCTAAACCTGCACGGTTTGGGAGATATCCCTGTATTTGCATGTGCCGACCTCATGCGCACTTAAGCAAACTGAAGCAATTGCACGTACGTGGCGTTGCTTTAGCTCCCACACGCTGTGATTGGCCGGAGCCGCGATACCCGGGATGTCGGCCGCCGGAGTGGTGAACGATGACCACTGTGGGGGCTTCGATCTCAGGTAAGTAATTCATAATGAGCTAGTATGCTATGCATACTAGCTCATTATGCTTTTGTCTTGCAGGTTTTTTTTTTTAATTTTTAACGGGTTTACAACCACTTTAAATAGCTGCATCTGAAGTGGCATTCCATTATATCTGTTACATGCATCATCTTTGATAATAGAGGTGTGTGAGGACTGTTCTACACACAGAGCAATGTTAGACTCAAGTTCTCATACACACTAGGACAGCACTTCAATACAGCTCAGCACATACAACTTGAAAATGTATCCTGGTGCTGAGTGTGTATGATGGCCTACGTACACCAGTAAGGCAAATGGGACCATCTTGCACACAAACTGCTTAAAATATAACTAAAGGCAAAACTTTTTTTGTTAGTTTTGGTCAGAGTGGACATGGATTAGAACACCTACTAGGTTTTTATTGCTGCTTATTCCTCGGTAAGGCAGATTTGTCCCCTTACCATTATCATCAAAAGTGAAAGTAAAGAAAATCCCAAATTTTGTGTTGTCCCTAAAAAAAGTAAAAAGAAGGGACATTTTCCAATGGGGACACTAGTTCTGGTGACCTGTGGGTTCTCAAGGAATTCCCATAAAGTGGTTGTTAACCCACTTGCTTTTTTTTGCCGTTTTTACCATCCTCTCTGTATTATTAAATAATGTGCTGCACTGCATGTGTTTTCTAAAACATCCGCCATTAAATACCTTATTTGATAGGGCCAAGCGGCGCTAATGTGTCAAGCCATCTCTCTCAAGCTGACAGGAAAGTGGGCGGAGCCCCCCCCAAAAAACCCGCTGGACGTCAGCCAGGAGGAGGAAAGAGACAGGCGATCACGTGACCACCGCTACAGAATAAGGTGTTTAGTGGTGGATTTTTTAGATAAAACACATACAGTGCAGCACATCATTTAATATTGCAGAGAGGATGGTAGCAACAACTATATGTTATGTTATGATACCAGCGGGGGGAGGGGGGTCCTGGTACTAGCTGACAGGCAGAGAGGGGAGGGGAAGGAGGACACAGACGCAGGACAGCAGACTGCGGATGACGGAGGCACGTAAACTGACCACGGAGTCAGTGTTCAGCAGCCATGATGCACCGTGGTCAGTTTACATAGGGGAGGGCAGGAAACTGGCAGGATCAGCCAAGTTTTTTAGGTGTCACAGGGGGCCAAATTACACAGCACAAGCAATGTACTGTATAAAATGCTTTAAATGAACAGGATCATTTTTTTGTTTTGCTTTTTTGGGTTAACAAATGCTTTAATTACAGGAATTATGTCACTTGCTGCTTTGGCTATGAGACAGGAAGTGAAGGTATATCTCCCCAATGGGACACAGATGGCAAAAATAAACTAATGGGGTTTATAACCCTCCTTTATTCTATCCAAAATGGAAAAAAAAAAGTTTTTGCCTAAAGTTCTACTTTAATTGCTGGAGGAATTGCTCAGTGGTCAAAACAGCTTTATACATCCATTGCCCAGTTACACTACAACCAAAACAAAATATATGTTTTGTGGCATGGGTGTCTTCCAAAAAGTGACATATTTCCTTGGCAGCTGGAAAAGGATATAGGCAAAACATGGGCAGAAATATACTTTATGTCTGGATGCCCCTTCCCCCTGTATTTTAATCATTTTGATTGCATTTGACTTTTAACATTTTGCCATTTTTAGTCAATGTGTTTTTGTTTAGCTGCTTGCATGTTGTCCTTATTGCTCGCTTTAAAGCTGTAAATGTTTATACCAACAATGTCCCTCTGAGAGGTGTGACAACACTACATAGAGGGTTGGCAAGGTTCCATCCTTTGGAGCCAAGTCCCCAGGCTGGGCTGGAGCAGAGCTCATCATTTCCTTTACATACGTGCAGGAAATGGAGTCAAGCTGAAACCAAAATGGAGAGAAGCACTGGAACTTGTATCTTAAAACTACTTCACATTTCTATCATACACGTAAAATAATAGCATGTGATTAAAGCTAAACTCCAGGCAGATGGAAAAACGACAATCATAACAGTAATGTGTATAGAGTATTTTGCAGTGCCAAACACTGTGACCTTTCAATCAAAAAAATATTTTTGTATACATACAGTGAGAGCCCTTTCACACTGAGCCGCTGGCAGCGTTAGCTGTAAAGCGCCGCTAGTTTTAGCGACGCTTTACTGTTGTTTTAGCGGTGCTATTTGGCTGCTTTTAACCCCCGCTAGTGGTCAAAGAAAGGGTTAAATGCGCCCGTGTAGCCCCACTGCCAAAACGCTTTGCAGGGACTTCGGCAGCAGTGCCCATTCATTTCAAAGGGCAGGGGCGGTGGAGGAGCAGTCCTCCACCGCCCCAAAGACGCTGTTTGCAGGACTTTTTTAACGTCCTGCCAGAGCAACGCTCAAATATGAAAGCACTCAGGCTTTCACACTGGGGCTGCAGGGGAGCCATTTTTGCAGGCTCTATTCTTAGCCCTTTAGCGCCTGAAAAACGCCTCCAGTGTGAAAGGGTTCTGAGGTAAAAAAGTATTTGATCCCCTGCTGATTTTGTATGTTTGCCCACTGACAAAGAAATAATCAGTCTATTATTTTAATGGTAGGTTTAGTTTAACAGTGAGAGACAGAATAACAACAAAAATATCCAGAAAAACGGATTTCAAAAAAAGTTCTAAATTGATTTGCATTTATTGAGTGAAATAAATATTTGATCCCCTATCAATCAGCAAGATTTCTGGCTCCCAGGTGTCTTCTATACAGGTAATGAGCTGAGATTATGAGCGCTCTCTTAAGAGCCCATTCACACAGGGACGACTTGTCAGGCGACCTAGTCGCCTGACAAGTCGCCTCCCGTTCTGTGCTATGGAACCGTTCTAAGGGGAGCGACGCAAGTCGCTCCGACTTAGAAAAAGGTTCCTGTCCGACTTCGGGGGCGACTTGGGGCGACTTGCATAGACTTCTATACAGAAGTCGTTTTGCAAGTCGCCCGGGCAGTCGTTTGCAGGTCGCCTCAAGTCGTGTTGCCCCTGTGTGAATGGGGTCTAAAAGGGAGTACTCCTAATCTCAGCTTGTTACCTGTATAAAAGACACCTGTCCACAGAAGCAATCAGATTCCAATCTCTCCACCATGACCAAGACCAAAGAGCTGTGCAAGCATGTCAGGGATTAAATTGTAGACCTACACAAGAGTGGAATGGGCTACGAGACCATCGCCAAGCAGCTTGGTGAGAGGGTGACAACAGTTGGTGTGATTATTTGCAAATAGAAGAAACACAAAATAACTGTCAATCTCCCTCGGTCTGGAGCTTTGTGCAAGATCTCACCTTGTGGAGTTTCAATTAACATGAGAAAAGGTGAGGAATCAACCCAGAACTACACGGTAGAATCTTGTGAATGATCTCAAGGCAATTGGGACCATAGTCACCAAGAAAACAATTGGTAACACACTACGCCGTGAAGGACTGAAATCCTGCAGCACCCTCAATGTCTCCCTGCTCAAGAAAGCACATGTACAGGCCCGTCTGAAGTTTGCTAATAAACATCTGAATTATTCGGTGGAGAACTGGGTGAAAGCGTTGTGGTCAGATGAGACCAAAATTGAGCTCTTTGGCATTAATTCAACTTGCCATGTTTAGATGAGGAAGGAATGCTGCCTATGACCCCAAGAACACCATCCCCACCGTCAATCATGAAGGTGGAAACATTATGCTTTGGGGGTGTTTTTCTGCTAAGGGGACAGGACAACTTCACCGCATCAAAAGAACAATGGATGGGGCCATGTACCGTCAAATCTTGGGTGAGGACCTCCTTCCTTCAGCCAGGGCATTGAATGGGTTTTCTAGCATGACAATGACCCAAAACACACGGCCCAGGCAACAAAGGAGTGGGTCAAAAAGAAGCACATTAAAAGCGGAGTTCCACACAAAAATAGAACTTCCGCTTCTTGGAACCCTCCGGTGTCACATTTGGCACCTTTCAGGGGGGAGGGGGGTGCAGATACCTGTCTAAGACAGGTATTTGCACCCACTTCCGGCATAGACTCCCACGGGAGTCTATGCCTCTTCCTGTCCCTCCGCGCTGTCTCCTGGGAAACACACAGGTCCCAGGAGATAGCGGGGACCAGTTACGACGCGTAGCGCGACTCGCGCATGCGCAGTAGGGAACCGGGAAGTGAAGCAGCAATGCTTCACTTCCTGACTCCCTCACCTAGGATGGCGGCGGCAGCTGCCGAGAGTCGAGCGAGTGATCGGAGTCGGTTGCCGACATCGCTGGACCCTGGGACAGGTAAGTGGCCATTTATTAAAAGTCAGCAGCTGCAGTATTTTTTTTTGGGTGGACTCCCTCTTTAAGGTCCTGGAGTGGCCTAGCCAGTCTCCAGACCTTAATCCCATAGAAAATATGTGAAGGGAACTGAAGGTTCGAGTTACCAAACGTCAGCCTCAAAACCTTAATGACTTGGAGAGGATCTGCAAAGAGGAGTGGGACAAAATCCCTCCTGAGATGTGTGCAAACCTGGTGGCCAACTACAAGAAAGGTTGGATCTCTGTGATTGCCAATAAGGGTTTTGCCACCAAGTACTAAGTCATGTTTTGCGATGGGGTCAAATATTTATTTTACTCATTAAAATGCAAATCAATTTATAACTTTTTTGAAATGTGTTTTTCTGGATATTTTTGTTGTTTTTCTGTCTCTCACTGTTAAAATAAGCCTACCATTAAAATTACAGACTGATCATTTCTTTGTCAGTGGGCAAACGTACAAAATCAGCTGGGGATTAATGAGCAGAGTCTTCCAGTGTATGGTTATGGCTAGCCACCAAGTGAATTGCGCACTCACCAGAAGCCAAGGCTGCAAGAATTAGCTGCAAAACAGTCTGATTAATATAGAATAATGGACTCCCTTCCTTGTCATGTCAGGACAAATCTGATCACTGGAGGGGAGCAGGCTGAGTTTGCAGAATAGCTAGAGGCCTGACCACACTGTGCTCACCTGCCTAGTGTGGTTAGTTTATAATAGGAAAGTAGAAGGACTGGCTGGAGTACCAGGAATTTCAGAGAGAGCTGCACGATTAATCGTTAAAAAAAAAAAAATCACAATCTCGATTCAACCCCACTCACAAACTTAAAGTGGTTGTTAAGCCACTATGTTAAGTTTATATCATCTCCTCTGTTAGATAAAAGCATGTCTCCTAGTGCCTGTGCTTTATAAAAAAAAAAAGCCGATTTCTACCCGTTTTCACAACGCCCCCTAGCACTCATGTGACTTCTCGGCCCTCCTTTTTTTTTTTATATAAAGCACAGGCACTAGGAGACATGTTCTTATCAAGCAGAGGATGATATAAATGTAACATTGTTTTAGAGCAGCGGGCAGAGGAGAAGAGCGGCGCTGGTACCAGCTGACAGGCAGGAAGGGGCGGGGTGAGGGGGGAGGACAGAGAGAGACACAGGAGAGCTGCAGGTAGCAGCGGATGATGGAGGCACTTAAACTGACCACAGTGTCAGGGCTCAGCAGCCATGATATATACTGTGATCAATTTACAGGGGGGAGGGCAGAACCAGGCAGGATCAGCCAGGTATTTCAGGTGATACAGGAGGCCAAATTACACAGCACAAGCACTGTGCTGTATAACATGCTTTAAAGGAACAGGATCCATTTTTCTTGACATTTGAATGTCAAATAACGCCTAAAAACGTCGATAAATGCTCAAAAACGTGGCTCGCCAACATTTAATGTTTTTTGATCCATTGGAAAAAAAAAAATGCAAACGCTAAAAAACGCTATTGCAAAAACGTTGAAAAACATTGCAAAACTCACTGCAAAGCTACTGGCATTTTTATAATGTTATTATAACATCCAGTGTGCATGAGGCCTGACAAATAACTCTGATGGCAGAAAGAACAGTCAAAAGAAATAATAACTGATTGCAATATATGGGTATTGAGTATATGTTGTAGTCCCTCAGAAGAGAAAGAAGGTCTTGCGTCTTCAGCTAGCTCTTTAATAAATGTCTGGAGATATCCTGATAAGCAGAGTAGAGTAAGTCAGGATGATGTAAAGTGTGCTTGTGGTGTCCTGAAGCAAGATGAACACCGTCACTGCTCGCAGGGAGTAAGTGTAGCACAAGGTCCCACAGGTCTAAGCAAAAGAACAAGACAATGTTGTCTGCATGCAGTGTCCCTTGTTGTAAGAGGATGGGCAAGTGCCCGCTCACCAGTCTTAGCGATCTTCCATGATGAGAAGTGGGGTGAACACTCCACTGCAGGCCTCTGCAGAGCCTGGCTCAAGGGACGGCGCTCGACCTCATGATCTGCTGTGGATGCGACAGGAGCGGCTTCCAGGCTGCCACTGGACAACCAGAGGTGGCTGGTAGTGGATGCTCCTGTACACATGCGTGATGACTCTCTCCCCACTTGTAGCACAGGCCGCGACACAGCCACAGCACAGTCTAACACTGAGTCACTTGCTTGCAGATCCAGACCAGGGTTCCAAGAGAGTGATCCCAGCCTAGCCCAGGCTTTTTATTACCTCTCCCTGCATTCTTTTCTCCCTCCTCAGCCAGCTGGCACTTGTAGTCCATTACAGTCTGACTTGATTTTAAACCATGGTTCCTTGGACTACAGGTCCCAAGATGCTTTGTTTCACTCTCCGATATTATTCACTCTGCTGGCAGGATGTGATGACATAGACTAGAGTCTAAGCTGATCACTAGAGAGGAACAGTCTTACTACAGTAAGTGCTGAAAAGTGTCTCCTGGTAAGGCAGGCAATATTAACCAGCTCCTGGCTACATGTGCATCAGAACACTGAAAATCGCAATTAAAATGCAGATGAATCAGCAATGCATAGGTGTGAATGTACCCTAAGTGAGTATCGCCAGCATTAGAGGAAGTTGAGGTGCTACGCTTTGTCTGTGCTCACTCTCCACCACTGAGGAGTAGAGGCCACACACAGCTCCAAATTTTAGGGTTGAATATATTTTTATTAAACTTTTTTCCGGTAAAACAATAAAGGATACAAAGTAAAGATACAAAGGGGTAGGGAACAGTGGTAAACAAATACCACAAAACAATTGGTACATAACATTAAAATATATAGGTGTGAAGAACAATGTTTAAAGTTGTAATCAATATCATAAACATACTTTATGTCCATGAAGTCGGACATGTACATTCGTCAAAATAGGAGGGAGAGGAAGAAGGGGGAGAAGGTTAAGAAAGGGGGGGGGGGGAGGGATGGGGTGTGGGGAAAGGCATAGATATACATTCAGCGTGTCTGTAGTAGTTCTGTCTCAGTGTACCCGACATAGGATGAGTGGGAAATTGTTCACTGGAGCGTGGTCGTCAGCACTCGGGACCACATACCCCAGTGAAACTCTGGGGTTGAACACCCCAAACTCTCCGCAACTCATCCTTTGGATAGTCTGTGTAGTAATCTATCCGAGGCTGAGTTAGGGTTGCCACCTGTCCGGTTTTGACCCGGACAGTATGGGTTTAGCATGCTGTGCCTGGGTTTCCCTCTGCCTGAGACCTGGACACCAGTGCCGATGACAGGGGGTAGCATAGGGCCTCCTGTAGGGGCCTCAGCAAACAGGGGGATCGGAGTGGCAGGGGGTGGGCCATTACAGAGGAGTCAAAACGAGAGAGAGAGAGAGAGAGAGAGAGAGAGAGAGAGAGGCGACAGGCAGCTGCTGGTGCGGAAGTTTTTAATAAAATAAATGTTTAAAAACAATCCACTCATTCTCCATGTCAAAGCTGTAGGCATGTCAGTGTGTGAAGTCCGCTGTCCCATTTTCCCGATCCAAGCTGCTGTTTCACTGAATCGCTGGAGGAAGCCAAGAATACAGAGCCACAGTGAGCTGTCAGCCTGGGATGCTGTGACCAATCAGAGCGTTCCGGAGGCTTAACCACGCCTCCATCATCAGAGACTGACAGTTCACATGACTTTTCCGCGGCTGTCTCTGAAACAGCAGCGTGGATTGGAGGGGAGAATGGGGCAGCGGACTTCACAGACTGACATTCCTACAGCTTTGATATGGAGAGTGAGTGGAGTGTTTTTAAACATTTATTTTATTAAAAACTTCCGCACCAGCAGCTGCATGTCGCCTCTCTCTCTCTCTCCCTTATGTTTTGACTCTGTAATTGCCCACTCTCCTCTGTAATCCCCCTGCTGTCTGGGCCCTCCTGTGTGCTGGGGCCCCGTGGTACCCCCTGTCGGCTGCCATAGGGGTATTGGATGGAGGAGGATTTGTGCTGGTAGAGGAAGATTTGTAATAGGAGGGGATGGAGATAATGGCACCCCAATCGTGAAGCAAAACTTCTTTTGAGTGACAGGCATCCCCCGATTCTGTTTATGTAATTTTTACCGCAATTTGACAATCACGGAAAAAATCGTGCTGCGGTTGGGGTGCCATGCCGTGCGCCGGTAAAGTGTTCGGGTTTGGCTTGAAGAAAAGGTGGCAACCCTAGGCTGAGTGGTGGACCCAAACATACCATAGTTTGGGGTGTTTTTCCCAGGTTTCTCTCTAGCCTGAATCTTCTCCGTTATCATGACTTCATTGAGGATATCAATCCACATATGAAAGGGGGGGAGGGATTACCTCTGATTTCCAGTATTTCGCAATCAGCTGACGGGCTGCTGATAGAAAAAATCTGAGGCGTTTAGTCTGGGATTTGATTGAACCCAGGAGGATGGACAGCAGGGCCCACAGCTCCAAATTTGAATCTTCATTTGATTAAAGTGTTTGTTAACCCATATATAAAAAAACACTGCCAGACCCTCTATTAGAGCTAGGCATAGCACACTGTACATGTCTTTTATAAAAACGAGGCAAGTAAATACCTTTTTAGAGCGATCTTCAGGCCGGTCACGTGACTCGTGGCCGCTTTACATCTACGATACATGGCTTCTGCAGGAGGGGCCGAGATCTCCCTCTGAAGGTCACATGGCCACTCAGCCCCTCCTGCAGTAGCCCTGGAAACCAGCCGAGATTCAGGTGACCGGCCTGAAGATCGCTCTAAAAATATATTTACATGCCTGACTATAATAGAGGGTCTGGCAGTGACCATTTATAATTTTTTATTTGTACTAATAGCGGTGGGGGGGGGGTTGGAGACAGAGACACAGAACACAGAGCTGACAGGCAGGGAGGGACGGGTTGATGGGGAAAGAGGAGAGCAGAGCAGGGCCACGGATGACGAAGGGACGTACTCTGACCACGGGGGTCAGGGCTCAGCAGCCCTAATTGACGTGGTCAGCCCACAGAGGGGGACACAGGAAGTGGCAGGATCAGCCAGGTTTTTTACAGTTTAGAGAGGGGCAGATTACACAGCACAAGCACTGTGCTGTTTAATCTGCTTTAAGGGACCAGGATCTCTATTTTTTGGGGGGTTAACAAGCACTTTAATGACAGAAGCATCCTACTTATTGGTTATGGGCGCTACATAACCAATAAGCACTTCTTCCATAGTGAGGTTTGTTGGTTATCTGACATGAAATCGGCACTGTGGTCAGTGTAGAGACTGCCCTTAAAATTAGCAGACAAACGTTTAGTGTTTGAGTGCAGATGATTTCAGAAGAAGTTCCTACACGAATGATTGTCAGATCAATGCAATCTTATCCTCAAAGGCTGCATATTTTCTTTAAGCAGCCCCGATGCTCAGATACCGTTATCTTACTGGTGAAGTATGTAAATATAAACAAAGACGGAACAGAGACATGTTCACAAGCAATCAGAGTTCAAAGCTCTCGTCTACAATTTGCTGGCAGTTGGTGAAAAGTATGCCATAATCACGTCATATTTAAACTCCGTGAAAATGCCATGTGAAAGCTGCATCTCCACAGAGATTGTTAGATAAAGAGAATAGATGCAGGCTAGTTTACCAACAAATATGAAGGCCCAGTTTAAACGTCGTCTTTTACTCTTTGGGGAGGGCGTAGAAAATTTGTATGTTTTATTGGAATACTTTCAAGAAGTATTCTATTTTAAAAATAAAATGATCCTATTGTGGCCATTAAAGATACATTTCAGATATGAACTCCGGGGTGTTCCAACAATCCTGATGAGCCTCTATAAGCAGTTTGCTGGTTGCTTTGGCAAACGGTCAAAAATATATTTATAGAACACATACAGACAGTAAATAAAGAGTAAAAAAACAACAATATCAGTGTTGTATATAAGGCACAAAAAGGCCCCAGGCACAATGGGCATTTAGCCCTGATGCAAGATTCTCCAGGATTTTGGGCACAGGTGCACCAACCAGTCCTACCAGGGATGAATTCTTGGAGAGCAGACATCTTGCATTGTGGGCATTCATCCCTAGGCGTATACTGCCCTAAACATTAGCACTGTTATGTGCACCCTCCAGCCTGCTCCACTACAGCAGCTGTCAGCCTATGAAAGAGTTTGACAGGCTGCCGGAAGCATGGCTGGGTGGTGCATCTGTGCCCTCCACCCACACCTAAACACTGGAGCCTCATACACTAGGACTAAAATTCCAATGTGCATGGGGCCTAAGCTGCAGAACCCTTTACATATGACACACTGAATGTTGGATGCCTGGTTCCCAGCTTTGCTCTGTGGTTCCATTCACTGGCACCTACATCACTACAGGACAAAGTAGAGATGTAGCCACATTAGGGTTGCCACCTCATCTCTTTAAACCCAAACACATATTAACTACACGGGTTCTGTGGCTAATTAAGGTGATAAATAAACAAACTTAAAGCGGGGTTCCACCCATTTAAAAGTCAGCGGCTACCAAAAGTGTAGCTGCTGACTTTTAATAATCAGATACTCACCTGTCCCACGGTCCAGCGATGCGGGCGCATGAAGCCCCGCTCCTCTCCGCCGACATTCTAATTGTGGGCACCCGGCTGTGGCTTCACAGCTGGGCGCGCGCTGCGATTGGCCGTGCAATCTTCTGGGACTTGAGACGTGTCCCAGAAGATTGCAGGGAGGGAGGGGGAGAGGTGATATTCCTTCCGGCGCCAGGGGGGAAGTGGAAGCTGGGTGCCTGTAAAAACAGGTTACCTGCTCCTCCCCCCAAAAAATGACATGCCAAATATTGCCAGTCAAGGGGTCACCAACACTTAAAGCGGAAATTCTATTTTTGGGTGGAACTCCGCTTTAAGGCCTGTATCACACCTATGCATTTTTTTGTGCATTTCCCATTTTGCAGAAACACACTACAATCCCTTTAACATGGTTTCCTATGGATGTAGTTCACATCTGTGCATTTTATGGAAAGGGTCAGGGACTTTTTTCTGGTTTTTGGTTCCATAGACTTCAATGGATCAAAAACGTGTATTGAAAAACGCTAAATGGACCTGGACTATGCAAACTGCAACCTACATAGGTTTGAATCTGGCCTAAGGCCGGGTTCACACTGGTGCGACACGACAGCCGTCCTACTTTGTATCCAAGTTTGCTCTGCGACTTGAAACCGACATACGTCCGACTTTCAATGAACGGGGATCCGACTTGGATCCCCATCAATACCAGACACTGTGTTTGGTATGAATCTTGAGGGGGAGCTCATCACCAAATTTTATATAAAAAACGCGAAGTCGGAAGAGACCCCCGAAGTCGGAAGAAGACCCCCGGAGCTGCCTAATAAATTACTTTAAAAACCTGTCTAGTGTGTTTTTTTTATTGACACTTTTTTTTCCTAGGTTAATGGGTAGGGGTACGATGTACAGGTACCCCATACTCATTCACATAGGGTGGGGGGGGCTTATTAAAGATAAGCCCCCTGCCCGCAGACCCCGACAACCAACGGCCAGGGTTGTCGGGAAGAGGCCCTTGTCCTTATCAACATGGGGACAAGGTGCTTTGGGGTAGGGGGCCGCAGGGTTGGGGGGGGGGGGGGGGGCGCTCGCTAGTCCCCACCCCCTTTCCTGACTGGCCGGGCTGCGTGCTCGGATAAGGGTCTGGTATGGATTTGGGAGGAACCCCCACGCCGTTTTTTCGGCATAGGGGTTCCCCTTAAAATCCATACCAGGCCCTTGGAGGGGGGGACCCATGCCGTTTTTTTATTTAAAATTTGGCGCGGAGTTCCCCCTCAAGATCATCTGAGCACAAGTCGCATGCCAAAGTCAGATTATGCAAGACGGCGATCCAACTTTGATCCTACTTCAATGATAGTCAATGGGCTGAAGTAGGATCAAAGTCGGACCAAAGTAGTACAGGGAGCACTTTCAAAGTCGGACCGACTTGTGTTGGACCAGTAAGGACGGCTCCCACAGAGAAACATTGATTTTTACACGTCATGCGACATGAGCTCCCAATGTCGGAGTGTTTGTTGCACTAGTGTGAACTCGGCCTAAGGCCTTATCTGCATTAAATCAGCCTCAGAAGCTGTGTAATTATTATGTGTTTAGGGTTAAAGGGTTGTAAAACCTCTTGGTTTTTTGTTTTGTTTTAACCACTTCCATACAGGGCACTTTCGCACCTTTCTGTCCAGGCCAATTGTCACTGTTTAAATGACAATCGTGCGGTCATGCTACACTGTATCCAAACTAAATTTTTATCATTTTGTTCCCACAAATAGAGCTGTCTTTTGGTGGTATTTGATCACCTCTGCGGTTTTTATTTTTTGATAAAAGAATGACCGAAAATTTTGAAAAAAAAAAAGTTTTTCTTTATTTTTGTTTTAAAATTTGGTAAATAAGTAAGTTTTCTCCTTCACTGATGGGCACTGATAAGGCAGCACTTATGAGGCGACACTGACGATGGGCATTGATAGGTGGCACTGATGGGCATTGATAGGTGGCATTGGTGGGCACTGATAGGCGACACTGATGGGCACTGAAAGGCTGCACTGATGGGTACTTATGGGTGGCACTGATAGGCGGCACTGATGAGCCCTGATGGGCACTGAAAGGCGGCACTGATGGGAATTGATGACTGGCACTGATAGCTTTAACTGATAGGCATCACTGGTGGCAGTGGAAGGCATTTTACTTTGGCACTGATTGGCAGCTGCCTGGGCACTGATTGGCATTTCCCTGGTGGTCAAGGGTGGCATACCTGGTGGTCTAGTGTGGTGGCCATCCAAGGGGGGGCTGCGCTGATAAACAATCAGCACAGACCCCCCCCTGTCAGGAGAGCAGCCAATCGGCTCTCCTCTACTTGTGTCTGTCAGACACGAGTGAGGAAAAGCCGATCAACGGCTCTTCCTGCTTACATCGTGATCAGCCATGATTGGACACGGCTCATCACGTAATAAAGAGTCTCTGTCAGAGACTCTTTACCTAGATCGGAGTTGCGGTGTGACAGACTGACACACTGCAACAACGATCGCAGCGATGCGCGCCCCCTGGGGCATGCAGCGGCTTGATATCCTGAAAGACGTCATATGACATCCAGTCAGGATATCACAACCACTTTGCCCACGCCATTTTGTTATATGGTGGGCGGCAAGTGGTTAAATAACAAACATATCATACTTACCTCCACTGTGCAATTCGTTTTGCACAGTGTGGCCCCCGATCATCGTCTTCTGGGGTCCCGCAACGGTCTGAGATTAAGAACTGGGCATCCAAAACTTTGAAGCCAGGTTCACACTGGTGTGCTGCGATTTAGCCACAGCGCTGTTGTATCCACAGATTTTGTGCATTTTACTTTTAGCAGTGGCCTCAAAGACTTCTATTAGGATGAACGTTTTTTGAAATAGCCCTGCATGTTGCATTTTTGGTGCGATTTCAGAAAACGCTTCAAAAACCTGCAACCTGACAGAAGTCAATAAAACTGTGGCTAAAACTGCAGGTAAAATGCATGAAAACCGTGGTTACACCCATGCTGCAGCCAAACTGCAGCACATCAGTGTAAACCCAGCCTAAAGTAGAACTAAAGACAAATTTTTTTCTCTTCATTTTGGATAGAGTAAGGGCTGGTTTACACCACAAAAAACGCACTCCAGATCCTTTCCCATTGTGTTACTGCATGCGTGTTTTAACACTTTTTTTTTTTTAAGCGTTCTGGTGCATTTTAGATGCATATCCGGATGCTTTTTTTCTTTTCTTTCTTCTTTGTATTGGGGGTCTGGTGCATTTTGATGAGTTCCAGTGCATTTTGTATGCGTTTTACTGCTTTCCAGTACAGTTCTGTGCAGGAAAAAAGCAACATGTACTTTTTTTTCTGCAACTGAAACACATTGCACTGGTGTGAACTATGTCATTGGAACCCATATAACTTACTTTCCATGCGTTTCTGATGCAGACAAAAAAGTACTGTACTGCATGTGGTGTGACTAGGCCCTTAGGAAGGGTTGTAACCTCTGTCAGTTTTTTTTTTGCCACCTATGTCCCATAGCCTAAACAGGAATTTAGAAGAAGGCTACAGTGTGAATTGCAGCAGCAGAAATCTACTGATTGCTGCAGCTGTGTTTGACACCTGTGAGCGGCTAGCTATGGCCATTGAACCTCTATGCACTTCTATGATGGGTTGTTGGCGGCCGCAGCTTTTCCTGGTTGTTTGCACAGTGTGCATCCAGTAGCGATCAACGCAGGCAATAGCTGGCTGTGTGACCAGCCAGGAATAGCTGCAGCTGCCGGCAACCTGTCATCAAAGTGTACAGGTGCTCAAAGGCCATAGCTAGCTCACGGGTGTCAAACACAGCTGCAGCAATCAGTAGATTTCTGCTGCTGCAATTCATGCCTGGGTAGAACGCCTGTGCGAATGTAGCCAAAATCTCTGCAAAGAGATCAGAACTAGTGTCCCCATTGGAATATTTCCCCTCTATTCCTGTTCTGGGGGGCAAGACACAATTTTGGATTTACTCTCACTCTCAGCGATAAAAGGTAAAAAGAACAAATAGAGAGGGGGAATCTTCCTTATGGAGGCACAGACAGCAATAAAAACCAGACAGGTGTTCAAATCCCTCTCCACTCCATCCAAAACCAAAAAAAAAAAAAAACATGATTTGCTTTTAGTTCTACTTTAAGTGTCATGTATAACAGTGACATTATTAGTCCCCTAGCACAGAAAACTACAATTCTTTCCTTATGGGCCGTACACAGGATCAGAAAATCGTACGAAAAATACCGCTTTTGAAGCGTTCGTACAATAATCTGATCATTAGTACACGGAGTTCGAGAGCCGATCACGACAATTCATGCAAAGTTATCCAATGGGACAAGCACAAAAAATTTTCTCGAATAATACCAGATTGTACGATTTTCTTTTAACCAATTGCCAACTGCCCTATAGCAGTTTCACCGCTACAGGGCGGCCGCTGCGCGCATGTACGTGTGTGTACACACACACACACACATATACATACATACATACATACATACATAATCCTGCACTTCCGGGTAGGTGGCATGAATGCTCGCTCCTGCTGTGATCACACACACACACAGTGGGAGCCGAAGCGGCGGGTACGGTGGACTCGATGTCCGTCGGGACCTGCCGATCATCAAGCAGAACGACGGTCTGCCTATGTAAACAAGGCAGATTGGGATCCATGGATCCTGTGTCTCTGCAAAGCAGGGGCTAGGATCCATAACTTCCCCTAGTAAAAGCACCTCCCACAGTTTAGAAAAACTCTGGTCAGACACACAGTTAACCCTTTGCTCATGCCTGATGTTAACCCCTTCCGAACAGTGTAATTAGTACAGTGACAGTGCCTATTTTTAGCCTGTCACTGGTTCCCCATAAAGCGTCAAAAGTATCAGTGTCTGAATGTCTGCCGCCCCACTATAAGTCGCTGATTTCTGCCATTACTAGTAAAAAAAATATACAGTGGAACCTCGGATTGCGTGTAACGTGGTTAACGAGCACTGCATTTCTAAAAATCCTAACTTGGTTTGCGAGTGTTGTCTGGCAAAATGAGCAGGATTCAGGCCAAAGCGGTGTGCAGTACCGGTTTGTGGCCCGAGGTGGGGGGCGCCGGAACGGCGCTGATCGTCGCCGTTCACAAATGCACGAAAAGGCCCGAGGACAGTTTGGCTGACCTGGGCAAACCTCTGAAAGGCTCGTGAACAAAGTCTTTCTGAGGTTTGCCGAGGTCAGCCGAAGTGTGCTCGGGCCTTTTCGTGCATTTCTGAACGGCGACCTTTTCAGCCATTTCCGAGGCTCTCCGGCGCCCCCCGCCTCTGGCTGCATGCAGTATTGAAATTAAAAATTAATTTTCATTTCCATTGACTTCAATGGGAAAACTCGCTTTGATATGCGAGTACATTGGATTACGAGCATACTCCTGGAATGGGCTATGCTCGTAATCCGAGGTTCCACTGTACATAAGTAAAAATCCCATAGGTTGTAGACGCTATAACTTTTGCGCAAACCAATCAATATAAGCTTATTGGGATTTTGTTTACCAAAAATGTGTAGAATACATATTGGCCTAAATTGATGAGGCAATTAGAATTTTTACTGGATATGTTTTATAGCAGAAAGTAAAAAATATTTTTTTTTTTCAAAATTTTCAGTCTTTTTTTGTTTATAGTGCAAAAAAAAACCAAAACGCAGAGGTGATCAAATACCACCAAAGAAAGTTTTATTTGTAGGAAAAAAAAGGACATGAATTTTGTTTGGGTACGGTGTCGTACGACCGCACAATTGTCAGTTAAAGTAACGCAGCGCTGTATCGCAACAAATGGCCTGGTCAGGAAGGGGGGGGGGGGTTAAATCTTGTGGACGTCAAGTGGTTAATCAGTACAGTTGTCGTTCGAAAATACAATACAAGTACACTACAACACATTATATCACTTTGTCGTACGAGAATTTTTGTAACTTTAGTAAACTCTTCATTTTTGATATGAGATTAGCGTGTGAAAAAAAAAAAGCACATTCATTCTGATATGTAATCGTTCCCAATATATGAATCTATAGAGGGAATATGTAACTCAACATAGCACATGACATCCCCCCAGTCCTCTGAACTTCCTGTATACAGAGAACACACCTTCTCAGTCCTGCCCACCCAGGGGGGTTCTCCCTGAACACATGTACCTACCTCTGATGCACACAGAGCTGGTGCATGTCATCATCTTTGTAGAGAGGATGTTGCTGTAGTCAGGAAGCAGCAGACTCAGTTCCTCCTTCTGTGATCAGACAAATCCTGCCTGGGAAAGGGGGCCATTACTTCTGATTGTCAAGATGTCTGCAGGGGAGGACACAAGCAGTGCACACCTGAGTGAGGTGGAGGAGGCAGATGATGTGCTCTCTGAAGGTAACCTACACCTTTCTATATGTACTAGGAATGTGCACAGCCATGTGTATGCAGGGGGACAGCACAGTCTGTTATTACTGTGCATCTACACTGGGATAGGAAGCATTGGATATCACAACACTGTTTTATATCAGAACACAGTTTTTATATCACAACACTGTTCCTGATGGAGTAGCTGGTCATTGCTCACAGTCTTTATACTCCATCCTTAACTGCATCTGAATTGTCATGATTTTGTTTTGTTTTTTTGTGTCATGTGCTGCTATTGAAGTCTGTGGGACTGAAATTTAATTACTCTATGTCACATTACTTAGGTATGAATAGGCCCCACACATAATAGGATTCTTGTTATTGTGCAACAAATCACACAGGTACAAACGGGGACGAAGATCCCAATCGCACATGAAGCTTCACTAGTAGGAGTTTAAGGCTGGGTTCACACTGCAGCACGCTACGGTGCGTCTTTGTTTGCCAATTTTCAGTTTTTGCCTGAATTCGGCCCTGAAATGGAGCCAAAGGACCCCACACAACGCCTGTGCGATTTGCATCGGAGCCGCTGCGGAGATGTGTGAACCGGCTCCATAAAGAGCCAGTCGCAATCTCCTGCTATGAGAAGAACCCGCATCCAATTCGCAATAGTGTGAACCCAGCCTTGTGCTGGACACTTGTATTTCCATTTATATTCTTTGATGCTCAATTCCTGAGTTGCATGAAGCCAAAAAAAAAAAAAATTATATGCGCTTCTTTTAGAGTCGGTTCACACCAGGAATAGCGCATAGGAAGGTGCTGTGCATTTCTGTGCGATTTTAGTCCATTTATTTCGAATGGGGTGAATCAAACTGGACCTCACTAAGGCCGGCCATACATTATACAATTTTCCCTTAGATTCACCAAAGCCATGTAATGAGGTCACACCTAAACGCTTTCAATTGTGTATGCAATCAGGCAGTCTCTTGTACTACATAGTTGAAGGTAAATCTAAGGCTCCATTCACACCTGAGCGCAGCGATTTACTGGCTTTTTTTGGGTGTTTTTACAGCTTTTTTACAAGCATTTTAAAGAGTTTAATGCCTCGTACATACGTTCCGATTATCGTATGACGTATCGTTCGCATTTTGTTGCATAAACCGATCAGATTATCGAACGATCAATCCGAAAGCGATTTTTAGCATCCGATAATCAGAATGTGTGTACGAGGTATAAGGCTGGGTTCACACCTATGCGAATTGGATGTGGATTTTCTCTGCATCCAATTCGCATAGCAGGAGAATATGACCTGCTCTCTGTGGAGCCGGTTCACATGTCTTTGGAGCGGCCGTGGAGCGCACTGTGCGTCTTTGCCTCCGTTTCAGGCCCGAATTCGGGCAACGATTCTGCCCTGATTCGCCCCTGAAACTGAGAACAGGGACGGACAGTGTTTCTGTGCGATCCGCGGCCGGTTTAGGTGTGAACCAAGCCTTAGAAGCGTCTTCCCCCTCCTCTTCCCTCCCCCCCCCCTCTTCCCTCCCCCCCCCCTCTTCCCTCCCCCCCCCCCCCCCCTCTTCCCTCCCCCCCCCCCCCCCTCTTCCCTCCCCCCCCCCCTCTTCCCTCCCCCCCCCCCCCCTCTTCCCTCCCCCCCCCCCCCCCTCTTCCCTCCCCCCCCCCCCCTCTTCCCTCCCCCCCCCCCTCTTCCCTCCCCCCCCCCCCCCTCTTCCCTCCCCCCCCCCCCCCCTCTTCCCTCCCCCCTCTTCCCTCCCCCCCCCCCCCCCTCTTCCCTCCCCCCCCCCCTCTTCCCTCCCCCCCCCCTCTTCCCTCCCCCCCCCCCCCCTCCCCCTCTTCCCTCCCCCCCCCCCCCCTCCTCCCCCTCTTCCCTCCCCCCCCCCCTCTTCCCTCCCCCCCCCCTCTCTTCCCTCCCCCCCCCTCTTCCCTCCCCCCCCCCTCTTCCCCCCCCCCTCTTCCCCCCCCCCCTCTTCCCCCCCCCCCCCCCCCCCTCTTCCCCCCCCCCCCCTCTTCCCCCCCCCCCCTCTTTCCCCCCCCCCCTCTTCCCTCCCCCCTCTTCCCTCCCCCCTCTTCCCTCCCCCTCTTCCTTCTCCCCCTCTTCCTCCTCCCCCTCTTCCTCCTCCCCCTCTTCCTCTTCCCCCTCTTCCTCTTCCCCCCCCTCTTCCCCCCCCTCTTCCCCCTCCTCTTCCCCCTCCTCTTCCCCCCCCTCTTCCCCCTCCTCTTCCCCCTCCTCTTCCCCCTCCTCTTCCCCCTCCTCTTCCCCCCCCTCTTCCCCCTCCTCTTCCCCCCCCTCTTCCCCCCCCTCTTCCCCCTCCTCTTCCCCCTCCTCTTCCCCCTCCTCTTCCCCCTCCTCTTCCCCCTCCTCTTCCCCCTCCTCTTCCCCCCCCTCTTCCCCCTCCTCTTCCCCCCCCTCTTCCCCCTCCTCTTCCCCCTCCTCTTCCCCCTCCTCTTCCCCCTCTTCCCCCTCCTGGTGTGAATGGGCCCTAAATCTCTTAGCACCATCTTCAATAATGGGTCAGAAGGCTTACACTGCTGGTTATTTGAAGGCACTGTAGGAAAGGAGTGTGTTTGGGAAGATATTTCTATAAAAATAGCTGGGATGTGGGTGGAAATCCATGTACAGAGACTGCATTGGAAAGGGAGCATGCATGTTATCTGCATTGGTTTTAATGAAATTTTGCATACCTGAGAGCACCATGAGATAGGGGTGACAATATAATGCTTCATACACAGGCGTCACAAGGGGAGCACCCCGAGACCCTGCGATTTAGGGAGTAACTTGCAGAACAATGTAAAGTCCTTATGTAACATCTGGGCCTCCTTTAAAATTTAAATCATCCAGTGTTAGTAATTCCAAAATGTACCTGTAAGGCGAGTTCTTCAGTGTTCTTGCAGTAGTGTTTTCTTACAGTTTTTTTTTTTTTTTTTTGCAAAACTATATTTCTACGAAAGCTTATGGCTGATAAACGCTGAATAGCTGTGGGGTTTTTTTCAGACTTTTTAATCTTTTATCAGAGTTAAAACGTTTTTACAGCTGAAAAACTCCTCTTAAAACCCACTAGTTCTGTTTTTTTTTTTTCTTTCATGTCCAGAAAATGCCCCTGCTAAGAAACGTTGATAACCGCCTGTGTATGCATGGACACATAGGTAACATGCTGGGGAGGTTACTGGCTGCAGAAGAAAACATCTGAAGCCAAAAACATCCAGTGTGCATGAGGCCTTAAAGTTCGATTTAGGGCATGTTCACACCATATGCATTAGAATCTATTGGGTCCCATGCATTAAGTTCAAACCACAAAGTATGATGTGCACTACACCCACTGTTTGCCGGTCGGTCCACCGGCACTTACCCCATCTAGGCGGCGGGGATCGGGCATCCGAGGAGCAGTGGTGATTGAGGCAGTGGCTGGGTTTGGGTGTCCGTGCCTCAGCCAGCGACTCTTCTCCTCCTCGCTTCTGCCGTGCGTCTCCTCCCCTCCTCCTAGGCGTCCAATAGGATCACCTGTCCTTTTAGCCATTTGGGTGACAGGTATCAGACTCGCTTCCCGATTGGCTGGGAGGAGGATCAGTGTTGCAACAGCAAATACTCATTCGCAGTTGCAACACAACTGGGTGGGCTCCAGACGCAATGCTCTGCGTCCTGAGCCCACCCTATTTTGAAGCCTATTTGAGCCTATAGCTCTAATCAGGTGCTTAAAAAAAAAAAAACCCTGCCGCTGTATTTCATGCACCTGGTGTCCTAAAAGGGGCCGGGGGCATGGATGGGGGGCACCTGTGTGCCCACAATGGACGGGGCCGCCCCTGGTAGTTATTCTTGCCTTACCCCACCTTCTCGTCTTCTGCATTGCTGTGCGTGATGCTACCATCCTTCTGGGAAGATTCCCCAGGAATGCAGAGCAGGTGACACCTCCTAGTATGCATCGCATACTAGCACATTATGGGAAACTTGCCCTAAAACAAAGCTTTTCCAGCACCGCAATGTCAGCGTTGCTGGGGCTCCCGTCTTCACCGTCTTGCTTCTGGGGTTCGCGGGCTCTGGGCTCTGTGACTGGCCAGAGGCGCGATAACGTCACTCCCTTACATGCGCACGGGAGCCGCCATTCACAGCACAGGGCTCTGAAGGAACGGCAATCAGGAAGTTTACATCTTCTTTAAAATGATAGTTGCCTAGCTGTTTTTCTATAGTTCCTGTACTAAAAGGGAACAAACATGTTGACCGTAAAGGTAGAAATTGTGAGCTACTTACTAGTTCTTAGTCAGTAATGCAAATGTGGAAACCTTTGTCAGCTTGACAGCCAGGCAACCAGCATTTTCAGTTAGTGAAGGTATTATTATTATTATTAAAATATATATATATATATATATATATATATATATATATATATATATATATATATATATATATATATATATATAATTTTTTTTTTTTATTCAGAATGGGTATCAAGGGTCAGAATGCTAACCTTTTTTTTTTTTTTTTTTTTGTGCATTTTGATAAGCACATTGCTAGAAAGTGTTTACTGTGTTTGTTGTATAAAAATGCAGTCATGCTGTATTCTTGTACAGTGTGCAGCAACACACATGTATTATGTGAACAGCATACATAGAAAATAATTGTCTTCTCGGTGTCTTTGCATTGAGCAACACAGCTACAGTGAATGAGTCCTTACACAGGATAGCTCATCCCAATAGTGATGTCCTATTACATTAATAGGCAACAAGGAATTACAAGTTGGTTTTTTTTTTGGGGGGGGGTGAAAACCATAGCAAGTATTTTTTAGAAACATATAATATAGATAAATTAGAATGATACGTTGTAGTAATATTTTTGCTCTCTATTTGTGTTTTGCTGTTTTGGGAGAACTCAGGCTTATTTTACTCATCAGGGTGCGGTTGACAGGAACTTACATTCTCTGTGACCACAGTGGGTTTATCGTGTGTCACTCTACACAAGGCGGTCTAAGGACTGTTATGATATCCAGGCGACAAGTAAACCACGAATAATTGTGAGGTCTACTTTCTGTTATGGCCGATAGAACTCCCCAGCAGGAAGCGGAAATGGACACACCTGTGTGCTGTTTTTGGATATGAATCAAAATCTGTTCTGTTACAGTATAGAGCGGCTGGAATAAAAGCATGCACTATGAGGTGATATTTGCAAACCTTTTATTAAATGTACTAATCAGAAGGTATTTCTTTTGGGTATTTATTCATGAAAACAATGCAGTGCACAAAAACTGTATTTTTTTAAGGCCCTCTCACATCTTTGCAAAACACCACAGCTTGTGTGCATTGCAGTGCTGTTCGTTCTGATCAGAACTGCCTTGTAGAGCACTCCAACGCACATTAACCACTTGAGCTCCGGAAGAATATACCCCCTTCATGACCAGGCCATTATTTGCTATTTAGCGCTGCACTACGGTAACTGGTAATTGCGTACCCAAACAAATTTTTTTTTTGTAACACAAAGCTTTCTTTTGGTGGTTTTTGATCGCCAGTTTTTTTTTTTTTTTTTTTGCGATATAAACAAAAAGGACCGAAAATTTTTGAAAAAAAAAATATTCATTACTTTCAGCTATAAAATTTTTTTATTTTTTTTAAAGAAATTTAGATTTTTTTTTTTTTTTCTTTTATATAAATGTTGGCCAAAATGTATTCTGTTACATGTCCTTAGTTAAAAAAAAAAAAAAAAAAAGCCCTTTCACATCGATTAGGGCTCTGAGCAGAGCAGACGGATGACAGGTCCGTCTCCACTCACTGTGCTGAGACAGACCTGTCAGAGCCCTGCCCTTCTCTATGGGGAGATCGGATGAAAACGGACTGCCTGTCCGTTTTTCATCTGATCCGATCTGCCAGACGGATGAAAAATAAGGTCTCCATCCGTCTGGATTTCATGAACAGGATCGGATATTGGGTGTCAGTGGACATGTCACCGCTGACATCCGCTGCCCCATAAGAGTGAATGGAGGCTCGGATCAGGCCTGCCTGAAAAACTGACAGGCGGACCTGATCAGAAAGCCTGTTTGAAAGGGCCCTCAGTCTATGTTGATTGGTTTGCGTGAAAGTTTTTTAAAATTTTTTTTATTTTTTTTTATCGGGCCTATACTGGAATTTTACATTTTTTATTTTTATTTTTTTCTAATAATTTTTTTTTATACCACTAATGGCGATATAATGGGACTCCAATAATGTGACAGGCAATATGACAGTAGCTGATACTGGGGGTAACTGACTAACTGCCACTAACATCATCAATGACATTTGGAATCATGCACAGTGCATCTCAAAGAAGCTGCTCCTACAGGCTTTTGAGCTTTTTTTGAGCTCTCATTTTTTCTGCTTGGAAACACCCCTCCATGTTAGCCAATGTGTCCATGCACACTAGGGCTTTTTCAGGAGTTTACAGGCATATGCTCCTGTAGCGCTGGTAGATTTGCGATCTACCATCTGATAGGTAAATTTAGTAACTTGTTCGTTAGGAAGGTTAGATTTGCCTCTGTTTCAGACGTTGGCTGACGTTGCGTGTGTTTCCATACTGAGCCATGGGTGTCGCTGTTGTTGCTGGCTAGTGTTGGAAGGGCAGCGTGTCTAAGCGTATGGATGCTCTTCTGTCCCAGAAACAACTCGGTGGAGGTGGTCCTCCGAGTTGCATTCTGGGCGAGGGTATTTATGGGACAGACACCATATTTTGGGGTCCGTTTTACAGCCACCTGCTGGCCCTCCTGGCCGACAGGTATGCATTAGAGAGCTATCTCGTGGTCCTCCGTTCCGGAGGCCCACGTCGCTGTGGCGCAGGGGTGGACCCAGAAGCTTGTCTGGGGCCTACCACAGCGGCCGAGGAATGGTCCTGAGCTGTCTATCCAGAGTGAAGAAGCTGGACAACCGAGGAGATCCCAGGGGAGGACCCGTCATGGAAGGATCATGCAGCGTGCTGGTCTGGAGAGGGGCCTGGTGACTTGGTTGGAGGACGTATCCTAAAGTAATTATACAGCATAGTGTTGCCGGGTTTGGCTTAAAGGTTCAAGCACTGTGACTGATATTCAAAGCAGAAAAAATCCAATACATCCTGTGGCAGAGGATCGTACGGGTTCATCCCAAACAAGTCTGTGGCAGAGACTTTTGTTCGTGCTATGTACTGGCTGCTAGGCAAGTGAGAGAGGCCTATCCAGGCGAGCAAGGAGTGTGTCCCACCAAGGGAGTGCATTCTACTGAAATATCTAACCCCGAAGGACATTTGTCAAGAATCTTACTAAAAAAGGTATTTGAGTTTTCCCCTGTGGTTTTCCCTCTACCTCTTTCCTGCTACTTCCTTCGTTGATGGTTTAATAAAGCATTGAAAACGTACTCAAGTGTTGGTGCGTGTGTCGTCCAAAGGTAAACTCAACGGAACCCTAGACCCGGTGCCGATGAAACAGAGGGAAGGAGAGTGAAGGTAACAAGCCTGTTTAAACCAGCAGCTCCGCGGTGAGTTAGTGCTACACTCCTACAGGCAGAAAACCCCCCACCAAACTTGCATTTTTGAGAGGAGCTTTCGAGCAGTTAAAATGCCTAAGTGCCTAAAAACAAGCGAAAAAAACATGAAAAAGCACAAGGAAGCTCAAACACACAAAAAAATAGGAAAAATTAGCTGAGGGGAAGGTTTGTAAAAAAATAAAATAAAAACACTTCTGCTCAAAGAAGCTCAGTAAAAATGTGCAAAAAAAGTACAAACGTCTTCAAGCTGAAATAAAAGCTCAAATGCCTGTAAAAACAGCTTCCCTTTTTTATTTATTTATTTTTTGAGCTGCAGTGTGTTTTTCAGCTGTAAAACTCTAATGCCCTGTACACAAGGTCGGACATTGATCGGACAGTCCGACAACAAAATCCATGGATTTTTTCCAACGGATGTTGGCTGAAACTTGTCTTGCATACACACAGTTGCACAAAGTTTTCGGAAAATCCTATCGTTCTGAACGCGATGACGTAAAGCACGTATGTCGGGACTCTAAATGGGGCAGTAGCCAATAGTTTTCGTCTCTTAATTTACTCTGAGCATGCGTGGCACTTTGTGCGTCGGATTTGTGTACACACCATCGAAATTTCCTACAACGGATTTTGTTGTCGGAAAATTTTATAGCAAGCTCTCAAACTTTGTGTTTCGGAAATTCCGATGGAAAATGTGTGATGGAGCCTACACACGGTCGGAATTTCCGACAACAAGGTCCTATCACACATTTTCCATCGGAAAATCCTATCATGTGTACAGGGCATAACTGATAAAAGCTTAACGCTGGAAAACGTGGGTATTTGGCATTTATCAGCGATAATTTGAGCCATAAGCTTTTGTGGGATTATAGTTTTGCGGAAAAATGCTACTGCAAAAATGCTGCAAAACTCATTCTACAGATAATGCAACTGGCGTTTTTATAACGTCCAGTGTGCATGAGGCCTAAAACAGTGATCAGTGATAATAATATACACTGTCGCCGTACTAACGACACTGGCTGGGAAATTGGGTAACATCTAGGGCGATAAAGGGTTTAAATTTGTGCCTAACTGTGTGTAATGTGTATAAAGTGTGCTGCTTTTACTATTAGATCTTTCACTTTCTCATCCCTGCTTTTCAGGGATGAGAAACTAACAGATCTCTCTCTCTTGTTTACAGCCCAGAGCTCTGTGTTAATAATTGCACACAGCCATTCAGCAGGTCCTAGCCATGAATCATGGCAAGGACTTGATGATATGCTCCCGCTGTATACAATCACAGCTGGTGCCAGGCGGGATGCGTGCGCCCTGGACCTGGAAGTAGGCAGCGACATACAGGTACGTCGCTTTGCCTACACTGGCAGTACATTGCGCACAGGCGGACGGGAAGTGGCTACTGTGCATTGTGGTGTACTGAGGTGCTTTCGCAGTTCTTTCAAAATTAGCTGCCCTTAACACAAGTGCATGTCAGTCATTGTAACTCAAAGTTGTGACGGAACCTGACCCTCAACTTTTCATTCTGTTTTGGGTAGAGTGGCAGAGGGTTAGAGAATCTGTCAGGTTTTTATTTATGCTTGTGTTCCTATTGGAGAGCCTAGCCCTCACTTCCAGTCGGGAAATTCTAGTAATGCATGACGGGTTAGAATTTTTTTTTTTGCTTTCAGTATATCCCTGTCCCAGCGACAACCCTCTTCTGCTTTTTCTTGTATGAGTGTCACAGGATCGGGAGGTGAGACAAATTTTCCTCAGTGGGGTTCAGAAAAAAACCCATGCAGTACCCACCTTCCCTACACTGCAAATGCTTGTCCGTGGGGATGCAGGTTACTTATCTGACTCCCTACCCCAGAGCTATTCTACTCTTCTCCCCCCCCCCCCCCCCCCCCAAAACTGCAGACTTTAAGCATAGCCTCAGCACACTCAGATACAGTGCCAGGCTATTGTAGGTGGTAGAGGCGGGATTGTGACATGAGCGGAGGCTGTGGTAGGTCAGTCACACTGATAGAGGGAGCCTGCTAGAGTTGAGTAAGTAAAACATCCTCTAGACCAGGGGTCTCCATACTTTCTAAAGAAAAGGCCAGTTTACCATCAATTTTAGGGGGGCCGGACTGTGCCCAGTGGGAGTAAGCAATGCCTGATCCTTGGTATTAGGGGAAATAGCTGGTGTCAGTGGGAGGAATAGTGCCCCATTTTTGTTGTCAATTGAAGGAATTATGCCCCATTATTGGTGACAGTGGAAGGAATAGTGCCCCATGGTTGGCATCAGTGGCAGGAATAAGGAATCAAGGGCCAGATAAAGGCAAGCAAAGGGCCGCATCTGGGCGTGGGGTCCCCCTAAAATCCATACCAGACCCATATCCGAGCATTCAGCATAACAGGCCAGGAAAGGGGGTGGGGAGAGAGCAGCCCTTCCCCACAACCCTGGCGGGTGGCAGTGGGGGTCTGCAGGCAGGGCAATGTGTTTTTTATTTTTTTTTTACATTTGGCTGTCAGTGGGGAACCCCGCTGAAAGCTGATAAGTCATCAGTTAAGGACGCGCCGACCGACTTCCTGGCCTGCTCCTTAACCAGCTAATGGTAAAAACGCTGGTGGCTGCCGGCTTTAAAAATTGGCATCTGAACGGAATCTAAATCACAGCTGAATAGCTGCTTTGGAAATTTGCAGTGAAAACTGAGAGAAAATTAGCACCGGACATTTGTGCACAGGGTCATGCCACTAACGGGGCCAACAGAGGCGGCTGCCTGAGGCCTGCATTCATGATGGCAGGGTGGGGGCCGCACTGAGGGTAGAGTGTCCATACTGGGCACTCCACCCTCAGTGCAGCTCAGTAATGATCAGCATGATAAAAGCACAGGCTCGGTGTTACTGGGCTCATTGCCTGACCACTGTGCCTGTCCCACAGATGGGCACAGCAGCCAAGCTTCTTCAGTGTTTTAGAGCCTGATAAACCGTGCAGGTTTAGCGCTATTGTGCTTAGCACTGCTGGCCATTTTATCTGCCTGTGTGGCCAGGCAGAAACTTTTGTTTGGTGACACCAACAGGCTCTATGGCACTCCATGTGTGGGTACACACTCATAGCTACTGCCAACTAAGGCACCATCTTCGCTGTGGGAGGGGCAAAAATGGCCACCTCAGGCAGCATCTGCCCCAGGCACGGTCTTGGGTGTGGAAGTTTGTACAAGAACATGTACTTGTCTCACTTCATGGCTTTCTCATTCTGACATCTGCCTGTTCTTGACCAACTCATACACCAGAGGAACCCACAGCTGAAGAAGGAATGCAGTGCATACGATTAATGGACACTAGTTACTGTACAAATTCATGACCTGAATGTCACAAGCATAGCTTGCCTGCTTTTATTGGGTTGTGAATATCCAGCCTCTGTGTAGATTGGGTTTCATACAGATATACCGTGGGTGGCCGAGACCAGTATTATGGTTTGGTCAAAATTCAACAACACGTGTGTTTTCTATAACTTCTCAAACAAATGAGCGCAACTTCTGTTTTGAGTGTAAAGTCAGGAAAAAGGTTTAGCCAAGATTTGAATAAATAGCCATTTGTATTCTGACTAAAACTGAAACGATTTAGAAACGCTTGAGTCCCCCTCTGTTAACCCAGCCATCCGTTCTTTTCAAGCATATTGTACACTTTGTATTAGTCTGCAGCACATGTTGTGTGAACATTTGACTTAGTGTACTGCTAAATGTTTTCAGGCCTTTCACTCGGTATCATTGGGATGCCGGGCAACATCCTCCGATCCGGTGTGAAGGTGGAATTAGGCAGGACTTCTATCACCCAGGCAACTGGAAATTCAACTTCTGCCTTGAATTGACAAATTACTCTCAAATCCTGAATGACAAAAATGAAAGGTTTATAATTTCAACTGATGCAAATAATACATGTTTTTTTTAGTATAAAGAGCCCGGTGTTGTGGAGTTGTTTTGTCTTTAAATATATCTAAAACCAGAATGCATTGCTTTTATTAAAATGCTAGGTCTCTTAGGCCTCATTCACTCTGGAAGCGTCAGACCTGCATTTTTATACGTTGAGGACATTTCTAAAAGCCTAATTTCTCCTTCATTTAGAGAAGCTAAACAGAGGAGAATCAGTATAAATAAGGCTCAAGGCCCCATTTTTTTTTTTGTTTTGTTCATTCGTATTTATAACTTGTAGTATAGGGGCAGAATTGCATGTTTTGGACCCCAAAGACTTTTAATTGGAGCTCCTGAAAATGCATGCAAACACACATCTTCGAGAAGTTTTCAGGTTCTTCCATTATAGTTTATTGGGTCAAAAATGTTCACTTTATGTACTTTTGTTAACTTAACGCCTCAGGCGACAAAATACTTGGTGTGAATGGACTCCTTGACAATAATGGTAGTCTTCATCTTAAAGTGGTGTTCCGGCTGAAATTATACTTTTTAAATAAAAATACCCCTATAATACACAAGCTTATTGTATTCTAGTAAAGTTAGTCTGTAAACTAAGGTCTGTTTTGTTTGTTTATAGCAGTAGTTTATTTTATAAACTTACACCAGGCCGTGGCCATCTTAAGTGTGGGCAGCTGAAGCTGGTCTCGCACATGCTCAGTGCAGCACAAGCAGTGTAATAGGTTTCAGGTCAGGTTTCTATAGCAACGGCAGTGTCAGAGGAAGTTGCCACCCCTTCCCAGAAGGCATTGCAAACAGGAAATGATGCGATGGGCTACGGCCAGGGAGGAGGAAGTGAAAAATGAATACAGCAGATATACAGTAGGTGCTGAGAAAAAAAAAAAAAATCCAATTAGTTTACAGTGCACGGTTTAGTGAGGGATGCTGAAGAGTTGTAAAAGTGGGTGGAACTCCAGCCTCGGTTCACACTAGGACGACTTGTCAGGCGACCGGACCTAGTCACCTGACAAGTAGCGTCCCGTTCTGTGCAATGGAACCGTTCTAATCGGAGCGGCGCAAGTCGCTCCGACTTAGAAAAAGGTTCCTGTACTACTTTGGGGGCGACTTGCATTGACTTCTATACAGAAGTCGTTTTGCAAGTCAGCGCTGAGTCGTGTCCTGGGTCGCCTAGGCAGTTACGCTGCAAGTCGTGCTGCCTCAGTGTGAACCGATCCTTAGTGTTGCGCTACAGAAAATGTTAAGTTAATTGGGGACTAAAGCATTACCACTGACTTCTATATGCTTCAGGATGTAGGCTACTGGACAAAAAAATTGGACCTGAGGCAATTTCAAAAATACGCTGCAGGGCACAGATTATTATGATTAATATTATTATATTTATTATTCAGGATTCATATGGTACCAACAGTTTTTGTAGTGATTTACAATATAATGGGAGACAGTACAGTTGCAATACAATTCAATACAAGAGAGTTAGGATGGCCCTGCTTGTGAGAGTTTACAATCTAATAGATGTGAACAGGCTCTATCTCGGATTGGGCAAGAAGGCATTTGCTTTTCATTGTATATTCCGATCGTGTGTATGCCTCATCGGACTTTTTACGTCGAAAATTCTGCCGGACCTAGAAAGAGAACATGTTCTAAATATTTCCGATGGAACCAATTCCTATTGGGAAAACCGCTTGTCTGTATGCTGTTCCGACGTACCAAAAACAACGCATACTCTGAAGCAAGTACGAGACGGAAGCTATTGGCTACTGGCTATTAAACTTCCTTTTTCTAGTCCCGTCGTATGTCACGTTCTTGACGGTCGGACTTTGGTGTGATCGTGTGTACGCAAGACAGTTTCGGCGGAATTCCGTCGGAAAAACCTTCAGAGTTTATTCCGACGGCAAAACCGGTCATGTGTACAGGGCATTAGGCTTGCAAGTGACAGCTCTTGCTTTGTGGATTATCAGTGGAAAGGGCACCAGGACATTGATGTGATTTACGTATCTGTGCCATTCTTGTAGCTGCTCTGTTCCTTGTCATCGGCCATCGCTCCCATACTGCTTACGGAATCAGCCTGTGTACAGGCCCCACTACACATAAAAGTTAAAAATAGCAATAGTGAAGAGGAGTGAGAATATACAGTATGTGTGTCTCCAAATGTTAGCCTCCTTTGAAAGTGCATACATATTTTAGTGTGTCCTAAATGATGACCTCTGTGACCGATCTCAGCTGCGCGTGTTTGTGTATATATATACATTAGGGTACATTGAACATCTTCCTGATTGCATGGGGCCATTGAGTGGCGACATTAAATATAAATGGATGTCTGTGCACTTGTTTTTGTAACCTGAGCTGAGTGATGTCATTCTGCACTGTGCCTTGGGATCGGGGGGTTAAATTGTCTCTTGAAGATGTCTGCGAGTTACTTGTGCCGATGTTGGAAAATGAGTCTCTTTGTTTGCGACTTAGAGTAACACAAAACTTGATGTGGGCCGCTGCACAAAACCTGATGTGGGCTGCTGCATGCTGCTTCCCTTTGCTTGTTCTGGTTGCTAAGCAGCCGTCTGGAATCTATAGCACTTACAAACTCCTGAGAGAACCCAAGGCATTGAGGATTTGTAAGCATCCCTTCCCACAAAGCACAAGTGTAATTTGACATGCAAATGTATTAAGTACTTAGGCTAACATCACAAGAAGGGGGAGTCATGTCTATAAAAGCAGCTCCGTTCACAGCCTGCCGGGTGGGATTTACCTAAAAAAGGAGGCAGGGACCACTGTGCTACATGATGCTTGCACAGAAAATGGCTCACACCAACACCTTTTCCTTGTAATGTGTTGGTTATTTGCATTCCTTTGAAGTTTGTCTTCAACTATCTATGACATAACTCCAAATTAGTCTTGGTAATTAAAATAGCATTGTTAAGAATCAGGCTTGCGGTAAACCAGCCCATTTTCACATTGTCACGTGCAGTAAAAGAAATCGACAAAGCTTCCAGTGTTGAATTTAGACACCATGGTGCAGTATTCAACTTTTTTTTTCTAACAGTTTATTGGACAAGACATTTGAGCAGATTTCTTTACAATGGTTTGGAAGCAGCTCTTGGAGGTGCACCCTCGTGTGATCCTTACGTGGCTCATGAGAGCGGTTTCTGATCACCTTGCTGTGAATTGCGCAGCTAACACAGTAGTGCAGTTGCACATAAAGCTTAGGCAGTACATAGGAATCGAAGACACTAGCATCAGAGATATCCCTGACAGCTGCAGCCTCAATGATGTTTCTGATCACAAGCTTCTTGATAGCGTTGTCCTTTTGGGGCACAGCTGGTGCATCAGATAGGCTGGACATGCCCACGTCCCTTCTTGGCACGTCCATTGCTACTACTTTTCTTTGTCATCTTGGACTCAAAGGCTGCAAAGATGGTGCAGTCAACTTTATAGTCCAGTGCAGTTCAGATCACAAGGCCCTAACCTTGGTTAAATATAAAAATCTCAGATAGAAAAGCTTTTATGTATGTTTTAAAATGGTATGCTAATGTATTGTGTTGTGTGTTTTTTTTTTTTTTTTTTTGTTTTTTTGTTTTTTTTTAGCTGGTAGTAATATGGGAATTCTATCTTTTTTTTATATTAGTTGCCTGTAGTCCCTTGCATAGCAGGATTTGGAAAGCGTAGGACTACATTGTAAGCCAATCGGGCTTTACTATATTGCACAGCACTACTAGTGTCGACACCAGTGCAGCAAAACCCTCCTGCAAACTTAAGATGCCGACACCTTTTTTTTTTTTTTTCCTTGCCCCCCGCCTCCATTCTTACCTAGACGAAAATGGCTTCAGCCCTTCTACAGCAGCCATCTTGGATATCTATATCAGATATCCAAAAGAGGCTTTGCCTTAAGTGCTGGATTACCAAATAGGCAGAGTAGACAGTGATCTATGGCCCCCACGACAACATATCCAAATAATATTGATTTTATCTTGAAACAAAATTACAGTAAAGATTTCTGCATTTTTTTTTTTTTTTTTTTATAAAAGATAGAGAAAAAAAATCAGCTCCTAGAAACAAAAACTTTACATTAACCACCTCAATACAGGGCACTTACACCCCCTTCCTGCCCAGGCCATTTTTCAGCCCTCAGTGCTGTCACATTTTGAATGACAATTGCACGGTCATGCTACACTGTAACCATGTGAACTTTGTATCATTTTCTTCACACAAATAGAGCTTTCTTTTGGTGGTATTTAATCACTTCTGAGTTGTGGTGTGTGTTTGTTTTTTTTAATACAAAGGCTGAAAATTAAAAAAAAAAAAAAGTTTTTCTTAGTTTCTGTCCAGTAAATTTTGTAAATAAGTCATTTTTTTCTCCTTCACTGATGTGCGCTGCTGAGGCTGCACTGATAGGCTGCACTGATGAGTTGGCACTTATGGGCACTGATGAGGAGGCACGAATATGCCTCGCTTATGGGCACTGATATGTGGCACTGATGAGCACTGATAGGCGGCACTGGTGGGCACAGATAGGCGGCACTGGTGGCATTGATGGGCAGAAGTGATGAGCGGCACTGATAGCCAGCACTGACTGGCATCACTAATGGCCACTGATTGTTGGCAGTGGTGGGCACTCATTACTGGCACTGGTGGACACTTAATTGTAATCAGGTCACTGATTGCATACCTAGATGTCCCCCTGTAAAGAGATGCCACTGATTGGCTCTCCTCTCCTCACACTCTGTCAGTGTGAGGCGAGGAGTGCCGATTACTTGTATCTCCGTGTTTACATGTGACCGGCTGTGATTAGACACAGCCGATCACATGGTTAAAGAGCCATGGATCTTTACAGAGATCAGGGTTGCACCGTGTCCTAGCAACATGGTGCAGTTGTTCTGGGAAACCATCAAATGGCGTCCACCCAGAACGAGAGCCGCACCGCCCAGTCGTAATTTGACGGTGGGCGGGCGGCAAGTGGTTAAAGACTCTATAGAGAATATTCTGTAGGTTGATATTGGGCACATTACAATAATAAAGTACATAAACCATAGATATTGGGATCACATTAGTTTGTCTCTTAAAGCTGTTGGAAACCCTGCTTGGTAATTTTTACCTTCAGGTAAGCCTATAATAAGGCTTACCTGTAGGTAAAATGAATATCTCCTAAACGTGCACGGTTTAGGAGATATTTGCCCTGCATGCAGCCAGTGACATCGCTGGCACATTTGCTCTGAAGGTCTTCAGAGCTTCGTGCCGGAACCGCTGGAGTGACTTCTTGCGGCTCTGGCCAATCGCAGTGCTGGAGCTTATGAACCCAGAAGAAAGAGTGGGAACATGTCGGCCCTCTCAGTGGTGACTTTACAGTGCTGGAGGGCTTCGTTCAAAGGTGAGCGTTGCATACTAGCACATTATGCCATTGCCTTTGCAGGTGTTTTTTTTTTATTTACATCTGCGGTTTACAATTGCTTTTAAAAGCTGTCAATTTTGGTGCAATCTACGTATGTGTAATGTACAGTAGTTATGGTCCTCTCTATCTAGTGTCCGACGTGCATGCTACTTGGTTAAGTGTTAACCAAGACTACTAGAGCACGCACAGGAGTAACCTCCAGAAACCTGCAAGGGGGCCCCAACTGCCTGGGGGCCTCCATAGAGCTTAATCTGGCAATGTTTGGTTTCTATACAGCAGCTAAAAAGGGAAGGACCCAGCGGTGCATTATAAGGGGCTCACTTCTAGGAAACGGATGAGAAACTCAGCCCCCAATAACGAAAGTTATTCAACAGGTTACAGCAGGATATAGCTGGGATCACCAGGCGTATGAGTATGTTACTTGAGCATAACCCAAGTAAAAAGTAAAAGTGGGTAAAATGCAGAGGGTGAAGTTCTTTCCTGTACTAGGGAATTTACTCTTCCTGGAGTAATCAAGTTCAAAGGCAGGTACCTTCTGAGTGCTTAAAAAAAATTGCTTCTGGACAGTAAAAAAACTGCGAGCTAGCTTATACTTGTTTTTCTATATCTGCAATTATCTTTTATTCTGTCCATGCATTTGCCATCACTGGAAAATGATGCAAATTCATGATTAAGAATCTGATGGTAACAAGCCCTTTGTGTCTGTCTCTGTGATCAGTACACATGGACCGGGCAGTGTTTTAATAACTTCCTTATTAATCAGAATGTACATTTTAGAACTTTTGGTTTCATTGTTTCATTGACATAGCCCTAATTTTTGCTTGTATTTTATATCACACTCAGAAAAGCCTCTTCTTTATCTTGGTGTATTTAGAAAAATTCTTTGTCAGAATGTGCTTGGTGAATGAAAGCATTAATTTTCTTTGGAAATTATGCTCTAATCGGGCTGAGTTAATTTAACAGATATTGAAAAGATCACCATTCCTAATATATTCTTTCTAACTCCTGATAGACGGAATCAGACATGCAAGAGATCCTCAGACCATTTCCCATGGCTCTGGACTATGGAGGCTATTCATGAAGCCCCTTTGTAAATTCAGCATTAATTGCCACCCAACTCAATGGTTGTTAAAGCTGGATCAGGTTGCATTATCCTGAATAGACCTTTTTGAATCATTGCAAAATCTCCAAAATACATTTTGTAGCTACTTGCTGATGTCTCATTGTGTCATTCAGGCACATTATTCATTCCATACATTGCTTTAGTTGGTTCATGTACATCCAAATGAAAAGACTTTAGCTGTTTCTATAGCAAACCAATGCTTGTATTACGCTACTGGTGTGTATATTAAAGTGCTAAGTTATTCCCTTAATTTAAATGTAAAAATGATTGGTATTTTCAATGCCATAAGTGCCATAGAGCACATTTTCCATAAAACAAGTTTAGATATCCACAATACCAAATTCCTTTCTGCACACGCCCATCAAATGCTATGCGATTACATAGACTGCATGCCCACAAGAATTTTTGTTTAACAGCTGTTACTGACATCTGATGTTTTAATTGTCATGTTCAGCAATGGATCATTGAAATCAGTTTGCAAGACAACTGCATTTTGGGATCTTTTCGTTTTGAAGCTCTGCAGACGTGTAATCGGATGCCGCTAAATGTTTTGCGCTTGCTGCATTATTTGTGCCCTGCAAGAAAATGCCATGGCAGATTGCACTTCAATAGACTGAATAATTTATAGGTAGCACTATCAAAACAATGGCACGGTGGTAGCTTTAATGCCTGCCTAATTATGGAACGAACGAGGGAGCATTATCTGGCATTTTCCACCGAATTAACAAAACAAGATAGCTCAGAGAAAAAAAAAAATCCTGGGCCTCTGTGTAGCAGACATGATCTCAGTATAATTTAATGTGCCCGAAGATCAGGGGTGAGAATGGACAGGATGTTTGTTTAAAACTATTGAGAGCTTTTCATGGATTTAGGGACGCATTAGTGTGTGGAACGCTTGATGCCTTTTGGTGTCATAATGAAATACAGATAACATGCAGTCCAATCCCACTGAAAAGCCCATCCTTTATCCATTTACAAAGATAGTGGTTGCATTAATCAGCAATGCCATACATTGTTCTATAACTTCTGCAAGATATAGTATGTTAAAGCAGGGAGTTTATTGACTTGTCCACCACATTAGGGTCTCATTCATACCAGTATGCTGCAGTAACACTTTGTTACCAATGCTATATGCGTATTGCTGTGGTGTGATCCATTGTGAATAGCAGTCCCAACACGCCTTCCCAATGTGCCTGCATGCAATGCACTACTATGTGTTGTGGTGTGCTACAATACAAAAATTACTGCAGGCTTGTCTTAGGCCCATTCAAATGAATTGGCTGTTTTATAGCTGAACTACGAGGAACTGACAAAAATCCCCTTCTAGTGGGGCTCCCCCTGCACTTTGAGGGTTAAATGGCTGTTTATGTCTAGGGTATCAGAAAAAAGGGACTTTTCACTTACCCGATCCCTTCCACCCACTGGCTGCTTCTTCCATGGAACCATTCCCCCAAAGCCTCTTCTCTTCGGTGCTCTGGCCAGCTATGACGTCACCACGTACAATGTCGTTGTAAGTGAGACCACTGAAAACATACCCACAACCTGGAGCATCAGAGTGAAGAGGTGAACACTGGCTGCCGGGGAGATATATGGTAAGTAAAACTGTCATTTTCCTGGGACCATAGGCATAAACGGTTATGTAACCCTTGCAGTGGGGTGAAGCCCCACTGCAAGGTTATTTTTGTGAGTTCTCCATAGTTCAGCTTTACAATAATGCTTGTGTTTGTTCAATGCACAGCAACGGTTCTGTGTGGTGTGAATGGGCCCTGACAAGATAGATACTCCTCGTTTAACTACTTACCTGTTTAATGACCGCTCGGACTTACGACCAGCTCTCCCAACCCGAGCTATGCACTGTACATCATTGTATTGTACAGTACAGAATTTTTGTAGTTTATATTTGTTTTTTGTAACTTATGCAAATTAAAGATGTTATTGAGTTGGAGTTTTGTATTTAGACATTTTTTTTTTCAGAATACATTACAATAGTTAAAAATGCTTGAAGTATTGATTACTTTTGGCTGCTTATTTAACGACCAATTCATTTAACAACCTGGTCGCTGGAACGGAACCTGGTTGTTAAGTGAGGAGAGCCTGTACTGTAAAACGTATTTAAATGGACGAAGCAAGGCTAGGTGATTGAGCAGTAATGTGTGCCTATTTAAGCATTGCATTTTACTATATGAGCAATTCTTAGTGCCAATGGCACTACAGCTATGGGTTTAAACTGGATCCCTGCACGTGGGCATGTATTATCTCACACAGAGATTTGGCTTACCTATGGAGAACAGAAAGAGTACAACATCATATCTACACTGAAAATGATAATGCCTATTGATCTGATTGGTCTATGAGAAGTTCTTAGTAGGTCCTGGAGCTTCAGTTGTGAGTTTTGAGATGAACACATGTCTTGGCATCCGTAAATGGCCAGCTCTGTTGTACAGGTCTAGATGGAATTAGATGAGCATTTTATTACTTTTCTTTTCAGTCCTGCTAAGGCCCCTTTCACACTTGTATGACTTGTCCTGCGACTTGGGACTGCAAAGTCGCATGACAAATCGTTCCCCATGATTTCCAATGACAACCATTCTTATTAGTACGACTTCAAGTCGTGCCGACTTCAAAGTAGTCCCTGCACTACCTTGGTCCGACTTTGATTCTACTTCAGCCCATTGAATATCACTGAAGTCGGATCGCCGTCTTAACTGATGCAACGGCATGAGTTCCCCCTCCAAGACCCTTATCCGAGCACACAGCCCGTCAGGTCAGGAAAGGGGATGGGGACAAGCGAGCGCCCCCCCCCCCCCCCCCCCCCTCCTGAACCGTACCAGGTCGCATGCCCTCAACATGGGGGGGTGGGTTGCTTTGGGGCAGGGGGGCCTTGCGCCCCCCTCCCCAAAGCACCTTGTCCCCCATGTTGATGAGGACAAGGGCCTCTTCCCGACAACCCTGGCTGTTGGTTGTTGGGGTCTGCGGGTGGAGAGCTTATCAGAATCTGGAAGCCTCCTTTAACAAGGGGGGGGCCCCCAGATCCTGGCCCCCCCACTCTATGTGAATGGATATCGGGTACATTGTACCCCTACCCATTCACCTAAAAAAAAAAAAGTGTCAAAAATAAAACGTAGTACACAGGTTTTTAAAGTAATTTATTAAGGCAGCTACGGCATCCCTTCCGATTTTTCTTCTCCCCTCTTCAGGTCTTCTCTGCTCTCAGCTGATGTCTTCTAGCCCTCTCTGGTTCTTCTCCCTCATCTCCCCACCCGCAGACCCCCGACGGCCAGGGTTGTCAGGAAGGGGCCCTAGTCATCATCAACATGGGGGCAAGATGCTTTGGGGTGGGGGAGATGCCCCCCCCCATGTTGAGGTCATGCAGCCTGGTACAGTTCAGGAGGAGGGAGGGTGCTCACTCGTCCCCACCCCCTTTCCTGACCTGCTGGGCTATTTGCTTGGATAAGGATATGGTATGGATTTTGGGGAGGTCCCCCACGCCTTTTTTCAGCATGTGGGTTCCCCTTAAAATCCATACTGAACTGAAGGGCCTGGTATCCTCTCCGAGGGGGAACCCTTGACTTTTTTTTTTTTTACATTGGGCATGGAGTTCCCCATAAAGATTCATACCAGACAGTGCCTGGTATTGTCGGGATCAAAGTCGGATCCCTGTTCATTAAATTCGGACTTCAAGTCGCAGGGCAAAGTCGGATGCACAGTCGTACGACTGTCGTGTCTTACCAGTGTTAGATAGCAAATGTCACCAGTGCTAAAACGTGGATAAGAAGGGTTCACAGTTGGTAATGTGGGGTCTGGACTAAGTGCAGCCCCTTTCACACTGGTGTTGTACCAGTGTGAACGGGACCTAAATCAATACAAAATGACCTCCTGAACCTAACTGCTTTTAGGATAACTTTGTTTTTTTGTTTTTCAAACATCCTGCCTCATTATCTCAGCCTACATTATGTGAATACTTTAGGGGCATATTTATATGTGATAAGGTTTCATAGCAAAACCCTTTCTAGGGCCCTCTTTCTCTTTAATCGACAAATTATAGACAGTTCCTTTATAGAGGTTCCCAAATTATATAAATGTTCAAGATATCTAAACTTGCTTTTTTTGTCCCCCTGCATGTGGCTGCACATTATGTGCTATGGCTATAGCATTGCTCTCCATATTAGTTAAATAAATATAAATAAGGTTCTCTGCATACCTCACTGCAAACTGTACCATCTACTATTTGGTGGAAACTTGTGCATGCATTATCATTATTTTCTGTGCACTAAGTATAAGTAGGAAGGTTCTTCCTGCTATAGTAAATGATCAGTTCAATTGTTGTAATAAAAGAAAAACTGCTGGGAGAAACCATAAGCCAATCACATTGGCAGGAAATTACATTTCTTGAAAAATGTTTAATTGAATGTGTTTAAGTGATAGTAATTTTGTTTTATTAATGTGTTCATATTGTTGTTCAGTTTGCCTAGCACGTTTACCACTGTACATCTCCCACCCTTACCTTGTATTACTGACACTGAAGAGCCAAAGTTGACATGAGTTTTCCATTAGCTGCCACTTTCCCTCTACACATAAAGGAACATCTGCAGGGAATGACCTCATCATATATAATGGTTTACACTCCTGGTCACATTCATGATTACTCATAATGGCTTATTTAATGTTATCCTAAAATTCAGCCTTAAAGGGCCTTTTAAAATGTGGGCATTTTAATAAATTGGCTCATGCAGAAGAGATAACCTGCATGGAGAAACACATTAAAGTATTATTTATAACTTTAATGTTTCTGTAACCCTATTAAAGAAATAACCAACACGCATTTTATCACCTTGTCTGCAATGCTAGATGCCAAAACAATGGTGCCTGAATGTCAAATATCTAATTTTTGTACAGGTGTGGATATATTTACTTATGTAGTTAATAGCATTCGCTTTTCTTTCTCCTAATGCACGGTTCCCCAAAGTAGTCAACATTGGCCCCCAAGGAATGATGGGACTATCCAAGGGGTTGATAAAACTGCTGGGGGTCAAAAGAAGGTCAGTAGAAGTCCGGGTGGCAACAAGTAGTAGATTAAATGTTGGAAGGGTAATTTATCTGTTAAAATCTCTGTAGAGTTCCATGCCAGTCCCTAGTCCTAAATATGTTAGGTGACTAGCGATGAGATAGTGTTACCCAGGATTGTATAATCCGCTACAAGCAAGAGCAGTCATAGAATGCCTCTTTGTTAGCTGTGTGTTGTTACTGGCCTTGCATACAAGTATGCTTTGCATTGTTTGTCCTGTAACTGTCCATCCTTTGCACATCATCGGTAAGGGTTGTGGATGTTAGCTGTGGAAAATTCCGATGCCTACTGATTGCAGACCTGCTCACTGTACTATACTATGGACACACTCTGAGTGGTGTCCTTCGCCGCCATTAATCCTCATAGCAGAGCCTCCTATCCCTTGACACATGGGAGGTCTTAGTTTAGTGGTCAGTAAAGCTCGTTCTTGAACTAAAACAAAGAGGAGATGTTCCATGTGGCAACCAATCTCTTTCCTTAGAAACTGGCTCTTTGAGTCCAATCATACAGGGCTCTTCTACATCCTGCCCCTGTGTTTATGTAGGTTCTGCTTGTAGTCAGGCTTGCTGAAAGAAGGAACTGAAATCAGTTAAAAAATGTATAGTCAAGACTATGACATAATGCCTGATTAATCAGGCCTGTTGAAATTGGGGCCTGGTGAATGATGGAAACGTACCACATGCCCCTGTGTAAAGGCTGTTTGAATTTACTTTTAGTATGTTTCGTCATTTTTGTATGTACACTGGAGTGGTTCTGTAAAATCTCAATGGTGTTGTGGATTAACAAATAATCTGAAATATTCTTCTGGATTGGTAACACACCCGAAGACAAGTGATCTCACAGAAACTATGCGGCCTTGATTGCTTTATTAAATTATTGAGCATTGGCCTCTTTAATTTAGTTTTGGTTTTATTGGCTTTAACTCAAAATGAGGAAAAAATGGTTTCACCCTAACATCACATACATGTTTTTTTGTCAACTTGGTAGCACACCGATCATTTTACAAAATTTTGGAAGTCAAGGGCACGCCTCAATGGGAGAAGCATCTTTGTAATAATTGACATAGTGACCATAAACAGCTGTAAAGAAGCCGCTCTCAAGTGTTTTGGACATCAAAAATAGATGTGCGCTTGAAAACGTGACAGGGTAGTACAACTTTAAACAGCAAGCAGCTGCATGTAAGTGAGACTCTGAAAGTTCTCTGAGTACAGATGACACCGGATTCAGGCTGAGATCCAGCCCCCCTCTCTTTCCCCCTCCTTTCTCTCCCTTTCTCTCTGTGAACATAGTAGCTGCTGCTAGCAGTGTGGGTTATACCAGCTAGTGACTGAAGACAAGCTGCTGACTGATCTCTTTTTTTGGCACTGAAGCCCGAGCATGTTGGAAGTATAATCAGATACAATGGCTCCAGACCGGTAGGAATGAAGCTTTGTTGATGAGTGCAAAACTACAGATCTAAACAGCGGTATCAACCCTTTCCCAACACTCTGAAGGTAAGGAGATACCCGCTGACTTGTGAAAATGTGTCCTAGTCAGACACAAGGCTATGGTTACCCTTTTGTTTGTAACGTCATATGTATGTGATGGCTATGGTCATAGGGAGTGCTTGTGTCCGTGATGCTGATTTCATATGGGAAGATATGTTGGGTGTGTAGAGGTCAGAAATTGCTGCTGAAACAGAGGAAACATGATTTGTTCAGCAAGTTGATTTATGGTACCCTAGAGGAAATCAAAGCATCACAACCCAATCTTCACGTTCATCACTGATTTTATATATATATATATATATATATATATATATATATATATATATATATATATATATATATATATATATATATATATATATTATAGAAGATTATAAATGAGCTGTGCCCTAACGCAGTTTAAATGAATAGGTGTGTGTATATCTAAGAGATAAGATTGTGGTCTTGGAATAAAGGTTTGTATTTTTTGGTATGGCAATCGCCATTATTTTCTGCAATTGCCTTTTTATTATGTTCACACATGCCCGACACGTAAAAAGTTTTGCTGCCGTGACGTATGTTATTATAACAGCCATGGATAGCTGGCGCCAAGGATGTACATTCTTTCATCAGGCTACATATACATTTTTTTTTTTTTTTTTGTGTTCATATGCAGGTTTGTTCTATTATACTATTACCAAGTCACATTACAAGCCTGGGAAGTGTTTCTGCAAATCTATATACACATTTTTAATTCTAGCAGTTGACATCTAAACTGATTTCCATTCTGTCCATCTGAATAAAGATGCTGTTGACAGGATGACTTAAGGCAGAATGGTATCTGAGCACCACAAACCGAAAACACTATTAGGCCTCTTTTCACACTAGCGGACTGATCTGGTCCGCCTGTCAGGTTTTCAGGGGGACCCGATCGGGTCCTCCAGTCTTCTCTATAGAGTGGCGGACATGTGCGCATCTGATGCGCAAAAAACAGACGTCTGGCGGATCGGAATAGCAGTGGGCTTTAAATGGACAGGCAGTCCGCTTATATCTAACTGCCCATAGAGGAGAGCAGGCTGTGTCTATGTTTTTCTGCATACACAAACCAGCCATCCGCCTGCTCGGCTGGAATCGGCGGACAGATTCCCTGCTGAGCAGGCGGACTCCAATTGAGCCCGCCCAGTGTGGAAAGGACCTTTAAATTCATTTTTAATATTGAAAGCAGACCCACCTATCCAGCAATGTCTCATGCTTTATTTTGTCGAGAAATCACTTTGAAAACCCCCTCTCTCTCCCTTGCATTTCTAGCCATGGCCATTTGAGTGAGGGCAGATGATTCCTCTAGCACGGGGGGTCAGCAACCTACAGATCGCGATCTACCAGTAGATTGCGGACAGGTGCCTGGTAGATCGTGGTCTGGGTTTGCTGACCCGCCATTTCAGTTTATCAAACAGAGTGCAATGCAGAGGGACTGCTTGTAAAGTTGGAGCTGTAGTAGAGAGTAAGAGCCACATGAGCCAGAGCCTCCTCTGTAGTGCTGGCTACTGTCCTATGCAGAGTGATACCAACTGCACTCCACCTCTTATCCCAGCTAGCGGTCTCCAGAGTGGTGCCAGCAGCAGGAAAAAAGATCTTCAGGTCAGTGTAAAGCAATACACTGGGCATAATAGTATAGGGCTGCTTTTACACTGATGCATTGCCGAATGCCACAAAAGGCTCATTCACAAGTGCAGTAGGCACTGCTGCTCTTCTGGAAAGCGATCCGAGTGTGTTTGACAGGTGGTGGGGAAGTGATATGTTGCCTCCTCACCATCTGAATTAAACCTATAATTGCCGTGCAATGCATGCGATTGCGACACGGTAGTACGGCAATTAGAAGTTTAAATCAGGTGTCAGGAGGCGACACTTTTTCCAGTGATCTTTGACTTCTTCCGTGTTGTTAAGGTAGATCTCCACCTCTTTAAGGGTGCCTACATCTGCTCTAGCATTTACATCCTGGAATCCATCTGCCCTTAGCTCAGGCATGCATTCAGGAGAACATGCTAAGTTGAGAAAACCCCTCCTCCAAATGAAAGAAAAAAAGGCCCACGAATAGACCCATGAGATGTTATGTATAACATAATTTTTGACCTAGGCCAGAGACCAGGAAGCAACTGAAGAAATGTTTGAAAAAAAAAAACCAAGTGAATAGAATATACTTTGCTATCTATTTACTAATGCTAGCAACATAAGGATTACAAATAGTTAATGTTGATTGAGAGTAAAGTCTCACTTTAATTTAAAGGCCTAGCTAGTTATGCACTCACACACATCACATGATTGACCTATGTTATTCAACTGTATTATTTTTTTTTTATCACTGATTTTTAAAATGTTTATAGCTAAATGAAAAACAATTGCAATTTTATATTTATTAAAAATTCATGTGTTTTAATTCTGTCTCTTACATCTCATTGCTGCTGATCTCCTGTAGCTATTTGTCTACATGTATACGCTCCAGTGATTTCTTGATGACATTTCTATGTGGGTGACAACAGTTAACCATGTTAACTTGTGACAGGTTATACAAAGGGCCAAAGCAAGGAGCTAAGGATCCAAAAAACATTTGATATTGGTATTCTTTCAGCAAGACAATGTAAAACTGCTATTATCCAACTTATTTTGGGGCTTCAACTGGTATCCCCCTTTTTTAGGCTTGCAAAATTAACAAGATATTGATAGAAAAATTATTGTAAAAAGGTTTGCCATAAAAACTCAAATTTTGTGACAAATGTTATTCTTCAACCATATATGTAGCAATTGCGTGTTTGCTTTGTAACCCTGAACAAGACGTTACCTTTTAAACCTCTGGAATGTGTTGGCTGTTTTACATGGTCTTGCTGAACAAACACTAATATTAAAAGTTTTGGAGACTCAGCTTATTGGTCTGGCTCTCTTTCATGACTTTGTATACGTAACTTCCAACCTTGGTGTCCCCCATGTATAGGAACGATCTGGCTGCGTCTACGGCCAGCCTCACAGGAGTTATTGCACCCCATATGGATTTGTTTGTTTGATCTTCTCTAGTATTGATGAGTCAAATCCAGGGCCTGCCACTTATGACAGGATGACAATGTAAGAGCACAGTGGGAAGACATGGACAGACTGCCACCCAATATCAGTAAAGACTTTCATGGTAGCATTACCAGGAATTATGTAAATGAAAGCTACATTTAGAAAGAATATTTAGAAAGTATTGAAACTACATTGTTAAAACCTATATGAGATTATGGTGGTTGAGTTTATATCAATAAAGATTACTTTATAGAAGCATAAGGCCCATAAAGACATGGATGAGTGAGTTTGGGGTGGAGGAACTTGACTGGCCTTCAGAGTCCTGACCTCAACCCAATAGAACACCTTTGGAATGAATTAGAGCGGAGACTGCGAGCCAGGCCTTCTTGTCCACACCAGTGCCTGACCCCACAAATGCTCTTCTGGATGTATAGTCAAACATTCCCATAGACACAGACCTAAACTTTGTGGACAGCCTTCCCAGAAGAGTTGAAGCTGTTGTAGGCCGACTCAATATTGAACCCTACGGATTAAGACTGGGATGACATTAAAGTTCATGTGCGTGTAAAGGCAGGAGTCCCATAAGTTTTGGTAATACAGTGTACCTTGACATTGTGAATTTTATCATAGAACACGTTCAAAAGTGTGACAATGGCCAAATCAAGTTTTTCCAAAGCATGTGCAAGTGGTACAATCACTGCTCTCTAAATACAGGGTACGTAGCATTTTTAAAAGCAAAATCGTGTTTACTAGATATTACATTTTTTTTTACATGCCAATTTCCATACATTCATGATGCTTGAATAGTACTTAATTCATACGCCTACAGAATTTTTACCATGTAAACCCTTGGAGCACCTGTAGCCGCCTTTCAGCAGGTGACTCATCTGTAACAAGCTTGAGCTGTCAAGGACCATTTCTACTGTAAAGTCAAGTTCAATGTAAGTGACCTATATATGCAGGAAAAAATAAAAGAATGAAAGCGCAATTGCTGTAACAAATGTTGCATTTTCTTTCATTTGACACAAAGTAGAGTTACTCAGCAGCTTGTCAGATTTCAGTATACTCAATTCAGTGAAAAATTATTTCTGATTGGTTACTATCAATTGTTGCACTTTGTCATTAGCGCTTGACCTTATTGAATACACCGTAGAACAGATTTTTGCCAAATTTCCTAGATATGAAAGATAGAAGGCCTCAAACCTTTAAGTTATATTCCAAGAGTGGTCAATATAGCAACATATTAGGATTTTATTTTGATACCCAATGTGGCAAAGGTAAAAGTATGAAAAAAAAAAACAAGTTTCCTTCAACATTCAGTCAACTTCTGCACTATGCTGCAACTGCCACATTTGCATTTAGTGATATACTCCATACGCACATGTACAGGTCAACACTGAAGCAAAACCGATTGGTGAGTACACAATACGGCCATGTACGACCAATTAATTTGTATTGGTGGCTGTGCCCACTACCTGCGGCTCCCTGGGTACGGAAAAGCACCAGGGATTTTATGCTTGAGAAGCTAATAGTCATTCGTGTGCATGAGGCCCAACAATGCCTGTATGGATTCCAATATACAAAGGGGATCAAACAATAGATAAGAATGCAAATATATTTGCAAGTTAATAAAAAGGCTCCCCATTATATCACTTCATTTTGTAGAATAACATTTTGGTGGTTTTGGGAATTGATTGTGTTCATTTAAACTGGATATCTTGCCAGGGCTGGACAGATGCACAGGCAGGAGAGGCATCAGCCTCAGGTGCACAGCTAAGGCATTAGTCTTGCTGCATCTTCAGATTACAGTGGAAGAACTGTTCACTGAATGTAATCTGTGGTGCTCAGCTCCCAGTTTAACTGCCAGGCCCAGCTGCGTCTACCAGTAGCACAGACTCAAATGTTTGTGCAAAGGAAGCCTGCAAACAGTGGTTGCAGGATTCATTCATAAACACATTGTGACAAAAAAGTTTAATGGATCTTGGTTTTCAAAATATATAGAATGGGCACTGTGTAGCCCTGCAGGTTGGACTGTAAAGAGAGGGGGATGTGCTCTGTAGTCTAGCTGAGGAAATTCCAGGTAGCACTGATAACGATGGAATTTTAGTGCAGCAGAGGCAGTATTGTCTGCTCATTGGATGAACTTGCTAGATTCAGATGAACTCACTGATTTTTCTTTAATGTATACTTTTTAAAGAGGAAAAAGTGAGGGGAAGTGTGCTTAAATTTCAAAGTACTGAATATTTTTTATTTGTGTGTGTGTATGTATGTATGTATGTGTGTGTGTGTGTGTATATGTGTATATATGTATATATATATATATATATATATATATATATATATATATATATATATATATATATATATATATATATATATATATATATATATATATATATATATATATATATATATATATATATATAAAATCTATCTCATTTAGGCGATCCCTGAAAACCTTCCTCTTCAGAGAACCCTATCCTGCTCCATCTAACAACTGCACTATTTTCTCTATTAGCTCATCCCCCACAGCTATTACCCTTTTGTATAACTTTGCCCTCCCTCCTAGATTGTAAGCTCTAACAAGCAGGGCTCTGATTCCCACCTGAATTGAATTGTATTGTAATTGTACTGTCTGCCCTAATGTTGTAAAGCGCTGCGTAAAAACTGTTGGCGCTATATAAAGCCTTCATTTACTTATATCTATCTATCTATCTATCTATCTAGATATATTATACCAAAAGTTATGGGACTCCTGCCTTTACACATGAACTTTTAATGGCATCCCAGTCTTAGTCCGTAGGGTTCAATATTGAGTTGGCCCACCCTTTGCAGCTATAACAGCTTCAACTCTTCTGGGAAGGCTGTCCACAAGGTTTAGAAGTGTCTATAGGAATGCTTGACCATTCTTCTAGAAGCACATTTTGTGAAGTCAGGCACTGACGTCAAGGCCAGTCAAGTTCATCCACTTGACTAGCTTGCACAGAGTCCTGACCTCAACCCGATAGAACAGCTTCTCGTCCACATCAGTGCCCGACTTCACAAATGTGCTTCTGGAAGAATGGTCAAACATTCCCATAGACACACTCCTAAACCTTGTGGACAGCCTTCCCAGAAGAGCTGAACCCTGCATTTTTATGAGGCACCGTCACCCATTCAAATGAATAGGCTGCTGTGCCCACGCAAAATGCGGCTGGCAGAGTCGCACAAGTGTGAAGCTAGTTTTCCACTCACTAAATCTGTGTCTGCCTAGATATTTCTGAATAGAGCCTGTGACAATGCAGTTCGTGGTTTCACATTAACTTTTGTAGAGCGGTGTCAATTTGATTGTTCCCTTTTTCAAAGGACAATTTTATGTTTAGTGAAGTTGTCCTTTAAATAACCCCCCCCCCCCCCCAAACTTAATGTAGCCCGTTTAGGTAAATGCCTTCATCCCTGCTGTTCTTCAATGTGTGGCCTTATTCAGGACCTTGTCTAGTACGCACGTGTGCCATGGACCTCATTCATTGCTATTGATGGTCTGTACTCTGCTGGATGACTGAGAGTTGTCAGGAGTACAAATCATCCATGGGAATGAATGGGGTTATGGCACATGTGGACATTAGACAGAGGATCTGGCTGGGATGTTTTGGATGCCATGCCATGGACTGTTAAAAAAAAAAAATAAGTACAAACCAGTTTCAAAATGACACCTCACAATTGTTTTCCAGAGGACCCCCAGATCCTCAAATACTGATCTGCACTGAGTGACCATCTCTCATGATTTCCAGCCCTGCCTATCCCATTACTGGATGGGGTGCCTCACTAACCAATTGTGATGTTCAGATGAGAGGAGCAGGGATGTAGAGATGAGAAACAAGAAGCTGGTTACATTCAGGAATCCACAATCAGTCTAGATTTAAAGCCCAGTAAATCCATAGAAAACAGCATTAGAGGGACAGATTTATGGTAAGCCCCCCCTTAGCTGCTCCAGTGTAGCACTGTGACAACATGGAACCAGTGTTTTAAGAGGTAATCTTTTGTGATGATGATGTTCACAGTGATGAATCTGTGGCAGATGTTTGCATAACTGTCACAGCCTGCTGCCCAGGATTTCTAAAGCAGGACCAGACACCCGTCCTTTGATAAGTAAGATGTAGCCAGATCTGTGCTGGATAAGACACTGATACTGTAGAAACTTGCTTGATAAATCCCCCTCTTTGAATCCTGAGCGGCTTATCTTTCTGGGGTTGGGAAAGGCTTGAGCTCTGATTGTTCGGCTGCTGACACCCACACTGACCTCTATTACAATACACATTTTTTTTTATGCTTTCTACTTGTGCTGGTTCCAACTACCACACATGTACATATTATCAGATCCTTCAAGAAAGCCAAGAGGAACACAGAGCTGCCATTTTTGACCTCTCCCTCTGAAAATGCTTGTTTCCTGGCTGTCATGTTAACTTGTAGTAGGAAGATCAAGATTTGAATTAAAGGTTACTGTAGAGTCTGCACAGCAGAGCTCAGAGGGAGGGGGAAGAAGCACAAGGAGACAATTAGTAAGCTGCAATATATTACATTTTTGGGTTTAATACTGCTTTAATTGTTGCAAATCATTTAGACCAATGTCTATAATGAATACAGATCTTAAAATCCTTTCTAAAATACTAGCTCTTAGGTAAAACTCTGTTGACTCACTTGTGGACTTAAAAAAAAAAAAGAGATTTTTTTTTTTTTTCCAGATTTATACTTTTCTAGGTGGATGCAGCATAGGTCCCCCGGCGCCTCTAACACTGAGAACTGAGCGATTGAACCCTGCTGATTGCTCGGTACTCACAGCTCTGTGAGCAGAGAGCTGGTGACTGTCAGTCATAGCTCTCCGCTCTGCCCCCTCCTCGCTTACTGGAGTGCTGAGCTGTGGAGGGGGCGTGGGCGGTCTGCTCAGGCTCTCAGCAGCTCACTGAGAGGTTGAGCCGGGTTTCGATCCAGGGATCTGGGTGGATCCCGACTCCATGGTTGTGATGACGCTGAGCCTGGACTGACTCTGTGAGGTCGGCAGAGGGCGGACTTCAGCCCGCAAAGCTAACTGCACTCCTGCGATCCATAGAAGTACAACCAAACGAGCTTTGGCTGTACTTCTCCTTTTAAAGTAAATCAAGTGGGGTTTTATTCCTGACAGATCCACTAATATAAATATTCGAAGACTCCTCATTGATTTTACAAATCTTGAATTCTTCTCCGATTCCTAGAGCTGTAGTATCCTTGGACACACACAAGGCATTGGACTCCGTTCAGCATTGAACGGAAGTGCAACGCTGTAACTACATATAATTTCCAGAAATAAACTGGGTAATGAACACACACAACAATCAATTGTGCAAAATGTAAACTGAATGCTAGTATGAGGTACCATAAGGTCAATACCTTATGGATCAAGTAAGTACCAACCATGTTCAAAAAAAAAAAACAAGATATATATCAGTGAATAATTAATAAAATGCCTAAATGCACATCACAATACAAAGTCCATCAAATAATGAATGTCATAGTATACTCTTCCACATGAGTGTTGGATAAATCCCAAAGGCATGGATGGTGATGTTCCCATACTTTTAAAACACCCAGGACTGTGCTTCCACCGGGAAGAGGGGTAGGTACTCTTATCATAGGGCGTGGACACACACACCGGCAGCGGTGAGTCAAGCAAGCATGAATGGCCCCATCTATTTTCAAATTTTGCTTAAATTTTGGATTTGGCGATAAATGTACTTCTTCGGTATAAATATTATATACACAACCCCTAGCACCCCTTCATGTTAATGACTGTATCTCTACATGTTTTTATTTTTTATTTTTTTTATATATACTTCCTTTTTTTATAGAATTAAAAAAAAAAAATTTTTAGGAACAAAGTACATACAGCATAGACCTCAAGTCAAAGGACAAACTACATTTTCCATGTTACCAAAAGACATACCCTCAGTGCCCTACTGAGGGTGACTCCCAAGCAGTGGCAGCCGGTGCCCACCCTATTTTGAAGCCTATTAGAGCCTCTGGCTCTAATCGGGTGCTTCAAAAAAACACTCCCCGCCGCTGTAATTGATGCGCCTGGCGTCCTGAAAGGGGCCGGCACATGAATAGGGGGTAGCGGTCGTGGATAGAGCATGGGGGTGGCGGCTGTAGATAGAGGGGGCGGCGCTCGGGTGCTCTTTATGGACGGGCCGACACTGCTCCCAAGTAGAACCAGAATAGCATCCATGGATGTATTGGGTAAAAACAAAAAAATACATATTGAAATTCAAATTCTCACATTATCAGTACTTTACAATAAAAGAAGTGATAATAACCATACAGCCTCTACACATAGTAAACCCAGGGTCACAGTGCTGGAACAATCGCAAACAAATCCTAGGACAGACCCATATAAATATCTGAGAAAATATCAATGAGCAGGTAAATTAAGAAACCTAGGGCTCACAGGTGTCAGACATTTCCACCCAAGGTACCCCCTTTTCTATCCAATGGGGACCTAGACAGGGGTGTCCCCTCTCCCACTCTATTGCACCTTTGCAATAGAATCGCTAGCAGAACTTATCGGGACTTCATCATTTTTGAAAGGCATTCAGTTGGGTACGTTGGAGGAAAAAGTCTTGGTACGCTGATGACACGCTTGTATGTCAGATCCACAATCTACTCTGGATGAGATGTTGCGTATTGTCATGAAATGTGTGTTACTCAGGGTCTAAAGTTAATTGGTAAAGTCAAATATATTTCCCATGGACCCAGAGCTTCCCTTCGCCTTGCCGCCTGACTGCCCATTGCAGACCACAAAAAAAAAGGTAATTACTTCCTGCCCGCACTATAGCCGAAAGACGCGGGCTTAGTTGGCGGCGTGCTCCATGCTCCTTTTGGACCCAGCTGGTGATCATAGATCGAGGTGAATGGCCAATCACAGTGGCCCTTTACCACGCAGTCAGCTGTAGGCCAATGACAGCTGATCGCAGGATGTAAATACAAGCCGGTTATTGGCTTCCATTTCTTCCCTCATGCTGATCGCGTGAGGAGAGCAGAAGAAAGCTGATAACCGGCTTATGTTAAAGGCACATCGGCACTGATAATCAGGGCACTGATTATTGGTGTCCTGATTATCAGTGTAGTGCTGCCAATCGGTGCCCATTAGTGCCTCATCAGTGTCCCCTATCAGTGCTGCCTATTGGTGTCCATCAGTGCTTTCTCATCAATGCCTCCTCATCGGTGCCCATTAGTTTCACTTATCGGTGCAGCCTCATCAGCGCACATCAGTGAAGGAGAAAAATTACCTGTTAGCAAAATTTTCTAACAAACTATAATTTTTTTTTTTTTTCAAATTTTCTGTCTTTTTTCGTTTGTTTAGCAAAAATTTAAAAACACAGCGGTGATTAAATACTACAAAAGGAAAGCTCTATGTGCATGCAAAAAATGATAGAAATGTCATATGGGTACAGTGTTGCGCAATTGTCATTCAAAGTGTAACAGCGCTAAAAGCTGAAAATTGGCCTGAGCAGGAAGTGGGTAAAAGTGTCCAGTAGACAAGTGGTTAAACATTTTGGAGTGGATGTTCAATTGCCAATATGTTAATACTTTGATAATAATTTGCTACCATGTATGGCCTCCCTTAGAACTAAAAGTGCACTGTGACTCAAGCTCTCTCCCACGCCTATGGGAAGGGTGAATTTGTTGTGTTTTTTTTTCCTTCCCAGATTTTTGTACATTCCCTGGTTTATATCGCCAAAAATCCCCTCTCCCATAAGTGATCTGTAAGTGAAATGAAATAATGTTTAACCACTTGCTTACTGGGCACTTAAACCCCCCTCCTGTCCTGACCAATTTTTAGCTTTCAGCGCTGATGCACTTTGAATGACAATTGTGCGATCATACAACGCTGTACCCAAATGAAAATTTATATCATTTTTTTTTCCCCACAAATGGAGCTTTCTTTTGGTGGTATTTGATCACCTCTGCGGTTTTTATTTTTTTGTTAAAAAAATTTTTTAAAAAGACCGAAATTTTTTTAAAACATTTTTTTATATATTTTTACATTTTGTTATAAAATTTTGCAAACAGGTAATTTTTCTCCTTCATTGATGTACACTGATGAGGCAGCAGTGATGGGCACTGATGGGTGGCAATAATGGGCACTAGTTGGTTACACTGACAGGCAGCACTGATAGGTGGCACTTGTGGGCATTGATAGGTGGCACTGTGGGCACTGGCAAGGTGTACTGGTGGGCACAGATGAGGCAGTATTGCCTCTTCCTCTTTGGGACCGATATCCCTTGCACATAAGCCAGTGATCGACTATTTTTTTCTCGAGGGAAAAAAAAAAAGATTACTGAGCTTTTGTTTATATCATGTGATCAGCTGTCATTGGCTGACAGCTGATCACGTGGTAAGGGGCCAGGATCGGGCCCTTACTCGGATCTGTGATCACCGTGCAAAGGGGAGGATGTCATACGACGGCCTCCCGGAAATTCAGGTCCGTGCTTTGGCCGTCATTCGGCTATAGCGCGGACGCCAAGTGGTTAACAGCTCATGGTTTGTTCTGTTTTAAGGTTACATAAAGTAGATCAGTTGATGTATCTCTAGGCATAATGAAACAGCCGATGTTTTTACAAGCTCTATAGTGCATTCAGAAGTCATTAGCCAACAGCACTATTTTCCCTCCTGACTTTGCAGTGTTATGGTTTCATATGACTTTGATTTCTATAGGTCACTTTGATGACATAAAATTAAAAACCACAGAGAGCAAGTCCACATTCTGAGCAGTGGATACGTGTACATTGTGTTGTATTTAGTGTTTATAAGGTTTCAGTTGGTAATCATTTAAATTTCACTTTAAAGGCTAGTTTACACTTGCTTCAAAACATGGCTTCGGACAGGCTTTGTTAAAGCTCTCTGAACGCTAGTCAAAGCTCCTGTCACTAAACAAAATGGTTAGCTTACAGTCCTGTTTACACCTCACTTTAGCTTGGTGCTTCGATGGGGCTTCAGTGGGGCTTCAAGCAAGCTTTGCCATAGACTTCTATGGAGGCTTTGAAGACACTTTGAAGCACAACTAAAGCTACGTGGGGTATAATTTTTGAAGCAAAGCCAAAGCAAAAGTAGGTGTAAACAGGACTGTAAGCTAACCATTTTATTTAGTGACGGGAGCTTTGACTTGCGTTCAGAGAGCTTTAACAAAGCCTGTCCGAAGCCTTGTTTTGAAGCAAGTGTAAACTAGCTGTTCATGTGTGTTTTAAGCCGAAGCAAGTGTAAATGAGCCCTAAGGCTCCCGCCGTTCACACCTTTGCAGGTGTGATGGAGCATGGGCATTTTTACTTCAATGCTGTGTTTAGGGCAGAGAAAATTTTTTTTAAAAAGTACATGAGCCTTTTTAAAAATTGCAGTGCACCAAAATGCATGATATTTTGCTACCATGAGCTTCCTGTGTTCTAGCAAAGTGTGTGTGGGGTGCCATTTAAACCGGAACTAAACCCACTGATTTTGCAATTTCAAAAAAGTTACATTCTTGGTACCGATCACTCATTGTGGCCATTCAGAAAATATAGGTGCTGGTAAATTACATATTTAGCGGCACCTAACCCCCTTCATCCTAAAGATCCCCCATCCTATGTGCCTGCAGCAGTCGGCTAGAAAGGAGTGGAGGGAAGCTGGAAGCACTGCAGGGGGATCGAATCCGGGACAGGGAGGGTGATCGTTGAAGTGGGGGGGGGGCTAATTCTAAGTAAGAACCAATCCTGTTGTGTGTCTCTCCCTGCAACAGCTGAAATCTGGAGGAAAGGGGAAGAGGAGAAGCTGACTTTCAGCTGCTGCAAAGTGAGACGCACATAATGGGATTGGTTCTTTTAAGAGCCCCCCGCCACACTGATCACCCCCTCTCTTGCTCACATCCGATTCCTAGGCTGCCCAGGCACTCCCCATATGTACGACTATGTTGTGATGGCTAACTGGTCATTAGTGGATGTCTTCTTTAATCAAAGTATTATTTGATTATTATATTATGTTACGTCACTCAGCAGGCCCAGGCTCTGGATCGATCCTGACTACAGGCTGCACCGCTGGGACACTGAACCAGCAGCTCCCTCCCTTGATACCCTGGAGTTATTCCATCAAATTTTAAAGTAGAACTATAGGCAAAATGATTTTTTTTTCTTCATTTTGGATAGAGAAAGGGTTATAATGCCTATCAGATTTTTTTTTTTTTTTAATCCGCTGTGTCCCATTTCGGGGCTTTCCCTTCACTTCCTGTCCCATAGCCAAATGGAAAGTGAGAGGAAGTCCCTGCAATATAAAGGAATTATTTGGGGACCCCCAGGTCACTAGAACTAGTGTCCCCATTTGAAGATTTCTCCTCTATTAATTTTCTGGGGGCAACCCAAAATTTGGGTTTTACTTTTACTTTCACTTTCAATGTAATGGTAAACAGGACAAATATAGAGAGGGTGAATCTCCTTAAAGGGGTTGTAAAGTTGTTTTTTTTTTTTTTTTAAAATAACAAACATGTTATACTTACCTTCACTGTGCAGCTCGTTCTGCACAGAGTGGCCCCGAACCTGGCCTTCTGGGGTCCCTCGGCGGCTGTTTCAGCTCCTCCCCGCAAGCATTTACCACCTTCATGCGAGCTCCCTCGCACGGTGGTGAGTGCTTGCGGGCGCGCTCCCGTGATACAGCCGGCGGCTATAGCCGCTCGCTGTATCACTCGGCCCCGCCCCCCGGCGCGCCGCGTCATCGGATGTGATTGACAGCAGCGCGAGCCAATGGCTGCGCTGCTTTCAATCCATCCACTGCAGCCAATCAGCGACCAGGCTGAGCTGCAATGAAGCGGACGAGGACGAGGAGCGAAGATTCGAGGCGTCAGGTAAGTAAAACGGGGGGCCTGGGGGCGGCGGTACTGTCAAAAGTTTTTTCACCTTAATGCATAGAATGCATTAAGGTGAAAAAATTTTTACCTTTACAACCCCTTTAACTGGGGCACAGACAGCAATAAAAACTGACAAGCACTCTGATGCTACATTTATGGTAGCCCACCCTGACCGCGGCCGCAGGAAAACGCAAAATGTGGCAAAAACGCAAACTGCGATTTGCATTTTCCCACGGCCGATGGTCAAAACATATGTGTACAGTACATGGGCACACAGGCTTTTATGGAGTTGCGTTTAGGAGCTTTGGAAAAAAACAACGCCAAAGCTTCTAGTCTACATGAAGCCCAATTCCTCTGCACTCTATCCAAAACAAAAAAATATAGTTATACTTTAATATCTTGGGTTCAGTCTGACTGCTTGTATAATATGGTTCATTGAATCTTCACATACTTGGTCCTACTTGTTTTAGGACCCCATTTCATTTGAGACATTACTTTTTGTCCACATAATGTATAAGCAATCTTGGTAAGCGAGGGGTCAGTCAGTCATGTATGCTATTTTGCAATCTTGGATTTTGCTTTTTATGGTATTATGTACTACTTGATTGAATATCATTTGATACCTGTATATATTGACTATTTTTCTCTTATAATTTTTTATTTTTCGTGTGCTACACTGTGATCAAAAATTGAATATGCAATTTCAGAAACCAAGCAGCCGCTGAGCTCCATTTTATGATTTTGTCTAGACCAGGGTTTATCCACCAGGGTTCCTCCTAAGGTTGCTAGGGGTTCCTTGAGCAATTTCTGCCTCTCTGATACATTCCCACTGACACTGTTGATCTTTTTAGCTATCTGTAAGGGGGTAATTCTTCCCAATGACCGCAAATGTATGGAGCATTCTTCCCACTGACCATCACACTAATGTATCCTGAGTAAGATACAGTCGTTTTTAACACTGGTTCCCTCGAGACCAGAAAGTTATTTCAAGGGTTCTTCCATGTTGAGAAAAGCTGGTCTAGCTAGAGAGGATGTCATCACTCTGCTGCATGCAAGAGGAAGCATATCATCAGTCTCCTTTTCCCAAGTGATCAGAAATTATAAGGTTGCAGCAAGTCACAAGTTGAGAGGCTGCAGCAGGGGGCTAATATGTGTCAGAAATGCAAGGCACCCTATTAAGTGTAGCAAGGGCCGTGACCCCTAGAGGCCTAATGGTGACCTCCAGAGTCGGGGAGAGCTGACATCCTTCTTTGTAGAGTGGGTTGCTAGACATAGTGAGTGTAATACAAGATAGAATGATTGGGCGCCAGTCACTTTTTGAATGCGAGCAAGAGATTATTGTCTCCTAACAAGAACTGGGGGAGAGAGGGTTAGGGCCTGAACACCCTTAGGCATATACAATAGCAATTGGCAGACTCCGAGACAAAATAAGCAGACAGCTATACAGGTTGAGGGCCTTTAAGCTGGTTGCAGCACAGTATTTGTAGTACTGCTGTCTCCTATGGCAACTGAACTTGTAGGTTGACTTCAACACAGATCTGTGCACATACCAGACTTGGTATCCCCATTGTGTTGGACCTGGCCTCCATCTTACAGCTTCCCGCTGTAGCTTTTCTCACTGAACTCCCAGTCTTCTCACCAGACCTTCAGATCCCAGCCGCCCGCTGGATCCCCTGAGCTCTTCCACAGCTAGCCCACTGTACACTCCAAGCGTCACCCACGCTACCTGCTGGATCCCTGGCTTGGCTCTCAGCTAACCTTCTAAATCCTCTTCAAGTGTCACCCATGCTCACCCGCTGGGTCCCTAACGTGAACACTGACGTTTTCCCAGCTTGTTCACTGTCCCCGGCTAGTGAAAAAGGCTGCTCTGGTACTTCTTCAGACTTCACAAACCTGGCCTCTGATAACAGGAGTAGTTGTCCCTTACTGGCGACAGTGTCCCCTTTATCTCTGACCTCTGGTTCTCACTTGCCTCTGGTAACAGGAGTGTTCGTCCAACTGCTTCTCATTCACCTCTGGCAACACTCGGTTCACAGTCTGGCTGAACCTCTGCAACGATCAGGCTCCCCTTGGGCTGAGCCTCTACACATGTGGCTAGGCCTCAGGCTTAGGCCTAACCTTCAGCTGCTGCTTCACATACAGCCCCCAGGCCTGAGCATGGGGCTAAAAGAACACTGATCACCTGACTTATTCCCCTTAAAGTGGATGTAAACCTGAATTTTTTTTTTAATGAAGGCTTGCACCTTGTACAGTAAAGGTTTTCATGTAATTTGTGCCCAGTCTTGCCACGAAGAGTTAATCCAGCTCTGAGCAATCCTCTTATCTTTTTTCAGTGAGATAAAAACTGACATAGAGAAATAGGAGTCAGTTCTTCCCCCTTGCTGTGAGTGACAGGTGATTTACATATCTCATGCACAAGCCTTAGAGAGGCATTCTGTGTACTTCAGATCCTTTCCTCCTTTCTTCTCCAGCTCTCCCAGGATTGGCTGCTCCACACCTCAGCATGATTGGACATGCTGAAGTCATGTGGTGATTTTTCTGTGATTTGACTGGATGTTAGTGATCATAGCAGAAGTTCAGTAGGAGAAAATGCATGTTGACAAGGGGAGTGTAGAGGTGGGCGGAGAGTCTGACATCACAACTCCACCCACTGAGCTCCAGACAACAGACCCACCCACAGAATATGCAGTTTTTTGGTTTAATAACAGACAGAGGGGAGACATTTGACAGGTAAGGATACATGCAGGAGGCATGTAAATCCTTATTGATAACCACAATGGCAGTAGTTTAGAAAAGATGAGAGTGGGTTTACATCCACTTTAACCGCTTAAGCCCCGGACCCTTTGGCTGGCCAAAGACCAGACCACTTTTTGCGATTCGGCACTGCGTCGCTTTAACTGACAAGTGCACGGTCATGCGATGTGGCCCCCAAACAAAATCGACGTCCTTTTTTTCCCACAAATAGAGCTTTCTTTTGGTGGTATTTGATCACCTCTGCGGTTTTTATTTTTATTTTTTGCGCTATAAAAAAAAAAGAGCAACAATTTTGAAAAAAATGCATTATTTTTTACTTTTTGCTATAATAAATATCCCAAAAAAATATATAAAAAAAGTTGTTTTTTCCTCAGTTTAGGCCGATACGTATTGTTCTACATATTTTTGGCGTATATTGATTGGTTTGCGCAAAAGTTATAGCGTCTACAAAATAGGGGATCATTTTATGGCATTTTTATTAATTTTTTTTTTTTTTACTAGTAATGGCGACGATCAGCGATTTTTATCATGACTGCGACATTATGGCGGACACGTCGGACAATTTTGACACATTTTGGGACCATTGGCATTAATACAGCGATCAGTGCGATTAAAATTGCATTGATTACTGTAAAAATGTCACTGGCAGTGAAGGAGTTAAAACTAGGGGGCAGTGAAGGGGTTAATGTGTGTCCTAGTACGTGTTCTAACTGAAGAGGGGATGGGACTGTGCAGGGAAGCTAACAGATCGCTGTTCATACTCTGTATGAACAGACGATCTGTCAGTTCACTCCTCAGAGAACCGGAAACTGTGTGTTTTACACACACATCCCCCGGTTCTCCGTGTGCCCCGAGCGATCGCGGGAGCCCGGCGGCGATCGAGACCACCGGGCACTCGCATCGGCTTGGCGCGCAAGTGCCCCCTAGTGGTCGTTTGTTACTGACGTAACATAACGGCGATTCGGGCAGGTGAGCCATGTTGCCGCAGTACAACTGCAGCGGCTGGTCGGCAAGTGATTAAATAGGCTCTCCCAGCATGCTTAGCCACAAATATGATTGGCTGAGGAATTATGTCTATTCACAACCTGAACTCACTGTGGTCTTGTCATTCTAATGCCAAAAGCAGCAGTGCCACCTATTGACAGAAGAGAGAAATGCACCAGATTCAGGCTTAAGGCAAAAAAGTCAGAGGGTACAACTACCAATTAGCCAGGTTAATTACCACCTAGCATAACTAAATTTGTTAGCAACCCCGCCTAATACCAGGGTGCTACATAAGTTACTGAGTATGTGGAAATATCCTAATACCCTGAGATAATTCAGTCTCACTATTGCTTGCTTCCTGTACCTCCAAATGCTACTCAGCTTAAGGGGGGCTGTGCCATAACCATCCACCACTCCAATGCTCAGCAATATGGTTTAACTGGGTGGACATGACTGATCTTGTTTATAATAACTTTTTATGCATCGTGGTTATATGGCACTTTTATACCCACTTTCTTATTGCATCTAGGAAGCATTTTTGTTGTCTTTCTGTACCATTGTGTATCCTTGTTCCTATGGTTTACCTAAGCTATGTACAGATTGTGTTATATTCGCTGTTCTTCCTTCAATAAATTGTTTGAAGAAGGGAAATGCAAGGCGCCAGGATTTACATGTCTGTGTAGTCTCTGAGCCAGCATCTCAGGAAGTATGTGTTGACCCTGGATAGTACCAAAACAAAGATGGCACTGTCCTTCTGGAGAAAAAAAAAAGTAGAGGAAAGCATTGTCTGTAAAATGTAATAAATGCCTATGTTGCATGTACACATTGCTTATATATTGTATATATCTGATATTAGGTGTGCTTTAAATATGAAATACAAATGTTTATGGTGTGACCTATTGTATCACAATTTGAGAGCTGTGGCACCACAATATGACGAATACTAGAAATGCAGTAATTGAGGAGATTAGAAAAACAGAGGTTTGTAAAAGGGGTTAAATTTTATGATTGTTGGGAATTTCACATATTTTTATAGTTTTGTAATTTTGTTTTTTTTGGTTAGTGATCATGCAGTAGCTAGGTAACTGCAAAGGAGGGGCTGTCAGACTTGGGTACAGAGAGATCTGTCTTCATTGTTTTATTCATTTCTGCTATTCTCTCCTTTATGGGTCCAAGACTACACATATTTCTCCATGATTGCGCCTAATATAGCTGGAAATACTATTATTTGCTCATATTTAAATTACGTGTGGCCATGTGAAATTCTCCAAGATTAAATACTGAGCATGACAGGCATTGAAGGAAAAATACATTTTCTGGTAAGATTTCACTTTAAAAGACTCACTTGATACAGAATATGAAGAATAAATAGAGTGTCAACGATGTTATCATCAAGAGATGGAAACCTAGACAAATGCCCGTCTCCGTGACAACCGGAAAATGTTTGTAGGTAACCAAACTTGGAGAGCCAGTGCCAATGGTAAATATCCTAAGCCCTAACCCATGGATGTGTGAACTGCAAATACTTTTTATTTGCAAAAAGGTGACCGTATTGTCCCTGCTTTCTGATTTCAAGATGGGACTTATTCCATGACTAAATGTTCTCAGGATGGTGCAATGGTTCTGTTATTTCAATTAGATGCTGAGGGCTGAAAGACCCACAAAGAAATTAAAGGATAACCAAACTCGAGATTAAAAATGGAATTGCTGCTTGCAGTGCTTGAATGTGCTGACTGCCTTCGTTTTATTTTTATCAAGCTAATAACATTCTCAGCAAGTACAGAAAATACCTGTTGATCCTACCACAAGTGCAAGGTCATTTCCACTTCTGAGTTTCACCAAAGACTACCATCCTTCGTAAAGAAGAGGTCCGCCCCCCCCCCCCCAGCAAAAAATAGAGTAACTAAAATAACTTTTATTATGACACTTTGGGTAAGGTTCATTGCTCCCCCACATTGCTTTTATTTACCTGTGAACACTTTTATTCCATTTATAATGGTTTTAATAAACCTAACTTTTTGACCTGCACTATTGGAGCCCCCCTTCTCTTTTTTCATATATACTGTGTTTGGAATAGAGCTACCGCAGTGTTCCTGTTGGATAGTTATCCTTCCAGTTTGGTAGATACCTACGAGGTCGTTTAAAGATGCTATCGGAGATCCTGGGTCCCCGCATCCATCTGGGAGAGCCACTGATTTGGATGTCCAGACTTACATGATTCGGTGTCGCTAACATCCGGATCCACCCGTTCCGGTAAGAGTGTCCCATCGTATTCACCTTTAGGATTCACCATTTTTGAAGCTTTCACATTATACCTCACACGTTGGAAGATCATCGCTTATTGTTGTGGACTTCTACTAATTTTTATTTTTTGATTGGATTTAGTTATGGAACTTGCATAACCTTTTTTTTTCTTCATATAGCCATTAATTTTACAATGTTGGATTTTGAACATTTATTCTTTGTTTATTGATTTCACTACCTGTGTATATATTATGCTAGCGCTACATTTTTTGCACCTTCTGTATTTTAATATTATGACACTTGCCTGTCCTGGTGTCCAGCGATGTCAGCACCCCAGCCGATGTTTCCATCGGCTCTCGAGTGCTGCTGCCATTTGTAGTACGGGAACCCGGTAGTGAAGGCTTTTCGGCTTCACAGCTGGTCTCCCTACTGTGCCTGCACGAAGCGCGCTGCAGTTTCTCAGTGGCCCGGTGGCGGGGGAACAAGGAAGAACCAGAGGGGGGAGGAGTCAGATAAACTGTGCTTCCACTTTTGGGCGAAGCCTGTTACACGCTTTTTAAATTATTTTTAGCTTAACCCAGCAGCCTGAACAAAAAAACCCAAAAAAACTGCCCCCCCCCCCACTAGAACAAACCAGTCAGTGCTGATTGGATGCTGATCAACAGACATTTTTCAGCAATACCCCTTTGACAGAAGCCGGACTGGCTGCCGTACTGAACGCCCAATACTCAGCTTGTGTGTACGTGCCTTAAGCATTCTTCTGTAATCTACCAATTGCCCATCCCACACTGTAATGGAGATGTAGAGATACAGATGTGTTTGTAGTCCATATATTGAGAGCAACCTAGGGTGACAACCATGAGCTCCCTCGATAGATACAGTAGGGGGGTGAGATATCCACTAAAGGACAGGAAGTCTGTTGTTTTGCAGGCAAGCCAGGTGAAAATAAAGCAAAATAAGCTTGAAAAAGAAAACGAAGGCAGCTACCACACCAGTGAAATGTCTGCCGCAATATCGCAGTCACGATAAATATCGCAGATCACTGCCATTAGTAGTAAAACAAAAATTAATAATAAAAATGCCATAAATCTATCTCCTATTTTGTAGACACTATAACTTTTGCGCAAACAATCCAATATACGCTTATTGCAATTTTTATTTATTTTTTATTTTTTCCCCAATCCATAGGTTGAAGGAAAGAAAACTGTATCATGTATGGCTTGCTTTAGGCTCTGTTCACATCTTGGCATATGGGGGCGACAATCGCAGTAAAATCGCGCAAATAGAATCACGGGACGCCAGTCGCCCAAAAGAGGCTCATGTGCTTCTTTTGGACGACAGGCGTTCTGCAAGAGTCGCTGGAAAATTGGGTGCGTTTTGGGTGGTTTTGAAAATGACAGGGAACACACAGCGATTCCGCACACAATTCAGAACGCGGAGATGTGAACGGAGCCTCATATGGAAGCAAAAATACTTTTTTTTTTTTTTTTTTTTTTTGTTTTTTTTTGTTTTTGTTTTTTGAAAAATATTTTTTTTGTCTCATTCACGAAGCTTCCCTTTCAAAGTGAACAGCCTGCTTGCCTTTAGTAACTCAGAGACCACGAAGCCTAAAGGTAAACAATTCACAGTCCTATGGGCTGTCCCTATTTTAGCTAAAATGAACTAAATTGTACAAAAAAAAAAAAAAAAAAAACTACATTGTGAAGAGAACAAAAGAATTTGATCCCCAGCACTTCCTGGTCATCTTGGAAGATCAACGTCAGGCTTCCTCCCTCTTAAGCTGTTTGTTCCTGGATTCCCGGATTGGCTAGATAAGGGAAAGGAGGCCTGGTGACATTACTTTCCTGAAATATCCGGACAGTTTAGATGACTGTGACACGAATGTGCTGGGGATCGAATTATTTTAATTCATCTTCACACTAAGGTTTTTCTTTTTTTTTCTTTTTTTTTCTTTTCTTTTTTGTACAGTGTTTTGCTTTGGTTATGTCGCGGGGCCACTCATGGGACCATGCACTTGGTTACTTGTAGATTATAGGTTCAAATGAAGTACAGCATGGAGTTCAAGAGGGGATTTACTAAATATGTAAATAAAGTAGAAAGCCCTTTTAAGGGACTGTTCATGACGTACGTCCTTCCTGTATGTTTGTTGTTTAGAAAACTACATCTGAACAGAGTTCCTGCCACTTGGAAAAGTGTAGCAGTTTGGATGTGTTTAGTCTTAAATGAAGTACCAGGCACCCTTCAAGGCCATCTTTCTTTGCACCAAATTGATTTGTAACATTTGGACTTTTTTTGATCTATTCCTTCTAAACCAGGGATATGCAATTAGCGGACCTCCAGCTATTGCAAAACTACAAGTCCCATCATGCCTCTGGGTGTCATGCTTGTGCCTGTCAGAGTCTTGCTATGCCTCATGGGACTTGTAGTTCTGCAACAGCTGGAGGTCCGCTAATTGCATATCCCTGTTCTAAACGCATAGCTGTTAACCACTTCTGGATCGCCGCATGCCGATATACCACCTGACTTTGACGGGGGATATCGTTGATATAACCCCGGTATCCTTGTGTTCGGCCGGCGGTCCGCTTCAAGATCAAGATAAAAGTGGTCTCTGCGAGGGATTTGCTGCAAGATCACTTTTATCGGCTGCGGGAGAGGGATGTATAAAAGTGACACCGTGTAAACCGTGTAAAAATAAAAAATAAAAGGTGAAATAAAAATAAAATTAAAAATGTTTTAAACGCACCCCATCCTGCAGAGCTCTCATGCAGAAGCGAATGCATATGTGAGTAGTGCCTGCATATGAAAACGGTGTTCAAACCACACATGTGAGGTATCGCCACGATTGGTAGAGTGAGAGCAATAATTCTAGCCCTCAACCCCCTCTGTAACTCAAAACATGCAACCTGTAGAATTTTTTTAAACGCAGCCTATGGAGATTTTTAAGGGTAAAAGTTTGTCGCCATTCCATGAGCGAGCGCAATTTTGAAGCGTGACATGTTGGGTATCAATTTACTTGGCATAACATTATCTTTAACAATATTAAAAAAAATTGGGCTAACTTTATTTTACTTTTTGACTTTTGTATGTTTTCCAAAAAAAAAAAATGCGCTTGTAAGACTGCTGCGTAAATATGGTGTGACAGAAAGTATTGCAACGACCGCCATTTTATTCTCTAGGGTGTTAGAAAAAAAATGTATAATGTTTAGGGGTTCTAAGTAAGTTTCTAGCAAAAAAAAATTCTGGCTGAAATTCGTACAGTTTGGCCAGCTAAAGACACAAGGATGTTTGGTCTTCTTAGTATATGGCCAGCCACAGGAGGACAGGTCTGGAGATGCGTTAAAGTGCATGTAAGCCATAAGGGCTCTTTTACATAAGCCTCTCCCTCCATCTGGAGTGGATCGCTTTTTAGAGGGCTTTTGACAGGTGGTGCAGAGTCATTATTCCTTTACTCTCTGCCTGTGCACAAGGAGGGGTTATGGAGATGAGGGGAGGTCTGTGTTCATTGTAATCCATTAGAAATGAAGTAAGCTGGGCTGACAACATGTGCTTAGTTGTCATGTCAAAGATGCTAGGAGCACGCTATATTTCTAGCAACAATCATTTTTCTGCAGTTCAGCTTATTTAAAGGGATAAAACATTGGGAAGTATGCATATATTGTAGATGTATACAGAGAAGCTCCAAAAACTGTAGCTGCTGACTTTTATTAAAAGATACCCACCTGTCCCTGGATCTCCAGCGCCGTCCTCGCCTGCGCCATTTTTTTTCCACCGACTTCAGGTCCCAGCTGTGGCAACTTGCGGCTTTACTGCCGACTGCGCATGCGCGATCCATGCTGTGCATTGTGAATGGTCCCACGGTCTTCTGGGACCCGTGACGTGTCCCAGAAGACTGCGGGGGGGGGGGGGGGGTAAACTTGTGCTTGGATTACTTGGCATAGGTGATCCAAGGGGAAGTGCGAGTGGATACCTATCAAAACCGTATCCCCGCCCCTCCCTCCAAAAAAGTGCAATTTCTTAACCATTTATCGACAGTCTCATGCATGAGTATGGCACCAGTGTGGCTCTCCTGTGCTGGATCATGTACCTAGTACGTGATCCAGCACTTCCAGGTAGGGGGCACGCATCGGCTGTGCTTTAATTAGACACAGCACAAGCCGATCAGCGGGTGCTGGCCAATAGATGTCCACTGTTATTGGCTGATCAGGGAGGAGAAACACAGGACAGCGCTCTGCATATGTAAACAAGGCAGAGCTTTGTCCTGTCAGAGGGTATGTGTCCGTTTTTGTTTCCCAGGGAAAGCAGGGAATTAAAACCAGCACATCCCTTAGTAAAAGCTTCTTACAGTACACAAACACTGGTTAGGCACACACTTTTTTTTTTTTCTTTTTTTTTTTTTTTTTTCAAATCTAAATTTTATTGGTTTTAGAGAAGTCAGGGAGGGTACAGTACAGTGATGACCATAACGGAAAATGTACATGGGTGATTACATTGATAAGAGCCGACTATCTGCAAAGCAATCAATGTATGCTTATTGAATTTTGAATATTGCCTGAATTTAAAATTTTATTTCATGTATTTACTTCCAGGAGCGCATTGTATTTAGATGATTTAGAATATGCTTATTGGAATTTATTTTACCAAAGACCTGTTGCAGAAAGAATACATATTGGCCTAAATTTATGATTTGTTTTAATATTTTTTTTTTTTGTTGGATATGTTTTATAGCAGAAAGTTTTCAAAGTGTATTTTTTTTTTTTCTGTTTTTATAGCACAAAAAATAAAAAAAAAAAACAGTGGTGATCAAATACCACCAGAAGAAAGATCTATTTGTGGGAAAAAAATTAGTACAGCGTTGCATGACCGCGCAATTGTCAGTTAAAGTAATGTGGTGCCAGAAAGCAAAAAATGTCCTGGTCATGAAGGGGGGTAAATCCTCCGGAGGACAAGTGGTGAAAGAGGAGCGGGGGAAGGAGGCCTTAAAGTGGAACTTCCTCTTTTTTAGATGAAGCTCTGCTTTAACATTTATTTATTTTGCCTTTGCATATTCTTTAAGGTATTTGGGTGAATACCTGTTCCATGCATTTTTTGGGCAGAGCACATCCTGTGTGGTTTGCATGTTTAACGTATACATAATTGTTTTAGTAAAAAAGCATATTCTATTTGCTTGCATCATTGTTAAATTGTAATTGATGGACTTTTGTCTTTTTTTTTTTTTTTTTATTAACCTCACCTACTATGTAATGATTTTGGGATTGAAGGTAGCAGCGTGATCTTTCCGAATTGGTTTTGCATGTCAAATCTAGGAATTTTTTAAATATTATTCCTCTTGCATCTAAGAGCCCATTCACACAGGGGCAACACGACTTCCAGCACGACTTTGGGAGGCAACTTGGACACGACTTGAGTATGAATCACAGCACGACTTGGGGCAACTTACAACACAACTTGAAGTCGCCTCCAGGACAGGGAACTTTACAAGTGGCCAATCAGAGCTTATCAGCTGTGTGTGAGAAGGAGGGGGGTGGCTGTTTAGTGGAGGAAATTACTTTGTTTCTTTTCTGCTTCCTGTAAAGTTGCCTCAGTATGAACAGTGATCAGACTTGGAGGCAACTTCCATTGAAATCAATGGGTACAAGTTGCCTTCAAGTCGGATTGAAGTAGTACAGGAACCTTTTCTGAAGTCGGAGCGACTGCAGTAGTGTGCATTAAGACAGATCCATTCACTTACATTGATTTTTTCGTGTAGCGCGACTTGGGGCGACTTGAAGTCGGATCCAAAGTTGCCCCTGTGTGAATGGGCTCTAAATGTGCAGATTTTTTTTTTTTTTTCCTAATATCATAGGTTTTACCCACATCTTCTAAACTCAGTTGTGAAAATTATATTGTGAATTGTAAATATTTCCGTAAAAAGGTAACATATTCCCTAAAATCCTGCTTGGAATGCTTTGATTTAGCAAGATCTGTTTTTGCCTAGTTCCAAAAAAGTTCCTACAGATTGGCTTGGATTACTGTTTCTGCATTGCTGGAGAAATACGCGAACAAGGGCTGCATTGTACCATTGCTTGCTACAGTATCTGAAACCCTATGACCAGTATCCCAAGTTAGTAAAATGACATTCCAGAGATCTTTAATGTTTTGTAATATTGTTTACTGAGTAAATGCTGTTATTGAACGGAGCTTAAATCTATGTTGTTCTGAGCTAGAACAGAACAACATGCTGTTTTTTTATCCTTTTTTTTTTTTTTTTTTTAATTTCTTTTGGATTTTTGAGGAAACTATTCGTACACCGAGTCTTAGAACATCAGGTTTAGAACGTTTGCCTTAATTACATTGCAGTAGCTTCAGCATCCCAGTAGGAAATTGTATTATCATTCAGTGCTTGCTGTTGGCATCAATTAAGATGTTGGGGTGATACAAAAATAGTTCATGAATAGGCTTGTAATGGTGCAAAGTACATGTAAGCTCATTGAAAGCTGTATGTTTTGTTGAACACTGCATCTCTTTCTGTATAGAAAAATATCTAGAGCTTCTACAACTCAATCTTTTGTGAGGTGTATTGTGTGTGAACACAATATTAGCACGGAGTGGAATTGCCTTCTTTTGCATATTGTATGGTGCATATTCTAAATGGTGATAGAAACACATTAGTGTAGTGCTATGTAATGGCTACACTAGAAAAAGCAAACCATTGGGGTTGTTTTGGGCCCGGTTCACACCTATGCATTTTTTAGTGCCTTTTCAGTTTTGCAGAAACGCACTACAGTCCACATGGATTCTTATGGATGTAGTTCACATCTGTGCATTTTAAGGAGAGGGCCTGGGTTTTTTTGCGGGTTTTTGGTTCCATAAACTTCAATGGTTTAAAGATGTGTATTGAAAAAAAGCAAAATGCACCTGGAATATGCAAACTGCAACTTGCATAGGTGTGAATCAGGCCTTACTAAAAGTGGAGAATGCTAAATCTGGTGCCGCTCTGCATAGAAACCAATCGGCTTCCAGGTTTATTTGTCAAAGCCTAATTGAAGCAGCTGAAGTTAGAAGCTCATTGGCTATCGTGCACAGTTGCACCAGATTTTGCACTCTCCAGTTTTAATAAATGAACCCCATTGTGTTCCTGGTTCTTGCAGTGTCCTCTCTCGAGCCCACTACGACTTCACCCACATATGTTGGAGGATAGGGAAATGCTTGCACAGAATCGGGTGATAAGTATCCTTTGTGAAGTAGCTGATGAATCTGGCTGCCAAGAGTTATTTTCTGTTCCCATTCAGGTAAATTGATTAGAGTTTTTGACTTTAACCACTTCCCGCCTGGTCTATAGCAAAATGACGGCCAGGCAGTGGTTTAAATGTACGACATCCTTCAGAACAAGTAGCTAGTGCGCCCTTGAGCGACACCCTGCATCTCCGATTCCGGTAAAGAGCCTATGACGTAGGCTCTTTACCATATGATCAGCTGTGTCCAATCACAGCTGATCCGCGCAGTTGTCAATTGAAATGTGACAGCGTTGAAAATTAGCCTGGGCAGGAAGGGGGTAAAAGTACCCTGTATTCAAGTGGTTAACGTAGGAGCCGCGTTTCCTTCACGGTATTAGCTATGTATTGAATTTTATTGTAATTGTACTGTCCGCTCTAACATTGTAAAGTGCTGCGCAAACTGTTGGCGTTTATATAAATCATGTATAATAATAGTTTGCTAATTGATTTTACTTGTACCTGTAGTTCTTGAAGTGACATCTGATGTCATTTCTGTTTTAGTTTAGGTATCCATAGACATTGGATACTCTCATCAGAGCTCTCTGTTTAGGCAATCCGTTGTATAGAAATGTATAGGCTAATAGCCAATTGTTACCATGTGAGCAACAGAAATGTGTACTTTTCTCATGAAACTGCACAAATGTAGGATATGCTTCTGATGTGTGACAACTGGCTTGATAGAAGATCTTTTTCAAATCTGATCATCATTAATATAAGAATTCTGTCCATCATGTGGGCTCTACAAGTTGTTCACCCCCTGCAATCCCACAACCACTGGGCCTGGGCTGTGGGGAAAAGGTCCTCATCAACATGGGGACAAAGCACCTTAGCCCCCCATGTTGAGGGTATGTGACCTGGTATGGTCACATACATGGACACCCCCTTTTCTCGTCCTACCGGTGCATGTTCGGATAAGAGTCTGGTATGGCTTTTTTTTGGGGGGGGGGGGCCTCATGCCATTTTTTTTTTTTTTTTTTTTCCTTCTTTTTTTTGCCATAGGTTTCTCCTTAAAATCCTGAATGGCCTGGTATGGATTGGGGTGGGGGAGGGGGGCCTCCCACACTGTTTGTTTAAAGGCCCGTACACACGCTTTGATTTTCGGATGTCGATTGTGTTACGACGACCGATCGTCCGCAAATCTTACCATTGACTGTTGAAAGCACAGTACTGATTTCACTTTTTCGTCAGAAAAAAGCTGGGAGTGCAGACTATAACATTTTTGTCGGATGTGAACTCAAAGTCTGATTTTCGTTTCATCAGCATGGTTTTCGTACGAAAATAAACGTAAGAGCAAGACCACGCATGCTCAGAAACACGTTACGTCACTTCTGACGTTGTATTCTGTTAAAACAAAAATTCTCGTATTGTTGGTAACCTCTTCACTTTCGACATGAGACTACCATGCCACAAAAAATCTGTCGTATGAAAATCAAAGCCTGTGTACGAGGCTTTAGTTTAAATCTTTTATTTTTACCAACAGGCTCATTTGGTGCCGGCTCCTTAACCAATGATTAATGTCAGAGCAGGGATGTCAAATTACGGGCAAAAATGCAACAAAAACAGCATGTACATGCGTTTTTGGGTGTGACTACAAGGCACAAAATCTTGCTGCAAGGCACCAAAGTGGCACAGGACCCTCCAAATTTGTGCATGCTGAGTTGCATTTGATGTGAATGGGCACTACTGAAAACAATGCGAATTCCATTGTCTTGTGATTCTGTGCATCTGTAATGACATCTGAAATCGCACTGGTGTGAACCAAGCCTTAGGAAGAGAGGGAGAGGTAAGGAGCAGGGGTGTGCCTTGCCATCCTAGGCTACGGGGCTGTGTGTTTCTATTGATGCACACAGGGAGACAAGTCATCTTCTGTTTGCAAAGGTGGCTCCATAGAACACTGCAAGAGAAAAGAGCCACCCTAAAACAGGACACCTAGGGCAATGGTCATGACACCGGCTTAACCTGGAACATAGGCAAGGATTAAAAGATGAAGAAGCTGCATACTCAGTAAGTGATTAATTCAACTGCTGAATATGCGTAACAAATTGAAGGTTTAATATCGCATTAAAGCAAGGTTGCTTTCAACCAAGGTTGGAAAAGACCTTTAAGTTATTCTCTGATCTCCTTGCTGTGCTGCTTAATTTTCAGTGACTTGCCAGGTGGAAAATGCAAGGCTGGAGGTGGAGGCACTCATTAGCAATGCCGTGGAGAGAAGAGCACCTCCTTGCATATGCCTTTATGGTATTTTACTGGTAAAGAGCCATTACAGGCAACCACTGAAATCAATTAGTGAACTAATACTGCTATCCAGCAAACACAGCAGCCTTTCTAGGATTAGAATTTCTATTTAGTTTACGTAAATTGGCTTACAGACATGAGAGAACATTCACCAAACCTGAGACTTTACGGTTGGCGTTATGCAGGTGTATGCATAACCCTGGTTGATGCTCCTTGGATAAGCAAGCTGGGTGGAAAGTTAATCTGTCTGGATTGTTCCCTTGAGACAGGCCAGCGCCAACAGAGCTCTTTACATCGGCATAAAAAGGCACGTTCGAAAGTTCTTTAGTTAAAAAATGATTTGGTGGCTAGGTCCTGCATGCACGGCCAGCCACCCTCTAATGCTTGTAGGCACCTTGCAACCTTCTGGGGTTACAGAAAAAATTTTAATATCGTGCTACTGAGAGGTAACCATTTGTCAGTTACCCGTTGCATGCTAAAATCAGTATGCTGCTGCAAAGATTAAGATCACACGTGTAGGTATAGCTTTGATCTAAAAGCCATTTAATCCATTTCAATCAAATATAAGAGAGTTTACAATATGTCAAGTGGGCAGATGGCTTTGTGAACATTGCATTGTGTAACTTACTGGATTTTCTGTCGTTAATCCCACTTGGTAATGTATTGCATAAAATTCTTGCTGTCAGAACTTTTGGTTCTGACAGCAAGTTGCGCACCATATGCAGGTCGTTCTAAAATGCAAAGTGTGTAAAAGATTTAAGTATAGTCAAACAATAATGTATGAAAATACAGTATCCCTTATAGCGATTGCTTATAACCAATTGTACCATAAGGGAAACGCGATGGTAATCTCATAAAAAAAGAGAGAGAAAAAATAAATAAACTAAACAGAAAGAAACTTTATATTTGGAAACATCTTAAGAACTGTGGCCAAATCTTATAAGACTTTATATAGAATAAACAAACTTCTACAAAGTGCTTGACTCGTCAACAGACACCCTTTCTGAATTAGCCCTGTAAAAAGCCTATCTCTAACCAACTTTAAGATACAGTAAATGTTTAGGCATCCCCTGCAATAGGATATTCATTTATGTTGAGATACTGCACAAGCTTGGTCTACTAAAAGAATGCAGACACTGCAGCTCAATAGAACTCTGTATTTCACCAGATGGTTATAATGAAGGCTGACCTATCCCATCCCTATTCAGGAACTAGCCCAGAAAGGGAATGGTAAAACAGCTATTTATTCAGAACAGAAAATGGTAGGGATCAGTTTCCTTGCAATGTATATGGATCACCCAGCGAGGATTGCCTATTTTCTCAATAAAAGTGGACTTACGCTTTAAACCAGATCGGTGGCTTTTAGAGCTCGATCTCGATTCAACCCCCCTCACGATCTTAATCCAGCATTTCCCCAATCCTATGTAACAAGTGCAGAACTGTTCACTAATCAGAGCTGTTAAAAAAAAAAAAAAAAAAAAAAAAAAAAAAGCTGGCAAATATTGATCAACATTCCTCAGTGCTGTGAGATAAGGAGAAACATTATAACATTTCGTTCTTTTAGCTCAAAGTGATGACTTCCATCTGTAATTGAGGTCAGTTTAACCACTAAGGCTTCATTCTCACGAGGTGGATCTGCTGCCATGGAGTCCGCCTCTGTCCGCCAGCTCAGCAGGAGATCTCTCCATTGATCTCCGCTGAGCTGGCGGATGACAGGTCCCTCTCTGCTCACTGAGCGAGGAGGGGCTTGTCGAGCGCCGCCGGTTACTATGGAGAGATTGGACAAAAACGGACAGCATGTCCGTTTTTATCAGATCTCACCCAATCCGATCCGCCAGAGACGGATGCGAACGTAGGGGCATCAGTCTGATTTTAGCGGATCGGACCGGGTCGGATATCAGCGCTCCATAGACTATCATGGAGCGCCTGTTCAGGTCCACCGACAAAACTGACAGGCGGACCTGAATGGTCTGGTCTGACAGTGTGAAAGGGGCCTTAAAGGCTTAACCTTTTTTCTGACACTTGTTTCTTACAAATAAAAATCAGCATTTTCTGCTAGAAAATAACTTGGGGCATTATATATATATTTTTTTAGCAGACACCCTAGAGAATAAAATGGTGGTTATTGCAATATTTTATGTCGCACTGTATTTGCTCGGCGGTCTTTCAAATGCATTGTTTTGGGGAAAATACACTTTAATGAATTAAAAAAAAAAACAAAATAGTAACGTTAGCCCAATTTTTTTGTATAATGTGAAAGAGGTTACGCCGCAAGGATCGTGATCTTTTATTCTAAGCAAAAAAATCTTGATTCTTATTCTAGCCAGAATCATGCAGCTCTAGTGGCTTTGATGTAATTCCACTGAATTTTATAACTGATACTTTATTTCATAAGGTTTTCTATTTTTAGAAAAGTTTAAAAGAGAAGTATGACCAAAGCTTGTTTGGTCATACCCCTCATTCACAGGAGTGCGCTTACTTTTGTGCTTCTGCCACCTATAATCAGCCAACATTGGGCTAAAGTCCGCTGTTGGCTGACATCATAGCCACTCCAGTCTCTGGATGTATCCTGACAATATATGTTGGGATCTACCCAGATGCCTGACCGGCAGCTGGCTCAGCCTCTTATGTGATCGCCCTATGTAAACTCCCAATGATGGGGGAGCTAATGAAAGGTAAGCATGTGCAGGTAGTATGGGTGGATTTAAAGTTGACTCTGTATGGTTAAAGCACATGTTCAATTTAAGCCCTGGCTTTCAATCATAAGGGCTCATGAAGAAACAGACATATGGTTATGCAACATATCGATTCATATCAGTACCACTGTAGTGGAGCTATATGCATGAGAAAAAAAATGCAGTTTTAAACATGTGCTGATACAAAGATCTGTTTCTATCTTTGCCATGCACTACTTCTTTTTATAGATCTTGGAGCCTGTGAGGTTTGTGGCTGTGTTCAAAAATGTCTGACACAGATAGACCTCCTACATTAGTCTCTTACTTTTTGACTTTTCAGTGTTGATCACTAGGGGAGAAGAGACTGAGGAAATGCTTCCTCCTTCCTGTGGCAGACTGATGACATCATTTGGATCTTGGCAAAGTCACTTGACTGGATCTCACATACTCTTTAAATGATAGACTGTACAGCTTCTGTTGGCCTGTGCCCATATATTTTCAAACATTTGCAAACTGACAAATCTGGTTTACTACATTTTACCAGGTTCTTTCAGTGACACAAAAAATGTATGGCTGGAAATTTGTCTTTATTTTGAGTAATGATGGTTGACATGGCTTGTGAATGGAACATTTGTTTGAGGTTTTCAAGATATAGACAGTGCACAGGTTTAAACAGTGGTGTAATAACCAGGGTCACAAGGGTCACATTTGCGGTCGGGCCCTGGCGTTCTGCTGTAGAATAGTGAATGGGGTTCTGCTGCAGGACTGCAATAAATGGCCCTATGACTGGAGCAAAGAGCCCCAGGATCAGTGGGAAGGACCCCAGCTGGCTGTCAGGGGGGCCCTTCATGGTTTCTTGCTCCGGGGCCCTGAAGGTTCTAGTTACGCCTTTGGGTATAAAAGCTTAATTAGAACATTGTATAAATACCCGGTGTAGCATAAAAACTGTTTTGAAATTGATGCTTGCAGCCCTCAGCTACTAGGCTGTAGCTCTGTCCTGCTCATTTCCTTCATGACCTTTGCTTACATATGGAGGGCAAGGCCAGTGACATGCTGGGCCAGGAGCAGACAAGTACAAAACTTTTTTTTTTTGTTAGTTTAGTCTTCAAATCTGTCAGGTTTTTATTGCTGTGTCTGTCTTACATAAATTTCCTATCACTTCCTGTCCCAAAACCATGGAAGGAAGTGAGTAGAAATCCTAACAAATAAGAGGTCATCCATCCTTTGACAGATGTCACCATTGGATGACCAGTTTGTGTCCTTCCACACTGTCCAAAACTGAAGGAAATGTGTTTGCTGTTACACTTTAGATTAAATTGGCTGCTGCTTCGTTTTCTGTCTGCTGCTTCGTTCCTCTATCAGCATGAATCACTTCTGATTCCTAACACCAAGAGAAAAAAGGTGACAGGAGGGACCTTCAGCTGATTGACCACCTCTGCTCTGTTCCTGTGTGTTGTTTGAAATTGGGGGGGTGTGAAGGGGCGTCCCTTTCCTTCAATCAGCAGTCATAACTCTCCTCACTGAGCTCTACAGTGTGTCTTCAGCTTTTCAGCCCTTTTTTTCCCTCAACGCTCAGACAAGCTTTATAAGCTCTGGGCTTTAAAAGGATGTAGAGAAGACTGCAGATAAACAGGTACAACTTATGTAGGAGGGATTTTTTTAATCTGTGTATCATCTGAGGCCAGTCACTTTACTAGGTACATATAAGGATTTACAACCACTTTAATACTGCGCCATAGCCAAAAGACAGCTACAACGTGTCAATGGACGTTCTCCCAGAACCCCGACCCTTAGGGCATTCATTGGGTACGCTCCGTGACAGTTTTGTACTTGGGACACAGCTGATCACAGATTCGGGTAAAGTTCCAATCATAGCAGACCTTTATCATGTGATCAGCTGTGTCCAATCACAGCTGATCACATGTAAACAGACTTGCCAGTTATTGGCAGTCCTTTCCTCACGTGCTGTCTCTGTGAGCAAAGGAGAACTGGTAACAGGCAAGGCCATCAGCACATTGTGTACACTGATAATTAAGGCACTGATCATCAGTGCAGCTTATCACTGCCCATCAGTGCAGCCTCGTCAGTGCAGCTTATCACTGCCCATTAGTGCAGCCTCATCAGCGTACATCAATGAAGAAGAAAAATTACTTAGGCTTCATGTACACGGGACGTTTTTACAACCTCTCCTGAATGATTTTTTTTTTTTGTTTAATAAGTTTTTATTAAAGAAAATATATCATGCATACAGTTGTAACAGTTATAACACAAATCTTCGAATATTTTAACAACAAAGGTTATAGGATTTGTAGAGTTCACTACTTAGTTAGTTTTGTCAGGTGCGCTTAAAAAGTTACAATAAGTCAACCAAGCAGCTGATTTGGATAAAGAAGTGTGAGCTAGGTGATCATCATACATTAAGTGGAATTAAAATAGAAAATATTGCTTTAGTTTAACAAAAATATACATCAGGACAAAATAGTGGTAAAGAGAGAGAGGATAGAAAAGAATGAGTTGAAGATGGGAAGGAGATAGGGTAGGAGGTTGCTGGCATGCTAGACCATGTATTGAGCATAGGGGAGGATTATCTTGGGTGGGTGTTTAATGGCTATGCTAAGGTATTTGGGTTGAAGGGTTAGAGCAAGAGGTTTATATATGTGGCAGTAGTCTGAAATTTTTTCCAGGGTTCCCAGGTTAAGGAATGTTTCTGGGAGGTCCCTCTAATATTGTGGGTGATACTCTCCATAAGGTATACATTGTCAATCATTTGTAGCCAGGCCTTCATAGAGGGAATAATTGGTTGGCCCCACAATGTGGGGATTAAGGCTTTGGCAGTGTTTAGTAGATGAGGGATGATTGATTGTTTGTACGCCTTTATGGGGGTTTTTGTGATATGAAACAGAATAGCCCATGGGTCATTTGGTATTTGAACATCCGCTATCTGAGCAATCAGAGTGCGAATGTTTTCCCAGTATGGTTTAATCAATGGGCAGAACCACCATATGTGTGCGTGAGTAGCTTTGTTCCCACAGTTCCTCCAGCACAATGGGGAACTGGCGGGGAACATTTGGTGTAGGCGAACTGGGGTGTAATGCCACCTGGTGAGCAGTTTATAGTTGACCTCTGTCATTCTTGAGGCCATGGACGAGGTATGAGCAAGTTGGAGGATCCTATCTTTTTGGTTGTCAGTTAGGGAGAGACCAAGGTCAATTTCCCATTTAATCAGGTAGGAAGGAGGGTCTGGGTTTTGAAGTGTAATAAGAGCTTTATAGAATATAGAAATGCAATGTAGAGGGGGGTCTTTTGGAAAGAATATGACTTCTATTTCGTTTAAATCGCTAATACCCCTAAGTGGGTTAGGAAGGGAGCTTAGAAAGTGTTGTAATTGGTGGTATCTCCATTTATCTAGGAACGTGGCTGATTTAGGGGTGAGGATTGAGGTTAAGGGTTTAAGTGTATTGCCTTTTAGAACATGGTGTAATAAGAGGGGATCCCCTGACCTCCAGGACTGAAAACCTGGGTCCAAAAGACCTGGCAAAAAGTATGTGTGATTGAGAAGGGGTAACAAAGGGGAGTCATAATTCCAGGAATGTTTTTTGTGTAGTGCATCCCATATATCCAAAGAAGAAATGGTAAGGGCCGAGGTGGTGTGGGCGAGGTTCCTGTGGGAGCGGGGTATCCAGGGAGCCATTGAAAGGTCCACTCCACTCAGGTGATATTCGATTTGTACCCATAGCTTCCTGCCAAGGGCATATTTCCATTCAGCTAGTCTGGCCAGTACCGTTGCTTGGAAATAGGCTTTAAAATTAGGAAGTGCCAAACCACCTGAGCATTTGGAGCGGAACAATAATCCCCTGGATATTCTAGGGTGTCTATCCTTCCAGATAAAGCGGGAGACCAGGGACTGTAGAGTAGTAAAAAAACCCACCGGAACACCTAGTGGTAGCATTTGAAAGAGGAAGAGGATGCGTGGCAATATGTTCATTTTAATTATATTAACTTTCCCTAACCAGGTATGTGACAGGTTAGACCATTTTCGTAGGTCAGTTCTAATTTTATTTAACGTGGGGATATAATTATATCGGAAAATGGATTGAAGATTAGGGGTGAGGTAAATACCTAGGTATTTCAAACAGTTTGATTCCCATCGAAAAGGAAAAAGGGGTTTGAGGAAGAGAGTCTCGGCCTTGGGGATGTTAATGTTTAAAATTTCAGATTTAGATAAATTTATTTTGAAGTTAGAGATTGATTGAAACGTGGAGAATGCAGACATCAGATTCGGAATCGAGATCCGAGGTTGTTGAATAAAAAATAGTACATCGTCTGCATATGCCGCGTATTTATGGGATCTATTGCCTATTTGTATACCTTTGATGTTAATATTGTTCCTGATTGTGGCGAGAAAAGGTTCTAGAGTGATAGCGAATAGGAGAGGGGAGAGGGGACAGCCCTGCCTGGTACCATTATGTAGGATAAAGGGGTCGCTCAACGTTCCATTAATCCTGACCTGAGCCGAAGGATTAGCATAAAGAGAGGAAATACGGTGAAACATTTTAGGACCCACCCCAAAATGGCGTAAGGTTAGCTTAAGGTACTCCCAGTCCACCCCATCGAAAGCTTTCTCGGCATCAGTAGAGAGGAGTAGGGTGGGCTGGGAGCACCGTCGAACGTATTGAATCAGAGAAATTGCACGAAGGGAGTTATCTTTCGCTTCTCTGGCGGGTATAAAACCTGATTGGTCCGCCGAAATCCAGTTTGGAATAAGGGGAAGTAGGCGGTTTGCCATAACTTTGGCAAATAATTTAATGTCAACGTTTATTAACGATATAGGTCTAAAACTATTACAGAGTGTAGGGTCCTTGTCTGGTTTAGGGATAACTGTAATGTGGGTCAAAAGTGATTCTGGGCGTAAGCCTGAAGAGTGGGAGATTGAGTTTGCGTATTCAGAAAGTCGAGGGAGAAGGATGTCACTAAATGTTTTATAGTATAAGATCGTGAATCCGTCAGGTCCAGGGGCTTTACCAGAGGGGGAGGACTTCAATGCTGTCTGGAATTCCTCAACCGAAAAGTCTTCTTCTAATTCTTTTAGAACAGATATGGGTAATTTGGGAAGATTTGCCTCTCTCAAGTAGGATAGCATACGGTTTCGTCTCTCCTCACAAGGGAGAGATAAGTCATTTTTAACATTATATAGGTCCGCGTAGTAGTCTCTAAATGCTTTAGCAATATCTGGGGTTGCATGGGCCAATGTACCTGACGGAAGCTTAATCTTGGGGATGAATGATTGCGACTGTTTAGTCTTTAGTGATCTAGCTAGAAATCTACTTGGTTTGTTCCCCCATTCGTAAAATTTTTGCGACAAACGCTGAAATTTTCTCTTGGTATCTAGATTGAGGAGGGACTTCAATTCCTCACGTTTAAGTGTGAGAGATTTAAGGTGTTCATTATGTAAAGAAAGTTTATGTTGTTTATCTAAAGCCTCTATTTGTTGTAGCACCCGGTTAATTTGTTGACCATGCTCTCTTTTTATCCGCGCACCAAGCTCAATGAGCCGACCTCTAATGGTAGCCTTATGAGCTTCCCAAACGACCGAGGGGGAGGTATCAGAGGATTTGTTATCACTAAAATATTGCGATAAGTGGGAGGCTAGTATAGAGACCTCTGCTTCATTAGTGAGAAGGGAATCGTTAAGCCTCCAGTTGGTAGTGCGTCGGGGTAGGGAGGGCATGGTCAACGTCATCGACACAGGTGCATGATCTGAGATTGATGTGAGACCAATGTGGGCAGAGTGTAAAAAGGGAAGATGGAAATGGTCTAAGAATATATTATCTATTCTAGAGTATGATTGATGTGTTGAGGAGTAGTGTGAGAAATCCTTCTCCTTAGGATGAAGAAGGCGCCAAACATCCATCAATTGATGATCACGAAGCCGTTTTTTCACAAATTTCAGTTTTTTGAAAGAAATAGTAGAACGGCTTTGTGATGTATCAATAGTGGGGTCTAACGGCATGTTTAAGTCCCCTGCTAAAATAGTGAGTCCTGTGGCAAAGTGTGATAACTTAGTCAGTATTTGGGAAAGGAAGGTAGTTTGGTCATGGTTCGGGCTATAGATATTTGCAAGCGTGCATTGGACATTTCCAATGAATCCCTTAAGGAAAAGGAAGCGACCATAATCATCCGCAAGCATGTCGGTAAGTCTGAAAGACAAACCTTTGCAGAAACCAATAGCTACACCTTTGGACTTATTGGTGTCTGACAGGCTATAGTACCACTGCGGAAAGTTAGGTGAGGTAAGTTTAACGGGTGTTGTATGGGTTAAGTGTGTTTCTTGGAGAAATGCAATGGAACATGTAGCATGTTTAAGTTCACGATATAATTGATGTCGTTTAGCAGCAACATTAAGACCCCTGACATTGTAGGATACAATCTTTACCTTAGCCATTTAAGAAGAGCATGGATATTTTCAGTTTGTTTTGCCAAGCATGCCAGCAGAGAGGGGGGAGGGGGGGGGGGGGAGGAGAGAGAAGAATAGTAGGAAAGAAGGAGAAGAGAAGAAGAAGAAGACAAACATATACAATAATTATACATGTAGGTCAGATAACTAGTGGGAAATGAAAAAATATCACGCAGTAAACTGCAGTGGTCCCGTTGGGGAGAGAGAGAGCGAAAGGCCATCCCAATCCTTAAACAAGGATTGAATAGGATATCTTCAGGGCCATTCACGCTCGCCATCCCCAGGAGGAGGTGGGGGGGTGGTGTTACGCTGTGGGGGGAGGTGGCGAGGGGAGTGTGCCCCGACAGCACACGGCCTGTGAAAGAAAAACATGTTACCAGCCCGTCATTAATAGGAGAGCAGTGAGTTCCAGTCGGAAATAAGAAAACCCATGTAAGTGGAACCAGAATCAATAAAAACAATAAGCAACCTGCAAGAAATCGCAAATATAGACCAATTGAAAACATGCAACAATTAACACAATAATAAAGGAAAACAAATATTGGTCATTTTACCGGTGAGTCCACCCCGGCTTCGCAAGCACGAGTGCAGAAAAGAGTAAAAAAAAAAAAAAAAAAAAAAAAAAAAAAAGGATTCTATATGCACACGCAAACACAGAGATCGGGTCCGGACTCAGCCAATAGGGCCGTTTTGTAAGAATAAAGAAAAAAATGACTTATATTATTATCAATAATATGGGTGAAAAAATAAATGTTTTAGCCTTGTGTTTGTGCAGAGCCTGGGAGAGAAGTGCGACTCATTTTTGAGGGGGTCTTTTTCCAGACAGAATCCATGGGACATGAGAATTTTGGAATCGAATCCTGCCAGCCTGGAAGTTCCATGGGTGAGAGATGTAGGTCCTGCATAAAAGTTGGAAGTTCCTCAGGAAATCTTAATGTATGGGAGCGACCATTTTTGGTAGCAATCAGGCAGGCAGGAAAACCCCATCTGTATGTAATCCCGTCGGATCGTAAGTTATCCAGTAGCGGTTTTAATGCTCTGCGGCGGTCCAGAGTATCTTTAGAAAGATCTGGATAGATACTAATGGTGGCACCGTCAAAGTCAATGTTAGGTATGCCTCGCATCTTTATCATGATGGCATTTTTGTCTTCAAAATAATGTAGGCGGCAGATGACATCTCTGGGCTGGTCCGAGTTAGCGTCACGGGGTCGTAAAGCCCGATGCACACGATCAAAACGCAGTGGCGCGGCGACAGGGTTCCCCAGGAAGGTATTAAAAATGCCTCTTATGGAAGGTTCAAGATCAGTATCCCTAGTGGCTTCCGGCAACCCTCTGACTCGAATGTTGTTTCTACGGTTACGGTTTTCGAGGTCTTCGAGCTTATATAAGGACGTACGATGAGCAAAAGCCAGCTGGGTAACGGTGTCTTGCAGTTCTTTAATGGCTAGTGCCTGCGTTTCCTGTCTCTGCTCCGTTTCCTCCACCCTGACCAGGAGATGTGACATATCAGATCGAACAGCAGTGATTTCTTTTTTGATAGATTTCTCCAAACTGTGAAACATACCTGCAAGTTCTTTTTTGAGGCCGCTCATGAGTGCTGACATTTCAGAGCCTACGGGGGATCCGGGATCGTCCATGAGATCCGAGCAGCAGGAAGAAGCTGGAGAGCTCTCCCTCACAGAGGCAGCGCGGGATGATGGAGAGGCACTTACTCTCGAGGCCCTGTCTTGGTCACCGCGTGCGTTGGCTAGGTATTGCTGAATAGAACCTGTGGAGACTATATTAGAGAGTGATCTCTTGGTTGTACGTTTAACAGAAGCAGAACGGGGCTTAGATGTTTTGGCGGGCATAATTGGAGCTATATGGCCGATGGCTGCAAGGGACACCCCCCCTCACATTTGAGCAAAGTTATATATTCATCAGAATGTTGTCAGCACCCGGATGGGTTCCCCTTTAAGTGGAGCACAGATATCAAAAAATGTATTCTAATGACAGTGGAGGAGCAAGTAGAATTATTAAAATTATTGTAATTAAGCAAAAATAGAGGCTGTAAAGGTAATGCGTCAGATAAGAAAGATACTTGCTGAAAAATGAGTGCTGTAGGCAAGGTTCAATAAGAAAGGTAGTGGAGAAAGATGGTTGTGGGAGTACTTGGAGCACCAAGATGGCCGCCGACCTCCAGGGGTAGGCCGGAGCCGCGGACTTTCCTAGTGATTGTGTCCGGTCTGACGAATGCCTTTTTCAGTGTGGAGTGTAGGTTCAGAGCGGATCTTTAGGGAGGGGGAGCTGTTACTCACTTAGTCCCAGGGGTCAGGCAGGACAGATCCACCTCAAGCCGGTGTCCAGCTCCCCAGATGATGCAGGCCAGAGGCTCCAGATATGTAACAGGCCGCGGGGCAGCGCCAGGCCGTAGCGCAGCGGAGCGGAGGAATCGGGCCTCCAGGCAGATCTCGGGTGTCCTCCCCCGCCGCTCCCCCGACCGGTTGGCAGCCACTCGCCGAGGATGAGCGTCCGCTCGGCGCCCGACTCACTGGGGCGGCAGGCTAATAGCTCCGATCGGGCCGTAGGCCTCAAGATGGCGGCGGAGCTCTCAGCTAGAAGCGATCCACAGGCCCGGGACACCAAAAACAGCGGGAGTCCATAGAAATAGCACTCCGGGCGCCAAGCAGGACAGCCCCAGGGGCTGGTAAGGTGCAAATCCGGCTCTCAGGGGATATTTAGAGCCCAGATGGCTGCGGATTGTCCGTGGCTTGGAGGAGCTCAGCCAGAACACGTCCTCCACCTTGCTCGTCCAGACACGCCCCCCCTGAATGATTTAACTTGACAGGTAGTAACCCATGTTTAAAATATCTGTTTTTCCGTGTTTACATGCAGTGTTTGCGTTTTTAGAAGCGTTCTTAAATTTAAAAAAATTAAAAACTGCCTGTAAACAAAATGCGGCTAAACGCGAGTTACTGCGTTTAGAAGCATTTGGCGCTTTAAATGCCTGTAAACTCAGCTTCTGAACGCATTTTTTTGTGTTCCAAAAAATGCCTCCAAACTCAACTGCCAAGAAACGACTATAAACAAACGTGTACATGTACTGATAAGATAACATAGAGGAGAGTTCAGGGGCAGTTGAAAAAAACTCCCAACTGCTCCTAAGAGCCGGTTCACACGGGGACGACTTGTCAGGCGACCTAGCCGCCTGACAAGTCGCCTCCCATTCTGTACAATGGAACCGTTCTAATCGGAGCAACGCAAGTCGCTCCGACTTAGAAGAAATGTTCCTGTACTACTTTGGGGGCGACTTGCATAGACTTCTATACAGAAGTTGTCTTGCAAGTCAGCGTGGCAGTCGTGTGCAGGTCGCCTCGGTGAGGCGACCTGCAAGTCGTGCCGCTTCTAGTGTGAACCGGCTCTCAACGTCCGTTTTCCAGCAGCAGTGTACATGAGGACTTATTTGCAAAAAAAATGTATAGAAATGAAGAAAAAAACTTTTTTTTTTTTTTTTTTTTTAATTTTCTGCAGTTTTTTGTTTAGCAAAAAATTAAAAAAAAATCAGTGGGGATTAAATTCCACCAAAAGAAAGCTCTATCTATCTCAAAAAAGATAAAAATGTCATCTGGGTACAGTGTTGCATGGTTGCGCAATTGTCATGGGGATAGTAAGCGGTAGGCAACAATAACTAATGTTAAAACTTTAACGTATATTAATTTCAATTAATTTGAAACTGCACCACTGAAATTGATGAATAACGGCCGCAGCTTTGTTAATGTTTTTTTGCAATTTACAAATAAACATAAACAATAAATACTTTTAATAATCTCCTATTAAAGTACCGAATATTTCAACACGGCCCAGCCACTATGGCTCAGGCCTAATAATTCATTACTTTTAACGAGCGTTATTTCTTTCCCCCCTTTCTCTTTCTATAAAAGAATAAGGGGTCTCACCTCATAATAAGCTGTGACAAGGGGAAGGGGGGGCGGTGAGCTGTCCTGTTAATCCCCTCTGGTGACTGGCAAAAACCTGTGTTCGGAACCCCTTTTTATAGGGGTCCCCATGAATTCGAGAATCTTCCAGGGGGTCATGTGGCATTTTCTGACCAATCCTGAATGACCCCCCCTTAGATTCCAGAATGTTCTCGGATCAGCTGACTTCACTGGCCTATCAGAACCTCCCTATTATTTCTGCTACCCCGGGGAGCTAGAAACTGCCACTGCCTCAATCCCATGAGGAAAAGGGGGGGCCTGAAACCAGCTTTCCCCCCTTTTTTCCTTACATGGGATAGTAAGCTGTAGGCAACAATAACTCTAACTCTAATATTAAAACTTTACCATATATTAATTTAAATTAATTTGAAACCACACCACTGAAATGGATGAATAAAGGTTGCAGCTTTATTAATGTTTTTTTGCAATTTACAAATAAACATAAGCAATAAAGTTTTAATAATCTCTTATTAAAGTACCGAATATTTCAACACGACCTAGCCACTAGGGCTCAGGCCTAATAATTCATTACTTTTAACAAGCGTTATTTCTTTCCCCCATAAGGCAGGCGGAATTCTTACCATAACGCCTGGCACTTAGCCCCCAGCCCATGGCCTGCAGTACTGAAAATTTAGTATTAAGGATATCTAATCCTATGTTGGATAAGTGTACCCCGTCATCTCGATAGAGACCGGGCAGACTTCCTTCCAGCTACATATGTCTAAAAGAAAACCCTACCGGTGGGACTAAAAATGTATGAACATTCCGATTTCATTCTCTTTCGAATTTTTTCAAAAGATCTCAAATGGAATGAATATAGCCAGCGAAGTCTTTGTATAATCTCCGAGAACACAACCACTGTGTTAGGGGACAATAAATGTATTTGTTGAATCGAATGTTGGATACTAAATCTGAGATCCAATGTCTTAACTTGACCAATATCATTACCACCTAGATGAATAATGATAACAACAGGCTGAGGCCAACACTTAAACAATCTTCCTAATTCAAAATTCAGGTCGCCCCAACTCATTCCTCTCCGGCCATTCCATAAAACTTGAAACAAAGCAGAATCCAGACTCAAGTTTGATGTATAAACTCTTGCAGTCGCTCTTTTTTTTTTTTTTAGCCCAAAATACATAAGAGTGGCCGAGAATCTATGCTATAAACGGATTACCTTCAAATATTAAACAAACTGGTTAGGACGAATAAATAACTTTATTTGATCTCTATCTACCTATTTTCTTAATATTCTCCTCCCTAAACCCTAATTTTGCCGCTTCAGTAGCCGCACCTATTCGGAAAGAATGTGATGACAGTTTTAAGTGGTTTAAATTTAATGCTGCTAGACATTTCTTCAAAACGCAATTAACTGGAATCTAGTCAGTTATGATCCATGTTCGTGGATAAACAATAATTCCTGAGTAGTTGGTCTACTGAGCTAGTATTGTTGCAATAGAAAAACAGGGCAAATATTGGAATTTGGGCAAGAGTTCAATGAAATCCATTGCCCTCTGCCAAATCGTTCTTACTTTAGGGAAGGAATATTCTAAGTTGTCCATGCCTAAATAATTACGTTCTTAATCTGTACTCTCTTTATCATTTTTTGAAGCGACTACCACTTCGGACAATCGAAATGCTGCAAAAAACAATAGAGAACACTGCTCTGAACATAACTGACTCAAAAGCGGAAAAACAAACCGTTTGAGTGATAACGCAAAATTTCGTTAAAATATCAAGTGAGAGATTAGCCTTTTTAAAACCCTGCATAGCCTGTTTAACAGAAAAGAAACTTAATCAAGCCGGTAATGGAATTTAATCTAAGGAAGAAAAACTCCGGCCAATGTCTTATTAATGTGAGCCCAGGAATAACTTTTAGCAATTAAACTATTAAGAAACAGTAAAACTATGTGTTCTGAAAAAGAAGAAATATCCAAGTTATCTCTTAAATATGATAACCATAACCACCATGAAGATACGTAACTTAACCAAGTGGATTTAGCTATAGATCGTTGTATATTAGCCGACACTAAATCAGCTCCCACAAATGTTGAGGGCAAGGCACTCCACATAAATCTGCCTCTGGCATCAGAGAAAAGAATCGATCCACCTGGAAGCGACTAAAGTGAATCTGCCAACAAATTCTCTTTTCCTGGAACATAACGAGCTTTTAACCAAATGTTTAATGATAAACATTTAAAAACTTAAGTATCTCAAAAACGTAATAACTGGGTTGGACTTTGACGAAAGGCAGTTTAATCGCGAATAGCACTCCTTTGTTATCTGTTCTTACCAGACCCAATAATGACTGAGTTTCTTTAAGTGTCACTTTTTTTTTTTTTCCTGATAAAGGTGGTCAATAACTTCCTAATTTTTATTAATTTTTTCCAGAGGCAACCCGAATTCCATGCGCATTGTGTCTATGGTTATACCCAAAAATTCTAGGCAAGTTACAGGGCCTATAGTTTTTTCCCTCGCTAATGCTGTTCCAAAATAAAAGCAAATATTAAAATTATGTAGCATATTAATGCAATCATAGGGCCCAAAAATAAAAAGTCGTCCAAGTAATGTAAAATAAAATTAGAACCTGTTTCTTTTGAAATTACCCATTCTATAAATGTTGAAAATTGTTCAAATAGCATGCTAAAGAGCAACCCATTGGTAAGCATTTATCCGCATAATATGTATTATTAAAATAAATGCCTAATGAATTGAAACAATCAGGGTGAATGTGAAGAAGCCAGAAAGCTGACTGTACCTCAGCTTTTGCCAACAAAGCTCCCCCTATCCAATATTCTAAGTTTTGAAATCACAGTCTTTAAGGAGGCATAAGACACTGATGTTAATAAAGGATCAATTTGGTTGTTAAGCAAGGTGACATAAGGATAAGACAGGTGTTGAATTAATCTATATTCATTAGGGTCTTTCTTTGGTATAATACCAATTGGGGAAATGCGTAAATTATCAAGTTGAGAGCTTGAGAATGGGCCTGCTATTTTATCAAAAGAGATTTCTTTATTTAATTTTTCTTCAACTATTAATGGCAAATTATTAACCGAAGGGAGATTTTCTATAGGAACGTAGCCACTACCGTCAAATTGTGGCAGCATGAAACCGTTGGAAAAAGCATTAATTAGTAATGTTGCTGTCTGTCTGTCTGGGTAATCCTTGAGCCATGGTAGCATGTTTTCCAAAGTCACTGGAGTTGTGGTTTTTGTAAGTAAGATCTCTGGTTTGTGGTACTGATGTTGTCGATGGCTTACGAAAACATTTTACCACAGGATGGGATCCTGCACAAAAAGCGCGTTCATGTTTGTATTTACATGATTGCATCCATTTGCATTGGTTGTCATTGTATGCGAAGCATACACCCTTCCTGTAACCAGCATTTGTTAAAGTACTAGCAGAAGAACTAGGTTGTCTAATCGGAATCTGTCTGGGGGGGAAAAAAACATATTAAGCCAAAGCCCAACATCCTTTATCCCCCATTTAAGTGAAGGATGAATGCTCAGTTTGTCTGAAGGACTCGTCATATGAAAACCATGTGAATCCTCTAAAACCACGGTAAGCCTCTAAGATAATATCTATATGTTGGAAAAGTCCCATGCTTTTTTTCTGGGCATTTTTCACATAATATACTAGAGTAAATGCAAAATGCTTGAAGCCAATTGTTAAATGACTTCATTATAGGTCCCCTCCTCTCTTCTTCCGTTTTATCGTCTTTTTTTTTTTTTTTTTTTTTTTTCGATTTGTAAATGAAATCTTTGGAAAAAGGCAATAAAGACAATAAATCAATGTAGTCACCTCTCCATATTTTTTCCTTAAGCGTAGAAGACAAATGAAAGCCTAATAGAGACATGACGCAAGGCATAACTTCCCTACCGCATGTTGCTGGGATGCCTGGCATTACTCCAGCCAATGTTGCAGAGCCAATAAAGTTACCTGATCCTGTTGAGGTTGGAGTAATAATAGGTACTGAAAAAGAAGCTGGAGAATTCAATACATTTTCTGTCAAAGGAGGTGCCCATATAGATGCAGCCTCACATGGAACAATAGTAGAAATAGCACTGGAAGGTAAAGACATATCGGCAATAATCAGCAATTATTTAAGGACAAAGACAGAGCTGACAGCAGCTGCATGTTTGTAAACTCACCCTGTCTAGGTTCTGAAGGTCCTGCAATGTCAGGCTGCTGGGCAGTACTGACCTCTGGAATTGGCCGACTAGCTTGGCTGAGCAATGCTGCTGTGTGCCCAGATGTGCTGGCTGAAACACCTGCCCTGGATGACTCAGGCGGCGATGCTCTGGCGTCTCCTTGCCTCTGGGGTTGCCCAGGCAACTCTTTGGAAGCCACGTCTGATGTCCTCTTCTTGGTCCACCCATCACCATGCCCCCTTGCTGCCTCCATTGATACTCATCAAGCACTGCATTCCCGAAGAGGGCGGCCTGACTCTTCCCCCTGATGTCACCTCTGGCAGGGGCAGCCTATAGCTTCAGCACTCTTCCCACGACCTGAGTACTGGGCGCCGCCTCCCCTGCCTCCATCATACCGCTGTCCCTGATCTGGATCCGAAGCCGCGGGGTCTCCTTCCTCTTCCTACCGAACATCCCCTTCTTGACGCCACTGTTCTTCTCTCTGCTCCCCGAGACCTTCATCTAATACGGCAGGCTCTTCATCCGTTCCTCTCGGCTCCGCTCCTGAGGATAAGGATAAGCACCTCCGCAGCCAGTTTTCGTCTTCGGTTCCTGCCCTTTCCAGCAGCTGGCGGTACAAAGTCTTCAGATGGGTTAACAAGGAAAAGTTCAGATGGGTTAACAAGGACAAGTGTATCATAGCCTTTTTGCCTGGAGCTATCCTGTTAATCCCCTCTGGTGACTGGCAAAAGCCTGTGTCTGGAAACCCCTTTTTATAGGGCTCCCCAAGAATGCTAAAATCTTCCAGGGGGTCATGTGGCCTTTTCTGACCAATCCTGAATGACCCCCTTCGATTCCAGAATGTTCTTGGATCAGCTGACTATGCTGGCCTATCAGAACCTCCCTATTATTTCTGCTACCTCGGGGAGCTAGAAACTGCCACTGCCTCAATCTGATGAGGAAAAGGGGGGGGTCTTGAAACCGGCTTTTCCCCCCCTTTTTTCCCTTACATTCAAATTGCAACCGCATGAAAGCTGAATAGTGGCCTGGGCAGGTAGGGGATAAAAGTGCCCAGACATTGAAGTAGTTAATGGCTACCCATAGATGAGACCAGATAGTCTGGCTGACTGTTTTCAAGGTTAGTATATGGTGTTGGCTTTTGGCTACTGATGTCTATTGTTTGCCTAAGTAAGGATGAGATACGCTTGTTCAGAGTTGTCATCTCAGCGTACAGACATGCACGCTTTGGTGACACAACAGTGTCTGTTTGTTTACCTATCTGTGAAAAACAAAATATCCTTTAGAACAGTGGTCATCAACCCTGTCCTCAGGGCCCACTAACAGGCCAGGTTTTATGTATGACCTTGGGGAGATGCAGACTAGAATACTGCAATCACTGAGTAGTAAATTATATCACCTGTGATGTATTTTAGTTATCTTGCAAACCTGGCCTGTTAGTGGGCCCTGAGGACAGGGTTGACCACTGCTTTAGAGGTCAGATTGCAGCTGAATGGATTGCTATGTTGTGATGAATGGCTTAGCTATTTAGTTCCATGAATAGTTGTTGGGTAAAACCTATGTTTGGGGAAATCTTCAGTATCTTTCTCCAAAGTGCAGCTTGATTTCTTTATACGCTAAAAGTTGGCAAAACTCCTGCTAACAGCTGACTTTTCAGAGGAAAGAAAAAATTGAAAGTGACAACTTCTTGGATCTGATACAAAGCTGGAAGTGCACATAGTTATTTGCCATCCATTTAATACAACTTAAATGCCAGTCCTCAGTGCCCAGCGAAGCTGGAATTGACTTTGACCAAGCGAGTCAGCACCTAATTACTGCTCTTTCCTTGCTGTCAGTGGGCACCATGCTCACAAGCTGTTTTTCCCATTAAAAAAAAAAAAAAAAACACAGTTGGAGCCTTCAAGCCAGTGACCTTTCAAAGACTCCAAAGTAGACTTTATTTCCACAATTCATATTAATGTTGAAAACCAGCCACTTGGTCACGGTCCCTTAAGGCTTTACATGTATTTTAGCTTATTTCTCCAATGTTTTAAGTAGAAATCTATAACCTTTTTTTTCGTCTTTTAAGAAGTTAGTACTTTCCAGATAAAAGCATTTGTAAAGCACACACGTATATTACTTTTCCATTTTAAAGGGGTGATCTTCTCTAGGCTGGAGAAACGTGATTTTAATATTTTAAAACTACTGTGTGATTATCAGCTTGTTGACAATCCTTTTTGGCAGCAGCTTAATTCTGTGGCCAGCAAATAGGATGACTGCAAACAAATGGTTAAGTGTAACTCCAACTAAAATGTTTGATTTGGGGAAGGGCTAGGACCACTGTCAAATTTGTATTCCTCTTTGAATCATTATTAATGTGATTTTCCCCCTTCTTTGTTAAGGTCATGATCAAGTAGGACCACTGACACTATTTAAGGGCCCATTCACTCTGAAAGGCATCCCAATGCACTTGCCCTGCAGCATGCATTCCTATGTGCTGCCAAAACCGCTGCATGTACATTTTTTGATTTTTGTTGGGCAGTCCATTCAAATTAAAGGGCTGCCTTAGCACAATGCATTTTATCACACATCATAACATGCTTTAGCATAATACAACACTGTGAGCAAGCCCTTAAATCCAAAGGAGGTTCTAATACGTTCTCACCCTATTTTTTTGTTTTGCATGTGTACCGATTGATCTCTTGTCTCAATGACCACTGTCTTTAGGACAGGAAGTAAGGCCGGCCTTACACAGAGCAAATTTCTTTCCTGCAACCATGAATTCCCACATCAACACAGGTAGTGCTGACCGGGGAATCCCTCCTGCCGGACCATTGTCATCTCTCAGTAGGGTGGGGTCGGTGAAAGCTGTTCCCACTGGGAGAAGACCATGATTATCACTAGCAGCTATAGCAAGAGAATCCAGCAGGTTGGTTGTACCCTAGTTGATAAATTGGTACATTCAGTTTGCCCATTAACAGTTGGAATCTTGGCTGGTTCCTGCTAAACCATTCCTGATCCTGCTGAACCGGCCGAGATTTGAACATTGTATGACTGGCCTAAGAGACGTTCTTCCCTATGGAGAGACAGATAAGCAAGCCTAGGCCTTGTTGATGTTTGCAATAGCCCTCTTTAGAGGGCTATTGCAGCAGGCAGGGAGAAGATATTACGTTGCTTCCTCAGCACCTGTTTTAATTTCCAGAAAGCCCACAGCACTGCTCCACAACTGTGTATTTCACATGGTTGCAGGGCAGTTTTGGGTGGCAACATTCACTGAATGAGTTGTGTTTGCCAGTCAGGATAATTTTTTTTTTTTTTTTTATACCCTGCTATGGCTGCCTTTTGCAGTTTTGAAATGGGATCAGTAAAAATGTGCCTCAACTGCCCCACCCAACCTCAAGTGTAAACTAGCCCTAATCGAGTTTGTAGCTTTTCCCCACTTGACCCAAAACAAAACTCTTTGCTAGAAGTTTTTTTGTGAAATTCTTTAGGAGCAAGAGGTTTAACACCTTTCCAACCACACTATAGCCAAAAGGCAGCTACAGCGCTGTCGTTGAGCTCTGGGAACGGCTTCCATGGACGTCCTCCCTGAACCCTGCCACCTGCAGGCCTCCTGTGGTTCTGTGACCGCTGTGTCCCTCATAGTATCCCTTTACCATGTTATCAGCTGTGTTTAATCACAGCTGATCACATGTAAACAGACTTTCCGGTTATCGGTAGTCCTTTCCCCACGCGCTGTGTCTGTGGGAGGAAAGGAGAGCCGTTAACAAGCAAGCCTGTCATCACATAGTTTACACTGATAATCAGGGCACTGCTCATCAGTGTCACCCATTAGTGCCTCCGCATCAGTGCAGCTTATCAGTGTTGCCCCGTTAGTGCCTCCTCATCAGTACAGCTTATCATTGTCACCCATTAGTGTCTCCTCATCAGTGCCAGCCCCATTAATGCCCATCAGACAAGAATAACAATTACTTATTTGCAAAATTTTATATCAGAGACTAAGAAACATTTATTTATTTTTTCAAAATTTTAGAAAAAAAAAAAACCCCAGTACTGAATAAATACCGCCAAAAGAAAGCTCTATTTGTGTGAAAAAAAAAATGATAAAAATTTCATATGGTTGTGGTGTTGCATGATCACGCAATTGTCATTCAAAGTGTGATAGCACTGAAAGCTGAACATTGGCAAGGGCAGGAAGGGGGTGAAAGCGCCCAGTATTGAAGTGATTTTAAATCACCTGTGTAGCCCTGATCACGAGTTGCACAAATTTAAACTTGTTGATGTCCTGAAACGTTTTTTAAATGGTGCAAAGAAAAAGATACTAAACCACAAGGTAACATAAAAGTAGTGTTTGGGATTTTAATAACCTTAATCTGTTGCTTTTGTTTCCTTCATAACATTACGTTTGTAGAGGAATTATTGTGTAATGTTATTCTTCTTAAACTATTGCTAATTACAGGCATGCTTTTTTCTTTTTTTTTTTTTTTGCCTGTGTGGCTTCTAATAAGTAAATCTTGCATTCTATATAATTATATTAAAAATATTATATAAAAATTATTATATTATATAAAAATATTAATGGTAATTACTCTTTTTTTTTTTTTTTTTTTTTACCATTAAAATCTAAAGAAACCTCTCTCTCCTCCCTCGTACTGTGAAAATGTGGACATAATACAATTATTTTAGTCATTTTGGTGAGTTATCATATACAGTTGTGGTGGCTATAGATCAAAGTTTCTACCAACATGTCTGTATATGTAGTGCCACCAATGTAAGAGTAAATCTCTCCAGCCACGCCATAGACTGCAATTAAATCCTGACAGTTTCCAACCCTTCAGAGTTTTACAATTGGATTTAAAAAAATCCAATATGAATTATTTCAAGTGGTACTAAAGTCAAAAAGTTGACTTTACCCTTCAAGACTATAAATATTTCTACCTGTAGGTGCATTTTGAAATGGCTTGAAAGCTGCGTGTTTAGTAAATACTGGCAGCGGCTTAAGCTGTGATGTATTTAGCGCATGCGCAGTACTCTCTGCATGCATTGAATGTGCCGTGAATGCAGAGAGTACCATGCCACTATGGCGACTCCTGTCTGGCTGGAGCCGTGAACATGGAAGAAAGCTCAGGGGAAGATGTATGGGCCTACAACAGTGCCCATCTGGAGGGTTCCGTTTTGTAAGGTAAGTCTGTCATGATGTGCTAGTATTAGTATTTTTTATCCCTAGTAAGTTTTACTACCGCAGTTTCTTCATTATATATATATATATATATATAATTAGTGGCACTCATATTGGAACAGGAAGGGGCCGTCCCCAAACTTTTCCCACAAAGTTGGGAGCATGAAATTGTCCAAAATATCTTGGTATGCTGATGCCTTAAGAGTTCCCTTCACTGGAACTAAGGGGCCAAGCTCAACCCCTGAACCACAACCCCACACCATAATCCCCCTCTTCCACCAAATTATTTGGACCAGTGCACAAAGCAAGGTCCATAAAGACATGGATGAGCGAGTTTGGGGTGGAGGAACTTGACTGGCCTGCACAGAGTCCTGACCTCGACCCGATTAGAACACCTTTTGGTATGAATAAGATCGTAGACTGCGAGCCAGGTCTTCTCGTCCAACATTAGTGCCTGAGCTCACAAATACGCTTCTGGAAGAATGGTCAAAAATTCCCATAGACACACTCCTAAACCTTGTGGACAGCCTTCCCAGAAGAGTTGAGGCTGTTATAGCTGAAAAGAGTGGGCCAACTAAATATTGAACCTTACAGATGAAGACTGTAATGCCATTAAAGTGCGTGTAAAGGCAGGCGTCCCAATACTTTTGGTAATATAGTGTATGTTTTGCCTTTCATTGCTATTTTAAACTGGGCTCTTTTACAAGGTTAGGGTTTACATATACTTTAATATTTTGTTTGTTACCAGAAGACTTTGTTGAAGAATAGACAAGTACATACAGCATGAGCTCTGAATGTAGTCATATTGCATTAGAACAGAATATATTGTATTTAAGCTTTATAATGGCAAAATCATCATCATAGGCAGAAATGCATTGTAATCATATACGTTATTCTAAAATCTGAAAGGCAAATACTGTCCTAAAATAGTATCTTAAGTCTGTCACAGAGCTCCTAACAGAGGCGGCTGGTGTTTTTTTTTGTTTTTTTTTTTGGGGGGGGTGGGCAGTAAACAACCAGCCCCCCCGATTGGCCAGTCGTTCATCCGGCCCCACACTTACCCCTCATCTAGGTCATGGGCATCTCCTCCTCTGCATCACGGCGTCGCCTCCCTCCTCCTCCTAGATTTCCAATAGGATTGCCTGTCCTTGCAACCAATTGGGTGACAGGTCTCAGGACCCACTTCCTAATTGGCCGGGAGGAGGATCAGTGTGACAACAGCGAATATTAATTCACTATTGTCACACAACTTGGTGGGTGCAGGGCTCTGAGTCCACCCTTTTGAAGCCTATTAGAGCCTCTGGCTCTAATCGCGTGTTACAACCCCCCCCCCAATTGGAATTCATGCATCCAGCGCCCTGCATGTAGATTAGAGGGCCGGACCCATTGGTGTATTGGTGTGACGGGGACGGGGGGGGGTGGCGCCTGTGCGCCCCTAATGGACAGGCCACCACTGGCTCCTAATCCAGTATATTTAACGGTTTTTATTTATGACAAACTTTATTCGCTCATACCTATTGTATGCAAATCTGTGCACATTTAACTCGCTTAATTACCAGTGTGCGTTTGTGTGTTTGTACACCTACATAGTGTACATATTGTATGTTATGTTGCAAAAGAAAAAGTGGCTTTTAAGAGAAGCACAATGTATTTTCTTTAGCTTATATTGTCTGATTTCCATAGTTCTAATATGACTAGTTGCAATCACAGATGCACAGTATTTGTTTATCACGTCTTTGCTGCTCATTTTGTCTCTTCTAGCAACCGTAGCCATAGTAACTACAGTTTCTCTGAACACAATAGCTAATGCATTAAATTGCTACCATTTACTGTAATCTTTTCCAGATGTCGGGTTGCTTGATTTTACAATGAACATAACTTCCTATTTTGCATTCAACAAGTGACAAATCCCCATTCTCTTTAGAAACGTTGACTGTGTGATCCATATATTTTCAGTGTCATGCTGCTCTTATGCACATATGGATAAATGATCTATCAGTCATAGGTTTGGCTATTGCTAATTACTTTTTGTATAAAAATAATTGCTTGACATAAGAAATAGAAGGTATTTTTTGAAGCAGATCCCTCCTTTTTGACATTCAGATTTAGAATACTTTAATCCCAAAGCAGTGATAATTTCGTCAACAAAATTAACACTATTTTTGTCAACTAAAATACAACTAAAACAATTCGGATGATTAAAATCCGACTAAAACTAAAATGGCATTTTAGTCAGAAGACTAGGACCAACACTAAAATCAAAATTAACACTGGTTATATATCAAAACAGCTAAATCTGTGTATCTAGTGCATGTTCAAACTTTAATACCATAAAGAAGAAAATGCTATTAGATTTTTACTCCAGGAAGTATATGAGTTTGGATATTCTAAAAAAATGCTTAGTGTTACTAAATCCAGGACCCTGCAGTCACTATATCTGATCTCCCACAGTACACAGAACATGGAATTGAAATTATTGCAGTATATAAACTGCTAAATACCTTTTCTCATCAGCAGTATATAGCAGTCTTGTGACTTCGATCAGTGTCTGGTTAAAGCTTGTAGGAGGAGTTTTCATTCTCTGTCCTCCTGACCCTCTGTCTGGACAGTGCTGATTGGCCCTGTGCCAATCACGTGTACCCTCCCAAGAAAAAAAAACCTCTCTAGCAATACACCAAACTGAGCATGTGCAGAGTGACTCCAAAATCTCGTCTTATCAGGAGATGGGGTGGGGGGGTCAGAGAAGACAGGATCAAACAGCCTTTTTACAATGTAGAGTATAACCAGCATGCTTTACTGCATATACTGACTGACTTTACTGTTGTGGGTTTAGTAACACTTTATGTATTGCATTACAATTTACCTAAACCCATTTGAATTTAGTCGACTAAAATACAACTAAAACAAAAACAATTTAGAGAACTAAAACTAAAATATGACTAAAAGTTAAATAGCATTTTAGTCAAGACTATGAGTAAAACTGGATCGAAATTTGACATTTAAAATTAACACTGTCCCAAAGGGTAATTACTAAGATACAATTACATTCAACAAGACAACACAAAAATAACAATAGCAATGCACAACAATTAATTACCAATAACCGCAATTAATACCACATACAACTAAAATTAATGCTGTACTGTTATTTAACCATGCCATCCTAATAAAATACTACATAAAATGAATAACACTGATTGAAAAAATAACAGAAAACTAACTACCAACATGCAAATTACACCACTTTCTCTAACATTACCCAAAAATCATTACACATAGTTAACTGAATATCAACATAATATAAAAACCACATAAAAGTCTGGATCATAAATCAGATTAAATCCTCACATCCAGCACTCAGAGAAGAATCCTATAATGTGATGGCCACAGGCAAAAATGAAACCTGAAAACACATGTTGAATTTATAATAATTAATGTCTAAAGTTTGTGTGTCTGTGCGCATTTTTAAAAGTTTAGTTCACCTTTACCAAAAAACTGCCTTTGCAGCCGATACAAACCCCCTTTTTATGCGCTCTCTTACATGCCATGTCATAGTAAGGCTGTTTTCACACTGGGGTGCCGGCTCCAGTAGCGGTATGTCATTTTAGCATCGCTTTTCGGCCGTTAGCGGGGCGCCTTTAACCCCTGCTAGTGGCCGAAGAAGGGGGTTAAAACCACCCGTGTTGCGGCGCTTCAGAAGCGCTGCCGATCCATTCCAATGGGCAGGGGCAATGTAGGAGCGCTGTATACACTGCTTGTAGGACTTTTTTTTCCCATCCCGCAAGTGCACCGCTCCAGTGTGAAAGCTCTCGGGCTTTTACACTGGGGAGGCATAAGAGTCCGTTTTCAGGCGCTTTTTTTAGCGCTAAAATGCCTGAAAACTGCCTCAGTGTGAAAGGGGTCTAATTCTGAGCTGAGCGATAAAGGAGATGGTGGACCACGCATGTGACGGAGGGGGAGCAGTAATGGCTGGGAGTGTCTTAGCAATGTCCTAGTAACAAGGCCAGAAGGGATGATGCTGGCTGCGTTTTTTTTTTCGGGACGGGGGGGGTTTACTGTGTTTTTTTTTTTTTTTTTTTGTTTTTTTTTAGTATGGCTTTGGGAGGTGTGTAAATGGCCTTTTAGCAGGCGCATTATTCAGCTTTGGTCAAAGCTGCACAGCTTTGTGTTTATCAACAGGCACCCTTTACCTACATAGGCTTTTTTTGGTAAAGGCAAATTAACCCTTGAGGCTGGGTTCACACTATAGAATGCAATGGCTCACAGCAAGGGTCCGCTGCGCCTCCATTCACAGTTTTCAGGTTCGATTTCAGCCCGAATTTTCAACTGAATTTGGACCTGAAATGGACCAAAAGACTCTGAGGACTCCTGTGCTATTCGCCCCGAAGCCGCTCCGCAGATGTGTGAACTGGCTCCATAGAGAGCTGGTCACACTCTCCTGACATGTGAATTGGATGCTGGGAAATCCACATCCAATTCGCAATAGCGAACCCAGCCTTAAACTGATGTTGTGGTTAGTAGAAGCCAGCTAATGTGAGATGCCAACTCAGGAGTGAAGTGTGACGCATGCTTCCATATTTCAATAAAAAGAGAATATTACTTCCTATAAGCAGTCCTTTAAGACTTTGTAAATTTTATGTCCAGTTTTATCAAAGTATCATCATTACATGCCAGACGTGTTGCGCAACACATGATAAACACATGGTGTAAATTGATCTGTTTGATTAAGTGAAGTGTGTATAGCGAGCACTCTCTTCCTTGTTGTGTTTGTTTTTTACTGTCTCTGAAGTCATCAGAGTTACGTTCCTAGATGGAGAGCTAAGCATAGAGTTGAAATAAATTACATGTGCTACATTTAAGTTGGTAGATTCCTGGTGTGTATGGGACATCAGAGTCATTCGGTATAGAAAATAAAGTGCAATATGCAGACGTTTTGACACTGATTTACCAAAGGAGTAGAGCACATTCACTTTGAAAGTGCATTTCATAATTGCAAAGTGAATTTATTGCATATTTTAGTGAAAATTTGCTTTTCAAGGAATATCTAATCCTATAGAAGGGGAAAAAATCTTTTGTGTTTTACACACTGTCACCATTCGGTGTCTCTGATCACTGCCACACCAGTTATACAATGACGCCGTAATGCACTGGAGACAGTATTTAACCACTTCAGCCCCAGAAGGATTTACCCCCTTCCTGACCAAGCCCCTTTTTTTTTTTTTTGCGATACGGCACTGCGTCACTTTAACTGACAATTGCGCTGTCGTGCGACGTTTTACCCTAACAAAATTGACATCCTTATTCTCCCACAAATAGAGCTTTCTTTTGGTGGTATTTGATCACCTCTGCAGTTTTTATTTTTTGTGCTATAAACAAAAAAAGAACGAACAATTTGGAAAAAAGCAATATTTTTTATTTTTTTACTATAATAAATATCCCCCAAAAAATATATAAAAAAACTAATTTCTTGCTCAGTTTAGGCCGATATGTATTCTTCTACATATTTTTGGTAAAAAAAAAAAAAAATCACAATAAGCATAGATTGATTGGTTTGCGCAAAAGTTGTAGCGCCTACAAAATAGGGGATAGATTTATGGCATTTTTATTATAAATTTTTTTTTTAAATTAGTAATGGCGGCGATCTGTGATTTTTTTTTTTTTTTTTTTTTTTTATTGTGACTGCAACATTGAGATGGACAGATCAGACACTTTTGCCACTTTTTTTTGACCATTGGCATTTATACAGCGATCAGTGCTATAAAAATGCACTGATTACTGTGTAAATGTCACTGGCAGGGAAAGGGTTAAACACTAGTGGTGATCAAGGGGTTACATGTGTACTCTGGGCGTGTTCTAACTGTAGGGGGATGGGTTCACTAGAACATGACAGAGATCACTGCTCCCGATCACTGGGAGCTGTAGATACCTGTCATGTTGCTAGGCAGAACAGGGAAATGCCTAGTTTACATAGGCATCTCCCTGTTCTGCCTCTCGGTGTCACGATTGCGGGCCACCGGCGGACATAGAGTCTGCGGGACCCACTGACGCAGCGACGTACGGGCGCGTTGTTTTGCACACCCGTGCCACTTTGCCGACGTACATCGGTGTGAGCTGGTCGGCAAGTGGTTACAATTTTTTTTTTTGTCTAAAAAATACAAATTGAAAAAAGGGGTCGTTTGAGAGATTGGTACTGTCCTGACATTTTTGGGCCTCGAGATATGAGATGGGCCATCAGTACATCAGGATTGATCAATTTTTACATATATACAGATACTCTTCGTTTAACAACTTGCCTGTTTAACGACCATTCGGACTTACGACCAGCTCTCCCGACCTGCGACCGCTCGGCCTTATGACCAGCTCTCACGCTCTTCCGACCCGCGTACGGGACGTCATGTCATCACTCTGCCTCAGCCTCGTTCTCACTCCCGACCTGCTGATTTACAGGTATGTACTGTATTCTGTTCTCCTAAATGCCCCTTCCAGCGTTCTTTATACTGTACTGTTTTATGTCCTTATGTACACAGTACAGTAATATAATGTGTGCTTGTACTGTATACAGGTATTGCCCTCGCCATGTCAGCAAAAAGAAAAAGCGTGCTTGCACCTGCAGAAAGTGCTCAGAAAAAAAGAAAATCTATTGATCGTGATATGAGAAATATGATCATTAAGGACTATGAGGCTGGCAAGAAAATTAAAGAAATAGCAAGTGAATTGGAACGTGCTCATTCTACCATTTTCAACAAGCCTTAAGAATAGAGTGAAAGAGGCAGTAAAAGCATTGACCGGGTATCAAGCCATAATAACTGGGCAGCGGAAAGGCCTCATTCATCAAATGGAGAAATTGGTGGTGGTATGAATTGATGACCAAATAGAAAAAAAAATGTCAATGAGTTTTTTTTTTTTTTTTTATTGATTCAAACCAAAGCATGCAGTATTTTTGAGAATTTGAAAGTGAACAAAGGAGAAGATTCGACTGAAATTTTTACAGCAAGCCATGGATGGTTTCAAAGGTTTCCTCGAAGATTCAACCTCCATAATTGGAGTATCATTGGGGAGGCTGCAAGTGCAAATGTAGAAGCAGTTGAAAAATTTGTGGTGAAGTTTGATAAAATCATCAAAAAAGGTGGCTACTGCCCAGAGCAGATATTTAACGTGGATGAAACTGGACTTTTTTGGAAAAAAATGCCCGAAAGGTCCTACATTCACACAGATAAAACAATGCCCGGTTTTAAGGCTTTTAAAGACAGGGTCATGTTGTTGTTGGGAGGAAATGTTGCTGGGTTCAACTTAAAGTCTCTCCTCATCTATTGTTCACAGAACCCATGTGCATTAAAAGCAGGTTAGTAAGCACACACTGCCTATTTATTATCGTGCAAATAACAAAGCATGGATGACACAAGCTTTATTTAATGACTGGTTCACCAATTGTTTCATACCCTCAGTCAAGCGTTATTATCAGCAAAAGGTTGTTCCCTTTAAAATGATCCTCCTGCTTGATAATGCCAGAGGCCACCCCCAGCATCTTGATGACCTACATCCAAATGTAAAGGTAGTGCATCTACCTAAATACACAACTGCTATCCTACAACCCATGGATCAGGGGGCATTGGCAACATTCAATGCCTACTATTTGCACAACACCTTTTCCAAAGCTGTAGCAGCAACTGAAAATTATGAAGTTACCTTTAGTGATTTTTGGAAAGCTTACAACATTGTACACTGCATAAAAAACATTGCATCAGCTTGGGAGGGAGTAACAGAAAAGTTTATGCAGGGTATATGGAAAAAATGCTTAAAACATTTTGTGAACAATAGCGAAGGGTTTGATGAAACAGATGTTGAAGTTATAACTCAAAAAAAGTGTGCAACTTGCTAACATGCTTGACTCAGATTTTGAAGTGACCGATATTAAAGAATTAGTGGAATTTCTTGAGGGAGAGCTAGGTAATAGAGTTGGAAGCACAGCAGCACTTAAAACAGGAAAAGGAAGAAAAGGAGGAAACCATGGAAGAAGTACAAAAGAAGTTCACAGTCGGGGGGGTTAGCGTGCGTGTTCTCAAAAGTGAATGCAGCTTTATTCTAATTAGAGATTATGGACCTAAATGTTGAAAGGTTCTTTAAAGTGGAATGGCAGATGAAGGAACTTATGCAATGTTATTGTGAAATTTATGAAGAAAAAAAAAGATTACAAAGCAGAGCACCTTACAGAATTCTTCTTGCAAGCTACCCCTACCAGTTCTATCATTTCCTTGTCTTCTCCCTCATCTCCAACTCCTGAAGACCCTGCTGGTAATTTCAATTTCAGTGATGACACTGATGACCCTGAAGCACTATCGCCCTTTGAAGGATTTGATGACTAAAATGTTACTCTGTCTACTGTACAGTATACGTTTACTTTTTGAGCACTGTACATCATTGTATCCTGTACAGTATTTTTGTTTATTTTTGTTCTGTACTTCTGCAAAATAAAACCACATTATTGCATTGGAGTTTTGTGTGTTTTTTTTTTTAGACCTTTTTTTTTCAGAATACAGTACAGTAGTTAGGAATGCTTAAAATATTGATTACTTGTGATTCCTTGTTTAACGACCAATGAGTTTAACGATCTGGTCGCTGGAACAGAACCCGGGCGTTAAGTGAGGAGTACCTGTACACCATAGTTTGTGGACCAAAGCACTGCAGCAGAATACATTTTGGCCTAAATTCATGAGGAAAGATTATTTGCAAAATTTTATAACAAACTAAGAAAGTGTTTTTTTTTTTTCAGTTATTTAGTAAAAGAAAAAAAAAACAGTGGTGATTAAATACCACCAAAAGAAATCTCTAATTGTGTGAACAAAATTATAAAAATTTCATTTGGGTACAGTGTTGCATGACCACACAATTGTCATTCAAAGTGTGAGAGCATGGAAAGCTGAAAATTGGCCTGGGCAGGAGGGGATGAAAGTGCTTATTGAAAGTGCGGTATTGAAGTGGTTCATTTTATTGTCCTACCTGTTGGCCTTTTGAGTCCCCTCGGAAGCCTGGCCTGAAAACTCTGATAACCAAGCAACAAGCCAAGACGTGGGGGCTGCCAACTGGGAGTTTTCAGTCCAGGCTTCTGAGTGGACCCAAATGTCCTACAGGTATGGCAATAAAATGAATGAACATTTTACTGCATACTGTAGGTCTTGTTCACATGGGGCATGCTAAAGTGTACGCCTGTGGAACACTGTGTTTACCCATGCAGGATGTACAGGTGTTCAATGCTTCCCCTCACAAGCAGTCCCATTGCCTCCCAGTTGCTGTCAATGGGTCTGTCTGCACAGGGATGCACAGAACACCTGTGCAATCACATGCGTTCCAGGGCATTTTTTCCTGTGTTTTTTCTTTTTTTTTCTCCATCTCAATCCTGAGCATGTGCGTTCCGAAGCGTTTTACATACGTTCCAGTGTGTTTTTTCATGCATTTGGTTGCATTCGAGATGAGGTCAATACAGAAAAATGCAGCATGTTCTATTTTTCTTTATTGCACTGGAACGCACTGCACTGCGGTGAACTAAGGCTATTGGAATACATAGAAAACACTGTGCACGTGTCTTTTGAAGCAGATTAAAAACACACTGGACTGCATCTGGTATGAACCAAATTATGTTTTAAGATTTTCAGTATGTTTCTAGTTCTAAAGTGAGGCAGATAAGTTTCCTGGTATCTGATGAGCTGCTGTAGTTATTAGGATCCTACATAATTTGTACCTGTTTACCTATAGCTGTCTTTTCCCTATGTCCATTCAAAGTGCAGAATTTACACAGAATCTCTCAGCGCTGAAAAGCAGAGTTACATCAGTTAGGAGAGCTCTGAGAGCTGATTGGATGGAAGGGACACATCCTACCTCCACACAGGAACAGAGCTAAGGCTGCCAAACACAGGCTGTGCCCTCCCCTGTCATCATTTTTCTCTTTGTGTCAGGAAAACTTGCCAGAAGTGACTCATGCTTATAGCAGAGGAATGAAGCAGCAGAGAGAAATTACACTTGGGGCTTTGGAGTGAGACAAGTACACACTATAGATAGAAGGATGTGCTTTGTTCATATTTCATGTCTGAGGTTTACAACTACTTTAAAGTTATTTAATACACATTTGTGGAAAATATTAAAATATGTAAAGTAGTGTCTTACTAGCATATGAATGCAAACATCAATGTTTTAGGAGTCAAGAAAAAAAACTTGGAAACCCTATGGAGAAAAGCAATATTGAAATATATTATAAATAATTAAAAAAAATATTCCAACCTGCATACAGCTGCTTCAAGCTTTTTGGCCATCATCAATAAAGTGTATGGAACCATGGTTTCTATGGAGTAGGACTTGTAACATTATAACCATACAGGTTATGGTGAGAAGGGACTAAAGTTATCAAAATTTCCTGTAACTAAACCAGTGCTTAGCACATTAGCATTGTCAGTGTCTGAGGAAAGGACAGCCAATAACCAGTTACTGGCTTTCCAGTTACAGGGGACATATCAGTGCAGCCTCATCAGCACACAACCGTGAAGAAGAAAAAATACCTATTTGCAAAATTGTATAACCGAAACACAGAAAAGGGTTTTGTTTTTTCCAAAATTTTCTGTCTTTTTTCATTTAGCAAAAAATAAAAACCCCAATGGTGATTCCACCAAAAGAATACTCTTATCTGTCTCAAAAAAATAATACAAATGTCATATGGATACAGTGTAGTATGAACGAGTAATTGCCATTTAAAGTGACTCAATGATGAAAGCTGAAAAATGGCATGGTTTGGAATAATTGACTCTATGATATTGTGCTATTTGCCAGTGATGTTGGATGTGCATCTGGTTGATAGGATGTAAAGCATTTGCATGGCTCAACCCACTGTCCTGAAATGAACAAGAATCTTTTTTTGGAATATGTGATGGAAGGAGACATGGATACCTTATGTTCTGAGAAGGTTTATTGTATGTATGTATTTATCTTATATTGAGGATACTTGCACTAATGCATTTCTTAACTTGCTTTGTATGTTTGTGAATTACCAGAATTCTATATTTTACTGTATTCTCTGGGAAATTATGCATGTGGGTGTTCATTTCTACCCAAACTGTGTATACATTTGTCTATATACATTTGTTGTCCCCCCCCCCCCCCCCCCCCCTGTAGGCAGAGTGTACTGTGCTTGTATACATTAGGCAGTGGTACCAAGCACCATAGTGAGGCCATGCACAAAATAGCTGCCAAAATGTGCCTAGAATAAATTAGTTTGATTAGTAGATAAGCCCATTACTCTTGCATTGCTATACAGGCTGAAAATGGAAGTCCAGCATCATATAAATGTCCTTATTTTTGAAAATGATGTCCAGCAGTATACCTAGGTTCTAATGTATAGTTCTGTGGCTTTTCATTGCAGTAGTTTGTGAGTGGGACCACTCACCCTACACGTGGGGGAACTTTTCGCTGTGCATGCACTCACCAATTCCTGGGACCAGGGGGGGGACTGCTGTAATGTGAAAGTCTAACATTTGGGCAGTTTCACTTTGTACAGTAATACAAATACAGTTCCTCTGAAAATGCTGTAGCTTGCTGTATGTTGCAATTAGGAGGGATGCTGTAGAGTCCATACTCTCTCCACCAGTCCAGCATACCTCTGTTGCCTCACTCCCAGTAAAAGAATTTGGTCCCATTATGCACAGAGCGCAAACCTAATGCGTGCACTTGTTAGCTCCTTCCTTTCCATACCCTGCGACCAGGATCATGGATCGCTGTAATGCAAGTTTGGTTCCGGTTGCTGCTGGAAACTGACCATTGGTGAGGGAGCCAGAACATCAACCCCCTTGCTACCAGAGGACCCGTCGCCTATTCCAAGTACCCAGGCTTCATGACTGGTTGCATTGTAGCTTGTTCTAACACTTGGTTACCCATACCAACTACATTGCTTCTCCTGCTTGACTTGCTGAGTAGACATTTGTAGTACCCGAGCTTTGCTAACCCAAGTTCTTTTGATACACCAGGAACCATCATGTACCCCTTTAAATAACTTCAGACCAGACTTGGAACAGTTGATGCAACTTTAGAGTTTCCAGCAAAATAGTTTAACATGAACAGTGTCCATATCCTGAACCTAACTATGACTAGTTGGCTGCCCAGGCTTTCTTCCACAAGGCAGGGCTGTGTTTTGGCCTAGGCCGACAAGGCCTAGGCCTAGGGCGGCACTTTGCGGGGGGCGGCAAAAAAAGCCGCCCCCCCGCATGAGAGAAAGTCCCCCCACCCGATTCCCAGCTCCCGCGGCCGCCCCCCGCACACATGCAGCCCACAGCGGCCGCCTTGCTGTAGCGGCGCTGTTGTGTATGGGCGTGCTTGGCAGAGAGTGAAGGGGCGTGTGTATGGGCGTGCTTAGCAGAGCTCACGCCCCTCCACCCTCTGACAAGCACGCCCATACACAGCAGCGCCGCCCGCTACAGCAAGGCGGCTGCCGTGGGCTGCATGTGTGCGGGGGGCGGCCGCGGGAGCTGGGAATCAGGAAGACGGGTGGGGGGACTTTCTCTCATGCGGGGGGCGGCGTGTGACTCACGCCCCCATAAGCGGCCGATGACTGGCGGAGGTGGAGCCTTATGCTCCGTCTACCCTCCTCCACACTGCTTGACCCTTCTCCTCGGCACAGCAGGTAAAGTTATTGAAAAAAATTATAAGAGTTTTATGGGAACAGTGTTGGCATTTGATGGCACAGTGGCTACAATTGATGGGGCACAGTGACACGTTTGATGGGGCACAATGGCTGCGTTTAAAGGCACAGTGGCTGCAATTGATGGGGCACAGTGACAGCATTTGATGGGGCACAATGGCTGCGTTTAAAGGCACAGTGGCTGCAATTGATGGGGCACAGTGACAGCATTTGATGGGGCACAATGGCTGCGTTTAAAGGCACAGTGGCTGCAATTGATGGGGCACAGTGACAGCGTTTGATGGGGCACAATGGCTGCATTTGATGGCACAGTGGCTGCGTTTGGTGGGCACAGTGGCTGCGTTTGGTGGGCACAGTGGCTGCGTTTGGTGGGCACAGTGGCTGCGTTTGGTGGGCACAGTGGCTGCGTTTGATGGGCACAGTGGCTGCGTTTTGTGGGCACAGTGGCTGCGTTTTGTGGGCACAGTGGCTGCGTTTTGTGGGCACAGTGGCTGCGTTTTGTGGGCACAGTGGCTGCGTTTGATGGCAGTGGCTGCGTTTGATGGCACAGTGGCTGAAATTGATGGGCACAGTGGCTGCGTTTGGTGGGGCACAGTGGCTGCGTTTGGTGGGGCACAGTGGCTGCGTTTGATGAGGCACAATGGCTGCATTTGATGGCACAGTGGCTGCGTTTGGTGGGCACAGTGGCTGCGTTTGATGAGGCACAATGGCTGCATTTGATGGCACAGTGGCTGCGTTTGGTGGGCACAGTGGCTGCGTTTGGTGGGCACAGTGGCTGCGTTTGGTGGGCACAGTGGCTGCGTTTGGTGGGCACAGTGGCTGCGTTTGATGGGCACAGTGGCTGCGTTTTGTGGGCACAGTGGCTGCGTTTTGTGGGCACAGTGGCTGCGTTTTGTGGGCACAGTGGCTGCGTTTTGTGGGCACAGTGGCTGCGTTTTGTGGGCACAGTGGCTGCGTTTGATGGCACAGTGGCTGAAATTGATGGGCACAGTGGCTGCGTTTGGTGGGGCACAGTGGCTGCGTTTGGTGGGGCACAGTGGCTGCGTTTGATGAGGCACAGTGGCTGCGTTTGATGAGGCACAGTGGCTGCGTTTGGTGGGCACAGTGGCTGCGTTTGGTGGGCACAGTGGCTGCATTTGATGGGGCACAGTGAGGCTGCAATTGATGTCTTTTTTTCTGAATTTCTTAGTTTGTTTGCACCCCCCCAAAAATTTTGAGCACCAGCCGCCACTGGCATGTGCAAAGTGCTCCATGCATGCTAAAATCAATGCAAACCCTTTAAACAGTCCACATTTAGTTGCAGTCTCCAGGGAGTGGGGAAGGGTACCTGTTCCCCCCTCCCCCCTGAAAGGTGCCAAATGAGCCTAAAGAGGAAGGGGTGTGGTTTACAGATGATAGGACGGGTCTTAAACAGGAAGGGGTGTGGCCTCGGCAGCAAGGGGTGAGTCGTATTTAAATTAGGGGGTGCATGAGTTTAGTCAGGCCTAGGGCAGCACAAAACCTAAATACACCACTGCCACAAGGTAGTCCTCCGTTTGCTGGTTGATCTCCATATCTTCAGTACCCCCGGTGGACTGCAAAATGCAGCAGTCCCCCTTCAGAGAAGTCACAGCATGTCCTGATAGTGCTAGCTGATCCAAAAAAAAGCCTTGAACCCAGCCTTCTCCCAGATTCATACTATGGGTGGGTAGGCTCAATTCAAAAAGCCCGGAAACTGCAGCACACACATGAACTTTCCCTCCCGGCCTGGGCCAGTCAGTAGCTAAACCAGCACACCTGTATGCGACCTGCCTACTAGTGTATTCCCTAAAACTGCTTATACACAAGAGGGATCTGGCCATTTAGAAATAAACAATCAATATTCACCATTCCCATGCATTAGGTGATCTCTGCTCCTAAATGGGCAAATAGAACTTTCTGATTCTGAATAAGAAAGTGACTGATGCCACTTTCCCGAAATGTGCAGTTGGAATTATTCTTGCTTTGTCCATGCATACGATATTAAGTGAACTAACAACATCAATTTTCTGCAGAGATCTTAAACCATGTACAGACAGTGAAAGTCTATCCCGAGCTATATGGTACTACAGTGTCTGTATTTGGCCAGTATTATGGTCTGCTCTATATCTATCTCCAGCTCTTGATCTTGCTTGGTCTGCATTCCATCCCTCATGATCAGGTTGTTCAGATCCCATTAACATTGAGATGTAGTTAGAGCATTCAGGACTCCTCCACAGTGACCCCACTTGTCCCTACGGTCTACTGACAAGAGTACCTTGCTTTCTAATTAAAGAAAACAAAATTCCAGCCTGGGTAAACATCAGTCAGCAGTTTGAAACACTTTTGTTGGCAAACCCACAGACATTACCTTAACAAATAGTCAGCTAATTTTGGATTTTTTTTTTTTAAACTAAAAATATGTTGGACACAACTAATTTTTGTTGGTTTACCTTGTATCACGACTTTTTAATCTACTTGGCTTTACTGTTTTAATCTGAATATAAATTGAGTTGGCTCTTGCAGGGTCTGATTAATATGGTGTAGCAGTTGCTGCCATGGAAACATTTTCACTTGGCACGCAAAATTTCATAGAGGAAAAAAAGCAATCATTAAGACAAACAAGGCTCAAAAAGAACATTTATTATGTGAAAGAAAAGAAACCATTTTCCTTTTGAGTTCTGGATGGTACATTGACTATATTAATTAACCTTTTCTTTAATGCTTCACTTGATATGCCACTTTTCTCTTCATATTTGAACATTTCCTACGCTGTTAGAAAAGAAAAGGTGCCTATTACTTAGACCTTCAGTGATCTGGATTTTAACTAATCAGATATTTTTTTCTTATATGAGGGATCACCATATAATGTACCAATAAACATTAGTTGCCCTTTGCCTGGTGCATGAATGTATGACTGGCTATAGATCAGTGCGCTATTTCTGCAGTGCTTCAAGCTATGAATGCTTTAGGCCAGTGTTTCTCAACCAGGGTTCCGTGGAACACTAGGGTTCCTCTTAAAGTTGCTAGGGGTTCTTTGAGCAATGGTGGATTGATCTCCCACCTTTACTGATCACCAATGGAAGGGGGTAATTCTAAACTGACCGCTAATGTTAGAGTGGACACTAATTTCACTACATTACTTATTCTTCTATTTCAAACTTTCTTTCATGTATTAATCATGCTAATGTATCGTGAGCTGTAGACTGCATTCTTTTTTTAACAGGAGTTCCCCAAGAGCCTGAAAATGTTTTTCAAGGGTTCCTCAGGGGTAAAAAGGTTGAGAAAGGCTGCCTTAGGCAGTCCAGCCTACCATCGAACAAGTTCTGCTAATTACTTCCATTTATGTGTTAAATTATGTACCAGTCATACATGGGCATAATGTTAGTCCGAAGCCACAAAATATCCAATAATTTAACGTTCTTATTAGAACAAATTTATAACCGTTCTCTACACGGTGCTATTTCACTCTTTTGTTATTTGTGGCCTGTTGTATGGCTGTCCTTAAAAAAGGATTTTTGGTTATTTTATCAGGACCTGAAAATAGATTCTTGAATCCTGCATACATTCAGTATGTTTAAAGTTCATGCTGGATGATCTTCCATTATGATTTTAAACACAGGCTTGCTTTAGCAGCAGCAAACAATGAAAATGAGACAGAGTTTCCAGTGTGGCTTGTCGATATTCTGTTCTTGGCAGGAATCACTTTTGATAATTTTCACTCCATAACCCTCAGTTGCTGCATACGAAAAATGGCATGTGGTACAGGGTATGTATCAACTCTGTTGGCTTCAATGTATCCCAATGTCTTGTCAGGGTATTGGAGAGGCTATAGAGTGGAAGATATGATCCTGCCTCTGTGGTGGGAATATCCTATAAGCAAGTCCGTTTGATAGGCAATACACAAGTTATGACTCGTCGCTTGCAATTTCTGGACACTGGAACTTTTATATCATATGACACCTTCCTCCATTAAGTGGTATAAAAACACTCTAGTGTCCTACCTCCTTAATGCAGCTAAGAGCCTTGTATATTTATGTTTTGGAGGACTACATGAGTGCCTTCATTGAGGGATTGGTTTTCTAGGGTGAACGAGATTGTGGAGAATGGGCAGTGGATATATAGATGAACGGATCGATACATTTTTCCCATATGCTTTAGGATATATTTTCTCTCTTCCACTTCTACAGCTTCCTATTGGGAACTTCATCTATAGACAGGGCCTTTACCATCATTTTATGATTCTGGTCATAAGCAGAGCGATGTTCACGCTATTTGGCAAATGGTTTTCCTATTTTTTATTTTTTATTGCCTGATTTGTTACAGCTTTATTTTTTGTGTCATTAATGGGTTTGTTTAGTATGCAAGGACAGGGTTGAATGTGTGGCACTCCACCTTCCCATGATGGTGGGCTAGGCCTCCTATACTGGCACTTGGAATCCTAATGTGTTTCAGTCACATTTGTTTGGGTTCCTTTTAAAACAGAGACCCTTCTGTTATTAATAGTAACATCAGAGATATTGTGTATAGTAGTCCTCAAAAAAATCTGATTTGCAGGATGTTTTTCCTCTTCTTTCTGTCAATCATCTATAAAGAATTTATTATAAATTTTTGTTGCGTGATTTTTTTTTTTTTAGGTACAAGTATTTTTACTGCGTGTTTGTAACAAAGGAAGACTGAGTAAAGTCACTCCTACATTTGTGAAGCACTCTTAACTTCGTTGAAGTAAATATTTTCGTCAACTAAATTAACACTGACTAAAATACAACTAAAACAATTGCAGATAACTAAAATGGCATTTTCGTCAAAAGACTGACTACATCGAAATTTGATATCGAAATTAACACTGGTTATATATCACAACGTCTAAATCTGTGTCTGTAGTGCATGGTCAAACCTTAATACCATAAATAACATTTTTTTTTTTTTTTTTTTTTTTTTACTCCAGGAGTATATAATGAGTTTGAAAATTCTAGAGAAATGCTTTAATAATGCATTACAATTTAACTAGACCCATTCAACTTTAGTTGATTAAAATGATTTTATTCTACTAAAATGCGACTAAAACAAACAATTCAGCTGACTACAATACAACTAAAACTAAAATTGCACTTTCGTCAAAAGACTGACTGAGACCCGGTTCACATTGCTACAACATGAGATCTAACGTGTGAGACCCCAGGTCACATGATATTTCAAATGCAAAGTTTTCCTATGAGAGATGATCCTACACAAGTCGCTTAGACCAGTGGTCATCAACCCTGTCCTCAGGGCCCACTAACAGGCCAGGTTTTCTGTATTACCTTGGGGAGATGCATACTAGAATACTGCAATCACTGAGCAGCAAATTATATCACCTGTGATGTATTTCAGTTATCTTGCAAACCTGGCCTATTAGTGGGCCCTGAGGACAGGGTTGATGACCACTGGCTTAGACTTTAGAAAAGGTTCCTGCACTACTTTGGTCCAACTTGGGTGCGACTTCATCCCTTGTACAGGCTCCTAAATAGCATCCAAGTCAGAAGGAAGTCGCAGGGCAAAGACTTTGCTGTCGCAGCAGTGTGAACCGAGCCTAAAACTAAATTGAAATTTTGATGTTGAAATGAACACTGTTGTGAAGGCGATGTGACAAATTCATGTGTTGCAAGTGGTACCCATAATGATTGAATGATGAGAAATGATTGCCTTGAAAAAGATTGCAAATAGCAAGTGAGATGGTTATTGGCCAGATGGATTTTGGCTGGTTTTTAAAATCTGCTTTGCATTAAATAAAGAATGGGTGAAGCCAAGATTGCCCTCCATGAGACTTTCTTTTGTTTCTTATAAATGGGAAATGATCTGATCAAGGAATAAAAAATAAATGTGAGAATGATTGAGAGAGGAGGGTGGGAAGCGAGCTGTATATACAAGAATCCTGCTGATTTCCACAAATAGCACAACATGTATTACGTGCCTGCTCTCCAGCCTGCTGACTTCAAACCTCATGTTTATTTTTATTGCCTCTATAAAAGCTTGTGTGTTTTCCTGCATGAGTATCATTGTGTTTATGTAACATTGGGAACTCTTCTTAGAATTTGGTGATCCATCTAATAATGTTCACTAGCTTGTGCACATGGACATTAGAGCAATCACTAAAATGTAAAAACATCTTTACTTTGCTGAACAGAGCCAAACCTTCCTTTGACTGATGCTCTCCCTCCCAGACACTGCAGCTCACAGTGGGATCTCTTCAATAGCAAAGGTTGTCCTTCTAGAAGGCAGTGGACAGGACTAGATAAGCCCAGGTACTGATTGACAAGCTATAGGTTTGTGAATCAGTAATGATAATTCTAATAGCCACATCCCCTGCAACAACCTCTCATCGTTGTGAAGGCAGGCACAGCCTACATGAGTGGCAGCAGTTCTGAGTTCAGGAGCAGTGTAGCATTACAACACTATCGCAGGAAGCTGCATTAGGTGGACTTCACTGGCAGGATCTACAGGTATTTGTGGGACTTTGCAGGGGACTAAGAGAAAACCGGAAGTGCAAATAAACCAATAATAAGGTGTCCAGCGTATTATTATTTTTTTTTGAGACCAGAATGATACTTTTATACTTTTTAGTGAACTTTTCTATAGTTAGTTTGGACCAAGCTGGTTCAAATAAAAGATTTACTAACAGATGCAGCGCCTATGTGCACTGTATAAACTGTATGTTTTCTCAGCAGCGGGACGGAACTTCATGTCAAGTCGGTCTGAGTGCTGCTCAGCGATTCACAGTGAGCTTTGTATTCTATGGATGAATACAAAGCATCCTCTGATTGGCTGAGGTGGATATCATGACCTAATTCGTCCCCTCTCCATCTCAGCCAATCGGAGGAAGTTTTGTATTTACAGAATACAAAGCACACTGTGAATGGCTAGGCACCCTTAGCCTGACTTAATTTTGTTCTGGAAGTGTCCCACTTATAAAACACAGAGCTGTATACTGTATGTAGCTGAGGATACATACAGAGCACATAGCTGCTGCATCTAAATTTGTTCTGGTAGCTGGACAATGTTTTATCACAGTTACATGTTGATTTATGTTTTGGGTTTTATTATCGAGATGTGCAATGAGAGATCACACAAGCACCAGCAAGTGAAGTCAAATTGTGTATAACATTTCATTACGTAATGACAGATAGAGATGAATGTAATAACATTGGAAACATTTAAAGCGGGGGTCCACCTATCTATCGTTTTTTTTTTTTTTTTGAGTTCATTCACAAACTTTTCTTCTCAGCATTACATACTCACATATTGTGTGTAATATGTCCGCCTGTGTCAGATTTCGTCGGAAAGAATAACTTATATTATTCACTGCAGGCGGTTTCCATCTTCATTGTGGGCATTTGAAGCCCACAAGCATTTATTTCCTGGATGTGGTGAATGCTGTGCTCCCAGCATTCACCGCTCGTTCCCGCACATGCTCAGTGGCATCCTGGGAAGCCTGAGACTAGCTCCCAGGAGTCTGGGAGAGGCTAGAAACATGCCTACTCCCACGGGAGGAGAACCAGGAAGTGCAAAGAAAAATAGAAAAATAAAAGGTAATTACGGCGATTTAAATTTTTTTAAATGGCATGTCAGCATCTAGGCAAGGAAGAGAATACATACAGATATTGTTCAAAATTTGGGTGGAACCCCGCTTTAACAAGAAGCTTAGCTTTAGATTCCTTTCACCAAGGAGTCCCACCTATTCCCAGTGGCTTGACAGATGATCAAACCAGACGATTGCCACAGTGATCTTCCGGCATCCCCCCCCCCACAAAAAAAATGTAAATGTCAGAAGCTACAGGATTAATAGCTGCTGACTTTTTTTCATTTTTTATACAGGGCAAAGATCCTCCTTTAAAGTGTTACTAAACCCAGGACCCTGCATTCACTATCTGATCTTCCACAGTACACAGAACATGGAAATGCAATTATTTTATTAAATATAAACTGATGAATACCTTTTCTCATCAGCAGTATATAGCAGTCTTGTGACTTCTATCAGTGTCTGGCCGAGCACTGGTTAAAGCTTGTAGGAACTGCTTTTATTCTCCTCTGGCTGTCCTATGAGACAGCATGACTCCCGATCCTCTGTATGGACAGTGCTGATTGGCCCTGTGCTAATCAAGTCCACCCTCCCAAAAAAAAAAAAAAAAACTTTCTAGCAATACGTAGCAAACTGAGCATGTGCAGAGTGCCCCCAAGGCTCTGTACTATCAGGAGATGGATTGGGAACAGTGGAAAATAGGGGGGATCAGAGAAGACAGGATCAAACAGCCTTTTTATAAAATGTGCAGGATTAACCCCTTAGGTTCCACAGTGAGTATAACGAGCATGCTTTACTGCATATACAGACTGATTTTACTGTTGTGGGCTTAGCAACGCTTCAAAGGGGTTGCAAACCCTTATGCTTTTTCACCTTAATGCAATCTATGCATTAAGGTTAAAAACCTTCTGTAAGTGCTGCAGCCGCGCCAGCCCCCCCCCCCCCGTTTTACTTACCTGAAAGCTGTCATCCTCCGGCCATGAACAAACAGACCAGCTCTTAGCTGGTGTCCCATGTCCTGATTGGATAGATTGATAGCAGCGCAGCCATTGGCTCCCGCTGCTGTCAGTCAAATCCAATGGACACAGATGCAGGACTCGGAAGCGCACACTCGATGCGGTTAGGAGCCACCAGCGCCGCTGAGGGACCCCAGAAGAGGCGGATTGGGCCACTCTGTGCAGAACGAACTGCACAGTGGAGGCAAGTATGACATGTTTGTTATTTTAAAAAAAAAAAGGAGATTTTACAACCCCCTTTTAAGAAAGATAGCACAGATTCCTGTAGTGTTTAGAAAGTTAGGTGAAAACCACCCCACTACATTCTTATGTATTCGTGAGCCATGACAAAGAAAATTAAAGTTTGAAGAAGTTGAGGTCCTGCTGCTGGAACATAGGATTGTATAATGTATGTAGCGGAGGCTACATACAGTTTTATACAGCGCACACAGCCACTGCTTTGCTAGTGAAGCAAATAGTTTGTTTGGACCAGTTCACTGAAACCTGGAGTTGCAATTAGGCTGCAGGAGATCAGCAGCAACAAAGCATGAAAGAGGAGAAAACTGCAAATCTTTCATTTAGGCTCTGTTCACGCTAGTGCAAATTTGATGAAACTTTAGACACTCTGGCATCCGAGTTGCAAAAAAAGTTGCATCAAAGTAGTGCAGGAACCCTTTCTGAGTCACATAGATTGGAACGGATGCTATTGAAATCAATTGGCTGTGACTTGCCATGTAACTTTGTCCAAAGTCGCATGACAAGTCACACCAGTGTGAACGGAGACTAAAAGAAAAATGGTAATTGTTGATGATATGATCTAATTAAATGTCAGTTAGGTTTTTGTCTACTTTTAAGGGACTGCACTACTACGGACTACAATTCATGTTTATTTAGGTGTTCATGCAGTGTTGTTTTTTTGGCACTTTCATTTCATATCATACTATTAAAAAAAAAAAAAAATGCCCTTAACGCATATGAAAATGTGCATTTTTAGCATTAAGCTGTGTAAAATATATAGAAAAGTTGTACTGCTTGGCAAGTATGACTGACATTGAGGAAAACCATAAAACAGGTTCTCTCCATCTTACAATTATTCCCCAAGGTAGAAGCCCATCAGTGCCATTTCCAATCTGTGTTGTTCAGGCTTCACTTATCAACTGTGATAACACAAAAAGCATTTCATTGTATTCTCTTTACACAAAGGCCTGCTAAAACCCCCTTCTGGTTTGTCTTGCAGAGTTATCTTTCAGAAGCCCTGATATCATGTCTGTGGGCTCTCAGACATTTCCTCCAGGAGGACCTAATGGGATTCTCAGAAGTCAGTCATTTGCCGGATTTAGTGGCATCCCAGAAAGAAGATCTCGGTAAGTAATTCTAATGTGCTTGTGCTCCAGGCAGAATATCCACTCTCATGATGCATGTGGCTTACGTCCTTCTATTTTATCACTTAACAAAAAGATAATCACACTTTATTATCTAGCAAGGCTATTGAGGAAGGGCATTTGGTGATTTATTTAGCCTAGTATTAGATATTTCTCTGGATTAGTGTTCTATGAAGGTTACCTGCCATACACTGCTTACATTCGTAGTTTGCTAAGATAAGTGGTTTATTATCCGGAAGTAGACCTATTTTGTTGCTTTTTTTTTTTTTTTTTTTTTTTTTTTAAAGCTGAACTCCACTTGGATAAAAACAACGTACCCCCTGTATTTAATAAAAAGTCCTTAAAATGGTTTTCATAGACCTACTATAAGTATTTGCATTTGTCTTTAAATTGATATATTGACCTTCTACAGTATAATCTTCTGCAGAGCTGACTGGGAGAGGAATGGACACTCTACACCAGTCAGGTCTTTGTTGCTTTGCACAATGCATATAATTGAGTAAAGTACAGCAATGACCACAGCTATATGGTGCTGTACTGTCATCACTGGCTGAGGCTGTGTTATCTTAATGTTCTAATCTACTTACACTAATCGCTGTACTAACACAAGCAATGTTAATAAAGCAATCTCCTCCAATGAGTTTTGTGTTCTAATAACTGCCCCCCCCCCGCCAGAACACAGTGATCAGCGCTCGCAGCCGTTGGGTGCGAGCGCTGATCAGACACTGGCTTGCCAGCATGCCCATTCTATAAAGGCCAGTCAAGCTTAACTGTGCAGATGTCTTATTACTGGAAAGATAGGGCCTTTTTCCATTTTGGTCAACTGGTGGATGCTAGAACTAGAAATCTCCGACCTTTTTCAGGCCTTCAGGAGTAAGGCTGAGCTCCGGCATGTTTGCACACTCCACGTGCAGAGCCCGCCAGGAAGTCGGCACTGCGCTGCGCTAATCACAAGCAGTGAGACATTTTCCCGATGTGCGGCTGCAGAGATCGGGAAATGTCTCACTGCTTGTGATTAGCGCCGTGCCGACTTCCTGGCGGGTTCTGCACGTGGGGTGTGCGAACACTCCGGAGCTCATCCTTATTCAGGAGGCTTTTGATCTCCCCAGACAGGCCTTTTTTTTTTTTTTTTTTTTTTTTACCTCTCTATAGATCCATCATAATGCTCAATCTCTTACTAGCTCTCTCCATTCTTCTGAATTGGCAGCCTTTGAAAGAACCTGTCTGGCAGGACCACCCTCTAAGGCTCCACGCACACTGGGCTTAAAAGGCGTCTGTTCATATACAGTAGAGTATTTTTTGTGCAAAGTATAAACGAGTTTAGGAGAGTTTTACGTTTTTTTGTTTTTGTTTTTTCTTTTCTGCCAGTAAGCTCCAATCAACCTCTAAACAGAAGGGTTTTTTTCCTACCTCTAAACGTTGAGCTCAAAATATGCTTCTGATCATCCTAATGTGCATGGACACATAGGATAACATTGAGCTGCTTCTACAGAAGACAAAACTCCTCCTGCAGAAGCAACGTTTTTAAAGAAAGCGTGCATTGAGGCTAGGGCTGATTTCCCAGATCTATAAGATACTCTCTCCCTTCTGCCAACATTTAAGCATACTGTATATGCGCAAATGGGAATTAATCTTGGGCAGGCCATACACAGTGCAAATTTATTTCCTGCAAGCACGGGTTGCAGACAAAGACAGTGTTGACAAGGAAATCAGAAATTGTCTTCTTCCGGCGGGGGAAGACAATGATTATCGCTAGCGGCTATAGCCACCGCTAATGATAATCGCAAGAGAATCCAGCAGGCTGGTTGTACCCAAGTTGATCAATCCATCAACTTGGTACTTTCAGCCTGCCCATTAACGGTTCAAATCCATTAAAGATTCAAACAATGTATAGCCAGGCTTAGACGTGGAATTGCCTCTCCCAACCTGGCAAGCCATATGGTCCCAGGCTTCCAAAAGTTCCATATTTACGCTATATAAAGAAAATCGGTGTAAAATCTTCTTCCATTGGTATGATTCCAGTACTGCTTAGGTCGATAATCCCTGCTGCAGATAACCATTGTTGGCACTGCCGGACAGAACTAGGTACTCTTCAGCATATATACTGGAGTTGTCCACTCTTTATCCCCTATTGGCAGGCTATCCATTCTCTTATACATTCACTCTTTGGGTCCTGGATTCCCTTCTCTCTCAAAACTTTTCTTTAAAGGCTCCCTCCTCGTACATTTTTAAAATAATCCAAAAAGTTACTGACACGTATCCTTATGGCAGCTAGATGTCTGGTTGTGCTCAAATGGAAAAGTACAGAGCCCCTCTCCCTGATGGAACTCCATACCAGAATCTGGGATGTAAAGAGGATGGAATACCTTACAGCTTCTCGTAACAATTTCCTGGATAAACATAATCGGGTTTGGGAACTCTGGGATTATCTGGAGTACCCCCCTCACTGACCCCAGTTTGCAAGGAACCTTGATTTAGTCTTATTATATGGAGGAGGCTGGTTGTGGCTTTGCCTGACAGTCTGGTTGTCTGGGCTCCATCTCTCTCTTTCTCCTGACTTTCTTCCTTCCTCTTCCCTTTTTCTTGTTTATGCTTGATATTCACCACTGGTACCACCACATGGCGTTGCACTTTGGATTATACAGTATATCTCTGTAGTGGGTGTTAGGATCTTCGCTTTTATAACTGTTTGCTGCATTTTTAATATGTACATCTACTTCCTTTTTGGCTAGCAATATGAGTACACAATACGACCATTATTGTATTGTGCTGTTTTATGTACTTGTATGATGCTATTTTCCTCTTTGGTGAATACCCTGTGATCTTCTGTGTGAAAATCTATTTTAATAAAAAATTCTCAGTTTTCAAAAAAAAAAGAAAAAGGCTGGTCATTAGCCCAGCTTCTGTCGGACAGGCCGTTCTACACACCGGCTGATTGTTGGTCAGTTTCTCTTGAATCGGCCAATATTTGGCCTGTGTCTACCAGCCTTTAGGAGTGTGTTTTTTATAAATTAAAAAAAAAAAATGTCTCAAGTAGTCATTCAGTTGTCATAAATAATCCTGTGTTTTGCCTGATATATATAGATAGATAGATAGATAGATAGATCTTTATGATCATTAGCTCCATCTAGTGCAGTGGTTCTCAACTCCTGTCCTCAGGACCCACTAACAGGCCAGATTTTAAGTATTACCTTGGGGACAATGCAGCCTAAAATACTGCAATCACTGAGCAGCAAATTATATCACCTGTGACGTATTTCAGTTATCTTACAAACCTGGCCTGTTAGTGGGCCCTGAGGACCGGAGTTGAGAACCACTGATCTAGTGGCTATAATTTTGGTATTTTCCTGAAATGCCTCAATCCGGTATCAGGTAGGCAAAATTCAGGATCTTTCTTGACAGCTGAGAGAATGCTTGAGACATTCACACAACACTTCTTTTTTTTTTTTTTTAAACAGACCCATACATATAGATAGCCTCTAGATAATGAACAATTGAAGATAATCACAAAGACTGACAAAGTGTTACTAAACCCAGGACCCTGCATTCACTATATCTTGTCTCCCACAGTACACAGAACATGGAAATGCAATAATTTTAGTAAATATAAACTGCTAAATACCTTTTCTCATCAGCAGTATATAGCAGTTTTGTGAATTCGATAAGTGTCTGGTTAAAACTTGTAGGAGGCATTTTCATTTTACTCTGACTGTCCAATGAGGCTGCAGGGCGCCTGACCCTTTGTCTGGACAGTGCTGATTGGCCCTGTCCTGATTACATGCACCCAAGAAAAAAAAATCCCTGGCATTACACACCAAACTGAGCATGTACATAGTGCCCCCAAGGCTCTGTACTATCAGGAGAGGGATTGGGGACAGTGAAAGAAGGGGAGGATCAGAGAAAACTGATCTTTTCAAAACAGCCTTTTTACACAATGCAGAGGATTAACCCCTTGGGTTCCACAGTGAGTATATTACGCATGCTTTACTGCATATACAGACTGATTTTACGTTTGTGGGTTTAGTAACACTTTAATTACACATACCCAATATCAGAGAGAACCTATGTTCGTCGGCTCCATTTAGTGGCCATATTACGGTATTTTTCTGATTGAGTATTTCAAGATAAGGACACATTTACATCACTAGAAGGAGCTGGCGCTTATAGCAAATAAACATTTTAGGCAAAATACGGTAGTATTTGTGACAGCCGAGTCACATACATTTTTTTATAGATCCCTATGTGTGTCCAATAGTATTATAAAATATATTATTGCTGCCGTAACTGTATCCGTGTAATAATTCTTTTTAAAGAGGAGGCAAGGTAAATTTTCAGTAAGCACATATTTGATTTATTATTGCAGTGTTTATCTTAAAGGGAAATATATTGTGTTTTCAATTACTTTTTTTGATTCCAATGTAGAAAAATCAAATAAAAATGTTATATATAAAATAAAAAGTCAGATTACTTTAACCGTATAAAAATGTGTTCATGTGTGACTTGTAATTGTGTATGTACATGAAGGCAACCATCTTTTGCTCATGACATGCAGGTCCTGCTTCCTGTTTTGCAGTGCTATAAAGTAAATCGTAATGTTGATCCAAACAATAAGTCATCTGAGGCATTGAAATCTATACACTCCCTGTGTGGTTGATATCTTATCTCAACAGCTGTTAGACAGGCTTATTGTAGTAGTTGATCTACAAAGCTCTACATAAAACCACAAAAAAACAAGCAGCTTGTTAAAATGTAAAAGTCACATAAGAATTATTTTAACGTAAAACACTTTAAACAAAAAGTGTCATTGAAAATACACTATAGTTTCCCTTTTAATGTCATTTTTAATGTGACTTTTACATTTCCACATGCTTTCTCTTTCATATTTGTAGATTGTATTAAAGCCCAACTCTAGCCATAGGATGTACAGCATGCGATAGAAATCTGTGACGAACACCTTTCTTGTTCCCCCAGACATACTGTATCAATACTGTATGCAATTTTGTATTTGGATTGCCACTTAAGAATATTCCTATTTAATGTCCTTAAGCATTTCAGCTCTCACTCCTTTTATAACCTTTGTAAATCAGAGCAACTTTTACATTTCAACTGTTAATTCAATGATGTTGTTAAAGATGAAAAAATTCCCTACAGTTTTAGTCACATTACTTAATTGCAATGAAGTATGTCCCACATTGTGCATCCTTTAGAAATCTTCACTGCAGGTATGCCGGTTCTCTTCCTGCCTTTGAACTTCTGTCACTGCAATAGTTAACCGCTTTGGGCCTTCAGGCAGAAGAGCAGGACAGATGGGCCAACAGGGACACGTCCCCTCCTTCCTTCTCTTCCACTGAGAAAAGTTCTTTCATTGATTACACTGCCTATACCATGATCTGTCAATAGAAAGGAGGATCTTGTAACTGATCAAATCCCCTCCCATTTACACAGTTATAGGCTGTGTAGAAATAACTTTTCTCAGAGGAGGGGTGTGCACACATAAGTGTGCACACTTATGCCACCATATTATTTAATTTTTTTATATTTACCTACCTCCACTTAAAATTTCGGTTTGTTGTTCAATTGAGTTGTACAGTTTATAGGTCGCATTAAAGCTGGAAAAAGTTCTGAAATTATTTATCTTTTTTTTTTCATTTTTTTTTTTTTACATCACAGAAACCTGACACTTTAACAGGGATATGTAGACTTTTTTTTATATCCACTGTACTTCTTTTATGTGAAGTACCTAGTTGATCCTGCCAGTCTCCTTTCTTCCTTGTTCTAAACTAAATGCACAAAGCACAGAAGCTGATCTGTGTTTAGAATCAATCAGTTTTCATGCTTTTACTGGCCAATCATAGGTACAGGACACCATCCAGACACGTGACTGGCTCTCTGTTCTGCCCTTCCAGAGCCGGGCTGTGGGATTGGCTGGCTTTGGCTCTGAGGCTCACTGAGAGGCTAAGCCAGCTACCAATCCAGGCATCTGGGTGGATCCCGATTGTAAAATCAGGATCTTTCCCAAGCATAGACCAGTTGAGTGACGTCAGCCCACAGCAGGCTTTAGGCTCGATTCACACAGGGGCAACACGACTTCAACGCAACTTTGCAACGCGACTTTAACCCGACTTCAACACGACTTGTGGATCCGACTTTCAATGAACGGGGATCCGACTTGGATCCCCGCCACTGTGTTTGGTATGAATCTTTAGGGGGAACTCCGCGCCAATTTTTAAATAAAAATCCGGCATGGGTTCCCCCCCCAGGGGCATACCAGGCCCTTGGGTCCGGTATGGATCTTGAGGGGAACCCCCCTACGCCGAAAGGACGGCGTGGGGGGTCCCCCCAATCCATACCAGACCCTTATCCGAGCACGCAGCCCGGCCGGACAGGAATGGGGGTGGGGACGAGCGAGCGCCCCCCCCCCTCCTGAACCGTACCAGGCCGCATGCCCTCAACATGGGGGGGGTTGGTGCCTTGGGGGAGGGGGGCACGCTGCGGCCCCCCCACCCCAAAGCACCTTGTCCCCATGTTGATGAGGACAAGGGCCTCTTCCCGACAACCCTGGCCGTTGGTTGTCGGGGTCTGCGGGCGGGGGGCTTATCGGAATCTGGGAGCCCCCTTTAATAAGGGGGCCCCCAGATCCCGGCCCCCCACCCTATGTGAATGAGTATGGGGTACATGGTACCCCTACCCATTCACCTAGGGGAAAAAAAGCGTCAATAAAACAAACAGTACACAGGTTTTTTAAAATAATTTATTAGGCAGCTCCGGGATCTTCTTCCGACTTCAGGGGTACTCTTCCGACTTCGGGGGTCTCTCCGCCGTCTCCTCCCGGTGTCCGCATCTTCTACCGGCTCCTCCGCTATCTTCTGCAGCTCAATTGCTAGCGGTGGTCCGGACTTCTGCCTTCTTCTTTTCTTCCAGAGATGTTGACACGACGCTCTCTCCAGCTGGAATGGTCTCTGAACGCTCCGCAACGGACTTATATAGGCGGTGACCCCGCCCCCTTATGAGGTCACTGTCCCAGGGCATGCTGGGGCTGTGCCGTCATAAGGGGGCGTGGTCATCACCCGGTGACCACGCCTCCTAAAACGTCACAGACCCAGCATGCCCAGGGACTGTGACGGCATAAGGGGGCGGGGTCACCGCCTATATAAGTCCCTTGCAGAGCGCACAGAAACCATTCTGGCTGGGGAGAGCGTCGTGTCAACATCTCTGGAAGAGAAGAGGGAAGAAGATGATCCAGAGGTCCGGACCACCGCTGGCAAAAGAGCGCCAGAAGATAGCGGTGGAGCCGGCAGAAGATGCGGACACCGGGAGAAGACGCCGGAGAGACCCCCGGAGTCGGAAGAAGATCCCGGAGCTGCCTAATAAATTATTTTAAATACCTGTGTACTGTGTTTTTTATTGACGCTTTTTTCCCTAGGTGAATGGGTAGGGGTACCATGTACCCCATACCTATTCACATAGGGTGGGGGGCCGGGATCTGGGGGCCCCCTTATTAAAGGGGGCTCCCAGATTCCGCTAAGCCCCCCGCCCGCAGACCCCGACAACCAACGGCCAGGGTTGTCGGGAAGAGGCCCTTGTCCTCATCAACATGGGGACAAGGCGCGCCCCCCTCCCCCAAGGCACCAAACCCCCCATGTTGAGGGCATGCGGCCTGGTACGGTTCAGGAGGAGGGGGGGGGGCGCTCGCTCGTCCCCACCCCCATTCCTGTCCGGCCGGGCTGCGTGCTCGGATAAGGGTCTGGTATGGATTGGGGGGGACCCCCCACGCCGTTTTTTCGGCGTAGGGGGTTCTCCTCAAGGTCCATACCAGACCCAAGGGCCTGGTATGCCCCTGGAGGGGGAACCCATGCCTGATTTTTATTTAAAATTTGGCGCGGAGTTCCCCTCAAGATCATTTGAGCACAAGTCGCATGCCGAAGTCGGATCATGCGAGACGGCGATCCGACTTCAATGATAGTCAATAGGCTGAAGTCGGATCAAAGTCGGATCCAAGTAGTACAGGGAGTACGCTCTGAAGTCGGAGCGACTTCAGTAGTGTCTATTAAGACGCTCCCATGCACTGTAATGTGAATCTCTTTCTGGGGCGACTTGGGGCGACTTGAGGGCTTACAAGTCGGATCCCAAGTCGCGGTAGTGTGAACCGAGCCTTAGCCTGCTGTCAACTGAAAACTGGTCAAAGGAGTGTAGAACGAACTGCATTCCTGTGACCTACAGGAGAAGTTACATAGTTGCATAGTGGGAGAGGTTAAAAAAAGACACAAGCCCATCAAGTCCAACCTTTGTGTGTGATTATATGTCAGTATTACATTGTATATCCCTGTATATTGTGGACGTTCAGGTGCTTATCTAATAATTTTGTAAACCTATCGATGCTCCCTGCTGAAACCACCACCTGTGGAAGGGAATTCCACATCTTTGCCGCTCTTACAGTAAAGAACCCTCCTACGCAGTTTAAGGTTAAACTTCTTTTTTTCTAATTTTAGTGAGTGTCTTATTAAACTCCCTTCCGCAAAAAAGTTTTATCCCTAATGTGGGCTCTCCAGTATGGTATTTGTAAATTGAAATCATGTCCCCTCTCAAGCTTCTCTTCTCCAGAGAATAAGTTCAGTGCTCGCAACCCTTCATCATAACTAATATCCTCCAGACCCTTTATTAGCTTTGTTGCACTTCTTTGTACTTGCTTCATTTCTAGTACATCCTTCCTGAGGACTGGTGCCCAGAACTGGACAGCATACTCCAGGTGACGCCGGACCAAAGTCTTGTAGAGTGGCAGAATTAATGCTTTATCTCTGGATTTAATCCCCTTTTTTAATGCATGCCAATATTCTGTTTGCTTTGTTAGCAGCAGCTTGGCATTGCATGGCATTGCTGAGCCTATCATCTACTAGGACTCCCAAGTCCTTTTCCATCCTAGATTACCCCAGAGGTTCACCCCCTAGTGAGTAGATTGCATTCATATTTTTGCCACCCAAATGCATTATTTTACCTTTTTCTACATTAAACCTTATTTGCCATGTAGTTACTCACCCCATTCATTTGTTCTGATCTTCTTGCAAGGTTTCCACATTATGCGGAGAAGTTATTGCCCTGCTTAGCTTAGTGTCGTCCGCAAATACAGAGATTGAACTGTTTACCCCATCCTCCAGGTCGTTTATGAAAAAAATAAACGGGATTGGTCCCAGCACAGAACCCTGGGGGACCCCACTTCCCACCCCTGACCATTCCAAGTGTTCCCCATTTATTACCACCCTCTGAACTCGCCCTTGTAGCCAGTTTTCAATCCATGTATTCACACTATGGTCCATGCCAATGGACCTTACTTTGTACAGTAAATGTTTATGGGGAACTGTGTCAAATGCTTTTGCAAAATCCAGATACGCCACATCTACGGGCCTTCCTTTATCTAGATGGCAGCTCACCTCCTTATAGAAGGTTAATGGATTGGTTTGGCAAGAACGATTCTTCATGAATCCATGCTGATTACTGCTAATGATACTGTTTTAATTACTAAAATCTTGTACATAGTGCTTATCATCCCCTCCAAGAGCTTGCATACTATTGATGTTAGGCTAACTGGTCTGTAATTCCCAGGGATGTATTTTGGCCTTTTTTTAAATATTGGTGCTACATTGGCTTTTCTCCAATCAGCTGGTACCATTCCAGTAAGTAGACTGTTAGTAAAAATTAGGAACAATGGTTTGGCAATTACTTGACTGAGTTCCCCAAGTACCCTCGGGTGCAAGCCATCTGGTCTCTGATTTATTAATGTTACGTTTCCCAAGTCTATTTCTTATTCTGTCCTCTGTTGGCCATGAGGGTGCTTCCTGTGACATGTCATGAGGACAAACGCTGCAGTTTTGTATAGCCAACGAGAAGTATAGCCAAAATAACTTTGATCATACTTCTCCTTTAAACTCATTGGCTGTTTTTGGTAGTATTCAATTCTTTCTTGATGTTGCTTGGTAACGATATGTAGAAATTCAGTATCTGTTTTCTTTGTCAGAAATGGAGATTCATTTTAATCTTTTAAGATTTTAAACATTTTTTTCTATTTATGTAGGTGCAACTCTTTCCTTGGGAACGCTTCAGCCCCCAAAAAACCTCAAGCTAAACAGAAGAAAATGCACAACATGGGCCATAAAAATGGCAGTAATTCTAAAGAACCACAACCAGAGAGAGTAGAAGAAATATATGGAGCCTTAAAAAATGGTCTTGAGTAAGTATATTCACAAGTGAAATCTAATACATTTCTGGTTATCAACCTATTATAGACTGGGCACAATATAAACAGTAGATTACATAGCTAACAATTGAAGAAAAAGTACTTAGGATGAGGGTCGAGCTTCCAGACCCCAAAAAATGTAGTTTCCAAAAAAGCAGAAAATTATTTCAAATATAGTAATCTGCAGATGGCAAAGTCTGACACCCCAGTTGCAGTCCCATCCCACAGTTTTTGTGCATAATTTTGAGCAGAATAACAAACATGACAATGATGAGTTAAGTAAAGTTGAGGAATACTCATTGAGGCTCTAAAACTTCTGACTTGGGTGGACTGGCTGCACAAAATCAGATGTCTCATTAGATTTGACAAGAGATGAGAGATCCCTTGACGAGTGTCTTTTCTGTCATTCAACCAACCCACCAAGACTTTTTCTTTTAAATTGGAACAGCTTTCCTTTATGTTGCATGTGCAGTAAAATGATTATTCTGGTAACTGTTTGCAAAGATTTTTCCCCTTGCTGGAAGCCATCCAACAGTTGGCAACATACTTGTTGCACTCTTATTTACGTTATACTACTTATTTATCACTAATGATGCTTTGACTGGTCTCCTGGCCTATGTATATCAGGTAATGCATTAGTGTGTAGGGTCCTAATGGTAAACCATACTATTTTTGTATTACTGAGATTCATCAATGGCTATTATATGACTGTCGATAAAAATGGACGATGATTTAATTATAGAATAGAATGCTCAGCAGGGGAAGGAATGCTCTTGTTGCTTTTAATTGCCTCAAAATTGGTATTGCATTAATAGGTCTTAATAAGTTATGTGTTTATATATTCTTTGTTTTCACTTTCACTCAATCCTATTTGGTGTTTAATTTCTCTTGGTAGCGAGTACCTGGAAGTTCATCAAACTGAGCTAGACAAGCTGACTACCCAGCTCAAAGACATGAAGAGAAATTCAAGGCTGGTAAGTTGCCAAAATCCAAGTACTTCCTGGTGCTATCGGGAGGAGACCTCACACTGTGGGGATGTTTGCATAGGAAACACAATAGCTGTTCCAATTTCTTGCAATTACAGTGAATAAAACAATTTACCAGTTTTCCAGTTAATACCACCTGCAAAAAAAATCCTTCCACATGCTGGTGTAATTATCTTTAAACTGACCCCCAATTAATCATCTTCTTTTCTTGTTTGTTCAATACAGGGAGTCCTGTATGATCTGGACAAGGTAAGCTACTTTGTTTAATGTGGGATCATGTTTATTCTGTTGAATGCAATCTGATTCTTGCCATTGACTGATTTATAGCAGTAGGGGGTGGCTGCACAGGCCATGAATAAACCAACTACACAACCTGTTTATATAGTTTAAGCAACCTGGTGTATATGTAACATGTGCTTTTTTTTCTCAGAGAATAAGTGCAGGGTTCAGGTGTATGCTATGCAAAGAATGCAGGGTTCAGGAGTACATTATATATGGAATACAGGGTTCAGGGGTGCATCACTCTTCTCCCATCTGTTTACCTGACTCTCAGTAGCTGCCTCGTCTTATTTTCCCACACAGTGCACACTCCGTTGCGGCTCCACCTCTCCCCATTGGCTAGCAGAAGCAGCAACATCATCCAGCGGGGGGCATCAGCATCCGGACACGAGACTGTGGCTCAGCATTGGATGCCTACTCCCTGCAGCCCATAAACACACTGTGTCCTGGCAGCTATCCCTCTCTTGTCCACACTTTGAGTACAGGGTATGGAGGTTTTTTTGGGAGCTACTGGGAAAGGTTAACTGTCACTTGCAATACAGAAGCTGGGCTTCTGTGTTTACTATTGACAGTAAATAGTGGTGCTCACAGGGCCGCTGCCGGAGGTGGCGGAACTCTGTATTGTCATGTTATGGCTGAAAAAAGGCCCTGAATGTAAGATGTTCTGTTTTTACTAATATTCATTTACCTAATGTGTATAGTGTCTTGAATGTAATGTACTTCTTTAAGAATCTCTGAATTGAGAAAGGTATTCCCCAACTCCAAACTTACACTCATGTTGCGGGAGGAATTGTGCCTCCTTGGCAGACTGACTCATAAAGAGAAGCACATTCATGTGAGCCTGACTTTCAGTCATGGGGAGAACGTGTTCTTTTTATGTTCTCATTCATAACTTTGATCTTTGGAGGGTCATCATTGTGTACAATAGCAGCTCTCCTATAGATGGGTCCTGTCATTATAGAGAGCACTCACAGATTGATGACTGTTTTGTTTAATGTATTTATTTAACGTTTTGTCTTTTAAAATACACTTGTCATTAGAGAAATACGTCGGCTGTCACTGTGTAGGCTTTTAACTTTATGGTTTACAATGTCCTATGAACCCATATTTATGATAAGTGTCTTTCCAAATGTGTAACAGCTGTGGGAAATATTATCATAGCGGACAGGACTTTAAAAAGAAAATGCTTACTTGCAACACTGACTTCTTTAAAAATTGTGATGAAACAAATCCTTCCCTTTTCTTTAAAATGTAACTTGTGGCTAGGTATGGGGAAATATTCTGTGTCGCACTAAAGCAGGGGTCTGCAAATTGCGGTCCACGGACCAGATGCGGCCCATTGCTTGTCTTTATCCAGCCCTTGGGGCACTATTCATCCCACTGATATGAGACACTATTCTGCCCACTGACACCAACAAAGGGGCACTATTCCTCCCCTAATACCAAAGATGGGGCACAGTTTACTCTCACTGATTCCGGAAAAAATTTCTGTTCCTGCTGGCCACAGATCGGCCCCCCCTAAAGTCTAAAGGACAATAAACTGGCCCTTTGTGTAGAAAGTTTGGAGACTCCTACACTAAAGCCTTTTACCTGTATGTAACCTTGTCATAATTTTACTTTGGATACCATCTGGCTACCTTTTTTTTTCATCCCCTAATATGTTGTTTTTACAGCCTTCAATTAGCCCACCAATGTTAATATCTAAAATGCATGCATAAATTGTGTCATAATAGTTAAACAATGTTACTAAAATTAGAAAAATAAATTTTTGATAGTATTGTATTTTGTTTTTTGATTATATGTTTAGTGAAATGGTAATTGTGTAAGTGGTAGCGGCATATATCCACTTCAAACTGATGTTTCGTTTTCTCTACAGCTTTGGTTTAATTATTTACTGTAATTAAGTATATCCCACCATATGGAGGCTGTTATATTCTTTAGAAAACTTCACTGCAGGGCTGCCCTGTCCCCTTCCTGCAGATGAACTTCTGGTGCTGTGGGGGTTAGGAGCTGCAGGTCTCTGGGCTCAGCTCCAGTACAGAATATCTGACAGGGACACCTTCACCCCTCCTTTCCTCTCCTCCATTGAGAAACGTTCTTTCACTGAATACATCGGGAGAGTGATCAGTGACAGACTTTAGAACACAGCCTGCCTCTTCACTTGGAAGATCAGTGTACTGCTGTTTCTCTGCCTCTGTTGACCCACCTCATTGCAAACTCTTATTACTTATTTACAACATTTTCTGGCTAAAACCAAAAAATCTTTTTTTTTTTTTTTCTTCTTATTTTTTGCTAAAAAAAATAACATAAAATAAACCCAGAAGTGATTAAATACCACTAAAAGAAAGCTCTATTTGTTTGAAGAAAATTATAAAAAAAAATTTGGTTGCAGCGTAGTATGACCATGCAATTGTCATTCAAAGTGTTTCAGCGCTGAAAGTTGAAAATTGGCCTGGGCAGGAGGGGGTGGAAGTGCCCAGTACTGAGGTGGTTAAATTGTAACGTCTCAAGGTTTTTCACCTTAATGCATTCTATGCTATAAAGTGGAAAACCTTCTGTGCTGCAGCTATACCCCCCCCCTCCCCCACAGACAGCCCCCCCCCCCTTTTTCTTAACTGAGCCCTGTAACTGCTGTCTCTCTCCTAATTGGACAGAATGATAGCAGCAGGAGCCATTGGCTCCTGCAGCTGTCAAATCCAGTGACAAGGGAGCTGGGGGGCGGGGCCGAGTCCTGTTGCCTGTGTCAATGGACGCAGCAGGTGGACTCGGGAGCCCGCACGGGTGCACCCAGGGAAAGCAGCTTTCCGTGGGGGCACCCAATGAAGCTCTCCTTCTGATTGGGGCTGCTCTGTGCAAAACCCTTGCATAGAGCAGGTAAGTATAACATGTTTGTTTTTATTTTTTTTAAAAAAACAAACTTTTACAACCCCTTTTAAGCCCCTTATGCAGCTGAGAACATAGGTCATGTGATTTCTTGGAAAAAAAAAAAAGCTTATTTTATATATTTTTATATACATGTATACACAAATGTTTTGCCTTGTATTTCTGTTTTAAACAGAATGGGTTGTTTTACAAGGCAAAAGGTACTTTAAAAGAGAAGTATGGGGTCTTGGTTTTTTCAGATTCATACTTGTCAAAGTGGATGCAGCATTGGTCTGATGCTGCATCTGTCACCCGCCAGCTCTAACTCTGATAACCGAGCGATCAAACACCGCCGATCGCTTAGTTCTTAGAGCTCCCTGAGCAGAAAGCTGGTGACTGTCAGTCATCAGCTATCGGCTTTGCACCCCAGTGCTCACTGAAGGGGGCAGGAGCGGCTGGCTCAGGCTCTCAGTGGCTCGCTGATAGGCTGAGCCAGGTGCCAGCCCAGGCGTGTGGGCGGATCCCTAACATATGGTGGCGATCCTTGTCGAGCCTGGACTGGCCTGGTGACATCAGCCAACAATGGGCTTTAGCCTACTGTCTGCTGAAAACAGGTCACAGGAGTGCAGAATGAACTGCACTCTTGTGATCAACAGGAGAAGTACAGCCAAGCAAGCTTTGGCTGTACTTCTCCCTTAAGGTAAGTATTGTAGCTAATGCTGGCCATACACTATACGAAAAATCGGCCGAAATTTGGTCATTTAGACAGTTTGTTCGTTTTTCGGCCAGTTAATGGGCACAAAATCGATAATCGTTGGGACATTTTTGAGCCAAAAAATTGAAGGACAAGTTTGGAAATTTTCTGCTAAACGAATGATAAATTGAAAGGTTAATGTGTTTCCCGTCCGAACTATTTGCACTAGGTATATGTAAAAAAAAAACAAACAAAAAATGCATTCATTTATGTCCACTGAACGATTTATCGGTCATTACATGATGGCACTATCGTTTGCGCTCACGGCCAAATGTTCGTTTTTCAAAAATGGGTTTGGTCGGTTTTTCGTATAGTATATGGCCAGCATAAAGCTGTAGAGAAAAAAAGTTTTCTTTTTAGCTAAACTTCAGCTTTAAAATCGGCTATAGACATAAGATTGTCTCTTGGGCTGTTTGACGGTCTTATGTTCATGATTAGCAACTGATTCGCCTTACTGACAAGTCTCAGGGAAAACAATTACTCAAGCAGGTTAGAAAACCTCGTTCCATGTCTATTGTTCCCCACAGGATAGCTGGAAGAATTTGGCTGCACTACCTGGTGTTCTGGCATAAATATGCAAGCTGCTGCAATTTGTGCATTTTTTCACGCAAAGCTACACAAAAAAATCATCCCTTGAATGCTGATTTGGGCCTAGATGTCCAATTGTCCCCCAAGGTCTATGGGTCTCTAAAATCGATAAAAACAAGCAACCTGCAGTTTACTTATTTACACTAACATATTTTATATAGGTCAGAATGGGTTTAATAGGTAGCGAGCCTTAGAAAACGCCTATCCACTTGGGCAATCAAGACTTTTGAGTCTGAATAGCAAGGACTGCATTATTATTATTATTGGGAAAGAGACAACATTTAAAGGTTGTAGGATGGCTGTCAGAAGTACACATGGAATGGGGATTAAGATAAAAAATTAAATATTTGAAATTTATTTCATACAAAAAAAAAGTATACTTGTTCATAAAAAAAATACCTACAGGATAGAATAAAGAAAACTTTGACAGGTTTGTTAGTACTTTTTGTAGATTTGGACCTTTTGGCATACTACCGACGTTCTAAGTAATAACAATGTTAACAGACACTTTAAACAATGACCAAAATCACTGACATGCACCATTTTTACAGTGTTAGGACAGATTGTATTTGCTTGGGGAGCCTGATTTAAAAAAAAAAGGAAAAGCTTTTGTATTTGTTTGAGCTTAAAATGTTTGGGGAAAGATAATGGGAAACATGAATGCCTATGAAATTTCCATAAAGTGTGAACTTTATTACATTGTGTAGCCCAGTTGGTTTATAAAAACGTGTTTATGTCTTCATAGCAAATCAAGACCATTGAGAGGTACATAAGAAGACTGGAATTTCATATCAGCAAGGTATTTGCAAAATAACATGCAAGCTCTGCAATGATGTTCGAGAATCTAATTATAATGCACTTGTAATTGTGGTTGTGCCTGCTTCATATCAGCCATGTACACTGATTTTTAAAGTATTTTGGTAACAACTTCCATGTTTATAGCTTTGCCTCTAGGCTCCCTCCCGTTACAGCAGTTGGAGTGTGTCATAATGAGTTTGCTGTCCAAAAGACATCAGATGTGGACCTCTGTGCTGCCAAATACTCCTCGTAATTGAACGGTCCTGGTCATATACACCACCTCTCTTCTTGTGTAGAGAGTCTGTGTATGGAACATATGCGTTGGGGGGGGTATGGCCTTTACTCATCTAAGTTAGCATTCTCAGCCTAGCACTGCCCATCCTGTTGTGATTGACATATCAGAGGCAATGCTTTTACACTTCATCAAGGGAGCTCACTGATTGAATGCTATGTGTATCCAATCAGTGTAGTGATCTGTAGCTAATGACAGAGGTAGACTATTATTATTATTATTATTATTATTATACAGAATTTATATAGCGCCAACAGTTTACGCAGCACTTTACAATATAAAAAGAAGGAAAAACAGTTACAATACAATAAAATACAAGAGGATTAAGAGGGCCCTGCTCAGAAGTGCCTACAATCTAATAGGGTGGTGCAGGTGGTACAAAAGGTTGTAATTGTGGGGAATGAAGTGGTAAAAGGTTAGTTGGAGCTGTGATAGGGTTCAGTGAAGAGATGAGTTTCCAGGGATTGCTTGAAGGCGCTAGAGTAGGAGATAGCCGGCAGGTTAAGGTAGAGAGTTCCAGAGGATGGGAGAGGCTCCGGAGAAATCCTGGAGATGAACATGGGAGGAGGAGACAAGGGGGCTTGAGAGTAGGAGAGCTTGAGAGGACTGGATAGGACAGTTTGGGTGATATTTGGAAACAAGATTGGTGATGTAGCTGGGGGCAGAGTTGTAATTGGCTTTGTATGTTGTGATTGGTATTTTGAATTTAATTCACTGGCCGATCGGGAGCCAGTGTAGGGATTGTCAGAAAGGGGTGGCAGACACTCAGCGGTTGGTAAGGTGGATAAGTCTGGCAGCAGCATCCATGAAAGACTGAAGAGGGGATAGCCTTTGGACAGGTAGGCCAATGAGAAGGGAGTTGCAACAGTCAAGGTGTATATGTAGCTCCGCATTGCTACTGATCACTGCTTAAGCAATACCCACATCAGGCATCCCGGATTGAAGAATGGCGGGTACTATCATTTAGAATTGCTAGTGTATATTACAGGCAGTGATGTAAAAAATGCTGCATAGATTTTCTTTTGCGGAGGAGTAGTTCATGGGAGCAGAAGTGCCTCTTCAACAAGAAAAGCATTTTTTAAGGTAGCTAGAATCAGTTAAAAATCATAACAACATATGGTGGTGCAAGCCTATAGAAAAAAGGGTTTTAGGACTCAAAAACAGCTTTAATACTCTTTTTATGACCTTTAGAAACAGTCAGTATGTTCATCACTGTAAGGCTGAACAGCGAGAGGTGCCACTGAAAATGACTGATAGTGAGGTGACCTTCCTATCCTCCATTGCGTTGCTGCACTGCTGGGATATGCTCTGATGTTCTGTCTGACTGGGCTGATGGATGGATATGATACACACCTAATAATGCAGATTTATTTATAGAAAACCAGCTACATAGAGAAATGTCTTACAAGTTAAAAAATCTCTGTGCATGCAAAGGAAAAAAGTACTCTTTCCATAGGGAGGTTCTACATGACCTGATTCTTACAGATCATGCTTGTGACAATTGCCTCACTTGGAAAAATACCATGCAGTTATGTACATTTACCAAAGGAGAAGCATTTACATACTGAAAATGCAAGACCTCAAAATAATCTACAGGAAGGAAAGTTGAAAGTTAGCTGATTTCTCCTGCAGCTCTCCATTGATCTTTTTGGCTGTGTTCACATCGGTGCACTGTAATTGTATGCGCAGTTAACAGGCGCTTTTAGATGTGCTCCCAATTGACATTTATTAGACTCTGTGTTTTCTGAAAGCACATGAAAGATGCAGCATGCATTACTTTGCATTTTCACAAAAAACACTAATAAACATCTAATAGAAGTCAATGGGATCACGCAAACAATCGTGCTGTGCCTAAATCGCAATGCTCCGGTGTGAACCTGGCCTTAGTGTGATGGATCGCCTCAGACCTCAGTAACCAGAAGCATTTTTCAGGAGACTACTAACTAGCTCTCAACTTTCCTTTCTAAGGTCAAGATTTGCTTATTAGAGTGCCCTGGGTTGTAGAGCAAGACTAAGTGATAAGTGCAAAAGAGAAGTCAAGTGACATTTTGTGCTTCATACTTTTAAGCTTTGAAACCCATTTATGTATTTTCCAGTAAACCCTAGTGCACATGGGCCAAAAGTCAGGCGACATCAGTCGATTCAATAAAAACCGGCCAACTGTCAGCTCGTGTGTATGGCAGCCGGTCCTGATAGAAGCCGTCCGTTTGACCAGCTTCTGTCGGACGAGCTTGCTGGAAAACCAGCATCCGACCAGCTCCCGATAAGCAGTCTCAGCCAATGACTGACCAGAGTGTTTTTGGGGGGGGGGCGTTCCCCTATCAGAACACAAAAGAACAAAAATAAACTAGTAGTCTGGACCAGGCCTTAGTGTAGGTGTGCTATGATCATTATAGTTTCTTCAAAAACTTGGGGCTGTCTGAAATTTTGCAATTAAAGTAACATTTTATTGCCCTTGAATTTTTCATTCTTCAATTTTGAAAGGTCTGGAGTTAAATATCCCATTAAACTGGAGCATTCTAGTAGTGGTAGCTGCAGAGAGAACATTATGGCCTGCCCAAAGCTTCCACCTTTGGGCAGGCCATACATTATGCAATTTTTGTTCTTTCCACCATAGGTGGAAGGAAAGAAAAATGCCTGTTTGCCACAACAGCATAGTCCGTGTTGATGGGGGAATCCCTCCTGCTGCTCTATTGTATTGATACAAGGATCACTGCTAGCGGCTATAGCAGACGGCAGTGGTCAAACAAGAAATAAAAACACAGGCTGGTTGAACGAAAGATCAACTTCAGTACAACTAACCTGGCCAAAGATTGATCGAAATTCGTCTGGTTCCTACTGGACCAGCTAAATTTTGATTTATCTATGACCGTTTTTTTAGTGCTAAAGATGATCATGACTGAATTCTGCAGGAATAACCTGTCCATCAAGTTTGTGTTCTTCCCATATGACAAAACCCACAATGTTTCACAAATACAGAATCACATTAGTTCAGTTTTGGATAGCAAAAGAGCATATAGGAGATGCGCATTAATGGCATGTGTCATGTCTTTCAGTGTGACATCCAAGTTCATTTGAGACACAAAATGAATACAAATAGCATACTTATACTGTGGTCAAAATGACACTGAAAAAAAGGGTCACTTGCAATACATAAATTACTTTTACTTTATGTTGAGAATTAAAAAATGTAAAAGATAGTACATGAAGCAGCCCAATGTATGGAATTGCTAAATGGGTCTTTGTGTGCATCCTTGATGGAAACTCTGCAGCCCCTTATAGAGAAGTTTCTATAAATAGTGTAAACGTTTCTATGGAATATTGTGGTTTGCAGCTGTTTTGTGGCTGGTCATGTTGGTGCATGCCGTGTTTCAGCTTCTCCTCCTCTGCAATGCCACCTGTTGTCCTGCATCCTGTTATGTGATGCTGGGCACTTCCTATTTATTGACACCTAATGCCACTTGTTTCAAATTTGATTAGCCTAGACGGTGCTGTGATCCCAGGAATTGTTTTTAACATTTTTTACAAATTGTATAGTCCATGTTGAATATTTTTTACTTTAAAACCTTCTTGCTGTACCTTGAAAAAAAAAGTCTATATTGGCTATATTTCTTTTGGCACACATAAGTAAAACACTTTTCATGCAATGGATGTCTAATACTCTTTTATTATACAGCACCACAGTAATGGCGAAACACAGAGGGGAGGGGGGGGGGGGCAGTTACTAAAATTAGAGCAGACAGAATCTGCAACACATTTGCATAGTAACCAATCAGCTTCTAGCCTCAACTTGTACAGTTAAAGTGAGACTAATATCCTTATTCAAAAATAACCCATACACATCTTCTACTTGATGTCCCTGTAATCTATTTTTTATGAAATTGTTACTTTGTGTTTTTCTGCCTCCTTGTAAGCTCCTCTGCCTCCTTTGTGAGCTCCAGAACCTCTCCTCTTCCCTTCTTACTTCCTTTTGTTTGATTTGAGCAGTTCATTTCGCCAGTGGACTCCAAACTGTGGCCCCTTACTTGCCTTTATCTGGCCCTTGGGGTACTTTTCCTCCCACTGACATCAACAACCGGGTACTATCCCTTTAACTGACACCAATGATGGGGCACTATTCCTCCCACTGATACCAATGATGGGGCACTATTCCTCCCACTGATACCAATGATGGGGCACTATTCCTCCCACTGATATTAATGATGGTGCAATATTCCTTTTAATGATACCAGTGATGGGGCATCTATTCCTATCACTGATACCAATGATGGGGCACTATTCCCCCCACTGATAATAATTATGAGGAACTATTCATCCCACTGATACTAATGATGGGGCAATATTCCTTTTACTGATACCAATGCTGGGGCACTATTACTCCCACTGATACCAATGATGGGGCAATATTCCTTTTACTGATACCAGTGATGGGGCACTATTCCTCCCACTGATACCAATGATGGGACACTATTCCTCCCACTGATACCAGTGATGGGGCACTATTCCCCCCACTAATACCAATGATGGGGCACTATTCCTCCCACTAATACCAATGATGGGGCACTATTCCTCCCACGGATACCAGTGATGGGGCACTATTCCTCCCACTGATACCAATGATGGGACACTATTCCTCCCACTGATACCAATGATGGGGCACTATTCCTCCCACTGATACCAATGATGGGGCACTATTCCTCCCACTGATACCAATGATGGGGCACTATTCCTCCCACTGATACCAATGATGGGGCACTATTCCTCCCACTGATACCAATGATGGGGCACTATTCCTCCCACTGATACCAATGATGGGGCACTATGGCTTTTACTGATACCAGTGATGGGGCACTATTCCTCCCACTAATACTAATGATGTTGCACTATTCCTCCCACTAATACCAATGATGGGGCACTATTCCTCTCACTAATACCTATGGTGGGGCACTATTCCACCCACTGATACCAATGATGGGGCAATATTCCTTTTACTGATACCTGTGATGGGGCACTATTCCTCCCACTGATACCAGTGATGGGGCACTATTCCTCCCACTGATACCAGTGATGGGGCACTATTCCTCCCACTGATACCAGTGATGGGGCACTATTCCTCCCACTGATACCAGTGATGGGGCACTATTCCTCCCACTGATACCAGTGATGGGGCACTATTCCTCCCACTGATACCAGTGATGGGGCACTATTCCTCCCACTGATACCAGTGATGGGGCACTATTCCTCCCACGGATACCAGTGATGGGGCACTATTCCTCCCACGGATACCAGTGATGGGGCACTATTCCTCCCACTGATACCAATGATGGGACACTATTCCTCCCACTGATACCAATGATGAGACCCTGGGATCACTGTGTGTAGGAACAAAATTATGTGTGAGGAATCCACTTGCACTATTCATTTACATCATGATTATGGCTGGCAAAGTACTGTATGTATCAATGATGCCCCAACAATCCTCTATTCCTGGGAATTAAAAACATTTATTTATTTTAAGTCACTGAAGCATTGTACCAAATAAAGTTGTCACCTTAAGAGCTGGTTTGTTAATCAGTGAACTTATTAATGGCATGACCCGAGAAGCTTGTCCCCAACACTAATTGAGAGAAGGTTTTCAACCTTCAAAGTGGGAGTTATAGTAGTTTTCAACACACAAATTTTACAAATGACATTTTCCAACCCCTGAATGTAGTAACTGCATTTGTTTTCCTTTTTTAGGCCTTTTGCCTTTATTTTCACCTAGTGATGCAGCCAGTAACACACTTTCTGTCTAAGGGTGGTTCCAATGGAGAGGTAGCACCTTTGGACAGTAGCACTGTCAGTTTGGGTAGAGAGTAGTGTTGCGCTGAGTACACACCATTTCTTTTTTTTTCAACCCAGCGGGCTTGAAGAGATATTAGCGTGGCGATTCCCCCCCCCCCCCCCCCCTGCTGTGCTATTGTATTCTGACAAGGGGACTCCCCCCTCTGCCAGAACTCAATGATCAGCACTGGCAGCCAATGGTTGTCCAGCATGCCTATTCGACAGAAGCCGGTTGTAAGTCAGACTTCTGTAGAACAGAGAGCTGTACACACAGGCCGAAAGTTGTCCGGTTCCTGCCGAACGGACCATTTTCGACCAATTTTTGGCCTGTGTATACATATCTTAAAGAGGAAATACACTATCTGAGCACCACAAATCAAAAACGCTATTTAATTCATTTTTAATGTTCAAAGCAAACTCGCCCATCCATGTCTACGTGCTTTATTGTGTTAAGAAATCGCTTTAAAAAAAACACCCCCCTCTAGTATTTCTGGCTGTGGCCATCTTAAAGAAGAGCTCCAGGCTCCATCAGAAAAATAAGTCAACAGGCTGGCAATGGGGGAAGGAGGAGGGGGGCCAAAGTTCCAGATGACTTTGATGCGGCTAAGTCACCCGGAAGTGGGAGCGGTTACCTGTCAAAACCAGGTACCCACCCCCCCCCCTCCTCCCCCTGAAAGGTGCCAAATGTGGCAACGAAGGGGGGGGCAAATAAGCGGAACCTCCCCTTTTTGGGTGGAGCTCCGCTTTACCTGTCAAAACCAGGTACCCACCCCCCCCCTCCTCCCCCTGAAAGGTGCCAAATGTGGCAACGAAGGGGGGGGCAAATAAGCGGAACCTCCCCTTTTTGGGTGGAGCTCCGCTTTAAGTAAGGGCAGATGATTCATGTTGCATTTACTTCCTGAAATCCATCTGCCTTTAGTTTAGGCAGGAAGGAAGGTGTGCTTAGCTGAGAAAAACAACTCCCTCCTGAAGACTCCTGAATTGTATGGCATAGTTTGCCTAGGCATGAAAACCAGAAAGTAACTAAAGAAATGTAAAAAAAAAAAAGTTTAAAACAAGCAAATATGATATACTTTCCCATCCATCTAGCAACATAAGGATTAAAAATAGTCAATGTTCACTGAGAGTGAAGTTCTACTTTTTAAGTCACCCTAGCAGATTTAGAAGGGTTTGACTGACAATTTAAAGCCAAACTCCTGCTAGCAGCAACAGATTTTTTTTCCTTTTGGAATTCAGGCTCGGTTCACACTTGTGCAATGCGGGAACCCTGCGAATCCACTGCGGGTTCCCACATCGCACTCGACTCGCACAGCAGTTCACACTGCGAATTGCCGGGAGTGTCAATACATTGTTAATGACACCCCCATTTCAGCTCGCATATCGCACTGCCAACTGACAGTGTGTGGACACCCATGCAATTCGATTCTGGTGTGGACCAAAAAAAGGGTCCTGTGCGAGTTTGGTATGAATGCGATGCATTATCAGCCATACTTTCTGTATGGCTAAAATCGCATCTCACGGACATTGCAATGTGATTTGCACTGTGGTGCGAATCACATGCAGTCTTGCAGAGCGCGCTGGTGTGAACCGGCACTTAAGGTTTTAAATAAATAAAAGCAGACCCCTCTCGAGACAGCTTGGTCTTTTACAGGAAGTGGAAAAATTAACAAACTTACGGGCTGGAAATCCATATGAAAGTAATGGCAAACAAATGCAGCCACCACATCAAATAATTGGTAAGCTGAAATGGAGCACATATTTTTGGGTTTAATAGCACATTAAAGAGGAGCTTCAGGCTCTCCCCCCTAAAAAAAAATTTAAGTCAGCAGCTACAAATAATATAGCTGCTGACTTTTAATATAAGGACACTTACCTGTCCAGGGATCCAGCGATGTCCTCTCCCAAGCCGATTCTTCAATGGGCTTCAGGTGCAGGCGCCGGCATCTCAAGTAAGGGGAGTAGGAAGTGAAGCTTTGCAGCTTCACGACCGAGCCACTCTTTGTATATGGTCCCGTAGTTTTCTAGGACCTGTGATGTATCCCAGAAGACTGTTGGGGAAAGAGGGCCAAACTTCCATCTCAGATCGCCACGGTGCATCTGTCCAGAAGTGAGAGCGGGTACCTGTCAAAACACGTGGAGCTTCCTCTTTTGGGTGAAGTTTTGCTTTAAATTAAAATACAAATTGTTGGTAAGCAGAGTTTTTGGTAGAAAAAATGGTGTATGTTTGTTCTGCCAAAAAAAAAAAATTCCCTTTTTAATTTAGCATTTTTTTTGTACTGTCAGTGCCGCATGCACAGTGCAGTTTACACTCTTGGCATTTGCATGAGTGGGCATTTCATCGTTCCTTTTCCAGTGTTCCCTCTTTGCCTATGGTGCAGTCATTTGAGAGTAAATTGGTGTCCTTGCCTCTATCCAATGAGCTCACTCAGGAAGCAGTAATACTGAACCAAGAGGTAGTAGAGTGAACTTGCTGCCTAGCAGAGGTGTATGCATCACTAAATAGCCGGCCAAAATTACAAATCATTTGGTAGCTCAGTGTCTGAAGTGGCTAAATGACAGAAGAACCTATTGCCAAAGAACAACCACCTACATGTGTGACACAGATTGGCCACATTCAAAGCAAATTTTGGTGATATATGGTTGTAAAATGGACCAGTCCATTCATATCGGTTATCAACGTCAGCAAGCAGACCTTTTAACCAGCAAAAACAAAAACTTAAACTTAAAAAAAAGTCTTAAACTGGGCTAGATACCAAAGCAACCAACTGGCCTACAAAGCTATGCCTTACACAATGTTCAACGATATGCACTTTTAATGTGGTGAAATACATTTATGTACTAAAACATGGTGTTTGTGCTTTTGTTTCCCAAGATTGATGAGTTATATGAGGCCTACTGCATCCAGAGACGCCTAAGAGAGGGAGCAAGTAAGATGAAGCAGGCTTTTGCTGCATCCCCCTCCAGCAGAGCAGCACGGGAGAGCTTATGTGAAATAAACAAGAGCTATAAAGAGTACACGGAGGTAGGCTGATTTTCTGGTATATGTGTTGAAAGTGTCAGCCACAACACACCATTGTGAATAAAGTATCACCCGGTGCTTCACTTATGTTGATGTGGAGACTGCATAATGATATTGCTGTCAAGGGCTCCTAGGAGAAGTAACTCCCCTGCAGTTAGCCTGCAGATAGTGATGTCCCTTGGGTCCAAGCCACAACTACTTGCAAGCTTACTTGCAGAATAAATACAGCTACACTAGTTCCTACATGTCTCTTTACAGTTACTGTATATCTCAAAACGATCTGTTGTTTTCCTAGCTTGAAATATTTACTGGCTCACAAATGCTAGTTTTACATTGGGTTTAGGTTTCCCCTAATTCAATAACCCTGTACAAGGTGTTAAAGGAGTCTTTAACAGAAATATGTTGGCTGCCATTTCTGACCTTCTTCTAAAAAAAAAGCTAGTTGCTTGGCTGCACCTTACTTCAATATTCTTTGAGACCCTGAACAAGTCTGTAGCTCGGGAAATTCAGAGAAAACTCAGAAGACTTTGCTTGCATATTTGTTTTGGGTCAGACACCTAAAATTTGAAGAAAAAGGCCCAGCCAGTGTTTTTAGAAGGGAAGGACAGAAATGTCAGCCTTCATGTTTTTTTCTTATGAGAGGTTTCTTTATAGAATTGATAACTTCCAGCAGCTTGACACAAGACCACTTTTCCTAAAAATTGTGACAATGATGCATAGTTTATTTTCAGAGCAGTAGCAAAATATATCTAGTAGAGTGTTCTGCCAAGGGCCAGTACGGGGGGGGGGGGGGGGGTTGGGGGGCGGAAGGGGAGGATGCCCTGGGCGGGACCATTTACTGGAGGAAGGGGGGCGCAGTAGAAGTGCTGGTGTACCGGCCGTGCTATATAGATAACAACAGCATGTGCCGAATGTGCTCCTGCACCCGGCACAAGCCTGAGACCAGTCCCGCCCTGCCCCTCACTTCTGGAGTAATCTCACAAGCGAGAGAACGCCTGTCAGCTCCTGCAGTGGATTTCTCCCCCCCCCCCCCCCCCCTCCTCGCTGACTCCAATGTTAATGCGAGTGGCGCTCGCACAGCCAGGCCGCCCATCTGATGCCAATTGAAGCGCAGACCTGGTCTCCTGCTTGTCATAATGACTGCAGCAGACCCATCTCCTGAAGCGAGCAGCGCTCCTGCCCCCCAGCCCGCCCCTGCTTGTATGCTCAGAAAGCTATGCTGGCAAAACTCACAGCACAGCAAGGAGATGCAGGATTATGTCATACCAGTGCTTGGTCAGCATAGGGAGGGATCTGTGCAGTCACATGCCAGTTCTTAGCCAATCATGCTACTCCAGCCCCTCCCCTTTCCACTTCCACCAGATTTGGACAACTTTAAGCAGCAGTTCCAGAGGAGGAGGAAGTGGCTAAAATTACCCCTCTGCTCCTCTGAGGTCGCAATGTGTTTTTTTCCTTTGCTTCAGGAATAGAAAGCAGCAGCACGAATAGTCAGTGATAGGCAGAGTGGCAGCAGTATGGTAGGTTGGTTGTTTAATGCAGGCAGCAGAGAGAGAGAGAGGAACAGGATCCGAGGAACACTTGCTCTTACAGTCTGTTCATGTTCATCCTGACACCAGGCTATGAAAGATCTTCATCAGAGGGACAGAACACAGACTTGCATTCCTTTAAACATGCAGAAATCCTGTTTCTTACATTAGATCTCTACCTGGGAGAAAAGAATGCAGGGTCTGTGTGTTCTGTCTCTCTGCTTCACCTTAAAGCCTTATGCCGCGTACACACGGTCGGACTTTTCGGCTACAAAAGTCCGACAGCCCGTCCAATGGACTTTCGACGGACTTTTGGCGGACTTGCGGCAGACTTTCTAACGAACGGACTTGCCTACATACGATCACACAAAAGTCCGATGTATTTGTACGTGATGACGTACACCGGACTAAAATAAGGAAATTGATAGCCAGTAGCCAATAGCTGCCCTAGCGTGGGTTTTTGTCCATCGGACTAGCATACAGACGAGCGGATTTCTGGGTCAGGCGTAGTTACGACGTAAAGATTTGAAGCATGTTTCAAATCTAAAGTCCATCAGATTTGCGGCTGGAAAAGTCAGCTGAAAGTCCGGGGAAGCCCACACACGATCGGATTGTCAGCCGGCTTTAGTCCGTCGCGTCTCTCGGACTTTTGTAGACGAAAAGTCCGACCGTGTGTACGCGGCATTAGGGCTCATACACACGTTTTGCTTTCTGGGGAGTGACTTGTCAGGCGACTTAGTTGCCCCAGTGTGAACCATGCACAAGTCACTGATCACCATCAATACCGGGGGGGGGGGGGCACAGTTTTCCATCTTCGCCCTGGGCACCGGATGACTTTGTCCTGGCACTGGTCCTGCCTAACATAATGGTCACTTACATCCTAAGCGTACTTGTTGAATATTGATGTTTTACAAACCGTTTCCAAACTGGATCTGCAGATGATCTTTGCCCCTTAGAAATTATGTACCCCGTTTTTGTTTCATTACTATTTTCTTAATTATATTTTTTTCCAGAATATGTGCACTGTTGAATCTGAAATGGATAGCCTATTGGGAGAATTTTACATCAAAATGAAAGGTAATAAACAATCTGTACTCATAAAATGCCAAAACAAATTAGGTACAGTTGGACCAGCTGATGTACAAGCTGGTTGTAAAGTGTATTGCTTTCTCCTTTTCTTTTTTTCTTTATGCCTTTTTATTTAGAATTGTGGTGATTGTGTAGTCCTCCAAAAATATATATTTTTCATCTTACATGATTTTTAAGATAACTCAAACGTGTTTGTTTGGTGTTTGTTAATAATATGTAAAATGAAAAATTTGAAGACTAGACCTTGCACATGCAGATAGTTACATAGTTACATAGTAGGTGAGGTTGAAAAAAAGACACAAGTCCATCAAGTCCAACCTAAGTGTGATTATGTGTCAGTATTACATTGTATATCCCTGTATGTTGCGGTCATTCAGGTGCTTATCTAATAGTTTCTTGAAGCTATCGATGCTCTCTGCTGAGACCACCGCCTGTGGAAGGGAATTCCACATCCTTAACGCTCTTACAGTAAAAAACCCTCTACGTAGTTTAAGGTTAAACCTCTTTTCTTCTAATTTTAATTAACTTTTTCTGCGAAAAAGTTTTATTTCTATTGTAGGGTCACCAGTACGGTATTTGTATATTGAAATCATATCCCCTCTCAAGCGTCTCTTCTCCAGAGAGAATAAGTTCAGTGCTCACAACCTTTCTTCATAACTAAGATTCTCCAGACCCTTTGTTAGCTTTGTTGCCCTTCTTTGTACTCGCTCCATTTCCAGTACATCCTTCCTGAGGACTGGTGCCCAGAACTGGACAGCATACTCTAGGTGCAGCCGGACCAGAGTCTTGTAGAGTGGGAGAATTATCGTTTTATCTCTGGAGTTGATCTCCTTTTTAATGCATGCCAATATTCTGTTTGCTTTATTAGCAGCAGCTTGGCATTGCAAGATGATATTCAATAAACAATAAAGCAAATGTGTAACAACTTTAAAAAAAAAAAGTCCTAATCAAATGCTCAGTGCAAATAAATACATCCAAAGGTGATGAAAATGGGGAGAGGTGATGTGACCCCTGATGATGTCAGACGTTGCTGATGAAACTCATTGGGCGGGGCTTCCAGGACACATCATTTCCGGTCGTTGGAGTGCAAACCACTCTAAGTTTTCATTTCTATGCCTGAGTATATTATTGTTGATGTAAGTGCATTTTTAATGGATTTTTAATAAAATTTGAATTTACTACACTAAGAGGTTCCTTCACATCTTATCTTTGCGAGTGAGGTGAGGTAGCACCTTATAGCAGGTGGTGGCATTTAGTATATCGCTGGTGGATCAATACATGATAGCTGTGTATGTGGAAACACCCGTTGGAGATGCCCTAAGTGATCTTTGACCTTCTTTGAGAAAAGAGGTTGTGCATGTGCAGTGTGTTTTTCTCTTCGGTATTCTTTCCTGGGTATCACTCTCCCTTTTTCAACACTTTTTTTTTTTTTTTTTTTTTTCATCATCCTTGGATGTTTCTATTTGTCCTGAGCACTTGATTTGGACTGTTCTGTTATTACAAATTTGCTTTATTGTTTATTGAAAAATACCTGTATTTGTATGAACGCAGTCTAGTCTTCACATTTCCTTTTACATGTTTGGCTTTTTTAAGCTGGGAGATGTGCAGCTCTACAATATTTTTCCATGTTTTTCACATTTATTTGTTCCTATTGATTATGTATATTTTTTCACTCTTAGCTGCATTATATGGTGTTTTTTTGTGGGTGTAAATTATTATTTTTAGAGTTTGTTGATATTATGTATCCTTTTATTTTATCATTATCAGCCACTCCTGCCACCTAGTGTTCATGTGTAATTAAAGTAACACGTAAACAATATCCTTATTTTCCAAAAAATAATCTATACACATCCACTACTTGACGGCTTTGTAATCTAATTTCTCATAGTTTCTTACCGTGTTTTTTGGACTCCTTCTAAAGTCCTCTGTAAGATCCCAAGCCTCTCCCTCACTTGAGATGCGCTGCTTTATGCACACTACAAATACCATAGTCTCTAGTCCATCTCTGGAGCTAACAAGAGACGGTGTTCCTACATACAGTGGGACCACGAGCGTTCTCACAGAGAGTCAGATTACAACTTTAAAAAAAGGAATTTGGAGAAGGCTGAGAGCAATAGAAGGCACTATTTTGAATTAAGAATATATACTTGAATTGAATTTTTTAAACTACAGTTTAGCCCAAGTTCACACTTATATAGGCAGGACATTGCGGCTCATATTTTCATTAAAAGGTGTCTCACGTTAGTCAAAAACCTTTCCAATCAAAATGTGCTTACTTTGTACTGTATTCTTTTTACTTTGGTAATTCACCCAGTATGGAAACTAAATAAATTCAGGAAGATTTCCTGTGCATAAGTTATTCGTGGCACACTAGTATCTATCCTTTCTTTATGTCTGCAAACTTGCATTTTTGGAGTATTAACATGATATTTTTCATCTACAGGTCTAGCTGGCTTTGCCCGTTTATGTCCAGGAGACCAATATGAGGTGGGAACATGTTTATGCTAGGACTTAAAACCTGCATTATCTTACAAAAAAATTATTTTAGCTGTCTATAACAAACATAATTTAGATTTTTTTTTCTTTAAAGCGGTATTAAAGCCAAAACTGTAATATATTTCGGGTTACCAATCCTTAGATGAGGCGGCTGCATTTGTTTTTATTTTTTGCACTGGTATCTACTTTGGCTCCGGAAGGATTTACCCCTTCATTACCAGGCCATTTTTTGTGCTATCTTAACTAAAAATTGCGCGGTCATGCAAACAAAATTTTATATAGCCAGTTTCATTAGTATAGTGACAGTGCATATTTTTAGCACTGTTCACTGTATTAGTGTCACTGGTTCCCACAAAGGGTCAAAAGTGTCAGTGTCAGATTGTCTGCTGCAATATCGCACTCCTGCTATAAGTCGCTGATCGCTGCCATTACTAGTATAAAAAAAAATTCAAAATTCCAGTATACAGTATCTCACATAAGTGAGTACACCCCTTACATTTTTGTAAATGTTTTATTATATCTTTTCATGTGACAACACTGAAGAAACACTTTCCTACAATGTAAAGTAGTGAGTGTACAGCTTGTATAACAGTGTAAATTTTCTATCCCCTCAAAATAATTCTGCACACAGCCATTAATGTCTAAACTGCTGGCTACAAACGTGAGGCCACCATTATTTTCCAGCACTGCCTTAACAATCTTGGGCATGGAGTTTACCAGAGCTTCACAGGTTGTCACTGGAGTCCTCTTCCCCTCCTCCACGACGACATCACGGAGCTGGTGGATGTTAGAGACCTTGTGCTCCTCCACCTTCCGTTTGAGAATGCCCCATAGATGCTCAATAGGGTTTAGGTCTGGAGACATGTTTGGCCAGTCCATCACCTTTACCCTCAGCTTCTTTAGCAAGGCAGTGTCATCTTGGAGGTGTGTTATCATGATGGAATACTGCCCTACAGCCCAGTCTCTGAAAGGACGGGATCATGCTCTGCTTCAGTATGTCACAGTACATATTCGCATTCATGGTTCCCTCAATGAACTGTAACTCCCCAGTGCAGCACTCATGCAGCCCCAGACCATGACACTCCCACCACCATGCTTGACTGTAGGCAAGACATACTTGTCTTTGTATTCCGCACCTGGTCTCATCAGACCACAGAACATGGTTCCAGTAATCCATGTCCTTAGTCTGCTTGACTTCAGAAAACTGTTTGCAGGGATTCTTGTACATTATCTTTAGAAGAAGCTTCCTTCTGGGAAGACGGCCATGTAGACTAATTTAATGCAGTGCGCGGCGTATGGTCTAAGCACTGACAGGCTGACCCCCCCACCCCTTCAACCTCTGCAGCAATGCTGGCAGCACTCATACGTATATTTCCCAAAGACAACCCCTGGATATGACACTGAGCATGTGCACTCAACTTCTTTGGTCGACCATGGCGAGGCCTGTTCTGAGTGGAACCTGTCCTGTTAAACCACTGCATGGTCTTGGCCACCGTGCTGCAGCTCAGTTTCAGGGTCTTGGCAATCTTCTTATAGCCTAGGTCATCTTTATGTAGAGCAACAATTCTTTTTTTCAGATCCTCAGTGAGTTCTTTGCCATGAGGTGCCATGTTGAGCTTCCAGTGACCAGTATGAGAGAGTGAGAGCGATAACACCAAATTTAACACACCTGCTCCCCATTCACACCTGAGACCTTGTAACACTAACGAGTCGCATGATACCGGGGAGGGAAAATGGTTAATTGGGCCCAATTTGGACTTTTTTTTAATAATAAAATAATGGCTGTGTGTTGAATTATTTTGGGGGTACAGCAGTTTTACGCTGTTATACAAGCTGTACACTCACTACTTTACATGTAGCAAAGTGTGTCATTTTTTTCAGTGTTGTCACATGAAAAGATATAATAAAATATTTACAAAAATGTGAGGGGTGTGAGATACTGTATATGCCATAGTATGTAGACGCTATAACTTTTGAGAAAACCAATTAATATGTGCTTATGCGGATTGTCTTTACCAAAAATATGTAGCAGCATTCATGTTGGCCTAAATTTATGAAAAATTAGATTTAAAAAAAAAATTATATATATATATATATATATATATATATATATATATATATATATATATATATATATATATATATATATACAGTATATATATATATAATGTTTTATTTAAATTTATAAAATAAATAAATATTTTTTTATATTGTCTTTTTTTTGTTTATAAGGCAAAAAATTAAAAAAACGCAGAGGTAATTAAATACCATCAAAAGAAATTTCTATTTTTGGGGAAAAAAGGCCATACGTTTAATACATGTACAGTGTTGCATGACCGGGCAATTTTCAGTTAAAGCAATGCAGTGCTGTATAGCAAAAAATGGCCTGGTCATGAAGGGGGTAAATCTTCTGGAGGTCAAGTGGATATACGTAATAATGCACAGCCGACACGCACTGTCGCAATATATGTACAGAGCACAGTCGGCAAGTGGGTATATATTAAAAGTTTTGTTCTGTATTATTTGTACCTGGAACCTGGTTGTTTTCTGATGTTTCTGTGAAAAGAGAAAACTGACCATAGATAAAATAGTTGGCCAGGAGGGTCTACTATAGTCTTCCTGTACCTATAGATATAAAAACCATCCCCCAATGCATCCAAATCCCACAAGGACAATCCCGCCATCTTGTAATGTTTATAGCTACCTTGAAAATCTGAATAAGCAAGCCCATGGAAGGTCTCTTCATTCTCCTTATACTGTACATACCTTTCATGTTCTGGACACGAAGCATTTCCTGCTTATCTTTGCTCAGTAGGTGTATAAGTGGTCAACAATTGTTAAGCTGTCAGGTGTTACAGGTCCACATTGCCAGACTTCTAGGGTTCTCGTCTATCCTAGAAATAAAGAGACCACAGGTATTTGTATTGTTCAAGAGCCACTTGACTTTGTTTTTTTTTTTGTGGCTTTAGTCCAAAAAGATGCTCTAGTTGCTTTTCCCTCTAGTCTCCAGTAGAGAGAGACACATGCCTTATAATTGTAAACTGAAGTCTACAAACACTTGATAAGAAACACTGTTTAACCAATTTAGCTCCAGGCCTTTTTCTTATGCTTTTGTTTACAAAAAATTAGTTAGAACCCCCAAACATGTATTTTTTTTTTTTAAAAGAAGAGGCCCTAAAGAATAAAATGGTGGGTTTGCAATTTTTTTAAGTCGCAAAGTATTTGCACAGTGGTTTTTCAAATGCAATTTGTTTGGAAAACATAGACTTTTTTAATGCAAAAAAACACACTACATACTAAGATATAAAAAGCGATGTGCGGAGTAAATAGACACCAAACATGTTGGGTTTTAAAATTGCGCATGCACGGTGACAAACTACGTCAATTTTAATATCCATAGGCGACACTTTAAAAGCCTTTACAGGCTACCTTTAGATTTACAGAGGAAGCCTGGTGCTAAAATTACGGCCCATGATCTGACGTTCGCAGTGATACCTCAAATGTGTGGAACGATCGCTGTCTGTGTGCATGCGGCAGCGACTCATGCGAGCGCAGGGTGACAGGGACACTTTAAAAACTTTTTTTTTTTTGGTATTTATTTTTATTTTTACACTGTCGCTTTAATATTTTTTTGCTGTCACAAGGAAGGTAAACATCCACAGGTACTCTTTATGGCGAGATATGGGGTCTATAAGATCCCAATCCCCCTCTGCCCTTAAAAGCATTTGATCATACCAGGATTGGTCTGTTCGAATGCATTTAACTTTTAAAAATGGCACAGCTGGGTAAACCGGAAGTTATGTCAGGTCATCTCATCCGGGGTTACCACCGAGACCCAAACAAAGCGGTTCCAGTCTTTCTTTGGCTTGCACCGGCTGGTTGGTCAGGATCCCCAGTGAGACAGGAGATCCTGGTAAAGCTGCAGAAGGTGGGGGGGTTCCCCCTCCTGCTGCTTGTTAAAAAAAAGTATTCAAGCAGCTAGTTAGCTGCTAGAATTGCTTTTATAAGAGAGACGATCACTGACTGTAAAACAAATTGCAGCTGCAGGCATCATCCCGGTACGACCACTTGAAGTCTAGTGACGTACGGGTACATCGCTGGTTGTCAAGTGGTACTCTTGCTTGTTATTTAACTTTTAGTTTGTGCTGATAATTGTTAGTACTGTTATATATGAATATGAAGACGCATTTGCTCATAATTTGCAATGAAAGGCTCCAAATTCTGTATAACCATTGTTTTGTACTGGTTATGTTACATGAAATAGGTGTTTAAAAGAATATTTTGGGCATTTCAGTGATGTGAGAAACGTATACCTGTGCAAATAAAATAGGAGCGCTGATGCGATAATGCTGAGCATGCTCTTCCGTGGAACAAACACATGAAATCTCATCTGTTTTCCAAATATTCCAAAGTGGTTTTTAGCCGGCGACATTTTTTCCTATAAATTCAAACTTTAGCTCTTTGTATTGCATTTCTTTCATTCTTTTTCAGAGAAGTCTTTCTGTCTACAGTTAACAAAATAATTCTAAAAACCCCTCTTGTTTTCAGATATTCATGAGATATGGGCGTCAGAGATGGAAACTAAAAGGCAAAATTGAGGTTAATGGCAAACAGAGCTGGGACGGAGAGGAAATGTTTTTTCTTCCGCTGATTAACAGTTTAATATCAATAAAGGTATCAGTCTGTCAGTTGGTGCACCATCTTGCAAATTTGTGCGTTTTTTTTATAGCGGAACTGTTTTTATAAATGTATTTTTTTCCTTAGGTGACAGAGCTTAAAGGAATAGCCACTCATATCCTGGTGGGAAGTGTTACCTGTGAAACGAAGGATTTATTTGCTGCACGTCCTCAAGCTGTTGCTGTTGACATAAATGACCTTGGCACAATAAAGCTTAACCTTGAAGTGACTTGGTGGTAAGCAACACTGACCCAGGCACCAGGTTGTCATTTATTCCTAGTTGTGCTTGGTTACCCCAGGCAGAAAACAATTCGCCTATGAGCAGTCTAAAAGTGATTAGTTAAGGGCATGGCTTCCTTGACCCCCGTAATGTCATATTCTTAAGACCAGTGTTAAAATCTTCCCAGCCTGGTGCAACAATTATCCATATATTTGTATGGCAAAGTAATTTTGACTTGTGGGTTAAAGTAGAACTATATGCAAAACCTTTTTTTTTTTTTTTCATCTTGGGATAGAGTAAGGGAGGGTTATAACCCCTGTCAGATCTTTTTTTCGCCATCTGTGTCCCGTTGCAGGGATTTCCCTTCACTTCATGTCCCACAGCCAAACAGGAAGTGATAGGAAAACTCTGCATATTAAGGGAATTCCTCTGGGGACCCCCAAGTCACCAGAACTAGTGTCCCCATTGGAAAATGTCCCCTCTATTACTTTTCTGGGAACAACCCAAAATGTGGGATTTTTTTTTCACTTTCAATGATAATGGTAAACAGGACAAATAGAGAGGGTGAATCTCCCTAATGGGGGGGCACAGACAGCAATAAAAACTGACAGGTGTTCTAATCCCTCTTCACTATTCAAAACTAAAAGAAAAGGTTTTGCCTTTAGTTATACTTTAAAAATGATGATGCAGAGGTGTTCTTTAAACGGAAATGATGATGGGGCTACATACTTAGGTCAGGCATGCTATATGAATAAAGCATTTCCTTCTGTACTGTGTACTTGTCTTTTATGCAAAGCACTAAGACCCCTTTCACGCTGAAGGTGCTTTTTAGGCATTTTAGCGCTAAAAAAGCGCCTCTCAAGCCTCCCCAGTGTGAAAACCCGAGTGCTTTCACATTGGGGCGGTGCGCTTGCAGGACAAAAAAAAAAGTCCTGCAAGCAGCATCTATGGGGCGGTGCGGGAGCAGTGTATATACCGCTCCTAAGCCACCCCTGCCGTTGAAATCAATGGGCAGCACTGCCAAAAAGTGCTTTGGCAGCGGTGCTTTGTGGGTGGTTTTAACCCTTTCCTCGGCCGCTAGCGGGGCTAAAAGCACCCCGCTAGTGGCTGAAAAGCACAGCTATAACAGCGGTAATGCGCCGCTAAAACTAGCGGCGCTTTACTGCTAACGTGGCCCGCACCCCAGGGCTCTAAGTGTGATTTCTCTCTGTTGCCTTGTGCCTCTGTTATCTGCATGAGTCCCTTCTGATAGCTTTTCCTGACTCCAAGAGATAATTGATGACGGGGGGAAGAGAGCTTCAGCACACAGACTGTAATTGACAGCCACAGCTGTGCATGTTCCTCCTGTACTGTAAAGAGGGGATGTGTCCCTTCCCTCCAATTAGGGCTCAAAGCTCTCCGCACTGAGCTCTGCAGTATGAGACTTCACATCCCTACCCCCTGCTTGTCAGAGCTGAGAGATGCTGTGTAAAATGTACCAACTGAAATCAGGCGCTAGGGTGAAAGGCATAAGTTGTAGCCAAAAACAGGAAGCATAGTAAAGACTGCTTCAAGAACACTCATCTAAACTGGATGAGAAAAACATTGTACATCACCAAAAAGGAGCACATTCAATACTAGCTGTTCCACTGGTAAACTGACAGGCTCATTGCAGCTTTGACTCAATAGGTAGTTAGCACTGAGACCGTGGTAAGATCAAACAAAGTAACAGGTACAATAATTATAGATGGGTCCCATATAAAGTCTATTGTAATGAGGCTTCAATGAACTTCATCAAGTTGCCATAGTAATGTAAAATGTGTGTTTTGGAAGGCTGTGGAGAAGAGAGCTGCAGATAAACAGGTACAACTTATGTAGGAAGATTTTTTTTCCCCATCTTTTTGTATTACCTGATTTCTAGTGACTTCACTGGACATATGTAGAGGGTTTTCAACCACTTAAAAGTAGAACATTTTTATTTCATTTTTGATAGAGAAGGAAGAGTTCTATCCCTGTCAGATTTTTTCTTTTTCTTGCCATTTGTTTCCTATTGTTAAGATTTCCCCTCACTTCCTGTCTCCTAGCCAAAACAGGAAGTGAGGGAATCCCGAGGTTTCACCAGAACTAGTGTCCCCATTAAAAGATGTCACCTCCATTACTGTTCTGGTGTCAAACCAAAATTTGTGATTTTCTTTCACGCTTGATAGCTGTGAACAAGACAAATACAGGGGGAAAAACGCAACGAGAGTTCTAATCGCTCTCCACATTAACCCCTTTGCGCTGGCTCCTGTCGGCCCTTTAAGGGCTTTAGAATGCTGTGGGGTGGGGGCTTATGGCCATGTGACCACCATGATTTGCTATCACAGCAGTCACGTAATCGGGAAAACTTGCTGCTTGCAATCGGGAGGTTTCCATTAGCCGCAGGTCACTGTGTTGGGAGCGCGCACGCATACACTCTCGACACTATTGGCACATTTGCAAACAAATATGCAGCTGCTCGGTGCCAAGGCCTGGCCGAAGAGAGGCCGCATATTTGTGTGCACTCGGCGACCACAGGTTCATATAAACCATTAGGGTGAGATGTTTGCAGGAAAACAGGTGTTGCTTTTTTTGTTAGAAATGTCCTGGAAAACTAGGAGCCTACATTGGGCTTTTTATACATACCGGCAGGTAAATTGAGCCATGGGGGAGTGACAGGAAGCTTGGTATATTCAGCTGTGGGGGCCAGCTTCTAAAGTTAACCTGTCGATTTGGGTGCCTTGGAGTGAAAGGTTCAGCAAAGAATCTGCAAGTATATTTAAAAATCTACCACAAAAAATACTGAAGAAATTGAGTGTTGATGAGCTGTTACCAAAGTTTAAACTAATTTTAAAATAACTTTTCTTCTGAGCTCCTCTATTGAGGAACTGCTTCTGTATTTAGGATCCTACCACATTGCAAGACCCAATTTGTTTTCTTTGTTTTATATCAAAGTCCTGACACAGTGCTTCAAAGTTCTCCCAGTGAACATTGGAATTTTATGGTCCCTCAGTGATCATAAGCTGTACAGGTCCCCAGACAGTAAAGTAGCCCTACTCTTTTATATTCTTTGCACCATGCTTTATGGTTAAGGTGGGGTTTTCTCTTTGGTGTTAAGTGGTTTGGTTTCTCCAACCATAAGACTGCACACCTGTTTCAAAAAGTTTACACTTTGTCCCTTTTGTCTATGGGAAATAGTTTGGGTAGTTCTATGGAACTTATAAGTAGCCTGTATCAAATTAGCGAGAGTGAGTAATTCAGTTCTATTAAAGTGCTCTGAAATGCAATTAATGACATCCCAAAAAATGTATTTGAGCCACTGCTCTAGTTTGATCAGAAACTACAAAAAATGTTTGAAGATTTTGCCAATTAGGAGGTTCTACTAGTTCCTAAATATAGGAGTTCATTTTGCATTCTATCAATGTGTTTGATTGGTAATGCTAGTTAAATAATATAAGAATACATAGAAATGCTAAAACCTTTTCTTTTTTTTATTTGCCTTCCAGCCCATTCGATACAGAAGACCTGACACCTTCTACAGGCAATGTAAACAAAGCATCTGCTGTTCAGCGGAGAGTCTCCATATACAGCCAAGGCACACCAGAGACCCCTACATTTAAAGACCATTCCTTCTTTGTAAGTTACTCCATTATCAAAAACTCTATAGAGTTCTTGTTTGTATCTATGAAAGTTCAGTTCTGTTTACTTCTCTAAAATGCCAGTCCAAAGCTGGCCAATGTGTGTGGAAATTTGTTAAAGATCAAATTTAGAATTAAGTTTTTTCTTTCTATGAAATGACAATAGTGTTTGTACATTATCAATCTGATCTTCCAATAAACAGTTTTAAACATGTCAGTTTATTGCCCAGACTTTACAATTGACAAAGTTCTGATTGTATGTTGAACTTAATGGTGATAAATTGCTTAGTTTCTGACGATTATATGTGGTCACATGTGCTTACCCGGTGGTTGAAGTTAATTGAGAAATTGCCATGTTTAGACATCCTAATGCTGGTCTATGGTAATTTTCAGGAAATTTCAACCAGCTGTTGGAAATAGGTTGCCCTAATCATTTTGGTCATTTGTGTGAGTGTTTTACATTGCCTGAATACTACCACATATATAGCCAGCATCCATGTACTGCCCCACTGTAGCAGCTACAATGAGATGTTGATAAAAACTTTTACCTTGTACTGCAGAAAATGTATTCTATTAAAATGGACCTTGCAGAAAAATTGGGTCCAGGTTCCTTCTCCATGTAAATATAATTTCATGATAATACATAAATGTACCTGTAAGGAAGAAGTTAGATTACACTATATGCTTCCTTTACCCCAACTTCTGACCACAGCACCTAGGATGATGGTATGCTCCCTCTAGTGAGATTCTTTGGAATACAGCACAGTCCGACTCTCACAAAAGGAGTAGCAGTGGACTAGTGTTTTTTTTTTTTTTTTTTTTACACGATTTGGACTGCTCTGCGTTCCCTAGGATCTCATGAAAGGATAGTGATGTCATATTCTTTAATGCAGCAGATGGGGGTAAGGTAAGTATATAATCTTTTCTCTTTACAGTTATGAGAAGTAGTACAGAGGACCTAATAACCAGACCTCATATTTTACTCCAAGGTCTACTAATGTTTTATTGTATCTATTGGGCTGACCTTCTTTGCTATAGTGTTTCTTTTTAAGCTAGAGACCAAATAAAAGCTTGACTCTAACCCCAAATAAAGTTTTACTAAAGAACTCAGAAAGCACGGGATGATCAAAACTTTCTGCTTCAAATTGCTAGGGCCAGTGCAAGACATTAAGCCAAATGGTTTGTTACCTTCTTTTTAGAAGTAGGCTAAACTGTTAGGACATCATTTATTCAGCGTTTGGATACTTGTTGGACTTATCCTTTAAAGCAGTGTTTCTCAACTCCAGTCCTCAAGGCGTCTCAACAGGTCATGTTTTCCGGCTTTTCATTATTTTGCACAAGTGATTTGATCAGTTTCATTGCCTTAGTAATTACCACAGCTGTTTCATCTGAGCAAAATCCTGAAAACATAAACTGTTGGGGTGCCTTGAGGACTGGAGTTGAGAAACACTGCTTTAAAATCATGAAAAAGCAGCACACCAATGAGGTCACCAATGATGACATTAATGACCATAGGGGATTAAGCCCACTGGGTGAAACATGTCAGAGTGGTTGTGCTGAGAGCAGGATAGGCTAAAGCTCGTTGGCTGATTAAAGTTTTGCCGATGAAGACATTGGTGTACTGCCATTCTTTTGGATTATAATGAATCATGTCAAGGAGTGATGGACTCTGTGCCAGCACTTGATTCCAGCATAGGAGGGGGGAGCACTTGGAGGGTTGGCGAGATTAACTTTTCTTTTGACTCTGCAAACTTTGAAATGGTGGTTCAGAAAAATATTTAGGATTTTTGCAACAGATGTTTAGCCTATTTTTTTTTTTTTTTTTTGAAAAGCTGTTCTAAAAACCAAATAGTTACATTGTTTGTTTACTAACGTTCCATTTGCTTTCAACCCACTGAAGAAATGGCTGAACCCACCACAAGACAGGCTGCGAGCGTCAATTATGGATGCGCTGCAGGAGACTTTCTTTGACAAGCTCCGACGCAGTCGCTCTTTTAGTGACCTGCCCTCTCTCAGGCTGAGGCCTAGATCAGGCAGAGAGCGCTATGTGAGTTACAATCAGGCGGATCTGTGTGTTCTTTGAGTTTTGGTTGACTTTCCATGCATGCATTTCATCTTTTATTCATCTTACTGGTAATGTCATGCTTCATGGATGCTATATTTTTTTTTCTTTACCGATAAAGCCAGAAATGTCATTGTTGGTATATCCTTGAGCAGATGAGGAAAATTCATTTAGTGTAGCTTCACTTATTAAAGTGTTTGAAATAACAATTGCTTCCCCATAGCAACTAAATAGATTTAAGATTGAAGTGAAGAATAACAATTGGAGCCTGAAGGCATTAATCTGATTGGCTTCCGTGAACCAATGTTGTGGGGTTTTTTTTTTGTTTTTTTTTTTCCATGAACCAAGGTTATTATTACAGACAATTGCAACTTCAGGCCTATGGCCCAGCAGGACTGTAGTTTTTAACACCCAAATAATCTTACTCTGCATATATAGCCTACCTTGGCTAAATGTTGTAAGCATGTACATGCTCTTATAGTATTTCTTATACCAAAAAGAATATGGTCACATTTTTCTTTTTGCCAATGGGGGTATCTAGGCACATGATGCTCAAATGACACATCTAACCAGTATAAGGATACTTAATTAGAAAAAAAGTTCTCAGTTGAATGATATTTGGAAAGGATAGTCATGTGGTAAAAATAAAGATTCCTATTTGAATTTAGATTTCTTCCAAAACAGCTGGTAATTCCTTTAAGAGCTGGTAATATCATTGATGATGTACGCTGATATTGCCAGCTATTGAAGCTACCAATCTGGAAGATTTTCAACCATTCTAAGTGTTTGAGAATTCAAAATTGGGCATTGATGTTGCACTTTTATTATATTTTTTTACTTTCAGACTCCATCTAGGGCAACCTTTGGGTTCCCTGGCTTTTGAGAGCTTGCTAACCTGGAGCCAGTGGGCTTGACAAATCCAATTTAGCTTCAGCACTATGAAGCTCAAATAGCGAACGATTCATGACCTTATTCCTGCACTTTTTAAACCATTTTTCTTTCTATCTGATTTTTAGATAGGGATATTCATCCTTTCCTTTTTGTCCTGGGGACCAATGTCTCTGGGAAAGAAAGTGATAAGAAATTCAACATTTTTGAGTGGTTCCAGAAACAGGAAGTGAGAATAAATCTTACAATGGAGAAAACTGTTCTAGTGACAGTGGTCTGAGGGGAATTGTCATTTGATTTTAAGAGATCTCCTCTTATGTGCTGTGTCTCTGAGACAGAAATCTTTTGAGGTAATAAGAGATCTTTTTAGGTGTTCGTTTAGGTATTAGTGGGTTAATTTTAGATGTTTAATGCAAAGTTTTTTTAATGTTAGGATAGGGGTTGGGTGACAGGTTAAGTTAGCCTAGTACACACAGGCCGAATGTCGGGCAGCAGTGGCTGGTTTAATAGAAACCGTCCGACATTCGGCCTGTGTGTACAGCAGCCGGTCGGACAGGGTCATGACCGAAAAAAGTCTGCCGATCGGCACTTTCAGCCTAAGGCTGAGAGCGCTGGCCAGAGAGTTCTGGCGGGGGGCTGCCCCCCCCCCCCCCTGTCAAAACACAATAGAACAGCAGCGGAGATCTTGGACTAACATTGGATTGTTGGTACACGGGCTCCGACCTGAGCTGTCAGTTTTTTTTTCATTCAACCTGCTGAGTTGAATGAAAAAAAAAACTAGTAGCGTGTACAAGGCTTAAGATTAAAGTTAACCTGTGCACAGCCTATGCACAAGTATTTATCTATTCTAAATCAGCAGTAAAAGCTGCTAAAAAAAAAAAACAAAAAAACATAAGCCCTCATTCACCTCTATAGCTATAGAAATTTTGGAGGAACTCAAGTTCACAACAGAAGCTCTGAAATCTTTTTCCATATTACCTTCCATTCCACTAGAATCGTAGCAGCCTGCAATTTTGGGGATTTAATTACATCACAATACATGTACATGTAGCTAGAAATGTCAAGGTTAGCTTGTTTAAAGCTCTTTTATTTAATTTGATATCTATAGGCTGTGCACAGATGAACTTTAAGATTAGAATAAATGATATCAACAGGTGAAAATTGAGGGCATGCATGCTTACTGTTAAATGTACATTTTATTTTCTGTGTCAAATGTTCCATGTTTTAATGCACTGCATTGGGCTGCTGGCACCCTAAAGCACCTACATAACTTAAAGCAAGATAGTTGATGGATCACTGTCCTGTCTCACAATGTTCTGTTTGTCTAAAATCGAATTGTTGCAAAAGGTATTTAAATTCTGTCATGTTACTCTTTTCAAGTGTGATTTCTGCTATTTTGAATTTACCACAGTCAATAAGATTGACTGTTTTTTCTTTCATATTCCATTTCTATGTTCAAATTTGAATGTATTCTTTGAGAAATTTACTTTTTCCAGATTTTTTTGATCCCCTCTCATTTGGCTCAGTAGATAAATATGTAAAATGAATTAATAACATTTTTAAAATAAATTCTTCATTGAGGTGATTGATAATTTAAATTTTTGAGCAATAAAAATGTGTCTTTTATGGTTTGGAAACTTTCATTTCTGGAACTAGTAAAACATTTTGTTTACATAAATTTCATAGTAGTTCTGTTGCAATTTTATTGCTTTTTTTATGAAGAATAATTTCTTCTGTGTTATTTATGGCTGTGGTTATGCAGCAAAAACTATTGTGACCTGGTATATTTTAACTGTATATTCTTTGTTTCCAGTCGAATTTGCAGGATGACGTCTTTGATAGTGGAGTAGAATCTATTGAAAAGAGGGCACTCTCTTTAAGCTTTGACGACTTGCCCAACGGCGATATTACTCCACCTAGATCCACTCCCTCTTCCTCGTTGGGTTACTCCAATCCAGAAATCACGGTAACCCCACCAGAACATAACCTCAGTGAACCATCATCAAAGGCACCTGTGAAAGACAGTTTGAGTGCCAGGTCTTCTGGAGACTCAAGCAGTCAATCTCAAGACTCTCAGTCCCATGCAGAGAATGTTACTGAAAGTGAGGAAACCTTAGCAGGAGATAAATTGGACTTCTCTGCTTGCCAAAGCCCTCCTCTCAAAGTAGACGATAGCATATTTATTAATTCAAATGTGTCTGTGTCAATTTTGCAAGATTCTGATGAGTCTTCTGAGCTTAAGCCTGTGGAATTGGACACTGAAGGCAATATTACTAAGCAGCTGGTAAAAAGGCTTACATCAACTGAAATACCTGCCGTCCCAGAGAGACTCCAGGCTGAATGCTCCACGTATTGTGAATCTGAAGCCAATAGATCCTTTTTGGATGGAAGTTTGGACGAATCTTTGCAGGGACTGCTCCTGACTCTTGAACCTTGTAAGGACCAGTGTGAGGTGTACCAAGAGCTGTACCAGGAAATTACACACCTAGAAGATGTTCTAAAAGTAAGTGAATGCAAAGCATCACTCTGTCTTTAAATTTTCTGTGGGCGTACATTGATATGGAAGAATGGCGGTGGATGGTGTATGAAAGTGTTGCCTGTGCATACTGCAATTAAGGCAACCAAACTTTGTTACATACAAAGCGTTTATACTATGCTGTGGACATTGTCATTGCTTTTAGCAATTTTTCTCTAGCTTCTGATTGCTTTTGAAAAATTGAATATAGTTTTAAATGTTAAAGCAAACCTAAAGTCTAAACAGAAACATTGTGCGGTCTAGTAAGTGGCATTGGAGGTTCCATTGTGAAGATAAATAATAAAAAAAAGCTTTCAGATCAGAACAGATTTAACTGTTTAGCTATATATCAAGAACTGAAATATCAGATATGAGGGGACTTAACCATTTAAGGGGAGAAGCCTAATGACATCAACCTTCTAAGATGCATCTGAAAGCATAGACAACTTGTGATAAGATGGGCTGGAAAACCAGTTCTTTTATATTTATTTTCACAGCGTAAGTTGTTTTTTTAATTTTTTTTATTAACAGTCTATTGAATTTTGCCACTCACATTAACAGAGCTTTGTTTCATTTTTAGTGTTTTATTTGGTTTTAGAGTCTCGAAGTGGCCTGTGTGTAGAAATACAAGATTAGACTATGAAGCTAGTGGAATAGCTGAGTTACTATGGCTAAGTACAAGAAGTCATTGTACCAACACCAAAATACCAAAAATAATTCTTACCACGTTTTGTTGTTTTTGATGAAACACATCATTTGGCACATTCACTAAATTTTCTTAGAGAAGAGTAGTTAGTTTGTATATAATTTGGAGTAATTTATTTGCGATTTCACGTGTGCCTTTTTCTAAATGTGCAAAATTAAACACTTTATAATTCCCTGTCCAATGTCACAAGGCATGATTTTCTTGTCAAAGTGTTATATGTACAACATGGCCTACGCGTTTATTTAATGTGACAATTTGTGTTTATTTCATCAGGTTGATGTTTTATATGTTTCACTTTAATAAAAAATGTTTTTAATGCATGTCCCCTTTCTTGTTTCAATCATTTTTACATCTATCTGCATGCCTATTTTACTTTGTGTTTTATGGGGTTCTTAATTGGTAGCTGCATTAACCTATGCTCTTATAAAAATTTACTAATTTTCACAACATATGTTTCTAATGACATTTGTTATTAAAGTACTGAATCGCTAACAAAGCTCTTTTGGATATTAACATAAACCTGTGTTTTGTCCATACTAGGCAGAGCAACAAGTTTGGTCAATTGCTGCTGCCTATACTCATCTGCTCTTTACTTCCACACCACTCTGTTCACCTGTGAGAGAGAAGTGAAAGAGCATTGTGTAAACTCCACATGGAACGAAACGTACTCAGGACTCTAATCCTGCCCCACGTGTTAACACTTTGTCCAAGCCATCGTTAACTCGGGAACATAGTGCTACATCGTGAATGGAAGGGGCAATGGTCCATGTTCACCCTAAACCTAGAAGCACTGGTGTACTAGTTTGCTCCAGCAGGTGAATGGAAGATGGGTATAGGCAGCACAGCAGTGTGCAAATGCAACCAATTAGCAATCCTCTATCTAACTTCTCTAAACTTATTACAAAATAGTATTTGGTTGCTATGGGTTACTGCATGCTGTTTCTGCTTTGTACTGCTTTAATTGAGCCTTGTTTTTCCCTTTTTGTTTTTTTCTGTATTATTAGTTGGAACTTTTGCTACCTATTGCCTACATATAACATGGCGGGTGTTCTGCCACTAAAAGAACTGTTCGTTTACAGAAAATTATCATTTATAAAAGCGAGATGCTGTACACAATAAAGACACTTTAGCAAATTGGGTGGTAATAAAGTGATCAGTGCTGGGTTGTAACCCATAGCAACCAATCAAAATTGTGTTACACTGACACTTAAAACTTGATAAGATTAGTTTTCTCCTCCGTGACAGCAGGTTACTGCATATGATTGCTCTTGGCACAGTGTTAGCGAGTTTGTCCAGGATCAGCAAATGCATCTGCAGTGGAACAGCTTAAGATTTTCATCATCCCTTCTGAAACCTTATTACCCTATATCCATATTCATTTTAGTGGGATTTTTTTATAGGAAACCAATAGCTGCAATAACTCTCCTTTTGGAAAATGCTAATTGCCTTACTTTCATTTTGATCCATTGGCTTCAATATTTTGAGGCATTAGACCAGACAAAGTAAATAAATGCGGAGTTCTGATTTTACTCTGACTGTAATATGCATGCTTGTTTGGGGTCAGCAACTCAAAATTTACTGAAGCCAGTGACTACTGAGCAACTGGTATATTTAGGCAATGGCATCACCTTTATTTCTCTCAGTACACGTTTTAACCTCTTCATGCATTCTTTTTTGTGGTGCACTGCATTGCAGCATAGGTGTGCTGTGACGGTGAGTTGGGGTGCCATTCGAAAGGAATGGCACCATGGTGCACCAATGAATGTAGCATGCGCACCTGTGCATTGTGGTAGCAGCCACATTCACCACACGTTACCATATTGTGCGTGATGTGAATGGGCCCTTATCCTCACCTTTGCTCTGTGGACACCCCTAAAAATAGTGCAGACAGTCAGCAGTGAAAACTTTTCAGAGGTTAATCCCTTCTTTACTATATACAAAACTAAAAGTAATTATGGCTTCATGTACTTTCATTTTTTGTTTTTTTTTTCTTCACTGTCTGGCTTTGCCCCAAGCCTCACAGCCTTTGCTCCACTATGTATTTGATGTTTAAAGATAAAATACAATGGCACATCTGCGTTGAATTTCATTTGCAGCTATACAGGCTTCAGCAACCTTTCTTGAATTGATTGTAAACCTTTATTTTTTTTTATGTACAATATAGAGATTTATATTTACATGCTCTGTGCAATGTTATTGCAAAGATTGGCCCCTTACCTCCTCTTCTGGGGTCCCCTGCCTTACTCTTATGTGTGTGACCCCATAGCAAGCTACTTGTGGGGGCACATATGTGGGCACACTTCTGAGCCAGGCTGTGTGTGCCCATAGACGCACACAGCGTTGCCCGGCCATGCACCCCCACCAGTGGCGTCGCTAGGGGGGTGCGGTCCGCACCCAGGTGACACCCGCTAGAGGGGTGACACCATCCAACTCTCCCTGTCATGCTTTTTTTTAAGGGATGTTTACATACTTATAATATAAATTTATAAATTATATTAACTTATAAATTACTTACACCAGTAATAGGAATAAAAGAACCGTGCAAAAATAAAAAGTAAGAACCGAATGCATACTTGAGCAGCGCCTGCATATGAAAACGGTGTTCAAACCACACATGTGAGGTATCATGTGTCGTTAGAGCGAGAGCAATAATTCTAGCCCTCTACCTCCTCTGTAGCTCAAAACATGCAACCTGTAGAATTTTTTAAATCTCGCCTATGGGCGTAACATTATCTTTCACAATATAAAAAAAATTGGGCTAACTTTACTGTTGTCTTATTTTTTATTCAAAAAAGTGTATTTTTTCTAAAAAAAAAGTGCGGGTGTAAGATCGCTGCGCAAATACGGTGTGACAAAAATTATTGCAACGACTGCCATTTTATTCTCTAGGGTGTTAGAACCCCCAAACATTATATAATATTATATATTTATAATATTTTTTTTTCTAAGTAATTTTCTAGCAAAAAAAAACAAAAACAAAAAAACAGTTTTTAACTTAAACACCAAATCTCAAAACAAGGCTCTGTCCTTAAGTGGGTAAAGTGAATCTTCACATACACATAGACAGGATCCTCTATCGGTAGTAAAATTATGCATATTGCTAAGCATAACTGGATTGCGGTCTCCAAAAGGGAGAAAAATAAACCAATAACAATCAGGGAAACAGTGAAAGGATCTGCATTGGCAACATTTGAGATTAACCGCAAACAATCAGGGTTAAGATCGTGACCATTCACTCCATGGCTTCCATGCCTTTTCAAATTTAGTATGCGAGTTGGTTCTAAGGGACAGAGAGCGTTTCATATAAACAGTTGAGGTTAACTGTAGCAATCAGTTCAGATATGTTATGATATATGATATATTTCAGATAAAGGTCCTTCCGCCATAACCTGATAATTAAAGATTTTGCCACTCTTAGTACGTGGGAGACTACAGTACGGTAATGGGAGGGGAACTTCTCAACACCTATGTTAAGCAACAGTAATGCAGGATTTGGGGGGGGGGGGGGTAGAATTCCTGTTGGCTTAGAGATCAATTGGAATGTTTGAATCCAGAAGCTTGTAAAACTCTTACATTGCTATAAAATGCGTAGTAGGTAATAAATTATTTCAAATGGTACTATGAGTTGGCTACAAGCATACTAAGTTTGCTTTGAAGCTCTGTTTGTCTACTCCTATGATGATGCATTGAGTAGAAAAGTTTCTTTCAGAACAGCGATCGTAGTATTGTGTCACTTGTGAAAACGAAACCAGAATCCACCTGCTGGCTATATAGAAGATTATACTATATTTTTTTTGCAATGTTTACCAAAATAAAAAAAAATGTAGGGCTTGTATTTTTGTAACTTTGACCATACTAAATATTTTTTTTTTTTTACAAAAGCACTGTACATTCTTTTTACACATTAAATTAATAAAGAATGTTTTATTGAATAAGGCTTATATTGTATAATTTTCCATGCCATCTCCTCTGTCTAAATGTTTAGATTTAAATTAGCGTTCCATTTTTTTTTCAAGGGAATTATTAATTCTCTCAGTAGTTTCCTTGGACAATTTCCCCACATATTTCAACAAAAGTTAACAACAAAATGCAGCATTTTCACCAAAACATTTTTTTTCTTTTTGTATAGTGTGTGTAATGTTTACGACTTTTTATACTGCAGTTTGACACCGTAATTTTTCACCTCAGACTTGTATAAGTTGATGGACCATGTGGCTTTTACCAGTGACATGTCAGCAACTGTTAGGACTCATTTGCACCACACAGCATATAACGCTAAGCACATAATGTGTGTACATGTTGGTGTGCTATGTGAAAGTGCAATGTGATGATGGTATTTTTTTTTTGATTTTTTTTAATTGTAATTTTACATGCTGCATTGCAGTGTGTATTAGTGCATTGGGATGCATTTTGAAAAAATGCTACATTTTCTATTTTTTTTTTCAGCATGCAGCTGAACTTAAAGGTTTGTTCTTGCATTTGGACTGCATTTGGGCATATTGGGCATATTGGGAATATTGGGCACATTGGAGATGTTTGCAAGCTCCATCAAATCGGACAAGACAGAAAGCTGCAGAGAGGAAGACTGATTATAAAGGTCAAGTAGGGAAACCTGTCAGAAATAGATGATAAAACACCTAAATAACGGGAAAAAAATATATATATTTTTGGGTAAAATTGTGTAAACTGATGTTTTTATGCTGGGTCCCTTATTTAAAATCTTGTCAAAGCACATTGCACTTTAAGCTGTGGAGAATGCAGTGGCTTTTTCAGCTCTGCCCAACTCCTTCACACTCCTCTTGGCACAGATAGACTATGAATACTATCAGGGGAAGGACCTCTACTTTTGGGTCCCATTTAATAATTAAAGGCTAGAACACTGAAGAATGTCTCCACATAATTTAAAAACTATGTTCTGATACTGCTTTATACTTTAAATATGTATTAAATCACACTTTGATTTAAGTCTCTGATCTGGACCAAACGTGCAGATCAGAAGTCAGAGCAAAGCCAGAACTCCTAATCTGCATACTTGTTCCATACATGACTTAGAAAATATTGAAGCCATTAAACCCTCACGCAGCCTAAGAACTAGCATTTAATTCGCCTAAATTTTACAAGAGGGAACATATAATACTTTTTGGGGTTTTTTTTTGTTTTGTGCTTTGACCTCCATCTAGGGCAGTCATTTTGTCAATACCATGGCTACATCTCCTCAGCCAAAGAAACTTGGCAGCCTGAATTTGCAGACACAGGACATCTCTGCCAAAACCAGCTCCTTCCTTTTGGCAGAGGCCTTATGATATCAGTGACTGGCTGCCAAAGAGATCAGCTTAGTATTTCACTACTAAATGTAATACTGCAAGATGGCAGAGAAAGCTTTTGAGTGGCACATTGACTATAGGTTTGCTTTAATTAACACTGATCTATACAGTACTGTGCAAAAGTTTGAGGCAGGTGTGAAGCTATGCTGTAGCGTAAGAAGGCTTTCAAAAATATATTTTTTAATTGTTTATCAATTTGCAAAATGTGAAGTGAGCGAACAGAAGAAAAATCTAACTCAAATTAATATTTGGTGTGACTACCCTTTGGCTTCAAACCAGCATCCATTCCTACACTTGCACACTTTGTACACTTGCACAAAGTCTGGGATATTGGAAGATTAGAGTCAGGTGTGTGATTAACCAATTATACCAAGCAGGTACTAATGATCATCAATTTCATATGTAGGTTGAAACAATCATTAACTGAAACAGACACAGCTGTGTAGGAGGCTTAAGACTGGGGGAGGAACAGCCAAACTCTGCTACTAAGGTGAGGTTGTGGAAAACCGTTTTATTTTACAGGTCATACACCATGGCATGACTGAGCACAGCAACAAGACACAATGTAGTTCTACTGCATTAGCAGGGTCTCTCCTAGGCAAAGATTTCATAGCAGACTGAGGTTTCAAGATGTGCTGTTCATGCTGTTTTGAAAAAGTGCAAAGGAACAGGCAATGTTGATGACCGTAGATGCAGTATTTGGCCAAGGAAACTTAATGCATACCTCTGATGTGGAAACGCACACAAGCCATACTGCCGACGTGTGTATGTATGTATGTATACAGTATGTGTGTGTGTGTGTGTGTGTATATATATATATATATATATATATATATATATATATATATATATATATATATATATATATATGTATATATGTGTGTGTGTGTATGTATGTGTATATACACACACTGCTGTGTAAAAGGTTTTAGGCAGGTGTAAAAAATGCTGTAAATTTAGAATGCTGTCAGAAATTGAAGTGTTACGAGTTTATACTGATCACTTAACAATATGTAAAGTAAATGAACAGAATAGAAATCCAAATACAATCAATATTTGGTGTGTCCAAACTTTGCCTTAAAGCGGTGTTCCCATTATAAAAAAAAAAAATTAAAAGTCAGCAGGTACAAATACTGCAGCTGCTGACTTTTAATAATCGGACACTTGCCTGTCCCAGGGTCCAGCGATGTGGGTGATCGAAGCCCCGCTTGTCTCCCCCTCCATTCGGCGGTGCCATCATTGTAACTGTGGATGCCCGGCTGTGGCTTCACAGCCGGGCACCCACTGCACATGCGCGAGCGGCACCGCGATTGGCCGCGCAATCATCTGGGACCTGTCACGTGTCCCAGATGATTGATAAGAAGGAGGGAGCAGAGCTGAGCCCTTCCTGCGCCGAGGGGAAGTGATGTCAAGAGCCCAGGCACTGAAGGAGGCAGACTACGATGGGCCTCCTAGCAACAGCCATTTAGAGCTGAGTAAGAAAAAAAAATTTTTTTTTATTTTTTTTAGGCACATCCATGAATTTTTTTTTTTTGGGTGGAACACCACTTTAAAAACAGCATCAGTTGTTCTAGGTACTTCTGCACACCGTTTTTGAAAGAACTTGGCAGATGGGTTGTTCCAAACTTCTTGGAGAACTGACCACAGATCTTCTGTGAATGTAGGCTGCCTCAAATCCTTCTGTCTATTCATGTAATCCCCGACAGGCTCGATGTTGAGTTCTTAATGACATTGTATGTCTGGGGCCGTTGTCCTGCTGCAGAATGAATTTGGGGCCAATCGCACACCTCCCTGATGGCATGATGGATAAATATCTGCCTGTATTTCTCAGCATTGAGGACACCAATGATCCTGACCATATCTCCAACTCAATTCACAGGAATGCAGCTCCAAGCTTGCATAAAACCTCCAGCATACTTCACTGTTGACTGCAGACACTCATTATTGTACCACTTTTCAGACCTTCAGCAAACAAACTGACTCTTGCTACAGCCAAATATTTTGACTCGTCAGAGCACCTGCTGCCATATTTCTGCACCCCAGTTCCTATGTTTTCATGCATAGCTGAGTCGCTTACCTTTTTTTCTACCTTCTGAGGTATGGCTTTTTGGCTACAATTCTTCCATCAAAACCACATCTGGCCAGACCTCTCTGGACAGCAGATCCATGTACCGGGTCTCTACCAGTTCTACGCTAATGGAATTGCTGGGCATCTTCCGATGTTGAAAGGAAGTAAGCATAATGTGTCCTCTCATCTTCTGCATTAAAGTGGTTGTAAACCCTATTCATGAAATTTGACCTAAGCACATATATCTGTAGTGTTTACTTATCTCTCTCCAAAGCTCTAAGTGCCGTGTCTTTCTGCTGCTCTCTTCCTTTTGTTAACAGCAGAGTCCCTTCTGAAAATTTCTCTGACACACAAGATAGCAGCTGAAAATTTATGTTGGGGAGGAAGCTTAGAGGTAGATAAGCAGAGAGCTTGTCTATTCAGACTACAGCTCTGCATGTTCCTTCATTTCTCTGCTTATGTGGAGTGGGGGTGTGCCCCTTTCCTCCAATCAGCTCTCACACAGTGTAAGCCCAGACTCCACATCCATTGCTGGAAGAGGAAGAAAGATTTCTAACACAATCTGCACTTTCTAAAGAGTGTAGAAAGGGAAAGGCAGCATATATACATGTAAAACATATGTAGGAGCATTTATTTCGTCTGTGTATCATCTGAGGCTATTCACTTCACTGGGTATAGGAGAGGGTTTACAACCACTTTAAGTTTCCTTGGCCGACCACTGAGGGGAGAGTTAAGCCTAGTACACACAGCCCGAATGTCAGGTGACATCAGCCGATTCAGTAAAAACTGGTCAACATTCTGCCCATGTGTATGGCAATTGGTCCAGCAAAAGACAGCTGTTTGGCCGGCTTCTGTCAGTCAAGCATGCTGGAAAACCAGCAGCTGACTGGCTTCCAATCAGACCGGAATGTTCTGGCGAGGGGGCCACCCCCTGTCAGAACACAATAGCTCAGCAGGGGAGATTGCTGCACTAACGTTGGATCGTTAGTACAGCGGCTCGGACCAAAGCCGTCAGTGGTGTGTACCAGGCTTTACTAAAACTGGTGCACACAGATCCTGGTGCAGCTGTGCATAGTAACAATCAGATTCTAACTTCAGTTTGTTCAATTAAAGCGGTGTTCCCCCTGGGGGAAATAAAAAAAAGTCAGCAGCTACAAATACTGTAGCTGCTGACTTTTAATATATAGACACTTACCTGTCCAGAGAGCCCGTGATGTCGGCACCCCAGCCGATTTTCAGATCGGCTGTCTGGTGCTGCCGCCGCCATTTGTCGCAAGGGAAACTGGCAGTGAAGCATTTCAGCTTCACAGCCGGTTCCCTACTGTTCCTGTGCAAAGCGCGCTGCGCTTTCTAATTAGCCCAGCGGCGGGGGAAGGAGGAGAGGGTCAAACTTCCGAGGAAAGGCGGCGCCGTCTCTGGAAGTGGGTACCTGTCAAACAGGTATTTATACCCCCCTCCCCCCTGAAAGGTGCCAATTGTGGCACCGGAGGGGGGAGGAAGTGGATTAGTGGAAGTCTAACTTTTGGGTGGAACTCTGCTTTAAGTGTTGATAATAAAATGTAGAATCTGGTTACTATGCACAGCTGCACCAGATTTTGTGAGCTCCAGTTTTAGTAAATCTCCCCCACTGTGTCTACGGTCCTCGGTGCTGCCCATTTCTTAAATGGGCAGCTTAAACCGCACATCCTGAAACCCCAATCTGCTTTAAAATCTTTGCCTAGGAGAGACCTTGCCGATGCAGTATAACTACACCTGTGACATGAAACGGTCTTCTACAACCTCACCTTACTTTATTTTCATTAATAATTTTCCTTTCTTTCTGTTTTCCATTTTTCACTTTCTTAAATCTCCTTTTTTTCTTTCCCCTCCTTTTTTCACTTTGTTCTTATTTGCTGGGCTTTTTAATACCTAAATGATCCCTTTATTTTCCTTATGTCATTTAAAATTCTTATGTTTGGCGTTCAGGGTTTGAACTCTCCTAAAAGGCGTATGGCATTTCATTTTCTGAAAACTCAGTCTATTGGCATCGCCTGTCTCCAAGAAACCCAATTTTCACCTCATTCTGCTGAAAATGTCTTTCACCCCTCATACCCCTCTACCTTTTTGGCTTCTGCTTTTACTAAACACAGGGGAGTATTGATTAGTGTTCATAAATGTAACAATTTTGTTTGCAAAAAACTAATTTCAGATCCACAAGGTCGCTATCCGTTTCTACAAGCTTTAGCACGGAGCTTTACTTTGTTACTATACCCCTAATCAAAAACAAAATTCCCTACTTTACACATATCCTGGATTTGATCTCTACCCATTCTAAAGACACTTTATGTCTATGTGGAGACTCCAACTTAGTAACTAATCCCGTATTGGATCATTCTAAATCTAATAATCTTTCTAATCATAATCCCATTCGCTTTCGAGAACTCTTCTCCAATGCTCGCTATGTTGATGCTTGGCGTTCATTAAACCCTACTCTTAGAGATTATACATATTTTTCTAGCTCTCATAACCTTTTACACACGCAGATCATATTTGGATTTCTCACTCTTTCCTTTCTTCTTTATCTAAGGCTAAGATTTTGTCCTTACCATGGTCAGATCGCGATCTCACGATAATTTATTGTAACTCTCTTCATACATACCCTGAAGTCCCTTCCTGGTAATTAAATGATTAAATCCATTTCTTCTGAATACTTTTCCCATAATGAAGACTCTGTCTCTTCACCACTTGTCCTTTTGGAAGCTTAGCAATCTGTATTAAGGGGACATATTATACAAATTTCTTCTACCAGGAAATAATTGCGAGAACAACGCAAAACTGACTTAGAACAACAACTAGAACACATAACCAACTTATATAATTTGAATCCCTCAAAACAAAACCGCATCAATCTTGATAAAATTAAAACTGAGTTAAACCTCTGCCTTACTGATTAGGCTGAAAACAACTTAGATGGACTAACCAATGTTTTTATGCCCAAAGTAATATGCCCACCACTATGCTTGCAAAACGTCTTCGCCCTTTACAAAATAAATCTCACTCTATTTCTCTTCTTAATTCTAAAAATAACCTCACTATAGACCCTGTTGAGATCCTTTCACTCACACCTTTCACAACTCTATAACAATACATCTGCATTTTCTCTTGACTCTGCTGAACAATTCATTCACCAAGTTAATCTATCTATTCTTCCTCTAAAATATAGAAAAAAAAAAAAAACACTCCATTCCGGAATTACATTACAAGAAATCACAACAACTATACATTCTCTTAAGTCTAATAAGAGACCAGGCCCTGAAGGATATATATCACTATTTTATAGAAAATTCTCAGACATCATTGCACCCCATTATCTATCCTCCTTCAGTTTCCTGTGCCAAGGTCATACTTTCTCCCCAGAAACTTTTAAAAGCTTAAATTGTTCTGCTCTCCAAACCCCATCAAGATTTACACTCTTGGTCTAATTACTGCCCCATTTTGCTTTTAACCACTTAAGCCCCGGACCATTTGGCTGCCCAAAGACCAGAGCACTTTTTGTGATTCGGCACTGCGTCGCTTTAACTGAAAATTGCGCGGTTGTGCAACGTGGCTCGCCAAACAAAATAGACGTCGTTTTTTTCCCCACAAATAGAGCTTTCTTTTGGTGGTATTTGATCACCTCTGCGGTTTTTATTTTTTGCGCTGTAAACAAAAAAATAGCGACAACTTTGAAAAAAATTCATTATTTTTTACTTTTTGCTATAAGTATCCCCAAAAAAAATTAAAAAAAAAAACATTTTTTTTTCTCAGTTTAGGTCAATATATATTCTTCTACATATTTTTGGTAAAAAAATTGCAATAAGCGTTTATTGATTGGTTTGCGCAAAAGTTATAGCGTCTACAAAATAGGGGATAGTTTTATGGCATTTTTATTAATTTTTTTTTTTTTTTACTAGTAATGGCGGCGATCAGCGATTTTTATCGTGACTGCGACATTATGACGGATACATCGAACACTTTTAGCGTGATTTCGGGACCATTCACATTTATACAGCAATCAGTGAAATCAAAAATGCATTGATTACTGTGTAAATGTGACTGGCAGTGAAGGGGTTAACTACTAGGGGGCAGGAAAGGGGTTAAGTGTGTCCTAGGGAGTGATTCTAACTGTGGGAGGGCGTGGCTATGTGTGACATGACAATGATCACCACTCCCGATTAAAAAGAGCTGTGATCAGTGTCCTGTCACTAGGCAGAACGGGAAATGCTTGTTGTTATAAGCATTTCCTCTGTTCTTCCTCTCCTTGGTACGATTGCGGGTATCCCCGCTGACATCCGGTCCGCGGGACCCGCGATCACGCTCACGGAGGCCACGGCAGGCGCGCGCCTGCAAACCCCTTCTTAAAGGGCAACGTACAGGTACGTTAATCTGCCTGTACGTGCCCTTCTGCCGACCTATATCGGCGTGAGCCGGTCGGCAAGCGGTTAAATAATGACATCAAAATTTTGGCCAAAATCTTGGCTAATGGGATCAATGTCTTCTTAGGCGAACTTATCCACAAAGACCAAGTAGTCTTTGTACCAAAGAGACAAGCCAGTGACAGCATTTGTAGAGCTCTACAATTGATTCATCTTACAAAAATGAGATCGCTTGACTCTTTCTATCAATTGACATAAACAAAGCATTTTATTCCTTGTCTTGGCCATATTTATTTTTTGTGCTTCGTAAATGGGGATTTGGAGATAACTTTCTAACTTGGATAAATGCCCTATATTCTAATCCCATTGCTTCAAACAAATACGCTGGTTTTTCATCTACACCTTTTACAATCCTTTGAGACACTAGGCAAGGTTGCCCTTTATCCCCTATCCTCTATATTTTAGCCTTAGCATCTCTAGCAATAGCAATCCGTAATAATTTATCCATTAAAGGACTTGAAATCCCCGATATTCATCACAAGATTCTTCTTTTTGCTGAAAATATACTACTTCTTCTTATCACTTCTCCTCACATCACTTTACAAAATCTTTGTCCTCTACTGAATAAATTTGCTCTTATCTCGGGCCTCTCTGTTATCCAAAATAATTATAATTTTCCATGGCCCTCCACTTTTGCCTTATTTAGGTATCCATATTTCTCCTTCTTTAGATTCTATTTACTCTACCAATTAATTACCCACTCCTCTTCAAAGATTTATCTAAATTATTATGTGCTTGGAATGCATATCTTTTTCTTGGTTTGGCAGTATACATGCTATAAATATGTCATACCTTCCAAAACTACTTTATTACTTCAGAGTGTTACCCATCCCCATCCCAACTCATAGTCTCAAAATTGAACAAAGATAGATAATTACATTTATTTGGGGTTCCACAAAACCTCGCATTCCAACCCAATTATTATACAGTAATAAACATGCTAGTGTTCTTGGTATCCCTGACATCTATAAATATTATCTGGCTGCTCAAGTTACACCTCTTATGCCGCGTACACACGAGAGCACTTTCCGGCACGGAAACGAATCCGCCGGACATTCCAATCCATTCATCTGTATGCTAGTCCGACGGACCGAAAACGATGCAAGGGCAGCTATTGGCTACTAGCTATTGAACTTCCTTTTCTAGTCCGGTCGTACATCATCAAGTTTGAAACGATCGGACTTTGGTGGGATCGTGTGTAGGCAAGTCCGTTTAGTTGGAACTCCGTTGAAAAGTCCTTCGGAGTTTAGTCCGACGTGAAGTCCGCTCATGTGTACGCAGCATTACATTACTTCATGCGGTTTCAGAACTTCATATCTGGACTTATCTTACTATTATTCAATGTTCACCAATCCGATCTATAATTTAATTTGGCTTCCCCTTCCAATCGTCCCTTTATAGGTGATCCTACTCTACGCCATTCTCTCTATTGCTGGGACTGTTTTGAATACTCTAATCATCTGATCTCTCCATATCTTCCCTTATCTGGGATTCTTAACAACCCTATATTCCCCCCAACCATGGAGGATTCTGAAACTTTTATTTGGTGACGTAATAAAAATGTTAAATTTATACATGGCCTCTTATCATTGGGGATCAAAACACAATCTTCTCTTTAGAAACCTTGACATCTTCTTCTATCAGAATCGTCACGCTTAATTCTAATTACAGATTTTATAAATACCCTTCTCTTTCCGTCTTCCATAACCTGATCGACCCTCTTAACACCTTTTTGAAAAAATATGCAAATTAAATCCACATTCACCTGCCATTATTTATATTATTTACGCTTCACAAATTTGTTCCCAATCCATTAGTAAACCTGTCTACGCGCTTGCTTGGGAAATTGATCTAGGAGATTCTTTACATCTCACTGAATGGAGTAAAATCTGTATCAATGTAGCTAAATATTCCATTAATGCTCTAGCCCAAGAGAATGCATATAAAATACACCTTCGCTGGTATATGACTCCAACAAAACTATCGCATATTTCTCCTTCGATCGCCCCTTTTTGCTTTGGAAGGTGTAATGCTAAAGTAACTTTATTACACATCTGGTGGGAATGCCCTATTGTCCAGAAACACAAATTTATGATATGATTAACAACATGTTTAACAAACCCATAAATCTAGACCCATGCATTACTACATAAACCACATCTGAGCGTTAGAAAACCCGAGAGCAAATTGATCTCTTATTTTTTTTGGCCACACGACAAACTATTGCTAAAGCCTGGAGAACTCCATCCCTGAAAGTTAGAGAAGTGAAGCAAAGAATTATGGGTACCATGATTCATGAAAAATTAACATCTATCCTACTTGATAACCATTCTAACTTTTTACAAATCTGGTCTCCATGGCTTGACTTTACCAACACACTTGAAGTGGAGTTTCACCCAAATTTAGAACTTGTTCTTAAAGGAAAGACCACTCCACCCCTCGTTTTTGGATAGTTTTTTCCATCCCAGCCTCGCCGCGGCGAGGTACATCATGTCCTCTTCTGGCTCTGCCCCTCCTCCCCCCCCCGCTGCCTTCTGGGACCTGTGTATGTCCCAGAAGATGGGGCCATTCAGAAACTCGCGCATGCGCAGTAGCAAACTGGCTGTAAAGCCTGAAGGCTCCACTACCGGTTTCCCTTAGCCACTATAGCGGTGCCTGCACCCGATCCGATTGACGGATCGTCCTCAGGGGGGCCGATATCGCAGGCTCCCTGGACAGGTAAGTGTCCTTATTAAAAGTCAGCAGCTACAGTGTTTGTAGCTGCTGACTTTAAAAAAAAAAAAAAGTTTTTCTTTATCCGTACTTCACGGGACACAGAGCAACCATAATAATGACTATATGGGTTATATGCCACCTACTGGTGGATGGACACTGGCAGATAGTCAAACAGGAAGTCCACCCCTATATAACCCCTCCTACACAGGAAGGACCTCAGTTTTTTCGCCAGTGTCTGTAAGGTGGCATGGTCACTGATGTGATACATGTGATACAGGAGCATACTTTGAGGTCTGGACGGTTCTATTTGGAATCATGGACTTCATTCGGATCCATTCGAAAAAGCTATCAGCCAAAATGGATGGTACACGAGCCTCATTGGAAGGACAGAAGATTCCTCGAGGTTTGCCTGTAATGCGGCCTTACGGCCCTGGACCCTGCTTAATGGAACCCTGTGCAGTGTTTGTTCTGACCAAGGTGCTTTCCTGCAGGGTGCTAAACTGGTCCAGGGGAGTGGACCCCACATTAAGGGGGGTCCCAGTCCCTGGAGGTCTTTTATGATAAAGCTCACCATGATAGGTGAAGATTGGACTCCTGTTATGTTCGGAGTCCTGCAGCGGTAATGGTAAGTCCGCATTTTTGCAGTTTCTCTTTTTAGAAAAAAATGTGAGAGATCTGATGGTTCCCCCAGTGGCCACTGGGGGCAGTGTGCTGTTTAATCATGCTGTGTACTTCTTAGTCGTGTGGGCTGCTGTTTTTCCTCTAGCCACCAGAGGGCGCGGGCTCGCTCAGTATGGCCAATTTTTATATAGGCAGGAAGTGGAAGGGTGGCCATGTTAAGAAAGCCATGTGGTGGACAGCTTCCGCAGGGCCTCTTGAGACATAACAGCAGCCCATGGATACTAGTGGAGTGTGAATACTTACTATGGGAGAAATGTGTGGCCAGACAAGTCATGATTATATACTGCATACTTACTGCTTAATTCGGGGGGCCTGTACAATTGTAAGTCGATACACCCTTAGCAGTGTACTCTAAAGTGTTGGGTCTCTGGAATACTGTGCATTTGGCACAAAAATAGTATGGGGCCTGGTGCAGTTGAACAGGTGCATACTTGCAAACTTCAGAATAATGTGCATTTGGTCTGCAGGAGCTTACTTTTAGGCTGAAGCAGGAAAAGGCTGCGTGGCATGCATATGTGCTAAATTAGTAAAAACTAGTATGGGGCCAAGTGCAGTTGGAAAGGTGCAGCATAATATACATGCTTGCAAACTTGTTGCCTAAACGCATGCTTGAATAAACACGTTTTGCATAGATGTTGCATACGTACATATGGCATAAGCATATGTTTGGAAGACCCATGGGCGTCGGTGCACTTGAAGGCTTCTCCAGAATAGCATGCATTGGGTTTGCAGGAGCTTAGTTTTGGGCTCCCTTTTCACACTTGTGCGATTTGAAAGTCGTGCATTTTGGCCGCATTTTTAATGCGATTTTGCAGTGACGTGAAGCAGTGCCTGTGTAATCTTGAGGTCTATGGACCTCAAGTTGCACCAAGGTCGGACCGTAGTGGTGCAGTGGCTTCTTTGAGGTCACTGCGACTTGAAGTCGCATGGATGTAAAGGGAACTATATAAATAATGGGGTAAGACTTGTCAGAGACTTGCAGTCCCAAGTCGCAGGACGGGTCGCACAGGTGTGGAAGAGGCCCTAGGCTGTTGAAGCAGCATGGAGGCTGCATTGGATGCCTATGTACTTGGCTAATCTTGACTATTAATAATTATGGGCCCAGGTGCAGCATAGTATACATGCTTGCTTATTTGCATAGAACACAAGCCTGCATAGGCACATGTTCGCAGAGGGCCCTGCCCCATGGCCCCCGCACCAGACCAGCCGGCGGCGTCCAGCATGCAGCCTTTCAAGGCTGGCTGCGACGGCGTGTTTGAGTGGATGCCTTTTGCATAAACGCAGGTTTTTATAAGCCTATGTTGGATAGACGTGTTGGCTTAAGTGTGTATGCATGTTGCATAGATATACGTGGATGCATGTTTGCATAAACACATGGTGCATAGACACATGTTTGCTTAGATGCGCGTTGCGTAGTATATGTTGCATGAACACGTTTCATAAACACATGCTTGCTTATTCCATAAATGCATGTCTCCATGGGCACATATTGCGTAAGTGCATGCTTGCATGGACACGCGCTTTGTGTTTTGCCTAAAGGCATATTTTCTTAAGTACATACCTACGTGCTTCTATAAACGCATGCCTCCATAAATGCATATTGCTTAAACACACTGGCAGGTTTTCATTTATACTGCATACATATATGCTTAGTTTAAATTGTATACATATGTGCTTATTTACTGTAAACTGTATACATATGTGCTTAGTTGCATTAAACTGTATACATATCTGCTTATTTGCATTAAACTGTATACATATGTGCTTATTTGCCTAGGACTACATACATATCTGTTTTTTTGCCTAGGACTACATAAAAATGTGCTTATTGCCTTGAGCTGAATACATAGATGCATGAATGGCAAGAATACTTGTATACCTGCATGTTTGCATACCTGGCTACCTCCATACTTACATGTTTACTGGGGTTGTATAGCGGTAGACCAACATTCTCTGGGCCTGGATCCTTGTGGGACTGCATATTAGTTTGTCTAATACAGTCAATTTATTATGTATCTGTTAGACTTGCTAAATGAATTTAGCAGGGTGCCACCGTCCTTAGGTTCAGTGGTCTGGCAATGTTCACGTCTTCTGTTGGACCAATGACATCAGGGTGATCTGAGTCACTGTGGTGGCTGATCTTGGATCAAGCCTGGTTATTTCTTGGATGGGAGACTGCTCAGGATTCCCTCCTAAGTGAGGGAGGCATCTGAGGTTGCTTTGTTTGAGAGTATCTCAGACCATAAGATTTTAGAGCAGTCTCTGAGGTTGCTTCTTCCTTAGCCAGGTCAGTCTTTGCCTTGCGTTGGGTCTTGGAGCAAAAGTTATGGGCTCATCATTGTTAAACAATTAAATAGTAGCAGCTTCAAAACTGAATAGGGGCATGAGGTCTATCTTTAGATCTCAATCCGCTGGGCATCCTTCTGTTTCAGATGGCTCGGTCTGTTCAGTGATGACCTCTCTGCAAGAGGTAGATTGCGGGGCCCATAATCATTGGGAAACGCACAGCTTCATATGCCAGGTTGTTTCCAGCTTCATCAAAGATTTCTGTAAGTCCTCCTTTTCTTTTTTTTTTTTGGTGACCATCCTTCCTTCCGAGGTTCACAAAGCTCCTTGCTCTGGTGCTGGACTTGCTAAAGACGCAGGGGGGTGTCAATCTCAGTATAACTCAATAACTTTTGCTCAGGAAGCAGTTGTTCCAGATTTTCCTTCAATACATTTTGAAGTAAAAAAAAAAAAAGCTGTATCTAGGTTGAAGCACATTCCTTATGTACATTCCTACTCCAAGTCTTGGAGGGGATCATTCTCTCTGTTTGGAACTTGAAGATCCAGGCGTTGGTTTGCTGGAGGGCTCTGTTCCTGGGGTGTTGCACAGCTAAAGATTGGTGGTTGATGGTTAGGAATCTAGAAAGGTTGAATTCTTCCTTTCAGGTATTGGAAGATAATAACCACTGATACCAGTTTCTCCATTTGGTTTGAGGGTGGCTACAGTTCATTGGACTTGGTCTCCACAGCAGAGTATAGTGCCCATAAATATATTGGAGCTTTTGGCCAGTACGTCTTGCTCTGGATTATGGTACAAACCAGTTGTAGGTTCTATCCGGGAAAGCCTCTGCAGGGGCATATGTATCAACCACCACGGCAGCACCAGGAGTCATGTGGCTCAGGAAGGTGAACCACATACTGTCTGGGACAGCACAAGGACTGTCTCTATCATCCATGCATATTCCAAGTATAGAATAGTGGCAAAAGGAACTCTGCAGGTGAATCTACTAGATTCCAAGTTCTACAACAAGTTGGGAGAGGTTGTGTCCGTGACGAGGGTCCCACGGGCAATAAGGGTAGATGCACTGGTAACACCTTAAGGACCAGTTCTCCCTGTTTCGACTTCTTCCACATCTTTTGCGAAGAATCCAGAAGGGGGTAACACCGATAATAATGTTAGCTGAATTAGCCCAGGAGAGCTTGGTACACTGACATAGCGAGCCTTGCGGGGGTCGCTCCTGGGACACTCCCAGTTAAGCGGGACCTAATGGTCTTGAGTCCTGTATCTCAGCACTGTTGAGCCCCTGGAAGCCAGCTTCGGGGAACTTCAATTACAGGACTTGGAAATATTTTTTTTCCTGGGGTGAAGCCAGGAAGTGGCACCCGCAGAAATATGTGAGTGGGAGATTTTCTTTTTCTTTCTACAATCCATACGGGAAAGGAGATTGGCCTTAATATACCGTTAAGGGTCAGGTTTCGTCCCTATACATTTTTTTCCAGGGGCTTTTGTTTCTCACTCCTTGATTCATACTACATACAGCGTGTAACGTAGACAGTCTCGCCTGTCAGGCCATTCTTGTGTCCTTGGGACTGTTCTTGCGGAGGCCACTTTTTGAACCAATCAAGAGATTCTGTTAGTTATTTATCTCGGAAGGTAGCTTCTTTGGTTGCTATCACTTCACTGAGTGGAGTGCAGAGTTGGCGACTTTCGTGCAAGGAGCCGTTTTTGGTCTCTCATCATATTATGGTGTTGCGTCCTCATCCTTCTTTTGCCTAGTATGATGTCTGGTTTTCACTTGAATCAAGACAATGTCTTGCTTTCTTTTCTGATCCTCAGTTGGCAGGAGTTGGATCACTGCATACTCTGGAGCTAGTTCTGGTGGTTAGAATTACTTGATTTGTCAGTACAGGTAAGACATCCTGGTTTGTGCTGCCAGTAGAGCCCAGGATGGGCAGGAGGCATCCAAGTTAACTATTTTCAATGGATTTGCCAGTTAATTATTTGAGCCTATGGCTTGAATGGGCACGGTCCCCCACCCCTTTTTTTGGTAAAAGCGCTCGCTACCAGGTGTGTGGGGGCATCTTGGGCCATCAGGTGTCAGTGGCTCAGGATTTAAGGCCATTACATGGTCTTTTGTTCATATATTCACAGAATTTTACTTGATGGATATCAAAGCCACGGAGGATACTGCTTTGGCCACAGTATGTTTTGGGCGGCAGAAGGAGTCCTTCTCAGGTGGCAGTTTCTGTGATTGTGTCTCCCTCCCCTCAAGGGCATTGCTTTAGGACATCCCATATAGTCATTATTATAGTTGCTCTGTATCCCATGATGTATGATAAAGAAATTAGGCTTTTTCCGCCATACTTCCGTAAAAATCCTTTTCTTGGAGTACATCACGGGACACAGAGGTCCCTCCCATCTTTTTTGGGATATTCATTGCTTTGCTACAAAACGAATGTCCTTCCTGTGTAGGAGGGGTTATATAGGGGTGGACTTCCAGTTTGACTATCTGCCAGTGTCCATCCACCAGTAGGTGGCGTATAACCCAAATAGTCATTATTATGGTTGCTCTCTGTCCCGTGATGTACTCCAAGAAAAGGATTTTATAGGTAAGTATGACGGAAAAATCCTAATTTCAGGCTGTAACTCCACTTTATTGTTGATTATTCTTTACTCTCTCTTTAAAATTATATGGTTAAATCCACCATTCTGATAAAACCCAGCATATCCTAATCCACCTCTTCTACTCTTCTTTATTTCATCTCTATTTCCTCCCTTTCTCCTTTTTATTTCATTTTTTATTTTTTTTTGTTAACTATTCCCAATATATTTAATTGTATATTCATTAATGTTATTTTATATAACATATCTGTATTACCCTGTTTATGTATTCTATCTTAATCTTCTTAATAAAAAATATTGTAACACAACCCCAGCTTAGTAGCAGGGTTTGGCTGCTCCTCACCCAGTTTTAAGCCTCACACAGCTGTTTCTGTTTCAATGACTGTGTTTTAACCTACATATGAAATTGATGATTGGTATAATTGGTTAATCATACACCTAACTTTAATCCTACAAACCCCTGAATTCATGCAAAGTGTGCAAGTGTAAGAATGGACGCTGGATTGAAGCCAAAGGGTAGTCACACCAAACATTGATTTTATTTTAGATTTTTCTTTTATTCTCAGTTTGCATTTTGTAAATTGATAAAAAATAAACAATCAGATATATATTTTTTTGAGAGCATTCTTACTTTACAGCATTTCTTCCCACTTGCCTAAAACCTTTGCACAGTACTATACTGTGTGTGTGTATTTTTTTTCTTTACATTTTTCACACCTGCTTAAAACATTTCCACAGAAATGTGTGTATGTATATATTGTTATGAGTTATTATGGTTTAGCCATTGTAGACAGCAAACCAATATTAGAAGATAGAGTCCTCCCAATTATCAGGTATGTCTTATTGCAATGTGTTCTTCTCAGATATGTATGTGACAAATAAGTATGTCTGGTGTCTGATCTTTACTGGTTCCTTCTGCCTTTGCAGTGCAAGTCATCTGTAAATCGAAGCAGGTCTTCCAGTATAAGTCTGACTGTTGAGAGTGCTTTAGAAAGCTTTGATTTCCTGAACACCTCTGACTTTGATGAGGATGATGTTGATGAGGATGGTGGTGGGATGGTTTGTAACGGTGGAGGTGCAGATTCAGTTTTTTCAGAGACTGAGATGGAGAAGCAAAGGTATGTATTCCAAAGTTCTTTTCAATGTTTAAGGCAATACCCAAATCCTGTTCCAAACAATATTCAAGGAAGACAAAGCCTTTAAAAACAAAGGTTCATAATGCCATGATAGATTGAACTGAATTTATTAAATCCAATCATTTTAATGCCATTTCGTACTGCTCCCAATTCCCAATGTTGGGTTTGTAAAGTGTAGCACCAAGGATGCTGGTATTGGCCTATTTATGCTTCCCTCGACTGTTTGAATGAAAAACTGCACTCTAATGGAACTTCTCTACCAGTGTTTTATCATAGAATAATTGAACATGCTTCCTTGATCAAAGTCTGGACATAGCTTTTACTAATGTGATACATGCTTTTTTTTTCTCTGCATTTTACCGAAAACCTTTTCAGGCTTTTGTATTTGAAAAAGTTATGAGCAAATGCTGTAGACCAGTGCAGTCCACCAGAATTCATATTTCACGGACTACAGTAACCTGAAATCTGACTGGCTGCTCTGAATTTCTATACTTTGCCCATCATACCTACTTTTTGTCCTGCCTTACAAATTCAATCTAATTACAACTTTGGACTGAGAATCTTTCAATGCAAAAATCACAGAATACCACCAGTAAGCAGCTTTTTTTTTATAATAATGGATTTTTAAAGCTGTTTTCCCCTTCTGTCTCTTTCCAAACTTTTTTTCACTAAAATCCATTTAACCTTATTTCCTATGGGTCCCGGTCACATTTATGCAGTTTCCTGCAATGCGTTTTTTACTAAGGTGCAGGAATTTTTTAGGGACTAACAAGTGTTACTAAACCCAGGACCCTGCATTCACTATATCTGGTCTCCCACAGTACATAGAATTTGGAAATGCAAATATTTTAGGAACTATAAACTGCTAAATACCTTTTCTCATCAGCAGTATGTAGCAGACTTGTGACTTCTATCAGTGTCCAGCAAAGCACTGGTTAAAGCTTATAAGAGAAGTTTTCATTCTCCCCTGATTGTCCAATGAGGCTGCAGGACCCCTGACCCTCTGTCTGGACAGTGCTGATTGGCTCTGTGCTGATCAAATGCGCTCTCCCAAGAAAAAAACTCTCTAGCAATACACACCAAACTGAGCATGTGCAGCTTGCACCCAAGGCTCTATACAAGGCTCTATACTATCAGGTGGAAGAAGGAGAGGGTCAGAGAAGACAGGATCAAACAGCCTTTATTCTCAATTAAAAATGGGGGCACTATGTAGTCGGCTTTTAGTTTCCTTTTAAAACACATTTACAAACTGCTTCCCTCCTTGGCATTCAGATTTCTTGAACACAAGTTTTTTATATGAACTCTATATTTAGTAGTATAGTTAAAGTACCTTTTGGAGTTTATATACACGGTGGATATAAAAAGTCTACACACCCCCTCAAACTCTTTATTAGAAAGAGAAATATAAGAACAGGCCATAGATGGTTCGAACCATGTATGGGCAGGCTAAATCGATCGATCAACTGGGGTACAACCAGCCTGCCAGGTTTTACATACGATTATGTTTAGCGGCTGGTATAGCCACTAGCAATAATCGCTGTCTTTTCCCAGCGGACTTTTTATATCCATTGTATATGATGCTCTCAGAAAGGCCCTGTAGGTTTTAGTTAAAATCAGAGGTAACAGCTGCACAAGCTCTATGCGGTGGATTGGCGGGGATTTCCTACATGCCAGTTCCTTAGCATGTTATACGGCTACTACATATTGTGTAAGCTTTGGAGGGAAAACACAATGTGTAATTTTCTCACGGCTTCACATTGCACTATTCAAATATGACTAAAAGCATATATAGCTGGTGGTATTTTACTGATCGATGTTTGCCTGTCGTATATAACTCAACCCCTTAAGTACATAAGAACTCATTACAAGATGGCTATACAAACAAACTGATTGATTGTGTTGGACACAAGTGCAATATCGGACCCCATGCTGCAAGATATAAAACCGATCATGTTAATATTGTCTTTTAAAAAAATGTTACTGCAATTTTAAAAATCAATGCTATAAAAAGGGGAACTCCAGTTCTGTTAAAATAGAAATTAATATATATGATAATTGCTATCCAGACTGTTTTGTAATATTTAAATAAATATTATTTTAATTTAATATAAAATTATAATTATTTGTATTACTAAAAATGCTGTCTGCAGTTAGAGGAGAGGAGCCCTTTCTGCTTTGTAACTCTGCTGGTCACTTTTCTTTTTTTTTCTTTTTTTTTTTTTTTTTTTAAATCATCTTATGTATATTGATATGGAGCTGAATAATTCTGCATCATTTACATAAGCCATTCACACATTCACATAAGTTTCTGCCCACCATAGTTGAACAGACACATACTCAGGAGGTGTCGGGGAGGTCAATCAACTTAATTCTATTTCTACCTGTTTTTGGGTTGTAAAAAAAAAAGTGAACCCTCAACTCACTAAATCAAAGGAAGAACATGAAAACGTTAAGCAGGTTGTGTCCTTTGTAGGAATTGTACCTAGAATTCCAGTGCTGCACAACAGCGCATCGAAAAAAAAAAAACCCTAAATATTTTTCTCCCTCCTGGCCAAGATATCTACATGAAAGTAGACCTCCAGTAAATATAATTGTAAAGAAAGGAGGTAAGTAATGTTTTCTGCCCTTTCTGAGATAGGTTCTCAGAAAATTATGCCCAGAAGCATAGTGGTCTGTTTTGGCCCCTGCTGTTTTATAAATGGAATCAATTGATGCAATAGAGGTCTATGGAGTGGCTAATTGTAGCAGAGATAAGAAGTGGAAAGCGCACAGACCTTTACCACATTGACTTAACAGTATCACTGCATCCCAGGTAAGGTTTTCTGAGAGCCATATCTCAGAAAGAACAGCATGGCGGTATGTGTAATTAACATTACATTTACCTCCTGCTGTCCACTTTAAAGTAGAACTTCAAATCCTTTCCTAGGGAGATATCCTTTAATCTGCAATTCTCTACAAACCGCTTCCGTAAATAGTAAAAACATTTATACTATGATTGTTTTGCCGATCGTAAATTGGGTCTTTTTGCTTGTATAGTACAATCTATTAAGTTCACAATTGCCATATTACATATAAATATTTACACTCCTCTATCCATGACAGTATTTGCCATGTAAACGTGACTCACTAATACCTAGGGTTTCCCTCCTCTCTGTGATTATGTTTGCTCTCTAACCCTTGAATTTCTTGTCTGAGCCTTTGATCTAAAAAAACTGTGTTGGAGAGCTGATGAAAAAGAGAAATATTGGAAGATGCCGAAGTTAATTTATAATGCATGTACAGGGAGCCAAAGAAATGGTGATCTATGACTGCATCCTACAAGCTTGTTTTCAGCAGTTCCAGGTTTTTTTTCTGTTGTTATTTATATGGTTTTATGTATGGTTTTTAATAGAAATAAATATTTGTATGCTGCTTGTGATAGATTTTCTAGAGTCATTAGTGCACTGGGATGTAAAGTCAATGCAATGTATCGTCATTATTGTGCATACGTTCTAATCGCTCTGTCTTACAGCTATAGAGCTGAGCATCCAGAAGCCAGAGGGCACCTGAGCGAGGCACTCACGGAGGACACTGGAGTAGGCACCAGCGTTGCAAGCAGTCCCCTGCCCCTTACTACAGGAAATGAAAGCTTGGACATCACGTTGGTCAGGCATCTGCAATACTGCTCTGAGCTCATTAAGGTGAGATGGGAGTACGCTTAAAGTGGTTGTAACCGAATGACCAGCTTCTGTCGGACCGGCTGCCGTACACACGGCCGATATTCCGCCCATGTGTACTAGGCTTTACATATACCCAGTGAAGTGACAGGCCTCAGGTGATACTCCGAAATTAAACAAATCCTCCTACATAAGTTTTATTTGTCTATCCGCAGTCTTCTCTACAGCTCTTCAAAATAATGAATTTTTAAAGTTTGAGAGTTTAGAAAAAGGGGACGAAGAGCAGAAGTCACACACTGCAAAACTCAGTGAGGAGAGTTTTGAGAGCTGATTGGAGGGGAGAGACACCCCCCCTCCATACAGCTCACAAGAACAGAGCTGAAGCTGTAACTCTGCTGGAGCTCCCTCCCCTGTCGCCATTTATCTCTTGGTGTCAGGAAAACTTGTCAGAAGTGATACATGTTAGCAGCAGACAGAAATGACACTTAGTGCTCCTAACTGAGACAAGTACACACTATGGAGGGATATTGGCACCATAGTGCATCTCACAGTCCAACTTGGGAGTGAACAGGAGAAGGTGGCTATGCTCTTACATACAGTGGGACCATGGAGAAAGAACATAGCCACACTCCAACAGAAAGTCAGATCATAGCAAATAAAAATAAGGAATGTGGAGATGTTTGCAGGGTGCAAGCAATAGAAGGTACTTATTAAAGTTAGGAATATGTACTTTGAGTTTAGAACTGATGCAGCAGCTTATTAATGTATTAAAACTCTAGTGATTGAGTGAATAGGTCCATAGAAAGTGAGTTTTAACGTTTTTAGTTCAAATAAAAGTAAATAAGTACAATTTAAAAGGAAGGTTGTATGATGGTTTGTTTTTTTCTATGGGACCGAACAACATTCATAATTTATATGTTCAAATCTCAGAAACATGACTGAGCAGAAGTTGAGATAACCTTTGCTTTAGAAAGGTAGAATTTGTATCTGTTTACCCAAAATAAAGCACTGCCTGCAGCCACTTCAAGCACTTTTGAGATGAATGTAGCACAACAGTTTGTTGTTTATGGTGAAGATGATTGTTGATAGGATTGTCAATGTACAGCACTCGTGGAAATATCAGGTCATCTAACTTGGCTCTGGGGTTGGGCCATCCAAACTAATAAAACTCAAATACAAAATAACAGTGAGTGCTCAGAGTTTAGAGCAGCTGGCACAAAAATAGGTGAACAACCTAATTTAAGTATATCAAAAACAGTGCAGCACATAAAATAAAAGTGCATTAAAAATTCATGCATTTTTCAAAATTCATACAATCAGAGGTATGTAGCACCCTTGTCCTAAAACAGGGCTGCAGGTAAATTTAGCTGTGCTGAGTGGTAGCTAGCCTGGCTAATTTGTAGGTTTTATGGATCAAATGGGTTTCTTCCTACCTACACCTGTTTCAGCTGTGGCTGCTCCCTTTTGTCAGTAGGTGGCACTGTCGCCTCTGGCATTAGTATGATGAGCTACAGTAAAGTCAGATGATCTAGGTCTTCTCTCTGGGTGGGTGCATGAGAAACCGCTCCTGGCTGCTAGGCCTGAAGCCTGAGGCCTATCCAGGAGCTTCCCTGGCTGCTAGGTCTGTTTGAGGCCTATCCAAGTGTTTAAGAATTTGCAGAGGAGAGCCTGCTCAATACCTGGAAACAATTCTGAGAGGGATGGAGTTCTAGAGAAGTACCAGAGGTGACTCTTCATGGACTGGGGACCCATGAGGTGGCTGGGAGAGCTTCAAGAGAGAACTTATCCAAGAAAATTCTGTATGATGCTGTGAGTAAAGTTCAGTTACTATAGGAGACAGACTATTCTACAAAGTACAGATGTGCTGGTTAAGCATAAAGGCTCTTTTCCTGTTCTGCTGTCTGCCTTATCTCACCTTTTTGTGTGTCTGTCCGTCTACTGATCGTTACTATTTTTGACTAAGGGTGTCCTTGTGCCCTACCCCTCTCTCCCACATTTTTCCTGTTGTGAGAAAGAAATTTCTCTTTATTTAAGCATAAAAGTGACTGGTCCCCATCTTTCTACCTTGTACATCACCCGCCATGCCTAGTAACCTGCACCCCGAAGAGGAATGTCAGCCCTCCCTGCCTCTGGGGGTAACCACCAGGCATCTGGAAATTGGGGGGGGGGGTGCTACAGGTACATTAAGTGCGATACATATAAAAAGTGAAAGAATGAATGTCCATATACCAAACCCCATCCACATATGCCCTCCAAAATGGGTGATTTCCAGTGCAGCAGATAAGTAGTGCATCCACTGTATGAAACCTCCACCACAAAGACTCCACAGTTTGATGTTCAGCATAGACAAAAAGCATCCAGAGCATATCCGCCTCAGTCTAGCTCTTTTCCTGATCTTCCCTTCAAGAGAGTAACGCGTGTCCACGATGGTTTTGAATTACTCACCAAGCCTGGGGTCAACGTGGACGTGGAGGCTCTGTGAGGTGGTTGTGACTGTTTATGCTAGTGTTCATTAGCTTTCCGATGAGTGCATAGTGGTGAAGGTTTCATACACTGGATGCACTGCATATCTGCTGCTGCACTGGAAATCACGGATTTTGGAGGTCATATGTGGATGCTGTTTGATATATGAACATTCATTGAACTTTTTATATGTATAGTCGCACTCACACTTTATGGTCACTTAAAGTGTTACTAAACCCACAACAGTAAAATCAGTCTGTATATACAGTAACGCATGCTTGTTATACTCACATTTAAGGATGAGCTCCGGTGTGTTTGCACACCCCATGTGCAGAGCCCACCAGGAAGTCGGCACTGCGCTGCGCTAATCACAGGAAGTGAGACATTTCCTGATCTCTGCAACCGCGCATCGGGACAATGTCTGACTGCCTGTGATTAGCGCAGCGCAGTGCCGACTTCCTGGTGGGCTCTGCACATGGGGTGTGCAAACACACCGGAGCTCATCCTTACTCACATTGTGTAAAAAGACTGACCCTGTCTTCTCTGATCCTCCCCTTCTTCCACTGTCCCCAATTCATCTTCTGATCAGACAGAGCCTTTAGAGTCACTCTGCACATGCTCAGTTTGGTGTGTATTGCTAGAGAGTTTTTTTTTTCTTGGGAGGGTGCATGTGATCGGCACAGGACCAATCAGCACTATCCAGACAGAGGGCCAGGGGTCCTGCAGCCTCATAGAAAAGTCAGAGGTGAATGAAAACTCCTTCTACGCTTTAGCCAGACACTGATGCAAGTGACAAGACTGCTTTACACTGCTGATGAGAAAAGATATTTACCAGTTTATAGTTACTAAAATAATTGCATTTCCATGTTCTGTGTACTGTGAGAGACCAGATATAGTGAATGCTGTGTCCTGGGTTTGGTGACACTTTAATTGGCATTTCTAATATGTTTCTTTATTATCAACTTTGATTGTATGAATTTTAAATACCGGTAGTTCATGAATTTTTGATGCACTTTATTTTATGCACTGCACTGTTTTTGATATACTTAAACTAATAAAACTGTTCATACCATCTGACAGATGGACACGTCTAGCAATCAAGTGGAAACTCGCTATGATTGCTTCTTAATCTTAGGAGTGATTAAAGATACACTAGTCATACCTGAAAATAAGACCACCTGCTTTAGATTTTCACCCAGGCGTTGCCACTGTAGACGTTTATTCCTTTTGTTGGCAAACTAGTTATCTATGAACCCCTTTGCAGAAAAGGTATTCCCAAAGACATAAACTATATGCTACTTGCTGCGTCTCCGGTACTGATGGTCTGATTTATCACCGTGTACAAAGATTCTTACAAGCAATCGGTCAGATTTTATTCTGATTGCCGATACATCAAGCAGAAAGAGGAAGGGGGAAAGTGGCACAGCACACACTTTAGGAAGCAGACCCTTGTAGACACCACACTTGAGGAGCTATCTGGGAACTTGCTGCAGGCTATTACATAGAACTCTTCTTTTTTTGTGACCTTAATACAGTAGTCATGTTTCCTGGATAGCATTAGGAGCTCATTCATTGATTTCACTTGTTGCCTGGAATGTGAAATACGCACTGCATGTCTACTAGACTGATCGCATTTTTTTTTTTTTGTGTGTTTTATTATAGCAAATAATTATATCAAGTCAAGTTCTATTTGTTCTAAGAGACCTGAAAAAGAAATTAGGCAAGCAATGCCAAGTCATCAAGAGACTTTCCGACATCAGTAGAGAGAATATGGACAACACAAATTCAGTTGTAGAAGGTAAGTTATGGCTGACAGGTCATTGAAGGCCTTGATTGATGGACACTGAGCGGAGACAATTACTGTTTTCAGGAGCTGCACAGAGCAGACTAGTTTATTACATGTCTGGAAAAAAGCCCATAAAATGCAAGTGTTATAGACTGAAATGACCTCTGTTCCACACCAAAGCTTGTGAATGTCACTTCTCAGTTTAATGACATTACTAATAATAGTAGTGTAAGGTGGTGGCTTCTCTTGCCGTGACCTCAGTAATCTTATAGCTAGCAATGTAAAGCTGATCTAAAAAAAAAAAAAAAAAAAAAAGATGTTACCCACAGCAACTGCTGCAGTTCACGTTAAAATAAACAACTTAACCACTTAAGCCCGGACCATTTGGCTGGCCAAAGACCAGAGCACTTTTTGCGATTCAGCACTGCATCGCTTTAACTGACAATTGCGCAGTCCTGCGACGTGGCTCCCAAACAAAATTGACGTCCTTTTTTCCTTTTCACAAATAGAGCTTTCTTTTGGTGGTATTTGATCACCTCTGCAGTTTTTATTTTTTGCGCCATAAACAAAAAAAAGAGCGACAATTTTGAAAAAAAACGCATTATTTTTTAGTTTTTGCTATTATAAATATCCCCAAAAAATATAAAAAAAAAAACAAAACTTTTTTTCCTCAGTTTAGGCCAAAACGTATTCTTCTACATATTTTTGGTAAAAAAAAAAACGCAATAAGCGTTTATTGATTGGTTTGCGCAAAAGTTATAGCGTCTACAAAATAGGGGATAGTTTTATGGCATTTTTGTTTTACTAGTAATGACGCTGATCAGCGATTTCTGACTGCGACATTATGGCGGACACATCGGACACTTTTGGCTCTATTTTGGGACCATTCACATTTATACAGCCATCAGTATGATTAAAAATGCATTGATTACTGTGTAAATGTGACTGGCAGTGAAGGGGTTAACCAGGAGTTGGCGCTGCAGGGGTTAAGTGTGTCCTAGAGAGTGTTTCTAACTGTAGGGGGGGTGGGCTACGTCCTTCTTCTCCGTGAGACGTCCTTCTCCGTGAGACGAGAACGTCCTTCTTCTCCGTGAGACGATCGCAGTTATCCCTCGCGGATTCGCAGGGATAACTAACTCACTCACGGAGCTTGCGTTGGTCATGTGCGCACCGCCACAGCGGCACATTTAAAGGGACATACCTGTACGCCCATTTGCCTGTCTGTGCCATTCTGCCAACGTAAATGTTCGTGCGGCGGTCGGCAGGCAGTTAAAAAGAGCTTTTGGTGTAGGAGGCATTAGAACATATCATGGGGGAGGTATAGGCTTTTTCTTTGAGGAGAATCAACCTTGGGTAGTATTTAAAACTTGATTTAAAACATAATTAACTTAAAAATGGATTAACATTTTTTTTCCTATAAATATGTATAATAGTATTACCTAGACAAAGACATTATAGATTGTCTCTATGGTGGATTCGGCAGCATAGTTCTCTGCTGACTGAAAGTCCACCCGCTCTCCTGTTTACTGCTCCTATTACATCAAGCATCTCCAAGGTAAATTAAACCTGTGTGATAAATTATGTTGAATAAATCTTCAAGGTCCCCCACAACCCAAAAACAAACATTTGAATATATTGCAGATTACTGGTCCTTAGATGCAGTGGCTGCAATTTTTTATTTATTTTTTCACTTTATTTTCATTTAGTGATCCTGCCAGTAACACTTTCTATCCTAGGTTGACAATACGCACATAGATACATTCACTCTCTATCTTCAGAGCAGCAGCATTATCACCCTAGAACTGGAAGAGTGTTGGGACTACAGAATACCTACCCTCTCCGTATCTTCATAACATAGAGCAGCCTTTTGCAACCGGGGTACTGTGGCATCCTGCTTGATAAAGGCATTCAGATCAGACCAAGCTCCTGCCCCTCCATCCAACTGTACATGGGCACAGCGGGGACTCAATCAGGATAGTGAATACAAAGCAGAGGAAGGAGGAGGCTCAGTCCTGACCTCTCCACCTCCCCCTACAGTCCAGTACCTGGCAGTGCGAGAGCAGGTACAGTACTGCAGTTTAAAAAAAAGGCTGTGTGTATGTATGTATGTGAGAGTGTTAGTGCATTTATGTATGTACGTTACTCTTAATCTTGACCCGTTCATACAGGATTAGGGAACTGTTTTTTTTAGGGCTTGTTCATAATAGTGGCAAGGTCTGCCTCTCCTCTGAAAAGCAATTCATGATCAGATTGCTTTTCAGATGTATTTGGCATGCGGTGAAGAGGTGATATGTTGCCGCCTCGCTGCCTGTTTTAATCCCCTAAATGCAGGATCACTTTGTCACAACTGTGTGCAATGCAAGCGGTTGCAGCGCAGCTCCATTCACCTGGACGGCTTCATGCAGCAGCATGTGTACAATCCTAGCTGCTGCCTCTGCAGCCAAAGAGGTATTAGTTTGGGTTGGTAAAAAGGAGGCTAAGCTGCATGGTTTTAATGTGTGAATATGCTCTCTTACACGTGTGAATAAGCCCTTGGTTCACATCTGCATGCCTCCCAATTTTTTGAGATGGGAACAAGGGACATCTATCGACAAAAGTACTGTATGTAGGCATAGGACACACCCCTTGCCACGCCCCCCTAAAGCAGAATTATACAAAAAATTATTAGTTAAAGTGGAGTTCCACACAAAAATGGAACTTCCGCTTTTCGGAACCCTCCCCCCCTCCGGTGTCACATTTGGCACCTTTCAGGGGGGAGGGGGGTGCAGATACCTGTCTAAGACAGGTATTTGCACCCACTTCCGGCATAGACTCCCATGGGAGTCTATGCCTCTTCCTGTCCCTCCGCGCTGTCTCCTGGGAAACGCACAGCTCCCAGGAGATAGCGGGGACCAGTTACGATGCGCAGCGCAACTCGCGCATGCGCAGTATGGAACCGGGAATGAAGCCGCAACACTTCACTTCCTGATTCCCTCACCTAGGATGGCGGCGGGAGCTGCCGAGAACCGATCGGGTTCTCGGCGTTGCCTGCCGTCATCGCTGGACCCTGGGACAGGTAAGTGGCCATTTATTAAAAGTCAGCAGCTGCAGTATTTGTAGCTGCTGGCTTTTAATATTTTTTTTTTGGCGGTTTAGGTGGACCCCCGCTTTAAACATACAAGTCCTTTTTTTTGTACCACTACTATTCCTTTATATTGAGTTTTAACATTTACAAATGCAGCAATTTAGAAATTGGATGAAAGGTTTAGCACTGGAAAACACTTTTTGGAAAATAAAAAGTATATTTTATATACAACTATATAGACCAGACCAAAATGAGGGACAGATGAGGAAAAAAGTGGGACAGAGGGACTTTGTTCCAAATCAGGGACAGTCCCTCAAAATTAGGGACAGTTGGGAGCTATGCATCTGTGCAGCTGTGTGCTGTATGTAGGCAGCCCATTAATTTCAATGGGCTGCCCTACCCACAGAAACGCAGGTAAGGAAGTCGCCAACCCTTTTGGTCTTCCTCCTCCTCGCGTCATCGTTGCCGTCTTCTTCTTCCTCGCCGTCGCCGGTTACCCGCTAAAAAGAAAGCAAAAAAAACCACTGGTCTTATCGCAGAGCTGTGTTCCTCCATTGTTATGTTCCCCACTGTCTGGTGCCTCTTATATAGGCATGGGGCGTGGCCATCCAATGACATCATCTGGAGAGCCCGCCCCTTCTGACATCACATGTCAGAAGAGGCGGGCTCTCCGAGCAACGTCATTGGATGGCCACGCCCCATGCCTATATAAGAGGCGCTGGACAGTGGGGAACATAACAATAGAGAGACAAGGTTGGCTTTTTTTTGTTTTTTAGCGGGTAACCGGCAAGAAAGAAGAAGAAGGCAGTGACGATGAGAGACGGCGGCTCATAGCTATTTTACTAATAAAGTAATTGTCAAAAACTGGCTCTTGTTTTGTTTTACTTTTCACTGCTTTTTTGGTGAATGGGTAGTGGTACGATGTCCCGATACCCGTTCACATAGGGTGGGGGGGCCGGGATCTGGGTGTCCCCTTGTTAAAGGGGGCTTCCAGATTCCGATAAGCCCTCCACTCGCAGATCCCCACAACCACCAGGCAAGAGTTGTCAGGAAGAGACCCTTGTCCTATGCGGCCTGGTATGGTTCAGGAGGGGGGAGGGGGGCAGCGCTCGCTCTTCCCCTCCCTTTCTTGACCTGCCGGGCGGCATGCTCGGATAAGGGTCTGGTATGGATTTTGGGGGGGACCCCACACATTTTGTTTTTTGTTTTTTATTTTGCTGTGGGGGTTTCCTCCGAATCCATACCAGGCCCAAATTTTTTTTGCTGGCAATTTTTTTTTTATATTCAGCTTTCAGCGTGGAACCCCGCTGACCGCTGATGACTCATCGGTTGCTAAGGACGTGGCGGCCGGCTTCCCAGCCCCCTGCTTAGCATCCAGTTATATACTATGTTAAAATAAGAAACGCAAAACACATCCAAAACGCACCACTTGTGTTTCTGGTGCAGCTCCATTGAAGTCTATTAGCCGCAAATTGCGTGAAAAAAAGTCCCCGACCCTTTCCAAAAACGCACCAGACGCAAAACGCATAGATGTGAACTAATACCATAGGCAACCATGTTAAATGGACTGTAGTGCGTTTCTGCAAACTGCAAAATGCACTAAAAAACGCATAGGTGTGAACGTAGGGTCACAGTAATGGCAGCAGGTTGGGCACCAAGGACTTGGAATTTAGACAGGGTCAATAGTATAGTATCTCCAGCTGACCAATCTTGACATTGACAGAGCCAAGGTGGGTAAATGAAGTTGCGGAGCTGGATAGATTTGTGAAATAAAAGGAAAGTCTGTGCATAATATGTTCAGGCTTTCATAGATGGGAAAAGTTGTAGAAAACATGTACATTTTTATATGTAGCTGAAATGAAACAGGCAGGAGGTTATATCATAGTATTAGATTCTGTTAGCTTTTCTTATACACAGGCTACATTTTTATAAAAGTATAAAGGGAAAATAATTATAGATAAAGTCAGAAAGAGCTTGACACAGAACTCAACCAAAGCTGCAACCAAGAACAGTTAAGCTAGTTGTCCATGTCTGTCTTGAGACAATTATTCTCTATACCATGTACACCTTTCTACCTTCACACAGCATTTCCATTATCCATTAACCTGTTTTTTATTTGTTATGGCTTCTCAAATTTGGAAAGATGAGGTTTTGTTCAAAACCTGCTTTCCAAACTTCATATATGCACACCTCATTGAAAATCCTTGGAGTCTCTTTTTGTTCCAACTATTTATAATTAATCTGTCTTTTGTGGCTGCTTGTTTAAAAAAGAGTGTAGAGTGTAATCTTAAAGCAGTTTTAAAGCCGAAAACATTTATTATATGCAGCTTTCCGGTTCTGAGATTTGATAACTGCATTTGTTTCTTTTTGCTTTCTTTCTTCTATTTTTATTTGGTGATCCAGCCAGTAGGTCTGTTTACAACAGAAAATCTCTCTTGCAGTTTCAGGAATGAGACAATCTATGTATCACTGACAGGGGTGCTTAAAATGATCAGCTTTTTTTTTATTTATGTAAAACCTTTATCCCAAAAGGAAAAGAAAACTGTTTGCTGTAACTGATTATAACATAGCTGGAGTTCAGCTTCAATTTGTTAGTGTATTTAAATCTGTTGATATTTCTAACACTCCCCTCCCCCCTGTGCTCATTCATCCAGAGTGGGGGCACTGTAATATAAGAGATGTGTTACTGGCCAGATCACCAGGGGAAAACAGAGGGGGAAAGGCCTAAAAAAAACAAAACAAAAAAACGAAGCCGCCACCACAAAGCCTAAAAAAGATAAAAAAAACGAATGCAGCCACCACATCTACTGATTGGTAAGCTGCAATATATAACATTAGATAGACCTGGTAGAGACCTGTTGGTCCGACGCCCCGCACAGTGCACAGCCACACAAATGGTGCAGGTGGGTGGGATGGAGACGCGGGCTGGGGGGGGGGGGCGCCGCCCTTGTGCCCCTTGTGGACCAGCCGCCACTGGATGTGTTTGAAGTTGGCACATAATTGCCTGGTGTATAGCCAGTGTTCAAAGGGTATCAGCACAGTTGTATACCATTAACTGGAGTTTCCTAACCCTCTGTTGTATTTTGTATTCTGACTTACTGCGTTAGAGCTGGTACAAATAAAACTTGGTAGGTATGGGCCATGTTCTATATAGAATCATCTGTTTAATGCAGTTTTTCTTTTTTCCCTCTTAAAGTTATCTCTGGATTTCATGATATGCCGTCACTATTATCTTTTTGGATGAAATGCTCTGCACCTACCCACCTTTATCACACCACTGCTGAGAAAATGATGAAACAACTGCATGAAACATTCAGCCAAACAGTGAATGTAGAGAGCCCAGGACTTGCTGAAAAAGGTACATGCATGGGGACATTCCTTACCTGGTTTCAAAGTCATGTATAAGTTAAATTCTTGCACATGAACAAAAAAGCCACCTTTATATATGTAATTTATCTGTGGCTTCATGTGTGGTGCATCCTTCAAAAATATACTACCGTATTTTTCGCTCCATAAGACGCACCTGACCATAAGACGCACCTAGGTTTTAGTGGAGGATAGCAAGAAAAAAAAAAATATTCTTAACTAAATGGTCTCAATGTAGATATGGAAAAAAATTACAGTCTTGCAGATTGCGTAATGATTAACTGCATCTAAAAGTTCCAAGTAAAAAAGGTAGTTTATTGAATAATCAATGTGATCTTACATAGGATCTACCAACCCAGTGAGCCAGTCTCTATCCACAAGTGTGACCATGCCTGTCCTTAGATGGAAAGGTCCTGATGTGTCTCTATGCCCATCACTATCATCGTTGTAAGTGGTGGTGCGGTAGATCCAGAGACGGAGTGGATGGATAGGGGAGGAGCCATGTGCCGTCCCTGAGATGGATGTGGTAAACCAGGGGCTGTTGTGGATCTCCCCACAGTGACACTGTGCAGGGGTGGCAACTCGTGTGGACGTCACTCACTGCGCCAGAGGACAGACCAGATACCAATGGAGTGGTTGGAGAGGAGGCCTGCTCAATATTCGCTCCATAAGACACACAGACATTTCCCCCCATTTTTTTTTGGGGGGGGGGGGGGAGTATGTCTTATGGAGTGAAAAATACGGTATTCCATACCAGTAATGAAAAGGAACTTGAAAACTGATGCATTAACAAAACCTATTAATCAGTACAAAACCAATCCTAGAAAATTCACAATATCAAGAAACTTCATATAGCAACCCGTAAAACATGACAGATCTGTAATTTAAAACTTTACACTGGGGTACACCATTATTCAAGTAATGCATACTGTATATGATTAAACACTATACAAGATACAGGACAACATTGGCTGATGATCATCTCTCAAGCATGAGGTCGCTGTTGATTTCTGAAGTCTTCTAATGTAATCTGCACTAATGAGTGTGTCAGAATCTAATTTCAGCAAAGAGGTGAGTATACAAAGCCATGTGGTTAATAGAGTTGGCAAATAGCAACCCACTTCTGTGCGGTGTGTTCCATACAAAACACAAGACAGGGTGACAAAGTGTGTCATAGTTCCTTCTTCCATACACAGGAGACACATTCCCTCCATTTGTGGTCACTTGGTCACTCTGGGGTTTTATACCATCTCAGCATAATACAATATTATTCATCAAATCTTGTTATATCAGAATGTGCACATTCAAGTGGGTATACCATATTCCTCCCACTAATATATCATCCCAACATCACATATAAGGTATATCACAGTTATAGATATGTATTTGCTTCTCAGCAGTATACTGTATATACATAGTTCATCTAATAACTCAGCTGATCATCCCAGAAAGCTGACTGTGCGTACTTCATGAGGTTTGTAATTCTGGCTTTACCACATACTGCTGGGAACATACAGTAGTTTAAAACTTTGCGCCTCATTAGGCATTTTGGGGAATCCTCAGGGCTGCAAATCAACTGGGAAAAATCCCAAACACTCCCTTTAGACATAGGGGCCCCCACTGCTAAGCAAGCCTCTTTCCCACTGGTAAGAGCTAGTCAGATTAAATTCCTGGGTATCCTGATCTCCTGATATCCGGAAGATTATGTTAGGCTTAACTTGGAACCTCTTTACTTGACACTTAAGTCTAAAACACAGACATGATCCTGTCTTCCTCTTGGAGTTATGGGGCACATAACTCCATATCTTTAAGTCCATGGAATGTATACTTTTATATGGGGTACCTCCTGGCATAAACTGTCATGGCGAGCCCTAAAAAGTCCCACGAATTTGGGTGGTACAGCTCTTCCGGACCTCAGTCTGTATTATTTAGCTTCCCAACTATCCCATTTTTTTTTTCACTTTGACAAGGGCGGTAAGTAGCGTTCTATCACTGTAGTATGTTTCAACACTTCCTGTCCAGTTATTCACCTGTTCCCGATTGAGTGAGATACATGACCCTATCTAACAGAAAGGCCATAGGGGAATGATGTAAAGTTTGGGAATTAGCTACGTGTAAAGCAAATGCTTCACCTGTTCATGTCCACATACCCCTTTGGGGGTAATTCTCATCTGCCTGAACTACTTAGGGTTCCTGACTATGGGTTGTGGGTTGATAGAGGGGTCATATACTTTTTAAATGTTCTTTCTAATAGAGGTTTTAAATAATTTCAGGATCTCAAGACGAAGTTTGAATTACCCAACTCTGTTTTTCCATTATCTCCAGCTCCGCCACGTTTTACACACCCATTTTGGGGACTCCATCCCCAATCTTGATTCCCTATTCCAAATTTGATGTACTTACAGGTTCAGACTCTCAAAAAATGAACTTCTACTTTCTATACTTGCCTCCTACAACCGGCGGCCACTAACTTAGCCTATCAATTGAAAACCCGTTGGGTGGGGGAGCTGGAAGATGAAGACTGGGATGAGGTATTAGAATCCTGTAAGCTAGTCTCCCCTAAACTCTCTGACCCCCTTACCCACCTGTATATCTTGCATATAACCTACTTAACCCTTATTCATCTATCTTGGTACCGGCCACAGTATAGTTCTCTGTGCCTCAGATGTGGTGAGACCAGCAGGACTTGTCATTACCTAATATGGTCTTGTCCTGCTATTCAAGGCTACTGGACACAAGTGGTTAGGTTCTTTCACGATCGAATGGGCTCTCCACTAACCCTCTGCCCTAAACAATGCCTTTTGGGCCTTCTTCCTAATCCGGATAATGACCAACATCTTAATATTTTCCTGCAAGAAACACTTTTTATAGCCAGATTGTTGATTACAAGGGTTTGGCTCAGGACATCACCACCGGCCATCCAGAATTGAGTGGCGGACGTTAACACCACGTTGCCATACAAAAAAGTCTTATATATTCATAAAGGGTGCCCGGCTAAATATCATAAAATCTGGGATAGATGGTTGGAGCATACCTCTACATGCACAGATGATGTTTTACGATTGTGTAAATGTCTAAATTTTGGGTACAATGCACGATTTGCAACATATACTTAATTTTGCACTACTGTGAGCCACAAGCTTTCTATCGATTGGTATTATGGATGACTGCCATTATGTTACTGTAATACTGCATTGTTTGGCTATAGGTACCACATGCCCTGTTACTTTTTATTCTGCTTTGCATGAAAACATCGTTTTTTTTTTCTTTTTTGCTGTATAAATTCTATGTAGATGTATGGAAATCTACCCTCCTATTGATGTTTTTTGTCATGGTGCTTACCACACTGTTGTTCTTATATTTCTCTTTCTAATAAAAAAAGTATTCCAAAGACCACATGGCACATTATCAAACACATGCAGGGGATCCCAGCATTGCTGGGTGCACCAACACTGAATGTGCAAGTTCCGATACAGGGATTTCTTTAATAACATGGGAATGTGCTGAGATGGGACATAACCCCAGAAGGATGGACAAGTGATCACAAACGGAGGGAATATCCTATCCCCTCTGTATGGAAGGAGGAAATATAATGCTTTGTTACCCCTTGCTTGAGTTTGTTTGGAACATACCCCACAGTAGTTATTTGCCAGCTCTGTTAACCATATGGCTTTGCATATTTACCTCTTTGCTGGAATTGGAACTGCAGTTATATCCTAACACATATTTATAACTCCATTTACATTAGGCGACTTCCTGTAACCTGGGACTTGGGGGATGATTATCAGCCTATGTTGACCTGTATAACAAGTTGGATGTTTCCTGCTTTGTGTCCTATAAAGTTTAATTATATACAGCATGCATGACATAGGCTGGCCATAAACGGTTCGTACCATGTATGGGCAGGCTGAATGTGCCAAGTTGATTGATCGATCAACTGGGGTACAACCAGCCTGCCAGATTTTTTAATACGATTATATTTAGCGGCTGGTGTAGCCGCTAGCAACAATCACTGTCTTCTCCCGGCGGGGACGGGCAAATACAATGGCCCCGCGGGAGGGATTTCCCTGTCAACACTGTCTGTGTTAATGAGGGAATCAAGCTAATTTCTTTCCCGCAACCCATTGGTTGATCTGGCCAGCTGTATCTATTACAAAAGGATTTTTTAAAACATTTTGGCAAATAAATTATAAAGACTTCTTTATTACTTGCATCAACTGAAGAAAATGACAGACCTAATTTTATGTGAGTTGCATATTCACATTATATTCTTTTTATTGCCTTCCTCAAACATCCAATTGTGCAGCTTTTCTGACTTTTTCTCCCTAAATTTGATAGTCATTCCTACTGCTATATGCCTCGTATAATCTAATGGCTTGTGGTTATGTGTTTACAGGTGTAGCATGTGTGGGGAGGGGGGGTTATGAACCAAAGATAAAATGTCTTAAAAGCCTACTTATATGCACTATATGAAGGGATAAGTATAGATGGATTCAGCTGTGTGGTTAGCATGTTGGTGGATGTTCATATGGTGAGAACATAATGAATCACATTTACCTGACCTATATAGTGTACACCAGGGCTTTTTTTATATTTCTCAGAGAATAGGTGCAGGAGCGCAGCCAAACACCTTCCTCCTTCCTTCCCTGGTGAACATTTTGCGACAGTGGGAGGATCTTAAAGGGGCATTGTTAAATACCAGGAATGCAGAGTTTAGAAATGTAACGCGTACAGAGTGCTGAGCTTAGGAGAGCACTATGTACAGAGTGCAGAGTTCAGGAGTGCACAGTGCGCTGCATACAGAGTGCAGAGTTCGGAAGTGCACTGGGTTCAAAGCTTAAAAGTGCACTGCGTACAGAGTGCAGAGCTTAGGAGAGTGCTATGTACAGAGTGCAGTGCTTAGGAGAGCGATATGTACAGAGTGCACAGCTTAGGAGAGCACTATGTACAGAGTGCAGAGCTTAGGAGAGCGCTATGTAAAGAGTTCAGGAGTGCACTGCATACAGAGTGCAGGGTTCAGGAGTGCACTGCGTGCAGAGGTTAGGAGAGTGCTATGTACAGAGTGCAGGGTTCAGGAATGTGCTGCATACAGAGTGCAGGGTTCAGGGGTGCATATCTCAATGACCACATTACAACCAAAATGACACTCACTTCCCCCCAAATTGCCCCCCTTCCAAGAACAGAGCTCTCCTCCCTTCCACAAATTACCCCCCCCCCCAATCTAGAGCATACCAGAGATGGAAGTTGCTGCAGAAGAGCAGCTACAACTTACAGCAAGAGTGTCGGCTGGAAGTGAGAGCTTCAGGATGAGCTAATACTGCCAGACTAGCGTGGTTGTGTAAACCCCTGCCTTTTTCTGCTGTCATAGGGATGTGCTGGGCAGGAAGGGTTATGTGCGGCTGCCGGGAGAGGTGTGCTGTCCCATGTAAACACAGAAGCCTCCATTCTGCCACATTCTAAATGAAAAAAAGGCCCTGGTGTACACTGATGATATTCAGAATGTACAAGAAGACCGCATACTGCATTCAGATATCTGACAGTCAGAAGATCGGTTGAATGTGATTCACAGAAATTTTACTACACATCGAACACAGATGGCATCATGCATTTAACATGTTTGGGTATAGAGATCTACTAAGAAATCACTTCATACCCATACCTGTTATTGTAACATCTGTATATTTTAGGCTACTCTTGAATTCAGTGTCTAGTACAAAAAGACCTCCAACAGCCCTGATTAATCTGTTTTAGGTATTTTTGTAATGTATATCTATCCTTTTGGCAAAGTGTATATTTTTTACCATTCACAAACTTTTTCACGTTTCTTTAGTTTTCAGGAAGTTGATTGCTCAAAATCTAGACAAAGCAGAGAACATGTTGCCAGCGAATTTGTCCACAGAAATCATTACGGTTTTCCAGTATTATGATTTCTTCAGCAGCCATAATATTTCTGACCTCAAAAGCTATTTAATTCATCTTACTAAGGAAGGTATGCTCTACACGTTTTATATTTTTGTAATGTCTCTTTTAGAGGCGTAACTAGAAGCTTCAGGGCCTCGGTGCAAGAAACTATAAAGGGCCCCCTGACCTCCAGTCAGAGCCCCCATCCCCATGGCGGTGGAACACCAAGACCCTGTCGCAAGTGCGACCCTGGTAGTTCCGCCACTGGTGCCAGTATTTTTATTTTTTTTGTTTTTTTTTATTTCGTTTTTTACCAAAATATTTAATTTATTTTAAACATTTTTTATTATTTTTTACAATTTTTTGTAGCCCCGTTGTGGGGCTTTAGTGAAATATAAGGGATGTAAATAGACCTCTGATGTTTCACCTTTGAGACATAGAAAGGATATTGTGGACACAGCCCTCCATCTCCTTCTCTGCATCCTCAGCTGCACAGAATGAATGAACAGGAATAGCTCTGTACAGAGCTTCCCAATCATTCACAAATTGAAGCATAGTTAACACAGTTTACTATGCCTCAGTTATGACTGGACCGAGTCAGTGATTTCTTGCCTTCATTAAGGTAAGAAAGGAGCCAGCAAATGTCACAATTACTGCCCCCTTTCCCGCTCTCCATCCTGACAGATCCCTCGCAGCAGCCGGCGGGAGAGAGGAAGGAGGGGAGCTGGCATCTGCAGGGGATGAGGGGGCAGATAGTACACAGGAGCTTGGGGCAGCAGGAGGTGGATAGGAGGGGTGGCATGTAGAGGAACCAATCTCCTCTATTTTCCTCCTGCAGCCTTTCAGCGGCTGCAGGAGAAAAATGGAGGGGATTGGTTCCTCTATATGCCACCCCTCCTATCCAGGTGTATAGGGGGCTGCTTGGGCCCCCTGGAGCATAGGCCTAGGTCTCAATTGCGACCCCTGTATGTACACCCCTGGTCTCTCTAAATAATGAATGGACTACCCTGAACTACTAATATAAATGCCTGTTTCTAATATAAATGCCTATTTTATTACATATTAGATGTATTTTAACCTTCTAGAAAATACCTGCTTTTGTAGATGCCTGGATATTTTGTTTAAGAGAATCACCACTTAAAATATAAATCACTTTATTTCTGGTGACTCCTCCATAGGGCAACATGGCAGGAATTACTGAAACTGGGAGTTTCACTTTAATTTGCTTCTGAATCTGCTGGTGAAATCTGGTATCACTATGAAAGCATACAGATACAATTGTCCACATATTACCTATTGTATCGGAATGGTCACACCTTTATCTGCCAAATTCTGTAAACAATACTAAGCAAAGACTGATTGTGTTGGGGTGGAGAAGTCTCAGTGTTGTAAATAAAGGAGTGACAAATGGGGAGTTGAAAAAAACCCCTTTAAATAGCAGAGTTAATGCTATACAAGTCCTATGTAGTTCTTTTTACCATATTTTGATGGAAATTTTCAAACTGCTCACTGAATGCACATGATTTCTTCATTGCTGTATCAGTCCATCTTGGCATCATACAAAACAACAAATTATTGAAATTAATATATATCAAATTAAAAAAAAAAAACAAATCAAAAAGCAACATAGACCAGTTTTGTCTGATATGACTAGGTATCTGTGTATCTAAAACTGCAACTTCTTTTCACTGTATGATTTTGGAACAAAAGTTTCCAGTGTGGTTTGTTGTCTATATCCCGTGACCCTTTGACCCGTTTTCAGTTGACAGTGGGCTAAAGTCCACTATCAGCTGACGTCATTCAGCCGGTCCAGGCGCTGGATTGATCCTGACTTTACAGTCGGGATCCACCCAAATGTTTGGACCGGCAGCTGGCTCAGCCTCTCAGCGAGCTGCTGGAAGACTGAGTCAGCCCCTTCCACCCCCTCCACAGCCCAGAGCTCCAGTGAGCCATGGAGGGGCAGAGCAGAGAGCTGGTCACTGACAGTCATGGCTCTCTGCTCAGAGCAGGGCAGCTCTCAGTGTAGAGGTGGCGTGGGGGGGGGGGGACAGATCCAATGCTGTATCCACCTAGGTGAGTATGCATGTTGGTTGGTTGGTTTGTTCTTCTCTTTTAACCGTATCTGAGCACCACAAACTGAAAACGCTGCGTAAGTCATTTTCGATATTCAAAGCAAACTCATCCATTCATGTCTCAATATTTGTTTTTGTTGAGAAATCACTTTGAACCCCCCCCCCCATATCATTTCTAGCCATGGCCATCTTGAGTAAGGACAGATGATTCATGTAGCATTTACTTCCTGAAATCCATCTGCCTTTAGCTCAGGCATGCAGGCAGGAGGGTGTGCTTAGCTGAGAAAGCCATTCCTCCAGATGAAAGAAATAAAATGCCCATGAAGACCCCTGGGATGTATAAAATTGTGGTCTAGGCCAGAAACCAGGAAGCGACTGAAAAAAAAGTAAAAAAAAAAAAAAAGTTTGATTCAAGTATATTTAATATACCTTCCTTTTTACTAATGCTAGCAGCATAAGAATTAAAAATGCTGATTGAGTGAGTTTAGTTCTGCTTTAATATATGTATGGATTATTAAAGCCTGATTCCGCAGAGTATATGCTCTGATATAAAAGGTGTAATGATCAGGTGCCAAAATTTGAATTAGTCAAATCTCACATTATATATGGCTAGGTTCCCACCTGAGCATTTTGTAGCATAGACCCCAAAACGCTCAACAGCAAAAATCCCATAGTTTTTAACCACTTCAACTCCGGAAGGTTTACCCCCTTCATGACCAGGCCGGTTTTTTTTTTGCAATACTTAACTGACAATTGATACTCACCTTAACTGACAATTGATACTCACCTTAACTGACAATTGCGCGGGCATGCGATGCTGTATCAAAATAAAATTGATGTCCTTTTTTTTCCACAAATAGAGCTTTCTTTTTGTGGTATTTGATCACCTCTGCGTTTTTATTTTTTGTGCTATAAACAAAATAAAACCGACAATTTTGAAAAAAAACAATATGCTTTACTTTCTGCTATAAAACACATCCAATAAAAAAAATGTAAAAAAAATCTAATTTCTTCATCAATTCAGGCCAATATGTATTCTGCTAAATATTTTTGGTAGAATCACAATAAGCGTATATTGATTGGTTTGCGCAAAAGTTATAGCGTCTACAAACTATGGGATTTTTTGGGGAATTTTAATAAATTTTTTATTTTTACTAGTAATGGCGATTATCATCGACTTATAGTGGGACTGCGACATTGCAGCGGAAAAATGGGACATTATGTGACACTTTTGGGGATCAGTGACACCAATGCAGTGATCAGTGTTAAAAAATGCACTATCACTGAACTAATGACACTGGCAGGGAAGGGGTTAACATCAGGGGCGATAAAAGGGTTAAATGTGTTCCTAGGGAGTGCTTGCTAACGGTGTGGGGGATGGTTTAACTGTGGGAAGACAGAGATAAGTGTTCCTTAGCAGAAATCAGATCAGATCTCTGTCTTCCCTACTAACAGAACAGTGATCTGCCTTGTTTACATAGGCAGACCGCCATTCTGCCTCTGTCGGGATTGACCCGCTGATTGGCTCCCGCTGTGTCGCCAGCGGCGCACCCCGAAGTGCAGAATCACATACCTGTACGTGATTTTGCACAGTGGAGCCGCTGCCCCACAGTAAATGTACATGGAGCGGTCGGCAAGGGGTTACTAGTGCCTGTTCACACATGAGTGTAGTGTCGCTTGAAAGAGTACTGCTGCATTCACATCTCTGTGTTTTGAATTGTGGGCAGATTTGCCGCGATTTTAAATCACACTGCAATTGAAGCATGTTGCTCAAAAGTAGCGCCTGAACTTTTTTTTGGGCTTCAAGCTTCGGGTTGCCACTGCAATTTATCGCACCAGAACCGCACTGAGTATGGCATCTCAAATGTGCTTTCTGCGATTTGTCATTTACACCTTGGGGCTTTGAAATCGCGGGCAGAATTGCAGCCCACGATTCAAAATGCCGACATTTGACATGAGCTTCTTTTGAGCTACAAGCTTCAAAACTGTTTTTGGCCCAAATAGACTTTAATGGAATTGCCTGAAAAAAAAAACATGAAAAACGTGTGTATGTTCACATGCTAAAAAAAAAAAAAAAAAAAAAAGCCTGTAAAAACGACCAATTCAGCTCAAGCGTTAATGCAGCCTTACAAAAATAAATTTTTCTAACATAATGAAATCTGTTTAATAGGCTATATAGGGACCAAGATATATAAAACTAGAAGTAAAGAATAGAAAAAAGTAGAGATGTACCCATAACGTTGAACCAGATTTCTTTCTTCATTGTAAAACTAAACCAGACTGATTGCAGAAGCCATCTGTTCCACCTTTGCACCATTTTTGGCTGTAAATCTAAAGCCCCATACACACTATCAGATTTTCTGCTGATTTTTGTCTTCAGATTTACCAAAACCATGTAGTGCGAGGGCCTGACTGATTGCATGCAAATTGAAACTCCTAAGGTTTGACCTCATATTATATGGTTTTGGTAAATCTGAAGGAAAAAATCAGCAGAAAATGTGATGGTGTGTATGGGGCTTAAGCCTACGCAATGAAATGGGAACCGTTGCACAGGTTAAAATAACATATAGATTGGTAAAAAATAAATGTGAAGTCATCAATGAAAACAAATTACATTTCAGTTACACTGCTGTACAGATTTGTATGTTTTTTTATATCCCAGTGTTAGCTCTGCAGATGCTCCAGACGTCAATGGATACAAGCGTGCTGGATAAAATGACAGATTTAAATACTTGTAATTTACCTCAGTGCCAGGAATTTCTGACATCCGTTACACAGCTATCCACTGAGAACGACAAAGATGTCAATCAAGCACTGGCCTTACTTTCATCTGCTGCTTCCACATCAGATGAGTTCACAGAAAATGTGAGTAGTAAAGTCTGATAAATGTCAGAGATGCCGAGGAGCATTAGTTGTTTGTAGCGATTATAATGTTTAAAAAAAATTGTTGGGAACTATTATTTTATACAATGCTAAAGATCATTATCATTACACAAAGTTTCCAAGTTAGGAAAGCCTGCTTTATCCAAATTATTTATTCATTGAAGCTAAAGGTAAATCCCAACTCATTCATGTTCTCTAAATTTTGCAAAAGTGCCCAAACTACTGATTTATTGACTTTTTACACTCTGTGGACAGACTTCTGTAGTATCAGCTAAGACAGCTTTCATAGGGAAACATTGAATTTCACATGTCATCCAACTTGAGGTCTCACAATTCGCATCCTATGTCACCAATCCTTGGATCCTTGGTTCACCAGTGTAAGTAGTGCACAAGCCTAGTGATAATTGTCTCAAACACCAAGCACAATGCATTGTGGGATGGGGAGAGAACATGCATGTTTACTCCTATTCATGACTAACCCGGGCAGGCATGGAAATGGCAGTACATGGCACCAAAGGATACCTCATATAAAGCTGCAAGCTTACTTTTATTAACGGCATATGATAGGAGCACTTTAATTAAAGGTAACCACCAATTTATTTTCTTTCCTGGATCAACCAAGCTCTAAGCATAACTTAGCCAAAACTTCGGAGATCAAATCCGAAGTGTTCAGATAATATGAGGAAACTATAAAATTCAGCACACCCACACACATATTTTGGCAGTACGCCTAGGCTACAAAGGAATTTTGCTATCCAACGGTGGTATAAATGCATGAGAAGAAATTGATCGAGCACACCAAGTAGATTATGATCAATATTTGCATAACTTTATCTAATCTCATTTAAATGAAAATTATCACAAAACTGATCAGTGCTCTGGACTTTGGAACATGTGATAAGACAGGGGTTATAAATCAAAGAATAATGTATCAATTTCCTTGATAAAGAGTCCTTACCATTATATTGGTAGACACCTGTATGACACTGAATCTATACCCATTTTGTTAGTGCACTGTGTGTGTTGTTATGGTCTGTCTATATGTCCCCTTTCACATGGGTGTTCTGTCTGTCTGTTTTTCATCCATCTGTTGACGGATCAAAAACGGACATCAATGCATCGCTATGGAAAAATGGATGTAAATGGATGCGTTTACATCCGCATCCGTCAACATCCGTTTTTTGAAACATTTAAGGCCTCTTTCACATGAATGATCCGTTCAGGTCCGCCTGTCAGTTTTTTAGACCTCTATGGAGCGTCGGATGTCAGCGGTGACATGCGACCCGCTCCGATCCGAAAAAGTGTAACAGAGGAAAAACCTACTTTTCCATCCGTTATCGGATCGGGTCACGACGGACTCTATGGTCCGTCATCATCCGATCCCCCATAGGGGAGAGCGGCGCTCTGACAGGTCCATCGCTGCACAGTGTGCAGCGACGGACCTGTCATCTTCCTGCTCAGCGGGGATCGGTGGAGCGATCCCCGCTGAGCAAGCGGATGTTCACGGGGCGGACCATCACGGATCCGTCCCGTGTGAAAGGACCCTAAGGGCTCTTTCACACTGGGCAGATCAGTGATGATCCACCCCGTGAACACCCGCTCCGCCGATCCCCACTGAGCAGGAAGATGACAGGTCTGTCGCTGCACACAGTGCAGCGACGGACCTGTCAGAGCGCCGCTCTTCCCTATGGGGGATCGGATGATGACGGACCATAGTGTCCGTCGTCACCCGATCTGATACGAAAACGGATGGAAAAGTAGGGTTTTCCTCTTACACTTTTCGGATCGGAGCGGGTCGGATGTCAGCGGACATGTCACCGCTGACATCCGACGCTCCATAGGGATATATGTATGTCCGTTTTTCATCTGAAAACGGAAGGATGAAAAACGGACATACAGACTCCCCGTGTGAAAGAGCCCTTAAGCCCCGTTTTTGCATCCTGTTTTTGCATTGGTAGTGGATGTAAAAAAAACTAATGTAAAAACTAATGTAAAAACTGATGAAATACTGATGAAATGCTGATGAAATGCTGATGAAATGCTGATGAAATGCTGATGAAATGCTGATGAAATACTGATGAAATGCTGATGAAATACTGATGAAATACTGATGAAATACTGATGAAATACTGTGATGAAATACTGTGATGAAATACTAATAAAATACTGATGAAATACTGATAAAATACTGATGTAAAAACTGATAAAATACTGATGTAAAATACTGATGTAAAACTGATGTAAACTGAATCTGTTTTTTCTTTGAAAAAAGTGATTGAACTCATAAAATAAATGGAAGGCCTATGTGAAAGGACACTATCTTTGTGTATCTCAAAAGATAGCAGATTTTCCACTAACCTAGAGGCCTGGCATTTAATGATTTGGTTTGCCCTGATGTTTAGGTATGTTTTGGTTGTGCCCTGATGTTTAGGTATATCTTATGTCTGCGAGAGGTAGTCACAATTTAACAGATTCAGATGTAATAAATCACATATCCTCATAGATACAGAGCACCTTATTTTTGGGATGTCTCGTGGTATCAACTTGGGGTCCTTTCACACGGGACGGATCCGTGATGATCCGCCCCGTGAACATCCACTTGCTTAGCGGGGATCACTCCGTGGATCCCCGCTGAGCAGGCAGATGACCGGATCGGGTGACGACGGACTCTACGGTCCGTCATCATCCGATCCCCCATAGGGGAGAGCGGCGCTCTGACAGGTTCGTCGCTGCACAGTGTGCAGCGACGGACCTGTCAGAGCGCCGCTCTCCCCTATGGGGGATCGGATGATGATAGACCGTAGAGTCCGTCGTCACCCGATCCGGTCCGAAAACGGATGGAAAAGTAGGTTACACTTTTTCGGATCGGAGCGGGTCGGATGTCAGCGGACATGTCACCACTGACATCTGACGCTCCATAGAGGTCTATGGAGGGTCCGTTCAGGTCCACCTAAAAAACTGACAGGCAGACCTGAACGGATCGTTCATGTGAAAGAAGCCTTAATCTTTCTTAGGCCCCTTTCACACATGCTGACTGTTTTTCATCAGTTCAGTCGCGCTATTTAAAAAGAAAAAAGGGATGATGTTTACATTCGTTTTTCATCAGTTTTTTACATCAGGCAGCTAGAGTCCACTTCCCGCCCACCCAACGTGATATGACTTTGCAGACTTTGAATGGTGATCAGTGGTGTATCTAAGGTATGGCAGCCATGGCAGGCAAGTGCCATGGGTGACATGGGGGGGGCGTCAAAAAAGCCACCCTCCGCACATAAAAACCCCCACCCGTCCTCCTGGACTAATGTAGCCCCCGGCGCTGCGGCCGGCCTGCTGGAGCGGGGCGCCGGTGTTTTGTCAGATAGCCACTACCCGGCCTGGGCTGTTGGGCTCGGCTTAGGCTGAGGGAGGCTCTGTCAGCAGGGAGGGGCGGGCCGGGAGCTCCACTGACGCTCTGACCCTGCCCCGCCCCATGTAGTCTTTGTGCTCAGAGCAGAGTGGGAGCACTGAGATCGCCTCTCCTGGACTTCTGAGAGCCCCGTCCTGGACCACAAAAATCACCGCTCCTACTGCAGAAAGCCCCACCCCCGGACCTCTGAGAGCGAGAGGTGAGCCCGGCTAGCCAGGTAGGTCTTTCTGCCAATATAGACTGCCTGTAGACTCACTGTTACGCTAAACCCTCCCTGACAATAATGTTTACCCCCTGTATAGCTGTGCATTGCTGAAATTTAGAATTTTAAAAATGGCTACTTGATCATCTCCTGTAGTCGCATCCGCAGTCTCTGATTATTTCCTGTAGTCGCATCCGCAGTCTCTGGTCATCTCCTGTAGTCGCAATCACAGTCTGGTCATCTCCTGTAGTCGCAATCACAGTCTGGTCATCTCCTGTAGTCGCAATCGCAGTCTGGTCATCTCCTGTAGTCACATGCGCAGTTTCTGGTCATCTCCTGTAGTCGCATGCGCAGTCTCTGGTCATCTCCTGTAGTCGCATCCACACTCTGGTCATCTCTTGTAGTTGCATCCGCAGTCTGGTCATCTCCTGTAGTCGCATCCACAGTCTTGTCATCTCCTGTAGTCAGATCCGCAGTTTGGTCATCTCCTGCAGTCGCATCCACAGTCTTGTCATCTCCTGTAGTCAGATCCGCAGTTTGGTCATCTCCTGCAGTCGCATCCACAGTCTGGTTATCTCCTGTAGTCACATCCGCAGTCTCTGGTCCTCTCCTGTAATCACATCCGCAGTCTCTGGTAAACTGCTGTAGTCGCAATCGCAGTCTGGTCATCTCCTGTAGTTGCAATCGCATTCTCTGGTGATCTCCTGTAGTCGCATCCGCAGTCTACTGAAAAGTAGTACCTGCTGTTGCACTGCACAAATCACTTTATTACACTTTATTTATGATATCTATAGCTATGCATATTTATTGAATCCATATTGAGTACTATATTTGATTGGCTGCTTGCTTCTGCTTGGGCCTGGCACACATGCACAATCGCACATGATGATGACTTAAAAGTTTTAAGTCATCATCATGTGCGATTGGCTGCTTCTGCTTGGCACACACTCACAATCAAATATAGTACTCAATATGGATTCAATAAATAGATATCATTAATAAAGTTTAATAAAGTGTTTTGTGCAACAAGCTCATTAAACAGCCCACATTCAGTGAAAGTTCATGTACTGCAAACTTTGTTTAATGAGCAGGGGCGGACTGACCCACCAGGCACTTGGGCACTTTATGTAGTGCCAATCCATAATTTGTTAATTGAACGATTATAGAGCTTGACTTGTATTTTTGTTAGCTGGTTTTTTTTTTAGTTTTGACAGGGGCACGGTCTCAGTGCTTGCCATAGGCGCCATTTTCACTGGATACGCCTCTGATGGTGATATATGAATGATGCCTGCAGTTAGACCTCATTTAGATATCTTCTTTCACAGCCGGCAATTCCCTTCAGCGTAAGAACAAACATAGTGGCTGTGCTTGATCGTACTTACAGGTGGGCAGGAGGGGACATTGCCCCCCCCCCCCCCCCCCCCCCGCTACCCTCTGGTGCTTCTACCGGCTTGCCTGTGCAATCGAAGACCCAGGGAAGGAATCGAATGGTGCCGGATGTTGACCATAGAGATTTTCCACGGGCCAGGTGGTCCCCGAAGTCTCTATGATTGTTTGGAGGCCGGGCATGATGTTATAGCGTCACTCCACCTGGCCTATGCATTTGAATAAATGCCGCCGCCTCGGCTGGGAAGCCGAGAAAGTTCTTTTTTTATTTTATTTTTTATTTCAGACTTTTGCAGCCTAGAGGACTTATAGACCCCAGATCTCCTGTAAAGAGGACCTGTCATGCCCTATTCCTATTATAAGGGATGTTTACATTCCTTGTAATAGGAATAAAAGTGATCAAAACAAAAAGAAGTAAAAAGAATGCATCAAAATATAAAAATAAATGTAAAATAAACAATAAAAAAAGTTTTTTTTTTAAAGCGTCCTCGTCCCCGTGTGCTCGCAGAAGTGAACGCATTAGTAGGTTGCGCCCGCATATGTAAACAGCATTCAAACCACACATGTGAGTTATCGCCATGAACGTTAGAGCGAGGGCAATAATTCTGGCACAAGACCTCCTCTATAACTCTAAACGGGTAACCTGTAAAATTTTTTAAAGCATCGGCTATGGGGATTTTTAAGTACCGAAGTTTGGCGACATTCCACGAGTGTGCGCAATTTTAAAGCGTGACATGTTCGGTATCTATTTACTCGGCGTAACATCTTTCACATTATGCAAAACAATTTGGCTAACTTTTACTGTTTTTTGTTTTTTTTTAATTCATGATTAATTCATTGCAAAAAAACACGTTTGAAAAATTGCTGCGCAAATACTGTGCAAGATAAAAAGTTGTAACAACCACCATTTTATTTCCTAGGGTCTCTGCTAAAAACACATATATAATGTTTGGGGGTTCTGAGTAATTTTCTAGCAAAAAAAAAAAAGATTTTTACATGTAGGAGAGAGGTGTCAGAATTGTCCTGGTAGGCAAGTAGTTAAACACTTGAGTCCCAAAACTGTTTTTGCATGCAAAAACAGACCATTTGTCCGTTTTACATTCATTTTTCATCCAGTCCGTTTCTTTTACGGATGTTGACAGAAGCAGAAGTAACCGGTCGTAAATAAATGGATGATCATCCGTTTACATCCATTTTTTCATAGAGATGCATGGATGAAAAACGGACAAACGGTCCGCATGTGTGAAAGGGGCCTAAGAATCTCACATCTCCTGGCATAAGGGAGGAAAGTGCGAGAAATGCACGGATCTGAATGCAGACATTACATTCGGATCCATTGCTCCTGCCCGCATGTTAAGATTTGACTGTTACTGTTCAGCTGCTGCATCTGCCACCACTGTGCTGGAGGCAGACACAGCAAAAAGTTGTACTGAATGTAGGATGGCACCCATCTGAATGAGCCTTAAATAGTTTGTCTCAACCCTGTAACTGCTACTTCTGCTGGACAGCTTGCTTTATTAAAGGAAGTTGAAAATAATTATTGGCGAGATCACCAGGTAATAATAAAGGAAAAAAGCCTGAAAAAGGAAAACGAATGATGCAATATATTAAGTGTTGGTATTTGGGTTTATTAACTCTTTAAACATGCATTTAATGAAGCAAGTTTCATTAAAGTAATGCCAAATTAGCTGTTTTCATATTATCTCGCAGACTCACTTTAAAGGATAAGTTCACCTTTACAAAAAAAAAAATTATAAAAGCACATTTTGCAGGTAAAAAAAATAACCTTTTTTTTTTTTGTTAGGGGTGTAATGCCAAGGTCCTGCAGACTGTCTGTGTATCTGTCTGCCTGCGCCTCTGATACGGGCAGGCAGTTACACTCTGACATGAAGCTCAATGAACTACCACAGTGCTCAAAAGCCGCGTAGTAGTTGATTGAGAACTACAAGCCAACAGCCGCAAAGGCCCCGTGCGGCTGCGGGTTTTTTCAGATTCTGACAGCTAGTGGGAGGAGAAGATCCCCTGCTAGCTGTCAAAACGGCAGATAAGGGGGGAGCGGGTGCCGTTGCATATGTAACAAGTTTCACTCTGAATATGGGTGTAACATGTTTCAAAAGGTGAACTTATCCTTTAAAGTATTACTTTTAAAGATTTTAGATATCCTGTACAAAAATCACCCTTTGGATTGTGAGAGAGGTTGGAATCCCTACATTATTTATGATAGTGGTAACAATCTCTTATGAACAACCTTTTTTTAAATTGGGCATACACATTAGAAATTGGTCATTTCTAACACTGCTGGAAAAACATGTATACATATACAGTACATACACTGATCAGCCATAAGATTATGGCCACCCACCTAATATTGCGTATTGCCCCCATTTGCTAAAACAGCCCTGACCCAATGAGGCATGGACACCAAACTAACATCAATGGCAGGACCTAAGGTTTCCAAGCAGAACTTTGCCCAAAGCATCACACTGCCTCTGCCAACTTGCCTTCTTATACCGCATCCTGGTACCTTCTCTTCCCCAGGTACAGTATCTCACAAAAGTAAGTACACCCCTCACATTTTTGTAAATATTTTATTATATATTTTCATATGGCAACACTGAAAAAATGACACTTTGCTACAATGTAAAGTAGTGAGTGTACAGCTTGTATAAGCGTGTACATTTGCTGTCCCCTCAAAATAACTCAACACACAGCCATTAATGTCTAAATCGCTTGTAACAAAAGTGAGTACACCCCTAAGTGAAAATGTCCAAATTGGGCCCAAAGTGTCAGATATAATAAAATATTGAGGGGTGTACTCACTTTTGTGAGATACTGCACATGCACCCGGCCATCCACATGATGTAAAAGCAAACGTGATTCATTAGACCAGGCACCCTTCTTCCATTGCTTCATAGTCCAGTTCTGATGATCATGTCACCATTGTGTAGAAGCTTTTGACTGTGGACACTGGTCACCATGGGCTTCACAGCCCCATACACAACAAACTGCGATGCCCATTTTTTTCTGCTTCCACCACATCAATCTCACGAACAACCTGTTCACTTGCTGTCTAATCTATTCCACCAATTTTCAGAAGCCATTGTAACAAGATATTCCCTTTACCTGTCAGTGGTCATAATGTTATGACTGATCGGTGTATGTCTGGCCTCATTGTTAACAATTGAATCCAAAATAGTCACATCTGGGTCCTCTCAGAGTATGCATTCTTCGCTTCCTAAAAGAGCCTTATCTACCCAAACTCATATCATACTCCCAACTAATGCATCCCTTGTAGATTCTCTTTCTTTAAATAGAAAATTACAACCCTCCTACATTCCAGAAAAGAAACATAACAAAAGAAAAAAAAAAGTAAAGAATCACGATATTCTTCTCATCGAAACTGTTTCTGTTTAACAACTTACAGACCGGAAGATTTGGCTGCTTAATGACCAGGCCATTTTTTGCGATATGGTGATCGTCGTTTTAACTGACAATTGCGTGGTCATGCGACGTTGTACCCAAACAAAATTGATGTCCTTTTTTTCCCCACAAATAGAGCTTTGTTTTGGTGGTATTTGATCACCTTTGCGGTTTTTATTTTTTGTGCTATAAACAAAAAAGAGTGTAAATTTTGAAAAAAAACACTTTTTTTACTTTTTGCTATAATAAATATGCCCAAAAATGTTTTTAAAAAACAAATTTCTTCCTCAGTTTAGGCCAATATGTATTCTTCTACATATTTTTGGTAAAAAAAATCTCAATAAGCATATATTGATTGGTTTGCGCAAAAGTTATAGCATCTACAAACTATGGGAAAGATTTATGGCATTTTTATTATTTATTTTTTTTACTAGTAATGGCGGTGATCTGCGATTTTTAGCGGTACTATGACATTGCGGCGGACAGATCGGACACTTTTGACACATCTTTGGGACCATTGACATTTATACAGCGATCAGTGCTACAAAAATGCACTGATTACTGTGTAAATGTCACTGGCAGGGAAACTCTAAACACTAGAGGGCGATCAAGGGGTTAAATGTGTGTTCCCTAGATGTGTTCTAACTGTATGGGGATGGGACTGACTGGAGGAGGAGACATATCGTTGTTCCTACTTAGTAGGAACAAACAATATGTCTCTTCTCTCCTGACAGAACAGGGATTTGGGTGTTTACACACCCAGATCCCTGTTCCTGCTCTCGTGCATGCTATCGCGTCCGTCGGCCACGCGCATCGTGTTCCCCGCACGTGCACTTGCTATTGCCCTTAAAGGTACAGATGTACCCGTACTGCGATTTGCAGAAACAAACCACTTTGCCGCCGTATATTGGCGTGAGCCGGTCGGCAAGTGGTTAAAAATAAGACATGTTATACTTACCTGCTTTGTTCAATGATTTTGCATAGAGCGGCCCCATCCTCCTATTCTCAGGTACTCTGTCGGCGTTCCTGCCTCCTTCTGAGTGCCCCCCACAGAAAGCAGCTTGCTATGAGGGTACTCGTGCAGGCTCAATCCCGAGTCGCGCTGTGTGTCTTTTGACACACACAGCTTGGCCCCGTCCTCTTCACAGGCTATGATTGACAGAAGCGGGAGCCAATGGCTCCCACTGCTGCCTCCATGTCCATTGAGGAGAGAGAGAGAGTAGAGAGCCGCTGCTCTCGGGCACAACGCTGGATCCAGATCAGGCTCAGGTAAAGTATAAGGGGGACTGGTAACTGATCACAGAAGGGTTTTTTTTAGCTTCATGCAGAGAATGCTTTAGAACCACTTTAATAATTCAAACAAGTTTCAAAATATTTCATCATTAAAAAAAATTTGTTCTTAGTTTGTTTTAAAGCAATCAAATAAGTTTCTTTGTGGGAGTCCCTGCCCGCTCTACCTCCGGGCCCAGTTCTCCCCAGCCCTAGTTGCCTGCCTCGGTGCCCAGGAAGACAAGATTAGCAGTGCTCAGCTGGTCCGGGGCTCCCAGCTCCAGAGGATCAACCTGCAGGAGAAGCCCTGCATCGGTCCCCAGGTAGAAGCTGTCCAGACCAGGTGGTCGGGGGGTGGAGACCAACAATACTGTATTCATGTGCTATACTCAGCACATTTGAAGTGACACATCTGAGCGGCATTATTGCTGTAGATTAGGATACACTAGTGTTACCCTCTGAAGAGTGATCCATAGTGAATCACTCTTCAGAGGGTGTTTTGACAGGTGGCAAGGAAGCATTATATTGCCTCCTCACCACCTGATTTAATTGCTAAAAACCTGCAACTGCGTTCATTATACATAGTTGTAAGGCGTCCCCATTCTGTGTAGTGGGTTGCATTTGGCCACTGAACGTGAAGGGGGGGGGGGGGGCGTTTGAGGTTGACCTCCTGAGGGCTTGCACATGCCTGGCTCTCATATGCCCTCAGGTTCATGCTCCTCATGTTGACAGCCTCTTCCAACTAGTCATGCAAAATGTTTATTTTTCCCCCTAGAGCAGTAGGACAGACAGACCGGTTTTCTGTACAGTTTTCTGTCTTGGCAGAGGTGTGCTCTGCTAATACCACAAACAAACTGCCTCTTGCTAAATCACACCATGACCCTAAGGCAAAGTAGATGTTCTTCACAACTGCAGGTTTTGTTCCTCTTATTATTACATAAATATAGTGTCAACCAATTAGATATTGTTATTTTATACAGAGTATATAGGATGAGATGTGTCTATATTAAACCACATAGATTTTTTTTTTTAACAGTAACTGAAATCTCCATCAAAGGTTTTCTTTACCTAAAACAGTTGTGCTTTTTCTTTATTTCCAGTAAAGATATTCCTGAAATGTGCTGCTATTACTTGTCGGTGAATTTGTACAATACATAGACATACAGTAATACCAGTGTTTAAAACAGAAGTGGTATTGCTTTCGTTCCTACTGAACAATGCATTCGAGGAGTGCACAGAACTATTCACTTTGGTGCTTGTATCCTAACTGTAGGGGTGTGGTGGCTCCTCGTGCTTCTCCACACCCAGGGCCTGCCCAAGACATTGTGCTACCTACCTGGGACCCAGAATGAAATGCTGCCCCCCAACCCCAAAATAAAATCACGCCCACTAAAAGGCCCCCCATTCATTATTTTATATCATGATAACTAAAGAGGACCGGTCATGGCTCTTTACATGTATATAGAAGTATAAAGAGGACCTGTCTTGGCTCTATACATGTATATAGAAGCATAAAGAGGACCTGTCTTGGCTCTATACATGTATATAGAAGTATAAAGAGGACCTACCATGACTCTATACATGTAAAGGAACATATAGAGGATCTGCCATGGTTGTTTACATGCATAGGAGTATAAAGAGGAGCTGTCATGGCTCTATACATGTATAAATGAGTATAAAGAGGACCAGACATGGCACTATACATGTATATAGGAGTATAAAGAGGACCGGTCATGGCTCTATACATGTATATAGGAGAATAAAGAGGACCTGTCATGGCTCTATACATGTATAAAGGAGTATAAAGAGGACCGATCATGGCACTATACATGTTTATAGGGGTAGAAAGAGAGCCTGTCATGGCTCTATACATGTAAAGGAATATAAAGAGGACCTGTCATGGCTCTATACATGTATATAGGAGTATAAAAGGACCTGTCAGGGCTCTATACATGTGTATAGGAGTTTAAAAGGACATGTCATGGCTCAATACATGTATGTAGGAGTATAAAGAGGACATGTCGTGGCTCTATACATGTAAATAGGAGTATGAAAGGACCTGTGCATGGCGGGCGGCTGCTATGTTCGCCGGCCACCCGCAATCATTCCACAGAGAGCCAGAACAGGGATCTGTCAATGTACACAGACACCTCCCAGGGAACACATTTAACCCTTTGATCGCTCCCTAGTGTTAACCACCTCCCTTCCAGTGACATTTTCACAGTAATCAGTGCATTTTTATAGCACAGATCGCTCTATAAATATGAATGGTCCCATAAAAGTGTCAAAAGTGTCTGATCTGTCCACCGCAATGTCGCAGTCTCGCTAAAAATTACAGCTCGCCGCCATTACTAGTAAAAAAAAAAAAGAAAAAAACTAAAAATGCCATAACTCTATCCCCTTTGTAGACACTATAACTTTTGCACAAACGAATCAATGTACGCTAATTGCATTTTTTTTAACCAAAAATATGTAGAAGAATACAAACTAAACTGATGAAGAAATTTGTTTGTTTTTTTGGGATATTTATTATAGCAAAAAGTAAAAAAAATTGTGGGGTTTTTTTTCAAAGTTGTTGCTCTTTTTTTGTTTATAGCGCAAAAAATAAAAACCACAGAAGTAATCAAATACCACCAAAAGAAAGCTCTATTTGTGGGGAAAAAAAGGACATCAATTTTGTTTGGGTACAGCATTGCACAACCGCACAATTGTCAGTTAAAGCGACGCAGTGCCGTATCGCAATAACAAGTGATTGAAGTGCATTATTTCTATTACTACATTGTTATATAAAATGAAATAGTTCAACTCACCATAATGCAGAATCAGTGGGAGCCTGAGCGTGTCACTTGCCAGGTCACCTGCCTTCAGATGCTGATTGCCACTTGCCACGTCACCTGCCACACGTTGCGGATTGTTACTTGCCATGTCACCTGCCACACGTTGCGAATTGTCACTTGCCACATCACCTGCCACAAGTTGCAGATTGTCACTTGCCACATCACCTGCCACACATAGCGGATTGTCACTTGCTACGTCACCTGCCACACATTGCGGATTGCCACTTGCCACAACGTCGATTGTCACTTGCCACAACGTCACCTGCCACAACGTCACCTGCCACACATTGCGGATTGTCACTTGCCATGATGTCGATTGTCACTTGTGACAATGTCTCCTGCCACACATTGTGTATTCTCACTTGCTGTGTCCCAGAGTGAAGGCAGGCATCAGAGAGATGATGTAATCTCTCTGCTGCCCGAGGCTGCACAGTGAGGGCGGAACTGCAGTGATGCAGGGCGGGTGTTGAGAGATGTCATCTCCCCCGCGCGCCGGCCCGCTGATTGACCAGCAAGCCCGCTCAGTCTGCCGCCGACCCGCCCCTTGACTACTCCCCCCTGGGCAGCGAGTGTTCATCCCACACGCTCCTTGCACCTCGGCGCCAGGCTCCCTCACAGTGGGATAAACAGCGGGTGTGCGGAACAGGCTGGCTGCCGGGTGGCATTTTGCCTCCCCGCTGAAAGTGCCGCTTGGGACCCATGATCCCATCGGGTCCCATGGTAGGGCTGGCCCTATCCACACCAGGTTGTTTTTAGAGGGATGGCAAGGTCTGTTGCAGAGACTTATGTCTTTAACACCCCAGTAAGGAAAAAATTTATCAGCCACACTCCATACTTAGCTTCTTTTGACGTGTTTATTAATTGTCAAGAAAGTGACTACATACAACAGAGTGTCCACCCCGAAACCGACCTTACATGATGGGTTTTACCATTCCTGGCTTGCTCACAAGCATAGCACTTCCCCTATCCTTATGTGCAAGACAGGAGTGGGGAAATGCATCAAGAAAGGCTGGTTTTCAGGTGGAGACACTGTTGTATGGCGTCACTTTGTTCAAAACAAATACAGCAAGAGGAGCTTACTGTAGAGTGTGGCTGATACATTTTTTCATATCTTTGATGGAGAGTGGAGGCGGACTACAGTAGCCAACACCTGGAATGGCTATGTATAAGAGGAGAAAGTCTTGAGCAGAGCTATGGATTTGAGCATGTTCTTGTTTAACACCCTGATATTACAGAAAAGCTGAAGAAACACAGGGAGAGCATACAACATTCATGCAGGTGGTAACCAAGCTAAGATTCAAACCCAAGCCCAGAGCTACAAAGCAAGGGTGACAATCACTCAAGGGGTCTGTGATACAGCTTAGGTTAGCAGGAAAGTTTAAAGCTGAATTACAAGAATGATCTATATTGCATACTTACATTGGTCCAGCTTGGCTCAACTTAAGCATGCATATCTCTTACCTGGTGGGCCACTGGAGAAGATAAAATGTACGAAATGTGCTATGAATGGCAGCAGTACTGAGGGATTCATCCTCTGTGGTCAGTGTGAAGAAGAAAAGTCGCTTGCACAGAAGTAGAATCTGGACGGTTATCATTGTAGCAGCGCTGACTACTACACCAATTTTTAGCTTCCCCAGAGGTTCATCAGGTATGAGATATGCATACTTACATTGTCCTTAGCTGGACCATGTAAGTACAAAATAAATAACTTCTGCAGTTCGGCTTTAAGCCCCCTTTAAAAGACATTATTGTTTAATACATATTTAAGAAGGAAAGTTACATAACAGTATATCATATAGTATATTGCGTGCGCTAATAGGAAAAAATAAATGCTTTTATAATCGTTTGGGTCTGGGAGTCTTGTACAGCTTGTATTTTTCACCTGTACTGCGTATTAAAACTCCATCAGCTGCTTGACTTTATTGCTGACTGCTGTGAACCAGTTTGTGCTAAATAACTAGTAAAGATTACAAGGTAATGTATATTTATTTACAAACTTTAGTTATTTTTTTCATCTTCTATCTTCTATCAAGTGACTTCTTTTTAGTTTTTGGTCCAGTATAGAATATAGATTATAGATTATTATAGAGCATTTTGGTAAGTCATCATACACAAGTACAGATTATTGTACAGTACAAGTGGAGCATGAATCAGCCAGTACAGTAGTAACCGGCTGACATTCGGCCCGTATGTACAGCTGCTTGTCCGACAGAAACCTATCTCATGACCGGCTTATGTCAAATGAGAATGCTGGAGAACCAGCAGCCGATTGGCTTCAGATCAGCGCTTGCAGCAGTGACAGAACTACCAGGGTCGCAAAGGTCACACTTGCGATCAGGCCCTGGTGTTCCACCACTGTTGGGGGGCCCCAGCAGGGTTGCTTGCTGCAGGGCTCTGAGCTTAGCTGAGGGCTTTCTCTCTTACAGCCTAGAGCCTGCTCTGACCGTTCCCCCTCTCTCCTCCCTCACATGGATGGGAGAGGAGAGAGCCAATCTGCTCCTCCTTCTGCCACCTTTCTCCTGTGTGTGCACCGCGGGAAATGTGAAGCCCAGCAGCTGAATTCCAATCATTCAGCTGCTTAGCTACACACTTCTCGCAGTGCATACACAGGAGGAGAGGGGTGGGAGGAGAAGGAGTAGATCGGCTTTTTCAGCTCCCATTCGTGGGAGGGAGAGGAAACTGTCAGTGCAGACTCTGAGCTGTATAAGAGACGCTCAGAGTCCTGCTCAGGAGGTACTGATAGGCGGCACTGATGGGCAGCACTGATGGATGGCACTGAGAGGTGGCACTGATAGGTGGCATTAATGAGCACTGATAGGTGGCACTGATGGGCATTGATGAGCACTGATAGGCGGCATTGATGAGCACTGATAGGCGGCATTGATGAGCACTGATAGGCGGCATTGATGAGCACTGATAGGCGGCATTGATGAGCACTGATAGGCAGCACTGATACAGCATTGATGAGCACTGATGGGGCTGCACCGATAACTAGGGTGCTGATGATCAGTGCCCTGATTAACAGTGTAAACAATGTACTTGACAGTCTTGCCGGTTAACGGCTCACCGGCAAGTCTGTTTACATTTGATCAGCTGATCACATGGTAAAAGGCCGCTTTGATTGGCCCTTTGCCGCAATCTGTGATTAGCTGTGTCCTAAGGATATAGTTAGATATTACCCAGAGACAAATTGAATCACTTTTCCCCTTGAGTTTCCACTTGACCTAATCATTTATATTTAGACCTTTCTGTGCATGCAGAAATATAAAAATCATATTGTACATCCAAAGTTGTGTACAGTGTATATATATATATATATATATATATATATATATATATATATATGCAGTGATTTAGTGATTTATGACTTTTTTTTTTTTTAACAAGAGGTAATATTTACCTATGAAGTAGTAAAACATTTTCAAATAACATTTAACAAGAAAGTAAAACAATCAGTATTAAATCTGATTTGACCTTGAATAGGGTTATGCTGGACTGGTAATTCGTTTGTAAAGCATTGAATGTGACAATCCCCAAACATTCACAGGTAGTAAATTATTTATTAAACACGTTCACCAGGAAGATTCACCTGCATTAAATCTTTAGTGAATATCACTTCAGTGTTTTATAAATATACCCTGTCATTTCACTACTGATAGATAAGTGTGGTCATCCAGGCAATCAAATGCAGAATATGGCAGTATTTATAGTAGATGGCCAACGACTTTTTTCCTATAGAAAATTTTCCTAAAATAAAGTGAATAATAAAAAAAAAACAAAGTGGTATTTAAGGTTCGGATTTAAAGAAAAAAAATAAGCAAGTCATACCTGCTTGGGCAGTGATTTTGACAGAGCAGCCCTGATCATCTTCTTCTCAGGTCCCCAGCCTGCACTCCTGCCCCCCCCCCCCCCGACTAGTGCCCCCAATAGCAAGCCACTTGCTACGGGGGCACTGGTGCATGCTCGCTCCCAAGCCCTGCTCTATGTGTCCATAAGACACGTAGAGCCACGGCTCAGCCCCCCCCCACTCTCTCCTCATTGGCTCACTGGCTGTGATTGATCCTCTCAGCCAATGAGGAGAGGGAATCCCAAGACAGCTGAGGCTCTCGTGCACATCGCTGGACTGAGAGGGAGCTCAGGTGAGCATTGGGGGGGGGGGGCACAGGAGGTTTTTTACCTTAATGTATAGAATGCATGAGTGTAAAAACCTTCAGCCTTTACAACCACTTTAAAAGGTGAATACACTATTAATAGCTTGTTTATGTAAATAATACTATTGAACCATTTATGAATCAATAACATACGACATGCCAATTTACAAGTACCCGTATTTATCGGCGTATAATACGCACTTTTTTCCCCTTAAAACCAGGGGAAAATCGCAGGTGCGTGTTATACCCCGATCGCCTGCGATCCCGACCTGTCACATTTTCAAAATCGCCGACCGCGATTTGAAAATGGCGCCGCCGGCGCCGAAATACACAGAGCCGGTCCTCGGCTCTTTCCGGCGGCTGTCGTTCATTTTCGGCTCCACTCGTAGTCCCGAGCGGAGCTATCCGAACCTACTCGGCTAGGTTCGGATAGCTCCGCTCGGGGCTACGAGTGGAGCCGAAAGTGAACGACAGCCTCCGGAAAGAGCCGAGGACCGGCTCTGTGTATTTCGGCGCCGGCGGCGCCATTTTTAAATCGCAATCGGCGATTTTGAAGCCCAGAATGGCTGGGATCACTGGGGAAGGCTGCACTGGGGAAGGCTGCACTGGGGAAAGCTGCACTGGGGAAGTCTGCACTGGGGAAAGCTGCACTGGGGAAGTCTGCACTGACAAGGCTGCACTGGGGAAGTCTGCACTGGGGAAGTCTGCACTGACAAGGCTGCACTGGGGAAGGCTGCACTGGGGAAGGCTGCACTGACATGGCTGCACTGACAAGGCTGCACTGGGGAAGGCTGCACTGACAAGGCTGCACTGGGGAAGTCTGCACTGACAAGTCTGCACTGGGGAAGTCTGCACTGGGGAAGTCTGCACTGGGGAAGTCTGCACTGGGGAAGTCTGCACTGGGGAAGTCTGCACTGGGGAAGTCTGCACTGGGGAAGTCTGCACTGGGGAAGGCTGCACTGGGGAAGGCTGCACTGGGGAAGGCTGCACTGGGGAAGGCTGCACTGACATGGCTGCACTGAGAAGGCTGCAATGATGGGCGTTTAAATGTAAGTTTTTTTTCCCTTCAACTTCCCTCCTAAAAGTTTTTTTCCTTAAAATTCCCTCCTAAATTGGGGTGCGTGTTATACGCCGGTGCGTGTTATACGCCGATAAATACGGTAATTTATGTGTGTGTTTTGTGAACCCTGCTGTACACCCGTGCCTTTTATCATTCCATTGTTTGAATGCAGTCGAGTTCATTTTCCCATGGTTTTTGCTTGTGCTCAGGTATTTTGTTTTACTCCAGGCAGTTCCCACGTGTACAGTTAAACATAGTTTTTAAATAGATAGAGAAGAAAGCCTGGTCTACAGGTAATACTGCCACTTTGCTAATTTTCTACAAAAAGGTTGTCTAATGGTCGTGGGAAAGTGAAGGCCTTCTGCCTTTGGCTTGTCTACAGGGCTTGGATGTGAATGCCTCACATTATTTAAAATCTTAACACCTCATGTCATATCACTTGTTCTCTAGAAACACAACATCATTTTGCAAATAAATCATAAGTGAGATGACTTATTAGAATATTTAAAATACTGCCAGAAGAACTTCATGCTTATTTGAATTGCTGTTTTATAAATAGTTTGTATGGCTAGAGGTAGAACAACTGGGGGTGATTTTTAGGCCTCATGCACAATGGACGTTTTTGGAGCTGCAGCATATTTTTTTCTTCCTCTAAACTCCCTTGACTATGTCCATGCAGCGTTTAGTGAAAGGGCCTTTTAGAGGCAGGAAAAAAACTCCCACCTCCAGTGTGTCCAGGTGCAACAGAGTTTTGGCAAGAAAAAAACGCTAGTCGCTGCTGAACGTGCTTGAGCATTAATTAATGTCAGTGGCCAAAATAAATTAATATTCTGGCCAATAAAATGAATTCACCCCCAAACTCTTGACGCCTGTAAATGCGCCTAAAAGCTTGTAAAAGCTTTAGACACTTTTACAAGCATCAGGCTTTTTTTTGCCAAAACGTTGCTACCAGGAGGAAAGGCTTCTAGGAGAGTTTGCAAAACCTCCCATGTCCATGAGGCCCTTGTGTAAGCCCCGTAGGCTTGGGCGGTATTGGCCGGTTCAACAGAAACTACATTCAGTCACTGTGTACAGCAGCCTATCCGACAGAAACCGGCCGAACGTCCGGCTTCTGTTAAAGGGGCCAACACAAAAAGATCTGCCGATTGGCATCTGCTCAGACCGGTGTGTTCTGGCAGGTGGGGATTTCAGTCCCCTTGTCAGAACACAGTAGCTCAGCAGGGAGATCGCTGTACTATCATTTAATAGTTCAGTGAGCTCCTCTTGAGCTCCTCAGTTTTTTTTTTTTGTTAAGCCTGCTGGTTTGAATGACAAAAAGCTAATAGTGTGTACCTTTAAGCCTTGTACACACGGCCCAATGTCGGCCAGCATTGGCCGGTTCAATAGAAACCGGCTGACATTTGGCCCGTGTGTACGGCAGCTGGTCCGACGAAAAATGGCCATTCGGCTGGCTTCTGTCGAAGGGTCATGACCGAAAAAGGTCTGCCAATCGGCTCCCATTCAGCACTCTCAGCCAATGGCTGAGTGTGCTGACCAGAGTGTTCTGGCGGGGGGCTGTCCCCCTGTCAGAACACAATAGAACAGCAGGGGAGATCGCTGTACTAATATCAGATTGTTAGTCCAGTGGCTCTGACCTGAGCTGTTGTGTACTAGGATTTAGAGTCAAGCAGTATGACTACTTGACAGTTTCTCTGCTGATTGCTGCACAGAATGCATCCCCCCCCCCAACAAACACACACCTACACCTTTTTCCATGCACCTGTCTGATGCTTACAATAACATAGCACAGAACCTGCACACTTGGAGGCAGTCAAGCCATGGGGATACCAACCTGATCTGTGAAGATGGTATTATTTAATTAGTGGGTGGTACACTGCATACTTTTATTAAAATTGTTACAATGAAAAAAACAGTGGATCCGGAGTCCTGTGAGCCACCTTGCAGGTGTATGAACTACCTGCAAGGTGACAATAGTTGCAGACACTTCCAGACAGACAAATTTGTTTGTGCCCTTACAGCTCATTGAACTAATGCTTCATTCCTCCTGAAAAGTGTTTAAATTTAAAAACATGGTCTAGTGTACATGCCTTTCTTTGGTATGTCAAAGAAAAAAGCAAAGAAAGTGTGAAAAGAAATGATTGCCCATTTTACAAAGATATTCCAAATGGTCTGGGTATATTTATTGGTACCCCTATAAAAGATTTTAAATCATCGCATCATAGTGATAATTCCAATGAACTGTTTTCTGCAATTAGTATAACACATCCTTAATATTGTAATCAGTCATTCAGCCTATTTAAATTGAGAAAAGTGGTTGTTTGGCATCACCATGTGCACCACACGAAACATGGACCAAAAAAAGCAAAGGTGAGATTTGTCTGAGGAGTTTAGAAAGAAAATCATAGACCAGCATATCAAAGGTAAAGGCTATAAGACCATCTCAAAGGAACTTGATGTTCCCATGACTACAGTTATTATTAAGGCTGGGTTCACACTAATGTGAATTGGATTCAGGTTTCGCATGACAGGGAGAGTGTGACCAGCTCTCAATGGAGCCGGTTCACACACCTCCGGGGCGGCCGCGGAAGTGCACTGGAAAAGGGTCCTTTGCATCTTTGACTCCGTTTCAGGTCCGAATTCATGCAAAAATTTGGACCTGATTTGCACCTAGAACAGGGACACACTGGACCCCCTGCTGTGAGCCCTGGCTGCAGCTGTGAACCCAGCCTAAGAGAATTAGTATCCATGAGATTGTTGTCAACCTCTCTGGACGTGGCTGCAAAAGAAAAATTTACCCCAGATTAAACAAGAGGATAGTGGAGCTTGAAGGTACATTACTGTCTGATTGCACTATCCATTACCTTGAATCCATGCCAGAATCAATAAAATCTCAAGACTGTAAGGGATTTTTGCAATGAAACTCTTTCTCAGGCTCAGGTCATGAGTCTTCCAGGATATAATGAAGAAAAACACAGATCTAAAAGCACCCAAGAATGACTGAGCACAAATTATTGGAATATTCTGAAGTTCAAAATGCAAAAATATCCACGCTAGATGTGTGTACAAAGGGTAAAAAAGCACATACAAGTGATAAAACCGCTGCTAGCAAGGGCCAATAGATAAAAACGCCCAAAACAATCAATGTAGTGCAGCGATATCAAAAAATGACAAATATGACATGAATTCAAGAAAATAAAAAACAATGTGAAAATATATACGTGACAATGAAAACTCAAATTCATCAATAAAGGTCCATAAAAGTCCAAAAAATAAAAATGGAAAAAAGAAGAGTTTAATAGAATATAAGAATAGATTCCAGTGTCCCAAGAAAAAGTATTCCAAGGGAAAGAAAAACAAATAACTACATGCATAGAATAGCCAGCTTTCCCAGATCCTCCGTGTGCAACACCAACAATGTAGATGATGGCAGCTTACCAGAATGTGTTGGCTTCCAAATTAATGGAAAGGCCAAATAAGCTGTAGGGAAAAAACTTTCCTCAAATATATCAGTAGAGGTACTGGCAGTCCCAGGAGTGCTCCGAGTCAGGGTCTCGTTCTCGATATATACATGTTTAGAACATAAAAGATCATAGCATAATTCTGTATAAAAAGCTATTTATTGAATATAAATATCCATGGTATAAAACAAGCATGTAATCATTTGAAAATGCTGCAGCAATGGCCATAAACAAAGCAACGAGCGACCGCAGAGTGTGGTGTTGTCACGTTGGGTCCCATTCAACGCATTTCGTCATATACTTGACGTCAGGGGTAAGCTGACAATATTCTGAAGTAGCCCTCTGTGAGCCTGATTCCTTTTGAACATCTATGGAAAGAACTGAAACATGCAGTCTAGAGAAGACAACCTTTAAACTTGGGACAACTGAAGTAGTTTGCTTAAGAAGAATGATCCAAACTACTTGTTGGCAGGTGCAGAAGTCTTGTTAGTGGTAGTAAACTCCCATTGGACACTTCTATCTACAGGTAAGCTTATAATAAAGCTTAAATGTAGGTACAAGGAATATCTCCTAAACCTGCACCTTTTAGGAGATATTCAGTGTCTCTGCAGCCAGTGACCTCACTAGCGAATACTCATGCCATTCTTTCTGAGCTCTGTCCATTCAAGCAGTCAGAGCCCACGAACCCGGAAGGTAGACTGGGGGAAGATGGAATCCTGGCAATCGGCGACAGCTCGCCACTGGAGGGATTCGTTTTAAGGCAAGTCTTTCATAATGTGTTAGTTTGCGATGCATAAGAGAACATTATCACATTACCTTGCAGGAAGAAGATTTTATTTTTATTTTTTTTATTTTACTTAGGGATATGATGGATTTTATTCCCTTTCCTTTGCAGGGAAAGAAAACCATCACATCCCCCTCTGTCAGGAAGGAGCTCTGTATTGTTTACATATGTAGAGCTCTGTCCAGCCTCTCTCCTCGATGATCAGTGGGTGCTGGTGGACATCCATTGGCAGATGCGACGCGAGTCCCCCCTGCCCCGAAGTGCAGAATCATATACATATATATATATATATATATATATATATATGTGTGTGTGTGTGTAATTCTGCACAGCACGGTCGCCCTGTAGCAGTAACACTGCTATGGGGCAGTCGGCAAGTGGTTAAGAAGGCTCTATGTGCTCCAAACAATAACAAATACATTTACCTTCGATAACACTCTTGTGTTTGCTCTTCTGTGACAGGAGACATTAACTGAAGTTGTGTATTGTACTTTAATTAAGAGCTTGTTTTTAATTAACTTTAATTAGGCCTTGCTTGCATTTCTGCTATAGTGTTGCAACACATTTACATAATCTGATTTGATTTATTGCTTATGCAATGTGACATATTATAACAATATAATAAAATCTATGAACAAAACAATTGCATTCCTACATCACTGTTTGCCTACATCAGATAACAAAAATCATGACATTTTGCATACAAAGTGCCTGTAATTTAAGATTAAGCATTACATAGTATGTTATTTGCAAGTAATGCAAATAGTTTGAAGGTTACTTGTTAAAATGTCATATTGCATGGAACATTGTATAATAGATCTCTGTTGTGCAAGCTGATGTTCCAACATGCTAGGAAATTCCTTGTGTCTAGATTTGAAGTGGTTTTCTCAGTGCTACACAATGCACGAGTAAGTAGAGGCACCTCTTGTTGCTATCAACACCTGCCCGTCTATAGACGCTTATATAAATAAGAGGGTGGACAGATATGTAAGCACTATCCAACTACTGCTAGGCAAAGGGGTCTTTGGGCTGCTGCCTAACCCTGTAAGCTTGACTTGTACAAGCATAAAGGTTTATGTCTACAGATACCTTGAGGAAAGGGGGAGGGGCATGCTGCACAGGATGATAGCTTCCATGCCAAGCACCTTTTACTTATGAGGGGAATTGGATAACATTCACCTCTGGTCTATGCAGGGCCAGATCTATCTGATCTCGGGTGCTGTAAAAAAAAAAGGGCAAAATGTCAACACTGTGTGAGTCACTGACAGTCTGTCACAGATGCAGGAAACCCATATTCCCTTGTTCACTCACCTCGCTTTACCATGAGTAAGGACCCGGAAGTAATGTCTGACAGGTAGTGCAGAGGTGAACCGTGAACGCGAGTATGTTTTGGACTGTCATTAGATTAGGATCAGTGGGGGACCCCCCCGGTGGGTTGGTCACCAGCCCCGCACATACCCCATCTAGGATCGCAGGCAGCTCTTCCTCCGGGCATCGGGCAGCGTCTCATCCTCCTGGTGCTTCAAGGCGGTTTGCCCTGCGTCTCCTCCCTCCTCCTCCTTGGCGGCCAATAAGATTGCTTCTCCTCTCGGCCAATCGTGTGACGGCCAATCGTGTGACCCGCTTCCTGATTGGCCGGGAGGAGACTCAGGAAGACAATAGCGAATATTAATTCGGTATTGTCACAAAACTGGGTGGGCTTGGGGCACAGTGCTCATCCCATTCGGGTGAATAAAGAGAACCTGTGCCCCCTTATATCACGTGGCCTTATCACAGCCCTCCTTTACATCATGGTCCCCATCGGAGTACCCCTTTACATCAAATGGCTTTATCAGTGCCCCCGTACATGAACTGCCTCCATCAATGTGCTACCTTACATCAACATTCCCCGTCAGACTGGTTCATGGATCAGTAAATGTACTCACTGAGACCAGGGGGGCACAATTAAAATCTTAGGGGGCACAGCCTACCCCAACACCCCCCCCCCTAAATCGAGGCCTGGGTATATGGCCAATTTATGGCGGCTGTAGACATTTAGGCCTGCTATTCTTCTATAGTCACTCCTTTAAAAAAAAAAAAACACTAGATGGGCACTACTCTCTTGAAGGTCATCACATTTCACTAACTCAATCACAGTTTCAAACATAGGCATTCAGATTGGTGTAGGATTGGATCATTTATAGGCACCTAATATGACATGCAGGTGAGGATTTGGCAGTTTGGTGTCCCCCAGGAGGTAAAAATTTGTGTTTTCAAAGTTATTTCCCTTTCTTACTTAGGAAGGAAGATATTAAAAGGTAAAAAAATGTGCGTCTATTATTTTTTTACTATGAGCCTGCAAAGCATTGCAGCCGCAATTAGCAACCACCCCGCTATTCATAGAAGATATACAGTCAGGTCCATAAATATTGGGACATTGACACAATTCTAATCTTTTTGGCTCTATACACCACCACAATGGATTTGAAATGAAACGAACAAGATGTGCTTTAACTGCAGACTTTCAGCTTTAATTTGAGGGTATTTACATCCAAATCAGGTGAACGGTGTAAGAATTACAACAGTTTGTATATGTGCCTCCCACTTTTTAAGGGACCAAAAGTAATTGGACAGATTAACAATCATCCATCAAACTTTCACTTTTTAATACTTGGTTGCAAATCCTTTGCAGTCAATTACAGCCTGAAGTCTGGAACGCATAGACATCACCAGTCGCTGGGTTTCATCCCTGGTGATGCTCTGCCAGGCCTCTTCTGCAACTGTCTTCAGTTCCTGCTTGTTCTTGGGGCATTTTCCCTTCAGTTTTGTCTTCAGCAAGTGAAATGCATGCTCATTCGGATTCAGGTCAGGTGATTGACTTGGCCATTGCATAACATTACACTTCTTTCCCTTAAAAAACGTTTTGGTTGCTTTCGCAGTATGCTTCGGGTCATTGTCCATCTGCACTGTGAAGCGCCGTCCAATGAGTTCTGAAGCATTTTGCTGAATATGAGCAGATAATATTGCCCGAAACACTTCAGAATTCATCCTGCTGCTTTTGTCAGCAGTCACATCATCAATAAATACAAGAGAACCAGTTCCATTGGCAGCCATACATGCCCACGCCATGACACTACCACCACCATGCTTCACTGATAAGGTGGTATGCTTTGGATCATGAGCAGTTCGTTTCCTTCTCCATACTCTTCTCTTTCTATCACTCTGGTACAAGTTGATCTTGGTCTCATCTGTTCATAGGATGTTGATCAGGAACTGTGAAGGGTTGTTTAGATGTTGTTTGGCAAACTCTAATCTGGCCTTCCTGTTTTTGAGGCTTGCCAATGGTTTACATCTTGTGGTGAATCCTCTGTATTCACTCTGGTGAAGTCTTCTCTTGAGTGTTGACTTTGACACACATACACCTACCTCCTGGAGAGTGTTCTTGATCTGGCCAACTGTTGTGAAGGGTGTCTCTTCACCAGGGAAAGAATTCTTCGGTCATCCACCACAGTTGTTTTCCATGGTCATATGGGTCTTTTGCTGTTGCTGAGCTCACCGGTGCGTTCTTTCTTTTTAAGCATGTTCCAAACAGTTGATTTGGCAACACCTAATGTTTTTGCTATCTCTCTGATGGGTTTGTTTTGTTTTTTCAGCCTAATGATGGCTTGCTTCACTGATAGTGACAGCTCTTTGGATCTCATATTGAGAGTTGACAGCAACAGATTCCAAATGCAAATAGCACACTTGAAATGAACTGTGGACCTTTTATCTGCTCCTTGTAAATTTGATAATGAGGGAATAACACACACCTCGCCATGGAACAGCTGAGCAGCCAATTGTCCCATTACTTTTGGTCCCTTAAAAAGTGGGAGGCACATATACAAACTGTTGTAATTCTTACACCGTTCACCTGATTTGGATGTAAATACCCTCAAATTAAAGCTGAAAGTCTGCAGTTAGAGCACATCTTGTTTGTTTCATTTCAAATTCATTGTGGTAGTGTACAGAGCCAAAAAGATTAGAATTGTGTTGATGTCCCAATATTTATGGAGCTGACTGTAAAACCAGTTCCCATAAAGAAAAATGAATGGAGGCAGTAAACCTTTCATTCATTCATTCGCCCCATCCTCCATTCATATATATATTCATGTAGATCGCTTTTTATTGTGGGAACCAATAGTACAGCTTCTATGAATAGGGGGTGGGGCAGAAAAGGTAGGAATAGTTGGCACTTTTAACAAGTGTCTATAACAATGCAGTCCCTGGTATTAGCCCTCATCACTGGAAGCAGCCACCAGCATAAGGGACACTTTTTATTCATCGTAAGTACTGACCCTGGTGCTGATTTAAGAAGAAAAACCTCACCAAACATAAAGTGACATTGAACAATATCCTTATTTCCAAAAATAATCCATACACATCCACTACATCTACTCTCTGCCCTGAAACACAGGGCAGAGCGTAGATGGGCATGCTTGAAACAAAGAACTGCCCTTAGCCCTTATGAACATTCATACACCACAATCAGAGTATAAATTAAGAAAACACTTTTTTTTTTTTAGAACACCTGTCAGGTTTTTAATGCTGTCTGCATCCTCATTAGAGAGATTCACCCTCTCTATTTGTCACCAGAAAAGGAATAGAGGGGATATCTTCCAATGGTGATGATAGTTCTGGTGATTACCAGGGATTTACTCTCACTTCCTGTTGTTACTATGGGACAGGAATTGATTGAAATATCCCCCTATTTGTCACCAGAACAGGAATAGAGGGGATATCTTCCAATGGTGATGATAGTTCTGGTGATTACCAGGGATTTACTCTCACTTCCTGTTGTTACTATGGGACAGGAATTGATTAAAATATCCCCCCCCCCTCCAAGGAACACAGATGGGAAACAAAACACGACATCGCACTACCCAAAATGAAAAAATGTTTAGCCTTCAGTTCTACTTTAATGCCTATCTCCAAGTGGGCTGCATGTTTTCCAATATTTACATGCCAGAGCATATATTGTGTAACTTCTTTTCTGTCTCTAATCTCGGAGAGTTTGGTAGTACATTATGTACGTGCTTGGCACAACTCAAATAAGCTTTTTTTTTACATTTTCTTTGTGTAGTATGTTTTAGCGCTAGAAATTGAACTTCTAGTTATTGCCAAAGTCTGTTAGGTGTTTATTACCTACACCAACCTATTATTTGTCTGCTGCTCTCCAGGTGGCATGGGCAAGTGTTTACAAGTCTTCACGAAATTGAAATTGCCTGACCGTTACCTCATAGTGCTCTGTCTTTGTCCTCTTAAGCCTCATCGTTTACATTCTACATGCTTTACTTGGCAAGAACTTGAGGATGAGAGTGGCAGAATTCCCAGCAAAATTTACATTCCCAACTCTTTATAAGCATGTACAGTGCAGGAATACAGATTAGAGTAATATTTACTTTGTATTACTGCATACCTAATGCTGTCTCACTATAGATGATCACTAAACCTCAGTATTTCAAATAAGATAACCTGAAATTTTAAAATAATTCCTCATTACTTCAGCCAGTTTTGTATATTTTGTTGTTTTAGTGGAATCCGTTGGTGGCCAAAAAGCCCAAGCCAGTTTTCAGTTGAATTGACATCACTGGTTCTGCCTCTCGGCTGCATAATGACCCAAAGCCACCAATTGGATTGATTTCCTTTGGTGTGAAAGTGTGATGGGAACCATAGTGTTTTTTATTTAGCATACGAGGATAAAAAGTCAAATGTGCATAAATTATAGCTGCTAGCTGTAGTAATACTAGGTTCATCCTGTATCTACAGTAATAGCAGTTCCATAATTAATATCAGTATAGCCAACACGGGCTATGGCCAAGGACAGTGGGGTCTCCAGAGGCCGCTCTCAGCTACCTTCACATCATGTTGTTTATGAACTTTAACACACTCTTGTATATAGTAAAAGGTACCAGCTTACTGTTCTGCCCACCAGGGCCACCTGTAATTTCTTAGGTAGTGTATATGGATCGGAGAATATTTTTTTCATCACCAGATGGCTGAAGGGAAAAAACTTAATGGGTTTCTCTATCCACACAAACAAGGTAGATGGAGGAAGTCCCTCACCGGGACAGAAGTACCCACCACTTTCATAACACACTGATCATTAGCTGCAGCTGCTGAGCAACTAAAACATTTCCAACATGTCAACAGAAGTCAATTAAACAATTGACTTCCATCAAGTGGGGGAGCCCACACGCTGATCAAAATTCCACTGGTCCATGTATGTCTAGCCTTAGGCTAGCTATAGATAGAGATCGTAATGGTAAGACAAGCAGAGCGTGACATTCTTATAAACAAGCATATAATATCTGCCAAATATACAGCAAGCCTCAAACCCTTGCAGCTAGCCTCAAAGAGTGGTGGAGTAGGCAACTGGAGAGGTACAAGTGTCCTTGATTGCCAGAAAGCATAGATCTTGACCTCACAGTTAATATTGGCATTTGGTGGTAAACTACTAGAGGTATTATTCTGAAATGTCTAACAAGGAAAGCAGGCTAAAGCTACAGCACACGACCCATGTCTTCATACTGCTTGTTGCACTGACCAGTTACTGTACATCATATACAGTTTACTGGGTATGGAAGCATACTTGAGCTGCAGTTAAAAATGACTGTATATACAGTATATAGCTGATAAATGTTTTAGGTGGGAGAATTTGCTTTTGCTGATACATTGTGGAGGTTGCTGTCATTTTTGTTTTTTTTTATGCGTTTTGCAACTTACTCTTGATGTCTTCTTGTTGCACACTGATAAGCTCTTTTAAAAAAAATATATAACCAAAGCAAATTATTATTTAAAAAAGAAAGTATTTATATTTTGTTTTTATTTTAGGCTCCGGAGAGTGTTACAACATTTGTTACACTCTGTCAGTCAGACAATGAAGAGATCAGTAAAATTGCATCAGAAAAGTTGGAATCTTTTGGTAAGTCAGATGCTGAAGATTTCTGGGTGCAATCAAAATACGATGGTATTGTATACCTTGTAACATGGCTGCATTGTTGCAGGTAAACATGGCTATGCATGAAAAATTTAGAATGGTATCCAACCATTGTAGTATGTGAATCTTCCTGGTGTTTGGCCATTAGATACAGTGTTGTGAAAAAGTATTTGCCTCCTTCCCGATGTTTTCTTTTTTGCATATTTGTCACCATTAAATGATTCAGATCATCTGTAATTTTAATATTACACAAAGATAACCCATAAATACAAATTCATTTTCTAAATGATGATTTAATTTATTAAGAGAAATAAACTATCCAAACCTGCCAGGCCCTATGTGAAAAAGTAATTGCCGCCTAAACCTAATAACTGATTGTGCCACCCTCGGCAATAACAACTGCAATTAAGCATTTGCAATAACTGGCAATGAGTCTTTCACATCGCTGTGGAGGAATTTTGGCCCACTCTTCTTTGCAGAATTGTTTCAGCCACATTGGAGGGTTTTCAAGCATGAACGGCCTGTTTAAGGTCATGCCACAGCAACTCAATTGGATTTAGGTCCAGACTTTGACTAGGCCACTCCAAAACCTTAATTTTGTCTTATTTTAAGCCAATCAGAGGTGGACTTGCTGCTGACTTTCGGATCATTGCCCTGCTGCATAACCTAAGTGCGCTTGAGCTTGAGATCACGAACAGATGGCCAGACATTCTCCTTCAGGATTCTCTGGTAGAGCGCAGAATTCATGGTTTCGTCAATTATGCCAATCTTCCAGGTCGTGAAGCTGCATAGCAGCCCCAGACCATCACACTACCACCACCATGTTTGGATGCTGGTATGATGTTCTCTTTATGAAGTGCTGCGTTAGTTTTACACCAGATGTAACAGGACACACACTTTCCAAAAAGTTAAACTTTTGTCGCCTCAGTCCACAAAATATTTGTCCAAAAGTCTTGGGGATAATCAAGATATTTTGTCAGATCCTAAGAGAGTTATGAGAGAGTGAGAGCGATAACACTAAATTTAACACACCCACTCCCCGTTCACACCTGAGACCTTGTAACACTAACAAGTCACATGACACCAGGGAGGGAAAATGGCTAATTGGGCCCAATTTGGACATTTTCACTTAGGGGTGTGCTCACTTTTGTTGCCAGCGGTTTAGACATTAATGGCTGTGTGTTGTTATTTTGAGGGGACAGCAAATTTACACTGTTATACAAGCTGTACACTCACTACTTTCCATTGTAGCAAAGTGTAATTTCTTCAGTGTTGTCACATGAAAAGTTATAATAAAATATTTACAAAAAAAGTGAGGGGTGTACTCACTTTTGTGAGATACTGTACATGCGTAAGCTACAGACCCCGGCAAGGCACCCTGTTACCTGTAGTCCTACCTCTAACTTATAAGAGGCTCCACAGTGGAAGCACATGCATTCTGATGGAATAGATGAAGGGCAGATGGGCTGGAGGGAGCCCAACCCTCCTTAAAGGTACAGGGACACCCTGACCACCCAGTACATAGCACCATGGTTGCAAAGGTGTGTAGTAGTAATTAGGCCTGGGTGTGGCAAGTAATATTACAATTTGTTTGATGAGCTGAATCATTTAAGTGTGACAAATATACAAAAAAATTAAAAAAATTAAAATCAGCAAGGGGCAAATACTTTCTCACAGCACTGCATGTACAAAGCAAAAGGCTAAATGTCCACAGCAAACCAGATAATCGGAAAATAAATTCTCTTTTTGGTTATTCTTCTTGGTCAGTTTTACCGAAATGTGCATGACCATAATCTTCCTGAGCTTCCTCTTCTGTTTAAATGAACTCATAACATAACATATAACACGAGCACAAGTCAAAGCACTAACTTATTTTTCTATCATGTTAAGGAGAGGAAGGACTTTGCGCATACGACTCCCTACACAAAGCTGCTACAGTGAACCCAGAAACAATCCTAGGACCTACTGCTGCTACTGCTTTCTAGGCACTATAAGAATGCAGAATGTATACAGATATCCCTATGCCTACAGAAGATGATGCTGAATACAAGCAGAAATTTAAGCCGGCAAAATCTCCAGCATTAATTTCCAGTAACAATATACTTCAGTGTGTATGTGTGGACCAGCAAGAGTTGGAACAAGAAGCAAGCATCTTTTATGGATAGAATAAATATACTAATCTGCAGTCAAAGGTCATGTCTGCCTGGTCCGCCATGAACACCATTACTACAGTAGAAGAACTTAGAACCAACGCCTCTTCTTAATGGAACTGCATTTTTAAAAAGCCATGGCTCGTTATTGTCCCACTTTCTGTGATCTGTACCAGATGTCTCATCTTTTTTTCTTATCTTTCACAATATTGGCATTGCACACAAATATAGAAAAAGTCCATCCTACATACTGGCATTATGCTGAGTTGTCATTCACTGGCTTAGTACATTACCTGATTAATAGGTTGCCCTAGAAATATTATCTTTGCATTCAGCTCCTCTATAGGTTATGTATAACAATTTCAGAAACAACAGCTATCTTTAAAGGGAAGCTATTGTTTTTCAGTGTGTACACATTTAAAGGTTTACACAAAGATAATTTTTATGTTTTTGCAAATGATTGTATTTTTTTCTGTGTTTTAACGGCTTTATTTTATTTTCTTAATCTTTTTCTTCCTTTACTGGCTGATTAGCAACTTTGATGGCCAAGTGGTGTAATAAAATCAGTAAGCCACAAAGAAAGTCGGCTGTTTCCATTTAGTCAGAGCAGATTAATAGACTCACATTTAGGGATAGTAAAAATAAAATACAAACACTACTGGGCACGACTAAGCAGGATGCACAGCCTGCCTATGTGAGGAGCAAGGGTACACACTATATCCAGAAACATGATTTTAATAAGGTGCCTAAGCATTAACAGGTACAATTATGCATAGTTAATCTCATTTACAACTTTACCTAAGCTAATAGATTCCAGTCTTGGTGGAATGGATCACTTCATTCAGTACTATTAAAGTAATATTGAAATTTGTTGGGGCTTTAAATAAAAAAGATGCTATACTTGCCTGCTCTGTGCAACAATATTGGACAGGGCAGCCCCACACCACTTCTGCAGTCCTTTGCCGGCATTTTGTGCTCCTTCTTCCTGCGGGTGCCCCCTCAGCAAGCCATGTGCTATGGGGCACCCATGTGGGCATGCTCCCAAACCAGAATGTGTACCCCCTTAGCTCCCTCACAGGATTTGACTGACACGAGCAGGACCCTATGGCTCCTGCTGCTTTCAGAGTCCCCTGTGAGACCAGTAAGAAGGAGCAGCGCCGCTGTAGACGCAGCCAGCTCTGGATCGTCAGAGGACTCAGGTGGGTGTTTAGGAACAGGGGGTGGGAAACAAGTTTTTGTTGGTTTGTTTACCTTAATGCAGAGAATGCATTGGGGTTAAGAACCATTTTGACTTTAGAACTACTTTTGTTTCTTATCATCGCCATCATCATCAAAAACAGCCTATAGAGTATGTATGCACACAAATAATGCTACGCAAACCAGAGTTACAATACTTTGCATTCGACTTTCTCTAGGGAACACAACTGTGAATTTAAAATAATACTATCACACAAAACAGAGTAGTTCAAGCAAAAGTTAAGCAGCAAAAGTATTATTACTGTCCATAAGAACCTTCAGTAGTAGAATTGTGCGTTCCTTCAGGTAGAACATGCCTTAACAAGAGCTTGGCATGATTTGGAATTTTTGGTGCATGCCTGGAAATTTTTCAAGCGTGCTTGTTGGAAGCCCAGCTTGCGAGTATTGTCAGTGCTAATAAATGGCATACGCTATTAAAGCTGTAATATTATACGCTGTATCTGGTGAGGTCTAGGGAAAGGCACACGGGTGTAGATAAAAGAATAAACACGTGACATATTTAGACATCTTTCCATGTTGTTAGTGTATTGGCTTCCCTCCTTAAGTCAGTGCATACTGTGCATCTATAATATTTGATATTTCTGTGAATTCTATTACTAAACACATTCAATATAGATAAGCTTCTCCTTTGTAGCTGATACGAGATCAAAAGGTTAAATCTACAAACTGTAATAGAGAATAGGTCATAGGATATCCAAAAAATTCAGATTATTGCTGTGTACATTCATGTCAGACACCCCTAGCTGATCCTTCTCAGGGAGGAAAGTGGATTGTCCAAGTTGCATTTTTTTTCACAATTTGGATATTTGGATCCCTTGAGACAACAATGATGCTGGGAATATGTGCTGACTACATGGCCCCATGCAATCCTGTATAATGTGTGTGTGCATATCTATATACTTACCTAGACATGTCAGATCCTGCAGTAAGTCTAACCACTATGTAGTGTCTTGGAAATATGTTCCTCTGCAGAGTCATATCATACCACATACAATGCATTATTATTTTTTCAGCTAGTTTAGTAAAATTACAATAGTTATGTTGCTTCAGCTATTCCAGTGCATAGTGTACTGTAGGTATAATGATGTATGAGTAATGCTTCTTTTAATGACTACTATATATACTACTACTATATAAGAGCTGGCAAACATTCTTGCTTCCTTAGAAGGTGTCAATATGAAGCTCAGGTTTAATGATTGATTAATATCAAGATTTTTTTAATTAACTTTGTACATTTATTTTTGTAGATTACTTACCACAAAAAAAAAATTAAAATGATCCAGCTACCCCTTTCTGCCATGTTGCATTTTAACCTCCATGCCCAAACAGTGGAGTTTATTTACTAAAACTGGAGAGTGCAAAAGAAGGTGCAGCTCTGCATAGAAACCAATCAGCTTCCATTTTTTTTTGTCAAAGCTTAATTGAACAAGCTTAAGTTAGAAGCTGATTGGCTACAATGCACATCTGCACCAAATTTTGCACTCTCCAGTTTTAGTAAATCAACCCCAGTATGTCAATCTTTAATTTTATACACTAGCCTGTAAAACGATCATCTTTTACTCATAGTGTGGATAAAAGCAATTGCTTGGCTGTACAAACACACAAGAGTATTATATGTAACCCTTATCGGCAGAAACAACTGTAAAGTGTGCATGCAATGCTGTTGAACTTACAAAACTGGCACTTTACATACAATAGTGGGAAATTACCTATATACAGGTGCCATCTTATTTGAAGTGCCCTTGAGGCCCTAAAACCAATGACACCCTATTGAACCAGCTTTTTTTTTATAGGTGGCCTCACTTAATTATAAGGTGGCATGAGTGGGAAAACAGGCTCAAGAGCCACCCTCCTAGTTCAAGTTAGTATTTGAATAAAACTCCAGAAGAGAGGTAAGGCACACCAAGGTGCCCACTATTACATCGTATTGCCAGTTTAGTAACTTTAACAGCACTGCATGCTTGCACCAGCAACAATTAACACCTTTGAAGACAAAGCTTAATGCCTCAATGAATCTTTAGGAATGTCTCTATGATGAATGGAGGCCATCATACATACCCAGTAAAAATGTGCCCCTACCAGTATTAGTCCACCCACAGTATGCGACTAGTTTGTTCACCGTAGAGGAGAATAGAGTCTATACATCATACATCCACAACCATTAGATTAATAATACTAATGACAGCTGCACCCAGGGGTTTAGAAGGTGTTTTATAAAAAGGTTGGGGGAATATAGATAAAAATGACTTAAACTACAAACAAATAACATATCGAATAATCATTACAGTGCAAACTCACACAGATATGGCAACATAAAACTGAAAAGGATCAATTTTAATGATACTATTATATATAATTAGTATGGGTTGTTTGTTTTTCTTTTTACAGTTTTAGCGCAATTAAATACCGTGCTCTTTTATTATGTAAATATATTCACACGATACACTTTCTATTGAACTGTAGATGGTATCATGTTTAAAGACTAGGCCCATCCAAAGCTGGCATTTCAGTCTTGTGTATGTTGACATATCTCAGCATACACTGGGTACCCATAACTATCCAGGTCTTTAGTGGCGATATCACTGTGCTGCTGTCAAGTGCCAACTCCAAGCTTTTTCTCTTTTATTGGGATTTCCAAAAATGTGGGGCACGCTGAGAAATACAGCGGGACAACCTCTCCTCTTCTAAGATAGATATTAACAGCTACTGGGTGCTGTAACACACCAGTATCCATCTGGTAAGAAAAATATCAACTTTGGAGATATAGCCTTGACCTATCAGTAAAAAAAATCCAAACAGGTCAACCTGCAAACCTACTACCCGTGCTGCCAGAACTTCACTCTAGTCAACAGAAATCATCTGCTGAAAAACCAATACTTCCTGAAATATTGGTCTCCTTGGCCCTCTGAAGCACTCACTGGTCCCTCCTGGTGACCTCTACGTAACCTCTGCGTCCTATAGTGGTATTGAGATTGGTGTGAGGAACTACCGAGCACTGCGGGGGGCACCACCAAGGGAATTGACACTCTTGCAAGAGTCAGTTTCCCAGAGGACTTTTCTAGGTAGGTTTTCACTCATAGTGATGTTCTGGCAGTGCGGACAGCAGGAAAGGTGAGTATTCACTCTCTTCTGTTTTAGGTTGACTATCTGGGATTTTATTTTTATTGATAAGCTTACTTTAAAGGGAAAAGATAGAAACATGGTGTCATAGCTGACCTGTTTTTGAAGGTGCATACTTTAGAGCCCTTATACTTGTTTCACAACTTACTGTGTCACTGACCCAGAACACGTATACAGGGTCAGCCTAGGGCTACATAGGTGGTTTTTAGTAGCTCAGTCGCATTACTAAAATCTCGGGATTTGGAATTAAGGTATATCTAAACCCATGAAAAAAAATAAATATATATATATTGCAACTTAGTTTTCAGATGTGGTAGATGCATGCGTTTTCTTTTTTTTTTTCTGGCATTTTCTATTTTTTTTTAACTTGGTGATTCTGCCAGTAACACACTTCTTGTCCTAGGGTGACAACACCCACTGTTCTGTATTATAGGGAGAAGTAGCACTGTTACCTTCAGTGAGAGCTGAGAACAATGTAACTGATAAGAGTTCACCACACGCAGTCAACACAGAATTTTATTAGCTGTCAAGATTTCCATGGGGCTGAATAAAATAAATTTAAACATATATGGCTAGCTTTAAAGTGGTTCTAAAGCCTTAAGGTTTTGTACCTTAATGCAGTCTATGCATTAAGGTGAAAAAACTTCTGTGCTGCAGCTCCCCCCCAGACCCCCCCTTTTTGGCTCCCGCTGCTGTCATTCAAATCCTGTGACGCGGGGGCGTGGCCGTGTCCGTGTCCCACTGTCTGTGTTAATGGACACTCAGGAGCGAGCCCGCATGGGTGTCACCAGGGAAAGTGGTTTTCTGTTGCGGTACCTGATGAAGAGGAGGGACGGCGGGGGACCCCAGAAGAGGATCGGGGCTGCTCAGTGCAAAACTATTGCACAGAGCAGGTAAGTATAGGCATGTTTGTTTATTTCTTTTTTTTTTTTAAACTTGAAGTTTTACAATCAGCCATAGATGGTTTGAATCTTGGTCAGTCCCTGCTGAACCAGCCAAGATTCAAACCATGTATGGGCAGGCTGAATGTACCCAAGTTGATTGATCTAGAAACTTGGGTACAACCAGAATATTGGATTTTTAATGCCACTATTGCAAGCAGCTATAGCCGCTAACAATAATCACTATGTGTTCTCCCAGCTGGGAAGGCACTGGGAGAACACAATAGCTCAGTGGGAGGAATTCCCCCATCAACAGAGTCAACCCGTAGGTGCAGGAAAGAAAATGGCACCATCTATAGCCGCTTTAGGTTACTTTCACACTGGGGCGGGGGGCGTTAGCGGTAAAGTGACACTAATTTTATCGGTGCATTACCGCTGTTGTAGCAGTGCTTTTCGGCCACTAGCAGGGTGCTTTTAATAAGGCCGTATATAAAGGGTTCGAATCGCTTTGGCAGCGGTGCCCATTGATTTCAATGGCAGGGGCGATGAAAGAGCGGTGTATACACCACTCCCGCACCACCCCAAAGATGCTGCTTGCAGGCATTTTTCTAATGTCCTGCAAGCGCACCGCCCCAGTGTGAAAGCACTCGGGCTCTCACACTGGGGCTGCAGGGGAAGTGTTTTTCAGGTTCTATTTTTTAGCCCCAAAAGCACCTGAAAATTGCCCCAGTGTGAAAGGCGTCTTAGTGTTTTTTTTGATAGCCCTGGATCTTGCACCTTCAAAAACAACTCAGCAATGGCCACATTCATATTTTTTATCCTGAAAGATCCAGTTGAATAGCATTTCTAAGAAAAATTGAAATTCCCTATTTGACTAAAGTTCCCTCCCAATATATACACACACATGTCTTTACACCCTTAACCCAGTCCTCCTTTTAAATAAAGTGCACTTGCCAGCCTAAAGCTGAACCAGAGAATGCAAAGGTTCTCACATGAGGTCATTGTATTGTCACTCCACGTAACCAGACTTCACCAGTAGGTAGTGCTGCAGGTAAAAACAACTTTAATAAAACATCTAGGAGCTGTGGGAAGAAGGAATATCATTGTGTTGTCCAGTGGAAGATCACAAACACAAAGAACATCCCTTTAGGTTGGAATTCCATGCAAAACTATTTTTTTTTTTAAAGTAAACTAAGAAAGAGTTAGAACCTCTGTAATGTTTTGACTGCTGTCTGAGCTACACTGAAGAGACTTCTTGCTTCTGGTCTCAGTGATAGACACCTGGTTGGAATTGAGGGAAAATTTGCATAATGTGGACAGAGACAATGATTGAAATGCTGCTTTAGCAGAGTCGGCAAGGGTTTAGATTTTAGAACGTCTATGAGGTTTTATTACTGTCTGTGTTCCCACAGGGGAGATTAACACTCATTTTCTGTCTTGATGCTCACTGGAGAAGAAGTGAGAAAACAAAGACAGCAATTAAAGCCTGACAGAGGTTCTAACATTATATTATTATCGGAAACCAAGAAAGTTTAGGTAGGAGTTCTCTGTGATCCTCTATACCGCATATACTGCAGGGGTGAGCAGGGATTTATGTACAGTTGATGTTTATACGATGTATCTAAATAACCTTATCTACTGTATAGTTTAAATTGTATGATCTAATTTTGGTTTATCGTTTTGTATTTGTATGAATTTGTATTTATTCAGGGATTTTCATGTGAGATTGACGTAAAGTATAATTTTAATGTAAATAGATGTTTAACTGCTAAAGATGAAAGGGACAGGGAGTCTGGTACTTCTTATGCTACAACAATGCCCTTGATGTCAGTTTCCTTTCTCAGAATTTCAGTGCAAACAAGTGAGAGGTTTCCACGCTCCTTGAACTGGGAACAAAAGCTTTCAGTGCTTTGATATGGCTAGGAGTAATTGATGAGGCATTGTAATGTGTCCTTTCTATACTACCTGTAAGTTTTTGCTGCATAGTACGTACTGTGATGCTATGGAAAGGTTTTCAAAATTAACAATTGCCAATGTATGTGGCATAACCTATTTTCTAAAAAAAAAAATATATATAAGATGTGTAATTATTTGATAGAATATAAATATTTAGTTATTATTCTGATTGTACTGTATGGTGATCTCTATCACAACCTGTCCTTGAAGATGAAGTGAAAAGCACTATCTTGCTTATGCAATAAAGCAGTACAACAGCAGATATGATATACAAAATGCAGTAAGGCTGGCCATACACAGATTTTTTTTCGTTCAGCAAAAAAATCAGGCAGATTCCTCTATCCACGCTATATGACGCGGATGGACTAAACTCCTGCTGCGGCTATTGCATTCTGACAGCCGACACCAACCGCTGTCAGAATACCTGAACAGTGTCTGGAACTGATTGGATGCAACGGCTGTCAGAATACTCAAAGTGGCTGGAACTGATTGGATGCAACAGCTTACAGAATAACAGAACAGTGCCTGGAACTGATTGGATGCAGTCACTGTTTATCTAAAAATGTCCATCCAGCTATTTTTATTTTCTCATTAGAAGAACATCTAGCAGGAGGATCTCAACAAGGTCACTCACAATGTGGATTTCGACCAGCTCATTAAGGCCCAGCTGAAATTTGCATAGTGTTTGGCTATCTTTAGTCAATCAGAAATCATCCCTTACTTGATCCTAATATAGTAAACTAATTTGGTTCTGTGGGGCATTGCACGAAGAATGTTGTTAAATCTAACAGTTTCCTCCATCTGTGCTATAAAGCACAGATGGATGATTCTCTCACTGTAGCTGTGTAATTTTAACAGCTGACACCAGCGGCTGTCAGAATACCTGAACAGCTGCTCTCTCTGATTGGACACCAATCGCTGTCAGAAGACCTGAAGAGTGGCTGGAACTGATTGAATGCAACGGCTATCAGAATAACCGTACAGTGGCTGGAAATGATTGGATGCAACGGCTGTCAGAATAACCGTACAGTGGCTGGAAATAATTGGATGCAACTGCTGTCAGGATACCCGAACAGTGGCTGGAACTAATTGGATGCATCAGCTGTCAGAATAACTAAACAGTGGCTGGAACTGATTGGATACAGTCACTGTTTATCTAAAACTGTCTGTCCAGCTTTTTTGATTTTCTCATTAGAAAGACATCTAGCAAGAGGATTTCAACAGGGTCACTCACAATGTGGATTTTGACCAGCTCATCAAGGTCCGGCTGAAATTTGCATAGTGTTTGGCTAGCTTTAGTCAATCAGAAATCATCCCTTACTTGATCCTAATATAGTAAACTAATTTGGTTCTGTAGGTCATTGCACAAAGAATGTTGTTAAATCTAACAGATTCCTCCGTCGATGCTTTTAAGGGCACAGATGGATAAGTCTCTCGCTTTAGCTGTTGAACTTTAACAGCTGGCACCAGTGGCTGTCAGAATACCTGAACAGCCACTGTCTCTGATTGGACACCAACCGCTGTCAGAATACCTGAACAGTGGCTTGAACTGATTGGATGCAGAGACTGTCAGAGTACCCGAACAGTGACTGGAACTGATTGGATGCAACAGCTGTCAGAATAACTGAACAGTGGCTGGAACTATTTGGATGCAACAGCTATCAGAATACCTGAGGAGTGGCTGGAACTGATTGGATGCAGTCACTGTTTATCTGAAACTTTCCATCCAGCTTTTTTGATTTTCTCATTAGAAGGCCATCTAGCAGAAAGATTTCAACAGGGTCATCCGCAATGTGGATTTCGACCAGCTCATCAAGGTCCGGCTGAAATTTGCATAGTGTTTGGCTAGCTTTAGTCAATCAGAAATCATCCCTTACCTGCTCCTAATATAGTAAATGAGTTCAGTTTTGTGGGTCATTGCACAAAGGATGTTAAATTTAAGAGATTCCTCCATCCATGCTATAAAGCATGAATGGATGAGTCTCCCACTGTAGCTGTTGAATTTTAACCACTGGCACCAGTGGCTGTCAGAATACCTGAACAGCCGCTGTCTCTAATTGGACACCAACCACTGTCAAAATACCCGAACAGTGGCTGGAACTGATTTGATGTAACAGCTGTCAGAATACCTGAACAGTGCCTGGAACTAATTGGATGCAACGGCTTTCAGAATAACCAAACAGTGCCTGGAACTGATTGGATGCAGTCACTGTTTATCTGAAACTTTCCAGCTTTTTTGATTTTCTCATTAGAAGGACATCTAGCAGGAGGATCTCAACAGGGTCACCCACAATGTGGATTTTGACCAGCTCATCGAGGTCTGGCTAAAATACGCATAGTGTATGGCTAGCTTTAATCAATCAGAAACCATTCCCTACCTGATCCTTACATAGTAAACTAATTTGGTTTTGTGGGACATTGCATGAAGGAGGCTGATAAATCCAACAGATTCCTCCATCCACGCTATATAGTACGGATAGATGAGTCTCCCACTGTAGCTGTTGTATTTTAATAGCTGGCACCAGCGGCTGTCAGAATACCTGAACAGTGCCTTGAACTGATTGAATGCAACAGTTGTCAGAATACCTGAACAGTGGCTGGAACTGATTGGATGCAACAGCTGTCAGAATAACCAAGCAGTGACTGGAACTGATTGGATGCAGTCACTGCTTATCTGAAACTTTTTATCCAGCTTTTTTAATTTTCTCATTAGAGGGACATCTAGCAGGAGGATATCAACAGGGTTACCCACAATGTGGATTTTGAAGAACGCATCAAGGTCCGGCTAAAATTCACATAGTGTTTGGCTAGTTTTAGTCAATCATAACTCATCTCCTACCTGCTCCATATATAGTAAAATTCAGTTCTGTGGGTCATTACATGAAGGATGTTGTTAAATCTAACAGATTCCTCCATCCATGATATAAAGCACAGATGCATGAGTCTCCTGCTGTAGCTGTTGGATTTTAACAGCTGGCACCAGTGGCTGTCAGAATACCTGAACAGACGTGGTCTCTGATTGGATGCAGACACTGTTCAATTGAAGATTTTCAATCCAGCTTTGATTTTTCAGTCAAAGCGTATTGGGCAGGAAGATGAAAACAGGGTCACGAACAATTATTATTATGCAGGATTTATAGAGCGCCAAAAGTTTGCGCAGCGCTTTACAACGTTAGGACAGACAGTACAGTTACAATACAATTCAATACGGGAGGAATCAGAGGGCCCTGCTCATTAGAGCTTACAATCTAAGAGGGATGTGGATTTCCACCAGTGGCCAACATTTGGGTAGTGTATGGCCAGCTTTAGTCATAGGAGCCAACAAGAAATCATCCCTTACCTGATCTTACCATAGTAAACTAATTCAATGCTGTGGATCATTGCACCAAGGACATTGTTTTTGCTCTTGTACTGCCTTATTCGATTAGCCTGTATGAGTGTTTTTTTATTTCACAATTTGGAGCCAAGTAATGGTAAACGTGTCCCACTACTGTAGGTAGTAGCGCTGGGGGAGCAACTTACTATACTGAAGGGTGTTTAGCAATGGGACAAGTTTTAGCTTACCCAGGAAGACCTCTTTAACACAAAGAGGAAAAAACCTACATGAAATAGTTCTTTCTGTGAAGCAGGATCTGTGAGTCTTTGTGGTATTACAAAAAGTAATGTTAAAGCTGAACTCTGGGATAAGCAATCATTGTCTAGATACAAGAGGCTTGCGTATGCTTACTTGAATATTAGTGTTTTTTTGTGTATTTTTTTTCCAGATCTGTGTAATAATCCAGCATGAATGTTTGTGCAGGAACTACCTGTAAGAAAGACTGCTTACTGCTGCTCTCTCTTCATGTGCAGAGTGACTGGTCTTGTATCTACCCCCCTTTTGTGGGTGGGTCTCTGCACATGTAGAGCCCCAGTGATGATGTCCCTGCTACTTTTACAAGGTAATATCTGGTTTGCAAAGGAATTTCTTACTGGCTATTGAGGATTACATTTAAAATAATGTTTTTGTGCCCAGAGTTCAACTTTAAACTTTTACCAGTGTCTTGTACTACTGCATGAGGTGAATCCTTCTTTGGACTGACCTGTGCTATTGTGCCTTTTTTAGATCTGCAGTATTTGTACGAAGCCCATTTTCCATTGTGCATAAGTTACAATAAAGAATATTTTTGAAATACTGTCATGTTGTGTTACAATGCGATTGTTATTTGCTGCTAATGGAAATATTGGGTGAATTATTTTACAACATAGTGGAAATGGCAAGCCAGAAAGCAGCTTTTGTCACTCGGCTTACTGTAAACTACTAATGATTATTATTGGTAGTAGAACTCTGATAACACTGCAAATACAGTCCCCCCCATTCCTAACCCAAAAGAAAAAACAAAATCTGCTTAGATTGATTGTTCTTACACAGGGTCATCAAATTAAGCTCATTATAGTGACTGATTGCAGGCCATACACGGGTTACAGGAAAGTAGGCAGGGGGGAAGGGGGAAGCCATCATTGCCGGGAGACGACAGTGATTATTGCTTGCTATTTCAACTGCTAGCGATGATCGCATGCAAAATCTGGCAGGCTGGTTGTACCAAAGTTGATTGATCGATTAACTTGGTACATTCAGCCTGCCCATACATGGTTTGAATATCAGCCGGTTCAGCAAGAACCGTCGATGGCCGGCCTTAAGCCTGGTACACAGTACAGTTTTTTGGGTTGCACAAAAAAAAAACTGTCAGCTCCGGTCGGGGGCCGCTGTACTAACCATGTGATGTTAGTCCAGCGATCTCCCCCGCTGAGCTGTTGTGTTCTAACAGGGGGACAGCCCTCCCACCAGAACACTCCGATCAGCGCTCTCAGCCATTGGCTGAGAGCGCTAATCGGGAGTCGGCCGGCTACTGGTTTTCCAGAATGCACGTTCGAACGGCCGGCTTCTGTCAGACAGACCGACATACACACGGGCAGAATGTTGGCGGTTTTTTTTTAATGAACTGACAAATGTCACCTGACATTCTGCCCGTGTGTACAGGGCTTAACTCTTCAGTATTATCTCAAACTGTCTGATCAGCCTTCCATTTGTTATGGAGGTGAGGAAAGGGGGAGATGTTCTATGGACCTGTCTTAGGATGACGGCTCTAACTCGCAGTATTGTATCTATGGAAAAGCAATGTTGTCACCCTAGGATAAAAAATGTGTTAGATTGGAATGTCTAAGGCCGGGCCTGTCTGCATTTCCATGCTAGACAGACATTTATTATTTATTTGACTTCTATTGAGGGAACGTGTTAGAAATGTTTTCATTGATCAGTGAAAGCAGTCTCTGATAAGTGTAAAGTGAGTGCTGTTAGAATACAATGGGGATGATTTACTAAAGGCAAATAGACACTCTGTAGATGCAACTGTTCCAGAGCTTAGTAAATAAGGTAATGCTTCACTTTGCAAAGAATACCCAATCACATGCAAGGAAAATAATAAAAAAACAGCTTTGTTACTTGCACATGATTGGATAATAGAAGTCAGCAGAGCTTCTGCTCATTTACTAATGTTATGGAAATGATTAAGAGCTCCAATCGAGCCCAAGGTTATCTGCTGCTGTCTCTAATTTGAAAGTGTTGATATGCATGCATGTAAAAGTAAACACTCTGAGACACGCTCAGCTCCGTTACTTGTTACACTTCTAATTTATTCAAGGCAGTGCTAATGTTTTATACACACAAATACGTCATTGCTATGTTAGTCTAATAGGTACATCTCATTGGTTAAGATAGAAAAAGAAAATGGAGAATCTTCATAACGAGGTCTGACTGTCTTTGGTTTTATCTTCAGTTCCGCGTTCCTCTGATGTGTGGGATGTAGGGGGTACCCGCCATCTTGAGAAAATATAGGAACAGAGCAAACCTGTATACTTATATAATGAGTAAGGAGAAAAATATGTATGCACATAAGAAAATAGACATTTTCAGATTACTATTATTATTATCTACATCACATTCCTTCACAATCCCCCCTAAAATGACTATTTTCTCTTTTCTGTCCCTAATACTAAAGGTCCTACTTTTAGCCTGGCCCTTCTCCTCAGCAACTCTTTTTGGCTGTATATAGAATTGGGCAGCAACTGTTCACTTCCCTCCTCGATACAGCTGGAGAGGTGCAGTCAGGCGCTATCTATCCCTATAACCCTATAGGATTGTGAGATTTTGGACAGGCAGTGACTGTAGAGGAGTGAAGGGTTTGTCATCTTCCATCATAAGGAGGTCCTCTTCTTCTTGGTGGAGAAATGTAGGTGTGCTATTGTCTACAGCCTTGCTCATTAACTTTTTACAAAAGGTAGAATACAGCATACAATCAGGGCTAAAAGAACCAGGATTATTAATACCGTTACCCGTATCTGGGCGAGCACCTTCTGCCATCCACTCATCCAGCTAAAATATTGGTCCCATGGGTCTTCTTCTTCAACTCCAGTGACAGATCTTCTAATTTCTTTATAGCTAGAGTAACCTTACCATTTGGGCCAGTATTATCAGGAATGTATGTACAACAGGTTCCCGTTTTTTCCTATGATTTTACAAAACACCTCCTTTCCCAGCTAGCACCATGTCTAAGGCCATCCGGTCCTGGAATGTCATGTAGGAAGTGGGGGCTAACTGGTCAGCAATTCGCTGGAGGGCATCTTTAGAGTAATTTACAAATCTCTGTTGGTTATAATATGTGTAGTGTCATGTCACCTAGAGGCTGGGTGACAGATGCACACCGTTGGGATCAGGAGTGCACTGCAAGGTAGTGGACCCTACGGCTGACTGCTGCGGATTGTACCCTGGGAGGTTCAGGAAGCAGGTCTACTGGATCACTGACACAGATCCCACTGGGAGCTAGAGCATAGATTCCCCAGGGCGCGGAGTCTAAGAGCCAGCAGGTGTTCACCAGAGCCTCTAGTGGTGAGGATGGACTGCGCTGCAGTCTGGCTCCAGGTCGCGGCCCCCAGGGTCTCACAGCTCATGCTCACGGTAGACTACAGGAGAAGAGGAAGGAGGGAGCTGGCTGGAACATCAGGGTCACAGGCAAACAGGGATGGCCGGGAACAGGCCAAAGTCGGTAACAGAAATCAGATGTAGGCAACATAGCAAGTACACACAGAGGCTAACACACAGTGGTTGATCAGCACTGCTGGCTTGCAGTGCACAGGTTAATATAGGGTTCCCTGATAGGGCCTGGGGTGGGGCCATGCTTATAGGAGAGGTTACAAAAGCAGTCTGGTGAGGGTCAGCTGGTCTCTAGAGATGAACACATGGAGACAGGTATGCTGATTGACAAACTCTATTGCATAACCATGACATGTAGTTAATCCAATCTACATTCTTGCTGACAGTTGTTATGGGGATCAAAGACTCAAAACCAGCTTTTACCTGATCCCTGGCTTTAAACTCATCAGGGACCCCCCTTGTAACCCCTATGACATGTATGTATACATGAGGATCAAAGCTTCCGGAGAGAGCTGCTCGCTTCCTCCTCTGACTGTGTGCTGGGTCAGTGCATGTATCAGGGGTATCTTTGGTTAGGATATGGGGGCTTTCTATTTTCATCTTTTTTGTCTAATGCACTCTGTGGTCGCCCAGTCTGGCCCTGTGTTCCAACCCACTGGCCCCCACAGAAACCACAACTCTGTCCCCAGTAACTGTCTGTGTGGCATACATATATGTCCTTACCGTCAGGGATATCACTGTACCAATGGCATCACCATGAAGGGTCAAACGGAGAAGGTACTATGTCACAGTAATCTAAGGTAAAGGTGGTCACATGTGTACCTGAAGAGTTACACCAAAACGTAATTATGTTATAATTTTTGTGATGGCCACCTCCTGGGCCCCTCCCCCCTAGATCAAACAGAAAAAGGATATGCAGCACCAGAAAACACGCTCTCCTGCAGTGATAAGCGTGCATTCAGGTGTTCTTCCTGGCCAACTTGACTGAGGTGGCTGTGGTCAGCAAAACTTGGAATCGACCATCATAACTTGGCTTAAGTATCTCCAGACAGTAGTTGGTGTGTTCCTGTATCTAATTCAGGATCTGGAATGGAAGAAAACACCTGGACATGCATTCAGGTTAATTCTCGTGATAATGTGGTTACATAATTAGTCAACACATCAGACTGTAACTGTAACTGTTGTGGAAAGTAACAACCAAGTCTGGGAGCTGAACCAAACAAAATTTCATAAGGGGATAGGGCATGTTTCCCCTGGGGGTGTGTCTGACACTGAACAGGGCAATGGGCTAACTGTCTGGCCAACTCATGTTAGTCTCTTGGGCCATCTTTAACATCCTGTTTTTAGTGTCCCATTCATCCTTTCTACCTTCCCGCTACTTTGAGGGTGGTATGGGATGTGTAGTGCCAACTGAACCCCCAGTGCTGCCCAAATCTCTTTAGTAAGGGTTGTTGTTAGGGCTGGTCCCTGATCTCTCAATATCACCTCTGGGACCCCAAATCTACATACTATCTCACTCAGTAGTTTCTTAGCTGTGGTCCTGGCAGTCATGACCACTTCCACTAGGGCGTATTCGAATCTGCCACTTCTTGGCACTTGAGAATGATCAATTTGCATCCTCTGGAATGGGGTATAGGGCTTTTGCCAGGTGCTTCTTCTGTGCTTCTTCTGTGCTTCTTCTGTGCATCCTGGGTTACATTTGGTGCAGATAATGCATGATCTGCAGAAGCTGTCGGTCAGTGGAGTAACTCTTGGTGCAACACTTGTTGATAAGAGAGTTCATAAAAGTCTTTGTCAAGTGGGCAGCTCCATGTGCCCATTGCACCACGGCTGGGTACATACTCCTGGGAAGACAAGGCTTCTTGTTGCACTCGAATAGTCCATTTCTGAGAGTTGCTCCTCTCCATTTCCAGCTTTCCTTCTTATCCGCACTTGTTGTTTCCTGTAGTTCTTTTAGATAAACTCTGTCCACTGGGAAAGTCTGTAAGGTAAGCACGGGGTGGTCTTCTTCTACCACCCTGCTGTCCACTTCCCGTGGACCACCAGCTGTCTGTTTGGCAGCTGTATTGGCTCGATGATTGCCTTAAGCTTCCTTTGAGTTCATTTTGTCGTGTGCTTTTACTCATAATAGTCACTTGGGTTGTGAGAAGCAAGGCATCAATCAAGTTTTCACAGGTGTTCCTGCAGCCATCAGGAATCCTCTCTCCTAGATAACACCATAATCATGGGCAATGCTGAAAGCATATCTTGAGTCCATATGAATGTTGGCTCTTTTTCCCTCTGCCCATTTACGTGCTGTAGTAAGTGCTTACAGCTCTGCCTCCTGTGCAGACATCACCGGTGGTAAGGCTTCAGCTTGTAGAACAGTGTTTTCAGTGGTGACCGCGTGTCCTGTGTGGTCATGGGGTGACAAGTCAAGACTCTACTCCTCCTCCTTTCCCCCCTCGAGAAGTGGAAGAAGGGTGGTAGGGTTCAGTGTTTGACAACTTAATAGAGTAATGCTGTCCAGTAGGAGGGAACACAGGAGTCTCAAGTGTCTGATAGTGGACAAGTGTTTCGGCTGGATCTTGGTTGAATATGGCAACAACGTCATGGGGAGCAAGCAGAACAAGGCAGTTTCCGAGGACAAGTTCAAAGTTTTGTCAAGCAAGGCTTGTGTAGCAAAGCCAGCTCACAGACACAATAGGCCTCCTCTTGCTACCACATCCAGTCGACAGGAATAATATCCTACAGGGCGTAGGCTGATGCCGTGTGATTGGGTGAGTACACCTGCAGCATGTCCCAGACGTTCGGATACAAAGAACTTGAGCGTTTTGCCGTAGGCTGGGAGCCCTAGCGCCGGGGGTGGCGCACTTAAAGGCTTCAAACTTTAGATATTTCTTCAGGAGACATCTGGAAGGGTCTGATTGCAGAGCATCAGTAGGAAGGCTTCTGGAATCCATGCTCTGCACTCGGAAATTAGTCCAAGGAAAATGACAGGTGTTGAGCACCACTGCAATTTGGGCTTTGAGGCTCTGCAGCCCTGGTTGGCAAGATAGCACAACAGGCTTTCTGAGGTGAGTTCAACAGGGGGTAAGTCAGCTGGACAAAGGAGAAGGTCATCAACACGTTGGAAGAGAATCACTTCCGGGTGTTCCTCTTGTCATGTGTCAAGGATGATAGCCATAGCTTTTGCAAACTGGCTTGGAAAGTTCTGTGCCCCTTGTGGCACAACTGTTTAGGTATGTTGCCGTTTCTTTCCGTGGATGAATGCGAAAAGGTACCAGCAGGAGGGGTGAGGGTGGACACTGAAGAAAACGTTTGTAAGGTCCATCTCTGTGGGGTACTTTGCAGTCAAAGGCATCCACAGTAGGTACCTGGTTCTCTTTTTAGGATTCTCTTCTTGGGGTTATTGTGGTTTCCGGGGCAATGAAGCGCCCTCTTTTAGCTTGACTGAAACTGGTGGCACCTTTAAGTTACCGTTGTCTTCCGGTCCTGTGGACCATAGGCACGCAGGGATTCTGTCAAGTACTTCCTGCAGTATTGAACTTGAAGTTTTTGCTTCAGTAAGTGTCATCAGGAGAGGCTGAGAACACAAAGCAGATGAGTCTTCTAAAGATAGGGGAGTATGTAACTTCACCCCCCCCTTCAGGCGTGTCCTGATTGAGGCCTGTAGTCCGGACAACACATCAGCTCCTAGTAGATTTAAGGGACATGTAGAGGACACCACAAATCTGGCAAGCAAATCAGGAAGTGGACTGGAGCGGGGCACCCCATCCATTCCTACGCAGGAAACATCCATAGTGGAAAGGAAAGAATTATTAGGCAGGTTCACCGCCCTCAACACACTTTTGGCTGCACCCCTGTCAATGAGGAAAGTGGTAGGTTTTTCGTCTGGGACATCTTGGGGCTCTGCATTCTTTTCTGAAGTGACCCCATTTCCCACAGTTGTAACAGGTGATCCTTTCCCTGGTATTGGGCAGTGGTGGTGGACTAGTGTAGGCAGGATCTTCGTCATGGGTTACCATGAGGGGCGTTGGTTTTTTACCTTTTTGATTTTCTATACCTCTGGTCACCAACAATAAATCAGACATTTTCATTGAATGGTATTCAGGGCGGGCCACCATCAGGCCTTTTCTGATATCCTCTCTGAGCCCTGAAACAAAAGCAGTTGATAACATGTGTGTGTGTGCCTTTATGAGTCTAGCATGATACTTCTTCACAGACTCCCCTTTATCTTGGGTAATATCTTGGATTGTGGTGGTCTGATCCGTCAACTTCTCCGTTGCCCAGTCGTGGAGTTGTGCACAGAACTCCACGCCTGAGGTGTAGGAAGTGGCACTTGTCAGGCTGGCATCATTGAAGGCCGTCTGCATGACTGGCCAAAAGACATGTCCTGCTTTGATTTGGCATAGGCTGATCAAGTCTCTCCAGGCAGCTGAGTAAGTTTCTTGTATCTGCACTATCCTGTGGTAGAAGGGAATTGGCTGCTTCTCTGGGTCAGGCAGACTTGTCACTAAGGCCGCTGCTTGTGATAGAGTAAAAGCGACATACATCACTGGTGCCCCTTCTGGTAACCGAGACTGTTGTTGGGGCGGGGGCTGGCAAGGGGCACTGTTCCTTACGGTTGCCAGCATGTGTTTGAGATCCTCTCGGAACTGAGAGTCTGGAGCCGGATTGGGGGTTAAATCAGTGGGTGGCTTTGCTGCCTGCTATTGGGCTTCCCACTTAGATGCTTCTTCATCATTAACATATCCGGCCTGGGAATGTGATGCTCCCGTATTGGGGAAGACAGGTGTGTGGTATTTAAAACAGGGAGGACTGGGTACAGGCTGTTTAAGCTTACTGGGTGTACCAAGATGGCCGCCGGCAGGAAGTGCACTGGACTGGGTAGAAAGTGAAGGCATGGGTGCACTAAGATGGCCGCCGGGCTGAGTTGTCACAGTGGGTTGTGCTTGGGTGGTGAGAAAGGAGTGGTTGTTAGACGGAGGGCAGTGCTGTCCCTCCCGTCCTTTGTTTCAAGTTCCAACATATCATCAGCTCTGTGATACACATACATAATACAATCGCCATCTTTCTTAACTTCCTTTATCCAATTTTCTTTATCACACAGGATTTTTCTCCCTGTTTCTTTAGCAACATAACTTTCACCACTTCGTTCAACTTTGTTAACTATTTCAACATCTTCTTCTCTCCTTCTTTGCAATATGACTTTCTTTACAATATCACTTTCTTTTCTCTCTCTCTTTCTCGGCTAACGGCTTGAGAAGAGAATACATACAACCAAGGGGTTAATATTTTTTCTCAGTGTTCTTATCAACAAATTCCTTCGGTGGGGGCACATAAGACTAATGTACGGTTAATCTCAGAACAAGAACAAACACGTCAGGGGTAATAGGGAGCAACATAGCAAACAGTAAATCACAAATACAATCACGACAGGACATTACACCTGCCACTCTTCGAACTGCAAAATTTCAGCAGGCTAAGATAACCCCAGGGGCAGACATCACCCCCTTATACCCAGTTAAAGGCCGTCATTACAGTTACCTCCCAGAGGCCGACAGCACATCTGGGGGTGACACATCTGTAATGCTTTCAGACTGCAACGCCAGCAGCTGAGATTTCCTTTTAAAGATCCGACAAATCCTTGAGTAACCCGTCCTATAACCGACTGCCACAATAACCCATCTCATTCCAGAAGCCGACAGCTCGTCTGGAGATGAGAACACACATGTAGCACTTTTAGACTGCTGAGTTTTGTAGCCCAAAGAATGGCAGACAGTGAACAAATACAGTCAGCAGAAACCCATTGACAGGTTCGTTAAAACAACCTCAGGCGAGGAAATACCTGCCTCTAAGACAGTCTCAGCATACCGACAGAATCCGGCCGTCAACCGAAAGATAAGAGAGTCGTACAGTGGTAAGAATATAAATCAAACTTACCGGTACTGTTAGGGCTGCACAAACCCCACTCTCATCAATCAGTTAACGCCCGAATGCTTGTCGCGGTATAGCTTCGACTGTAGCCTGAGGTCCCGGGTTTCGGCACCATCTGTTATGGAAATGATTAAGAGCTCCAATCGAGCCCAAGGTTATCTGCTGCTGTCTCTAATTTGAAAGTGTGGCTATGCATGCATATAAAAGTAAACACTCTGAGACACGCTCAGCTCCGTTACTTGTTACACTTCTAATTTATTCAAGGCGGTGCTAATGTTTTATACACACAAATACGTCATTGCTATGTTAGTCTAATAGGTACATCTCATTGGTTAAGATAGAAAAAGAAAATGGAGAATCTTCATAACGAGGTCTGACTGTCTTTGGTTTTATCTTCAGTTCCGCGTTCCTCTGATGTGTGGGATGTAGGGGGTACCCGCCATCTTGAGAAAATATAGGAACAGAGCAAACCTGTATACTTATATAATGAGTAAGGAGAAAAATATGTATGCACATAAGAAAATAGACATTTTCAGATTACTATTATTATTATCTACATCACATTCCTTCACACTAACCTATGGAGTAATTGCTCTTGCAGAGTGCAACTGCACTTTTTAAAGTGCACAGTCTGTTTTTCTATAGTAAATCAACCTCAAAGTCCCAGCAGGGGAGATTCCTCCATCCACCTCATTTGTGTGGATGGAGGAATCTGGTAGTTTTTTTGTTCAGCCCCATGAAAAATATGAATCTGGTATGGCCAGCTTTAGACCCCATACACACTATTGGATTTTCTGCAGATTTTTGTCTTCAGATTTACCAAAACCATGTAGTGCAAGGGCCTGCCTGATTGCATACAAATTAAAATTCTTATGGTTTGACCTCATATTTATATGGTTTTGGTAAATCTGAAGACAAAAATCTGCAGAAAATCTAATAGTGTGTATGGGACTTCAGATTTCAAAACTCATTGCAACAAAACATTATTTGAAATGATTCAAACTGATTAGTCATGCTTGAATTGTAAGAACTATTTTGGTTTGCATGCAATATAATTTGCCCTTACAATTTTAATATGCTACAAATCCACGCTGCATGTTTTGCATTTTACCCACCTTCCCTCCCCACAAATACTACCCCATTCCATAAAGTAGCGTTGTCAATGTCAGTGAAGAGTTCCTGTCCTTCTCTGCCAGTGATATTCATTGTGCCAGAGGGCACAACTTCATTGTCCATTTCTTTTGTGATCAATGTTAATGTCTTATTTCCTTGTGCTTAGGAGCTAAAACAAAGGCCTTTGTCCGAATGCTTCATACATTTCCATACCATTACACTTCTATCAAGTCCTTTGTTTTAGTAAACTGCTGGAGAAAAACGCAATTCAGACTAAAAATTAGACAAATGAACAGACTATTCATAAAAAGGCTATTTAATGCATGTATAAAGACCCATGCACTCTGGTGCTCTTCTAAACCCTTTTCTACTGGCAGAAGAATAGCAGCATAAAAAGTGCATCAAGCGCTTGAGCAGTCAAGCGCTTGATGCCACCTACACTGTATTCAAACTGTACAACAACTGCACTGAATTGTATACTGTGTACACCACCAGAAGTGTAGTAGAAACTGTACACACTGTATTAGATACTGTGTACACCGCCTGCACTGTATTGTATACTGTATACACCACCAGAAGTGTAGTAGAAACTGTACACACTGTATTAGATACTGTGTACACTGCCTGCACTGTATTGTATACTGTGTACACCACCAGAAGTGTAGTAGAAACTATACACACTGTATTGGATATTGTATACACCACCTGAAGTGTATTAGAAACTGTACACCGCCGAATGCACTGTAGATTTAGGCTACACTGGATGCAGAGTGTGCGTGTGTGTGTATATATATATATATATATATAAATTAATACACTGCCTGCACTGACTGAATATCGAGTAAACACTGAATATATAGTCTATGCTAAATGCAGAGTATATATACTCTATCTCTCTGTCCACGCCAACAATGCTACACATGGCCACCGTGTAAGCAGCCTTATATAGTGTGGGGCATGGACTCACCTTAGATCGAAGTCCCCGTACACAGCTCCGGTCGGCGACATCACTCCCGGAGTTACTTCCGGGTACCGTGGGCTCTAGCGCTGTGATTGGCCAGAGCCGCGATGATGTCACTCCTGCGCATGTGCGTGGGTGTCGCCGGTAACGGCACACTAGCTGAAGCAACGGCACGAATGTGCGCATGTGGCGATGACGTCAGCATATGCTAATACAGGGGATATCTCCTAAACTGTGGTTTAAACAGGTTTAGGAGATATCCAGGGTAGCTACAGGTAAGCCTTATTATAGGCTTACCTGTAGTAAAAAGTGGTCTGTAAGGATTTATAACCACTTTAAGGTAGTGCTGGAAAATAATGGTGGCCACACAAAATATTGACACTTTGGGCCCAATTTGGACATTTTCACTTAGGGGTGTACCCACTTTTGTTGCCAGCGGTTTAGACATTAATGGCTGTGTGTTGAATTATTTTGAGGGGACAGCAAATTTACACTGTTACACAAGCTGTACACTCACTACTTTACATTGTAGCAAAGTGTCGTTTCTTCAGTGTTGTCACATGAAAAGACAGAATAAAATATTTACAAAAATGTGAGGGGTGTACTCACTTTTGTGAGATACTGTACGTGATTCTGCGCAGCACAGCGCAGCCACCCTGTAGCAGTAAATCTACTGTAGGGTGGTAGTGTAATTAATCTGCGAATACATTTAAGACACCCCCCAACTGACAATGCTGCTGTCTGCTGTGCCTCCTGTTTTCATTCATTCAGAGTTGTGTCTCACTAATACAGGCGGTGTGTATGTAATAACCTCAAAAAGTGGGATTTTATGGGCAATTAAAAAAAATATATATATATATATATATATAAAACTTCACATATAGAAAATGTAATTTATTGTAGAAAAATTGTATAAAAAATTATCATGGTGATAATACAAAACATCATAAGAATAGCATTGTCAACATTGCACATTGTATGAATAAAATTTGCAAACACTGCACATTTAGCTATTTGAACCATGAAGTGGCAATCCCAATCTACTTGCTGTTCCCTTAAATTGTGGTTTCTAACAAGGAATGCTACAGAGAGGGATATCCAACGCATTTCAAAATTATTGTTATAAATCTTCTTCAGGGAATAATACCACTTCTGAAAAATCAGCTTTGTATTAGTAAAATATTAATACAAATTCATACCCAATAATATGCATCAAATTAATATTTAAACATACACTTACAAAAAAATGCGCATAATTAGCAGAGGCATTCCTCCAGAAAGAAACATGGATGTCCTATCACAGCCATTGAAGGCCTGCCCAAAGTGGATGGCAGGAGTTCACATTCAGAAAATGCCAAAAGTGGATTGCCTGAGGGCATTGAAAAAGGGTACTGTGGGCTGAAAGGAAGCAGAAAAAAGGATGGTAAACCCCCAGGAAGAAAATGAGTCTCAACTCCATGGGAAAAGGGGTCAGCCTGGATTGTCATTCCCCCTAGGCAGACCCCATGCCTAATGAAAAAAAGCTTACTTGAGATGTCTTATAAATGAAAGACCAACAGATCCAAAGGTCCCATATTCAAATGTTGAAATAGTCCAGAGGGGATTCCACAGTAATGGCGGTCCGGAATACAGGAGACAACGTGGCTCCACTGTGAACAAACCAAGGAGGAACGGCGCCGAAGGACGCGATGGCGTCCCTGATATGGTGCAAAAGCCCCGGGAGGAAGTGACGCGATGTGCGTCGTGACACACAACCGTGTCACTTCCGCTTCTGCGCAGATGGTAATAAAAATGCGGAGGTGACGCAGCACACATCAATAGATGCGGCCACACATCCTCGGCACAAGCCAGCCCACACAACATCAGGCCCCATGGAACCAAACATCCGGGGATCTGAACAAAGGCTGAATGGGCAATTTGGACCAATAACCAATTGGAGAAGGAGAACATCCATGTTTGTGGAAAAAAACGCCTGTGCATTACAAATTATATTATATGCACAAATAGGATATAAATTACATAAAGCCATAGAACAGATTTTAGAAAATCTAGAGATTCCCAGCTCAGCCCTGTTGGTCCTGATCGATGTTGAATCTCTCTACAACAGCATTCTGCATGATTTGGGTGTGTCGGCTGTTGGGAGAGTTCTTCAGCAAAGATCAACACGTGAATGTAAATACAACAAATTCATACTTACCGTGTTGGAATTTATCCTGAAACATAATGTTTTTCTTTACAAAGGCTCCCACTATCTCCAGGTACAGGGTGTGGCTATGGGGACATGGTGTGCCCCCTCCTACGCCAACATTTGGCTATTTCATGGTTCAAATAGCCAAATGTGCAATGTTTGCAAATTTTATTCATACAATGTGCAATGTTGATAATGCTATTCTTATGATGTATTGTATTATCACCATGAGAATTTTTAGTACAATTTTTCTACAATAACTTACATTTTCTATATGTGAAGTTTTCTATATATACCGTATATATTTTTTATTGCCCATAAAATCCCACTTTTTGAGGTTATTTCATGCAATACCAAGGGATGGTGGCAATCTACATATGTGTTCTTGTGGATCACTTAAATTACTATACAGGAGGTGTGTTTCTGGCCACATCACCGTGTGAAAACAAAAAGGAAAAAAGCAAAAGAAAAGAAAACTGATGCAGCCACCACATCTAATAATTAGTAAACTGCAATATATTACATTTTTGGTTTTGGGTATGCTAACACTTCATGCTGCATTATTTATAACATGTAGATTCTGTACCACTGCTGTTTTCCACAATGCAGCTGATTAAGATTGCCCGTCTGCTATGTCAAGAATTTACAGCACTTTTGGAAAATAGAACAAGTATAACAAGCTACAATTACTGCATTTGACTTATTCAGGCTTGGACATCAGATCCTAAAAAGGAATGCCCTCTAGACAGGTTTGACACTAATAACAAGCCTTGTCTTGTTGGGAAACTCTGCTGTACTGCCAGTTCAATCTTCATTAAAGAAGAGATATGGTGACAGGATTCACTTTCTTTCTATAGCATCAGATTTGTAATAGAAAGACAAACAGTGGTTATTTTTGACACACCATTATAAGCTTATTAAATGCGTGTTAATGCTAGGCGCGTTTTGCGCTTGAGCATTAATTAATTTCAATGGCCAGAATAACATACTATTCTAGCCAATGCAATTGATTAACCCTTGACATGCCTAAACGCATTACATGCGATTACAAGCGTCAAGAATTTTTTATTGCCAAAACATCACTGCCAGGAGGAAAGGCATCTAGGAGAGATAGCAAAAACATCCAGTTTGCATGAGGCCCTAAAAACTCATCCCGTATTACTGTGTTAATAATGATCAGCTTGTAACAGTTGCACTCCTCAGGCATAGCACAATGTGAAAATTATACATAGCAGGCAATCAGATGTAAACACTAAATAAATCATGTTTAGTTTGCTCTGTACATTGCATCACATACAACTGCCATTTTTTTGATAAAATCCTTTTTTAAGCTTTTGTTTTCCCCATCCTTTAATTCATCATAGTGCAGCTGATACCTTGAAGCTTGAATTCCTGTCTACGCTTGTAAAAATACGCATCCCAATATTGGTTGCATGGAATTTCCCTGGGCTTCTTTCCTGATGGGGACAACAGTGAACCATGTTTGTGCAACGTATGGTGAAATTGGCCACTTATAGTCCCCATTGGAAGCGATAGGGCACAGCACTGATAATAAGAACAATATCTCTCCAATAAGGGGAGGTCACAGGGCAGGCCCAGATATTGTGAAAAAACCCACCGCCCAGGGAGGATTGGGACTTTAAGGGCAACTAAATATTGGTCAAAGACCAAATGTTTGTTTATTAAATATTGTAAAAAGCCCATATTTGCTTAAACATTGCAAATAGACTATTTAAGAACAATAACAAACAATACAATAGATACAAAATGACATTGATATTGTTTCCTAAGTAGAAATTACGCCCGATGCGTTTCAGGATCTTGTCCTTTCTTCAGGGGCGGTCCCTTATGGAGATCAATGTACATCTATAACGAAAACATACATTAACGTTGAGAAACAATATATAAACAAAGTGCATGCAGTGAGCATAGCTGAGGGCGGGGAAGTGCACAAAATCCTAAGACCCTCTATTACAAATACTTCATCTCCAACTAATACAAAAGGATGAGCAGGCTAACTTGTGCCAGCCCATGGCCTATCTTGTGTAAGACAAAGTTGATTATTCCTCAACTGTACACCAAATTTGCTGTGTTGAAAGATGGCTGAATCACTGCTGCTACTGTAGGATCCCTCATCAATGTATGTAAACTGGTAGTCAGCATCAGCTACAGCCAGTACAACAATAGAAAAATATTTTTTGTAATTATAATACTTGCTTCCACTTCGAGGTGGCATCACAACCCTAATGTGTTTTCCATTGATAGCGCCTAAGCAATCTGAGAAATTGGTTTGCTCCCAAAACAGATCTGCAATCTCTTGCCTTTCTGCTTCTGTAGGTGTTGGCATTACTATACGGTGTATTGTGCTCCAAATGACCTTACATGTTATCATAATGATGTAGCGTATTGTGAATTTCAAAATGCAAAGATACATAAGAATGCCCTGTAATACTCAAAGGAAGAGAAGGGAGGGGCGCAAGCAGCCTCATAGTGTAGTACTGGGGGTTATTTATGAAAGGCAAATCCACTTTGCACTACAAGTGCACATGAAGTGCAGTGAAAGTGCACTTCATGTGCACTTGGAAGTGCAGTCGCTGTAGATCTGAGGGGGACATGCAAGGAAAGTAAAAAACAGCATTTTAGCTTGCAAATAATTGAATGATAAAATCAGCAGAGCTTCCCCTCATTTCCGATCTTCCCATCAGATCTACAGCGACTGCATTTCCAAGAGCACTTGCAGTGCAAAGTTGATTTGCCTTTCGTAAATAACCCCCAAAAATGTATTAATAAATGTGAACAAAAGTAATGCACTCACAGAGGGGGAGAAACAGCAGGCAATAACTGTGCACAAGGTGTGAGTCCAAAGCACAATCAGTGCGGAAAAGCAGAAAAGTTCTGGCAGTTCCGACATCCACTGGGGTGAAAAGCCGCTCTTGGCCAGTAGCTACATGAATCCCTGCTCGGATTTCCTTCTACAGTGAGCGATTGCAAAAAACATCTGGGATACCCACTTTGAGGATGGACCTCTATATCAGAGGATGGACCTCTTTATCGGTTACTAGATCCTCTATGCAAAGAATAACTTCTATTCCTTTCGACCTTAGACCTTGAAGTGCCTCTGCCAGAACTTTGGAGAAGATTCAAGGAAGCTGATGCCAGCCCAAATGGTAGCGCATTGGAATGGAAGTAAACAGTTCTCTTTGGACCCCTACTGTGAATCTGAGGAACTTTTTGGATGTCTCTCTGACAGGTATGTAGAGATATGCATCCCCCAAGTCCAGCGTTGTCATGTACACTTCCAGTGACAACAGATCCCTTTAGAGTATATTAATTCCGTTCTGAATTTTTTGTATCTCACCACCTTGTTTATTAATTTGAAATTCAATATCCTGTGGGGGGTGGGCTGAGGGAGAAGATAAAAGTACAGTTGTTAGGTGGAAGCAAGATAGGCTTTTCAGAAGGAGGTGACAAGGGAGCTAGAGAGTAGGAGGTCTTGTGAGAAACAAAGAAAATGATTTGGTTGGTATTTAGAGACTAGGTTAGTGATGTAGACAGGGCAGAGTTTTGAATGTAAATTGTTGTTAGTATTTTGAATTTAATTAATTGGGCGAGTGGAAGCCAGTGGAGGGATTGGTTGAGAGGGTCAGCAGACACTGAACAGTTGGTATGGTGGATGAGTCTGGCAGCTGCATTAATGATGGACTGAAGGGGGGATAGCCTATGTAAAGGTAATCCCATGAGGAGAGAGTTGCAGTAGTCGAGATGAGAGGAAACAAGGGAGTGGATTAAAAGCTTTGTATTGTCATTGGTTAGAAAGGGACATATTTTGTGGATGGGTTGATAGCTTTGCCATCGATCTTGACAGAGAAGTCAGGGGAAGGGGCACATGGGTGGGGAAATATTATGGAGAGACTGAGTTTTAGGAAGTGGTGTGACATTCAGATGGCTATGCCTCTTAGTAAATTAGTGATGCATGAGGAGACTGAAGAAGTGAGCTGAGGGGTAGAGAGATAGATTTGGGTGTCATTAGCATAGAAATGGTATTGAAAGCCATGGGAGGCTATCAGCCGACCCAGGGAGGAGGTATAGAACCGAACTTTGGGGGACCCTGACAGAGAGAGGAAGAGGAGAGGGGAGGTAGAATTGTAAGTGACACTGAAGGTGCAAAAGGGTAGGTAAGATGAGAACCAATGAAGAGTACAGACATGGAGATTCAAGGAGTGGAGTTTTTTGAGGAGGAGAGGTGGTCAACCATATCAAAAGCAGCACAGAGGTCCAGGAGAAGGAGTAGTAGCCGTTAGTAAATTGTTTGTGAATTTTAGGAGATCGGTTTCTGTGGAGTCTTGAGGGCGAAATCCAAACTGAAGGGGATCGAGAAGGTTATTCTCAGTGAGGTGGTAGTTCAGTCGGTTGTAGAACAGACATTCAAGGAGCTTGGAGGAAAAGGGGAGTAAGGAGATGGGACATAGGTTATTAAGATTGGTGGGATCCAATGAGGGCTTTTTAAGGGAGCGACAAGTGCATGTTTTAGAGCGTTGGAGAAGATACCAGAGGAGAGGGAGGGATTGAAGATTTGAGTTAGAGTGTGTACGATAGAGCCAGAGGATGACCATAGCATCTGCAAAGGAAACAGAGTCCAAGGGACAGGTGGTTAGGTGTGCGTTAGAAAAAAGTTTAGCAACCTCGTCTATAGTAGCGGGGTTGAATGAGGAATGTATTCAGTGTTCCTGTGGACATGGAGAATTAAGTGGGGGAGATATCTGTACAGTGGAGATCTCATCACAAATTATTTCACTCCTATTTTTGAAGTGATTGGCGATTTCCTGTGAATTGAGTGAGTTATCTGGAGAAAGATGAAGTAGAGAGTTAAAGGTAGAGAAGAGTTGACAGAGACTGAATGAGAAGGTGCTAATAAGAATGATAAAATAAGTATGCTTGGCAATGTGGAGGCGGGAATAGTATGTTTGGAGAGCAGATTTATATTGGTTGAAGTCTTTCAGACGCTAATGCCGCGTACAGACGATCGGACATTCTGACAACAAAATCCTGGATTTATTTCTGACGGATGTTGGCTCAAACTTGTCTTGTATACACACAATCACACAAATATTGTCGGAAATGCCGAACATCAAGAACGCGGTGACAAGTTCAATAGCCAGTGTGGCTCTTCTGTTTGATTCTGAGCATGCGTGGAATTTTGTGCGTCGGAATTGTGTACACATGATCGGAATTTACGACAACGCATTTTGTTGTCGGAAAATTTGAGAACCAGCTCTCAAATTTTGTTTGTCGGAAATTCCGACAAAAAATGTCTAATGGAGCCTACACGCGGTCGAAATTTCCGACAACAAGCTCACATCGAACTTTTGTTGTTGGAAATTCCGACTGTGTGTACGCGGCATTAGTCTTATGCCACAGATGCTCAAGAGCATGGCTATGTTTTTTGAGACTTCTGGTGTCCTCTGTTTGCCAACATTGTAGGACTTGGGGTCTGATTCTGTGTGTTGCTAGGAGGGGGTGAGTGTGTCCAGGGAGGATGACAGTGAACTGTTGTAGTTTGGACTAGGTTAGGGCAGTACAGGGGTGAGATTTTGTCATAGAGATTGTCAGTAGCAGAGTAGAGAAGAGTTAAGCTATTTTAACTACTTGCCGCCCACCCACCGTCAAAGGACGGAGGAGCTGTTTGGCTCTCTTTCTGGGACAACATTATATGACGGTGCCCCAGAATGTCCGCGCCGTGTTCCTAGGACTCGGCGCAACCCCAATCTCTGTAAAGAGCCGCAGCTCTTTAACCACGTGATTGGCTGTGTCCAATCACAGCCGGTCACATGTGAATGCAATAGTGCCGTTTATCAGCTCTCCTTGCCTCACACTGACAGTGTCTGGCGAGGAGAGCCGATCAGCGGCATCTCCTTGCAGGGGAAACCAGGAGAGGTAATAAGGGCACTGATCATCGGTGACTTTTGTGCTTTGCCAAGATGACTCGTGCCTAGGTTTGGACACAGGTGTACAGTGGATCAAGTGACATCTGTGCTCCCCTTCAGTTCCCCACTCACCAGAACCCTGCACCCCTGCAGGGGTAAAGTGCATGTAACGAATGTCTAGGCAGTTCCCAGAACGGTCACCTCCTCCTTGGCTCAGTAAACACTGGGTTGTCTGGACGCCTCAGCCCCTCCAGGGGCTCTACACCTCTAATGAGTGAGTTTGCAATAATCACCTCTGCGGCTCACTGCAGGATATCCTCATGGACGAAAGAGACGGGCACTCATAGTGTAAATCTGAATGGTTTGTTTATTAAAACGACTTTAAAAATAGGATTTTTATAACAGCTTACCTGTAAAATCCTTTTCTTTTGAAGTACATCAGGGAACACAGAGCCTCAGTAATTACTAATGGGTTATATAGGGTATCACTAGGTGATTGGACACTGGCACACACTAGACAGGAAGTTCAACCCCCTATATAACCTCTCCCCTTACTGGGAGTACCTCAGTTTTGTAGCAAAGCAATATAAGTGTATTAGAAGAAAGGAGGGACCTCTGTGTCCCGTGATGTACCTCAAAAGAAAAGGATTTTACAGGTAAGCTGTTATAAAAATCCTATTTTCTTTCTCGTACATCACGGGACACCGAGTCTCGGTAATTACCGATGGGATGTCCCAGAGCAATGCTATCTGAGGGGAGCAACAACAAGTAGGGTGTAATCAGACCTGAGGACCTTGTACCACTGCCTGCAGCACACTGCACCCAAAGGCGATATCCTCATGCCTTCTCACATCCACCTGATGTGGTGAATGTATGGAAGACCAGGTCGCGGCCTTGCAGATTTGAGCCATAGAGGCCTGGTGATGCACTGCCCACAAAGCACCAATAGCCCTTGTGGAGTGCACCTTGATTTGAAAAGGCGGAACTTTCTGCTTCAAACCATAAGCTTGAACAATAACTTGTCGAATCCATTTAGCAAAGGCAGATTTCGATGCTGCCTGTCCTCTATTAGGACCTTCTGGCAACACAAACAAAACATCCGTTTTGCGAATCTGAGCAGTCGCTTCCAGATAGGCCTTGACCGCTCTCACTACATCCAAAGAATGTAGTGACCTTTCTTCCGTAGAACAGGGATCTGGAAAAAAGGAAGGCAGAACAATATCTTGGTTTAGATGAAAACCTGAAACCACCTTCGGTAGAAAGCTAGGATGAGGGTGCAATACCACTCTATCCTTGTGTATGATTAAATATGGCTCTTTACAGGAAAGAGCTGCTAATTCTGATACTCTTCTAGCAGAAGAAATGGCTACCAGAAAAATTAACTTCCTTGTCAACAGGACCAAGGGAATTTGACGTATTGGTTCAAAAGACTGCTTCTGTAAAGCTGACAGAACCAAATTCAAGTCCCAGGGGTTTAGAGGCGCCTTAACCGGAGGATTAAGGCGTGTTACCCCCTGTATAAAGCTTCGGACCAAAGAATGCGAAGCAAGCGGACGTTGAAACAATACTGACAAGGCTGAGACCTGGCCCTTGATGGTACTCAAGGCCAGCTTCATTTCTAACCCATTTGCAGAAAGTCAAGGATTCTACCTATGACATATTTTCTAGGATGCCAAACCCTTGATTCACACCAGGAGACATATGCTTTCCAGACTCTATGATAAATCATTCTGAATAAAACCCCAATCCCTGCTCTTGCGTGGGAATTACCACGATAACTTTTTGCGACAAAAGTCTCTCCAACGCTAGAAAGAGAGACTTCTTTTTCTCTGGGTCTCTGGGAACATTTGATCTGAGGAAACAAGGAGAGGGGAATTCTCGGAACTCTAGTTTGTAACCTAGAGTTATTGTGGAGACCACCATCTGTCCTGAAAATCCTCCTGCCAGACCCTTGAGAACTGTAGCAGTCTTCCCCCCACTCGAGCGAGCGGGGGCGCCGCTTCATAAAGAGGCCTTAGCGTTTTGTCTGGTAGACTTCTTCCCCCAGGATTTCTTTTTGTCCCTGGGGTTGTCTCTGAGATTTAAATCTTGAGCCTGACGGAGGAGGCCGTCGCGACTGCCTGGAGGCTGATGCTCCTGACACTGGGGAAAGAGCACGTTTAAAAGAGGGACGTTTACTCCTTTTCTTAACTGGCAAGAGGGTGCTTTTCCCACTAGAGATCTTTTGGATATAATTGTCCAAATCCTTCCCGAACAGCCTTGGACCATGAAAGGGATATCCAGCCAGAAGCTTCTTACATGGTGATTCGGCTGACCAATTTTTCAACCATAAGATTCTACGCATATGCACCAACCCAAGCGTAAGGCGAGAGGTCTGGAGGATAGAATCTCTGATTGCATCAACTGCAAAACACAAAGCCGCTGGTAGGTTGGCCAACCCCCGGGCTTGCTGTTCAGGTAAAACTTTGAGCACCTGTTTAACATGGTCTCTCAAGTATTGACAAACTCCGATTGCTGCCACTGCAGGTTGAGCCACTGGACCTGCCAAGGAAAAAACGTTTTTTAACAGGAATTCCAATTTCTTATCAGTTGAATCCCTAAGCATCTGAGCATTGGCAACATGACAAGTCAAACTTTTATTTATGGAGGATATGGCGGTGTCAACTGCCGGTATACCCCACATCTTTGTAAATTTTTCCTCCATAGGATAAAGTGTAGAAAACTTTTTAGGAGGGAAAAAATGTTTATCTGGGTGATCTCATTCAGAATAAATAAGCTTTTCCAGTAAACCATGAACAGGAAAGGCATGTGCAGTTTGAGGAGGATTTAGTGAACCCAAACAAGAAGAGGGCCCTTCTCCACTTGATTCCTCAGAAGAGGAGTCATCAATTTCATCCCGATCCTCTGATTCCTCTCCTTTTTCCCCAGAGTTCCTCTGTTTGAGGGTCCTGAGTGGCAGAGGGGGACCTAGTGCGTTTTCTTGAAGATGCGATTAAGGCCACTAGTCTTTCCTCTAATCCAATTGAGGTTAAGGAAAAAACCTCCTGAGTAATGTATACAGGGGGTGAAGTGCCAGAAGCAGATGCAGCCCCTGACCCCGACGGCTCACCCTGGCCAGCCTCCCCAGGTCCTTCGGGGGGAAGGTGCTGCATAGGAAGGGTCCTCAGAGCCTGAGGGAAACCCCTTAGAGCCCCTATTCTTCGGGGTATTTGTACCTCTTCTGCCCATAGTGCCAAGCAACAAAGTCAGAGGTACTACGAGAATGCACTGACTGCTGAGCAATGTAGTTCAGCAACTGCCGCTGTTACCAAGTCTCAGTCTGGTGCCTAAGTAAATGTTGCCTGGGAATGCCTGTGTCCCCCACACTCACATGCGCCCGTCTGCTCTGTGTCCCTCCATAAGCCGTGTGCACCTGAAAAAGAGTGCACTTTATAGCTTGTGTGTAGCCTGCTATGTGGGCGTCTAACCACTCCGATGTCGCATTAACGCTCCGCCCACCCCCCCTTGTCTTTTTCAAAAAAGACCGCTTCCCGCGTGAGCCGAGGCTCGGATCCTCGGAACAAGCATGGAGGGGAGGCTGGGGCAGAGGAGAGAGGAGGGCCAGGGGATGGGAAGCTGCTTCAATGGCGGTGGCGGGTGGTGCGGTACACTACCGCTTCTCTGTGCCTTAAACCTAAGCCGTGGGGGGAGAAAAAAGAAAAAACCCCTTCCCACATCCTACCTGGAGCATAGCTTGGAGGAGCGTACAGCATGGACACCAAGACAGACAGATCAGGCATGAAAAGGTAAATGCTCTTGACAGCCCCCGTGGCGACTTTAGGCATAGCATACATTTACTTAAAGGAGAAACCTACTAGAATTAGAAAAATTCTTAAGGAGTCTCCCATACCTTATCCAGCTGCAGGGTTCTGTGTGACAGACCCAATCTTCACCTCTCACGGTGGACTCCGTTTAGAAAAAAACCTTCAGAAACTGGGGCCCCGCAGCTCTGGGCCTGTAAAGCACCCCGCCAGGAATATGGCTGAAAAAAACAAATACTGGATCCCGGGGTTCAGCTCTCTAAAAAGAGAAGCGTTACAGGTAAAACCTCGTTTCTTCAGACACAAGGCCCGGGTACCATCCAACTCGGCCTGGAAAAGACACCTTGAATCGATCTAGTTGCATAGCTTGCCCCAGTGAGGATATTCCAGCGGAGCTCAGCACAGCACATCTTTACTTGTGACCAACATCTAAGACACTGGCAAAAAAAACTGAGGTACTCCCAGTAAGGGGAGGGGTTATATAGAGGGTTGAACTTCCTGTCTAGGGTGTGCCAGTGTCCAATCACCTAGTGATACCCTATATAACCCATCAGTAATTACTGAGACTCTGTGTCCCGTGGTGTACGAGAAAGAAAAGTGTTTAAGAACAAAAAACTTGACACAGTCAAGTATAACAGCTGGCATATCCTGGTTGCAAAACATGAGCGGCGAACCGATGTGCGTTCCACGGGCTGGAACTTCGCAACCGGAAGTGACGTGAGTATGTACCAAGCTCAGTTTCCACAAGCCTTCCAGGGCGGCAACACATGATTGATGAGAGGCTCCTCACTACAGGAAACGCAATCAGTTCACAGCTGTTAAAAGGCCCCACCTTTCCCCTTGTCCAGAGGACCCAGCGCATCACGGTAAATGGCCGCTAACAGTGGCCGTGTATCGTGTGATCAGACCGTCAAATGACAGAGCGATCACTTGTAAACAAACCGGCGTCATGTCCGGTTCCTCTCTCGCCTCTCTGTACCGATCGGTACAGTGTGAGCAGAGAGGGGAGAGATCGGGTGCCGTAGTGCTGGGGGCTGGATCTGTAGTGCCCACAGCACCATCCATCCATGCTCAGCCATCCCATTTATAAATATCCATCCATACTCAGCAATACTCATCCAGGCTCAGCCATTCATCCATACTCAGCAATACTCATCCATCCATCCATGCTCAGCCATCCATACTCAGCAATACTCATCCAGCCTCAGCAATCCATCCATACTCAGCAATACTTATCCATCCATCCATGCTCAGCCATCCATCCATACTCAGCTATACTCATCCATGCTTAGCCATCCATCCATACTCAGTAATACTCATCCATCCATCCATGCTCAGCCATCCATCCATACTCAGCAATACTCATCCATCCATCCATGCTCAGCTATTCATCCATACTCAGCAATACTCATCCATGCTCAGCCATCCATCTATAATCAGCAATACTCATCCATCCATCTATGCTAAGCCATCCATCCATACTGAGCCATCCATCCATGCTCAGCCATCCCATCCACCCCCATTCATACCCAGCAATACTCATCCATCCATCCATGCTCAGCCATCCCATCAACCCCCATCCATACCCAGCCGTACTCAGCCATACCCAGCCATACTCCGCCATCCTCAGCCGTACCCAGCCATACTCAGTCATCCCCATCCACGGCTCATCCATCCCCATTCATGCTCATCCATGCCACATCAGTTCTCATCCATGCCACATCCATGCCACTACAGTGCCTCACAAAAGTGTAATAGGTAGTCAAATTAGATTTGAAATGTATGCCCCTAGAACACCTGACGGTGCTCCCTGCATGTTGGGCCTCTCTATGTGGCCAGGATGTGGAAAAGTCTCACACATGTGGTATTGTTGTTATACTCGGGAGGAGTAGGAGAATCTATTTTGGGGTGTAATTTTTGGTATGTACATGCTATGCGTTAGAAATATTATATAAATGGACAACTTTGTGTAATAAAAAAATGCGTTTTCATTTTTTTTCCACATTTTCCAAAAACTTGTAGAAAAAAATGACATGTTCAAAAGACTCATTATGCCTCATAGATTATACGTTTGGGTGTTTTCTTTCCAAAATGTTGTAATTTTTGGGGTGTTTCCATTGTCCTGGTGCTCCAGGGCCTTCAAAAGTGCAAGAGGTAGTCAAAAAATTAGATGTGTAATTTATGCTCCTCAAACACCTGATGGTGCTCCTTTCATGTTGGGCCTCTTTATGTGGCCATGCTGTGTAAAAGTCTCACATATGTGGTATCGCCATACTCAGGAGGAGTAGTAGAATGTATTTTGGGGTGTAATTTGTGCTATGCATATGCTGTGTGTGCGAAATAACCTGCTAATATAACAATTTTGTGAAAAAAAAGAAAAAAAATCTTACATAGTTACATAAAAGATGAGGTTGAAAAAAGACACGAGTCCAACCTATGTGTGTGATTATATGTCAGTATTACATTGTATACTCCTGTATGTTGCAGTCGTTCAGGTGCTTATCTAATAGTTTCTTGAGACTATCAATGCCCTCCGCTGAGACCACCACCTGTGGAAGGGAATTCCACATCCTTGCCGCTCTTATGCCCCGTACACACGGTCAGACATTGATCGGACATTCCGACAACAAAATCCATGGATTTTTTCCGACGGATGTTGGCTCAAACTTGTTTTGCGTACACACGGTCGCACAAAGTTGTCGGAATTTCCGATCGCCAAGAACGCGGTGACGTACACCGCGTACGACAAGACTAGAAAAGGCCAGTTCAGAACCAAGCGCGGCACCCTTTGGGCTCCTTTTGCTTATTTCGTGTTAGTAAAAGTTTGGTGAGAGACGATTCGCGCTTTTTCAGACTCGTGGTTTTCAGATCGTTTTCTGCTGTTCAGTTTGTGCTTGTGGGTTTATATCTGTTCTTCAATGCATGCAGCGAGTTACACGTGACTCTTGTCATTGTGTTCTTGTTCATTCGTTACTGTTTTTCAGGTCGCTCTTCACAGGCCTTGCTGTTCTTCAGTGCGTTCTGTTACCTCGTTCTGAGCAGCCGACCATTTTCTAGCCATGTTGCGTATACGTACTCCTCGTAGAGTTCGTGCTGTGCGGGGGCTTGGTGTTGGGGTCCTTACCTTGACACAAGTCCAGTCCATGAACAGGGTGGGGAGGAGTTCATGGACCATAAATTGGTTGCTTCAGCGTGACCAGTTCTGTCATATGCCTTTGCTCCATGAGATCCGTGAGAATAAACCATGATGATTTCAGGAACTTTCTCCGGATGATGGACCCCGTATTTCACCGTTTGTTGGCTTTGCTGACCCCCTATATCAGCAGGCAGGATACCTGCATGAGGCAAGCCATCACTCCAGAGCAGAGGCTCGTCGCCACCCTGCGGTACTTGGCGACGGGGAGAAGCCTGCAGGACTTGAAGTTCTCGACAGGCATCTCCCCCCAGGCTCTGGGGATCATTATCCCAGAGACCTGTTCTGCCATCATACAGGTCCTGCAGAAGGAGTATATTAAGGTAAGATTTATCCTTTAATATCACATTTTATTGTATTTAATGTTTGATAATGTATTGTATTTCTTTCCTGGTTCCCTAATTACTATGATTGTAATATGCTGTGAATGTCCCCTTTGTCCTCATGCATGCTGGATTTTTATCTAATTTTTTTTTTCTCCTTCATACATATTTGCCTTCACTTACCTCCCCAGCATGGTCTCCTGGCCCTATATTCACCTCATGTAGTCACTTAATAGTATATTTTGTCAGCTCCATAGTAGTGCTTTACCCCAAACACCCCCTAAAATGTTTTTAAATGTGATTTGTGCTTTAAATTCAGGCAGAATGCCAGAGGCTTTTTTTGGGGGGTCCCCAAATCATTTGGAACCCTCCCTCCCCCCAACTTCTAAGTCAGCTGATACCAATTCTCTATCTATCCTCAATCATCTATCTGCTGACTTTGCCAAACCCATACACACTATAGCTACCTCTTTTGTGGTCAGATGTATGGATGAATTCCCCAAAGCATGTAGTGCAAGGGCCTGCCTGAATACTTTCAAATGGTACTGTTTAAAGTTTTTGTATACTATTATTATCTTGATAGGTAATAGCAGAATTTCCAAATGTGCTCAAATGTGTACAGTGTGTATTTATATCTTTGTATTATGACACTTCTTACCCGTCCAGTGGGCTGTCAATAGTGTAACTAAGGAGGGGCTGGCCAAAGTAATACCCATTATTTAGGCATTCATCTCTCAATGAAGTGGAGAGGGTTACCTGTCCAAGAGCTCCCCCCCCCAAATGTTAAAAATGGCCCATGAGAGGGGGGGAGAGGGGAAATCTGATAGGTGTACCTTATACTTTGGTCTTTAAAAACTCCCTCAAATAAATGTTATCTTGATGTTGGCCAAGAATGTTTGTGTCTAATCTGCTTTTCCTGTTTATGTGCAAAATGACTAATTTTTTTTTGTTTGACTCCACAGTTTCCTTCCACGCCACAGGAATGGCAGACTGTGGCCTCCCACTTTGCCCAGCAGTGGGACTTTCCTAACTGCGGAGGGGCAATTGATGGGAAACACGTCCACATCGTCCCACCACCCAACTCGGGGTCATACCATTATAATTACAAGGGGTTCAATAGTATTGTGATGTTGGCGGTGGTGTCGGCTACTTACGAGTTCCTGTATGTGGACGTGGGGAAGAATGGCCGGATGTCCAATTGTGGAGTCATCGCCCAGATGGAGTTCTACAGGCGTCTCCAGAATGGCAGCTTGGACTTGCCACCTCCAGAAGACAATGTGGAAGGACTCCCATTCGTCTTTGTTGCAGATGAAGCGTTTGCGCTGGGAGACCATCTTATGCGGCCATCCCCGATGAGGACCCTCACCCCGGACCAGAGGGTTTTTAATTACCGGCTGGCCAGAGCCAGAAGAGTGGTGGAGAACACGTTTGGAATCATGGCCAGTCGGTTCCGCCTATTTCTTACACCCATAAACATGGCGGAGTATAAACTGAATCATATTATCCTGGCGTGCTGTGTTCTACACAACGTTTTACGGCAACATTCTGCCAACTATCCTGGCTTAGTTGGGCCTGAGGCTGGAATTCAAAATGAACCAACCCTGACGGTGCTTGAAAGTGGCCGTCCTGGCTTGCCCCCCCTGAGTGCCTGTGATGTCCGTCTAAGATACCTTGAATACTTTGCGGGTAGGGGGGCTATCAATATGCCAGACTATGTCTGAAACCTTTTTCAAATAAAAAAAAAAATTTAACTACTAAAATCTTTGGTGACATTTACTGCTTGTGTTTCTTTTAGCTGACCCTGACAGAAATGTGGTGAGTGTGACGAACGCGGGTGTCAGATCCCTGCCCTCCTCGCTAACATGCAACGAAGGACCGGGCAACCTCACACCACGCTGTCACTTACGTAACAATGCCACTCTCAGCTGCGCCCAGCACGAAGATTTTCCAGCTTGCAGGACTACAATCTAGGTGCGAGCAGCCTGAGAGTGATTGTCACTGGACTAATTACACAATTAACCCTTTAACTGCCACCACCCCCATTTAAAATACAGAGCTGGGGGAGACTCGTAATTTTAGCAATACCAATTATAATTTTAGAATAAGCGTCTTCCACACACACTGCCACCACAGACAGGTCTGCTCAGAGTCTTACTCTACAACAGTAGCGCCCTTCAAGAGGCAGGTTCGTTTATAGCTTGCGTTAAGAGCTTTAGAGACAAGGTTAACACTTTTCAACATAAGGGTTTATTATGAAAAGGTCAAAGTTGATGCAAATAAAACATTTACAGAAAAAAGATGTTTCAAAGATAAAGACAATATACAGCCACAAAGCAATAAGGTAGAATTGGGAAGAAAGAATACTTGCAATTAATGTCCGAGGGTTGATCAGAGTTTGATCGATGAGCTAGGTAATCGGTTCTCGACTTGGCAGATGTTTCTTCTTGGATGGTAAAAGGAGAACTCACTATTGTCTTGGCATCTCCTCTTTTCTGTCAAATCAAAGGGGGTGTTGACAGCGACCAGTGACCAATCGTCTGGTCATCTTGTTTAGGGGTTGGTCGCTGGGAGGTGTCTACACTCATGACCATGTCCCAGGTAGATTTTGTGATACATATTCATATATCTGCATCTATAGTGTTTACAAACTGCAAATACCCATATTATTATTCAGCGTGAGATTTCCCTCAAAACAACACTAAACATGCTATGTCTATAATGTATAGCCTGCTTAGGAGGAATAAGTGGTACCAGGGGTTTCCCATATGACCTGACATAGGGGTGTCTGGACTTGAAATGTTACAAATTATCTGAGGAAACTAAATATGTCCATATTATGGCTGTGCTATTACTAAGTCAGAAGTTATGAAACATGCTGACATTTCATACTTATTCCACTGAGGTGTATTCAGACATTTTACAACCGGGGCCTGTTGGGTCTCTGAAGGGAGAGGGTGACAGTTTTACGACAGGCCTGAACACTCTGCCCTTTCAACAACTGTTTTTTTACTGACCTAGCCTGGTTCTGTTTTCTCTGTTGAGATAACCTTTTCTGTTGAACTTAAAAAGCTTTGAATTCCTAAGACAAGGGAGGAGGGAGGAGGAAGTTCAGATTCCTCTGTAATGTTACATGGTTAGCCTAACTGTCATGGCTTCTTCCACACAACATGGCAGCTAGCTACAGCTTTTCATGTCCAGTACATGATATCGTTACATCTCCCCCTTAGGTGGTTGCATGGGAGGTACAATTTCCCTCCTGACGCAACCGACTCCTGCGGGCTCGGCTTGTCGTGACAGCCCATCAGCATTGCCATGGGCGCTGCCTTTCTTGCTGGATGGTGAAATCGTATTGCTGCAGAATTAGGCTCCACCGAAGTAGTTTGCCATTCTCCCCAGCAACACGATTTAGCCAGGTCAAGGGATTGTGATCCGTGATCACAGTGAAGTGCCGTCCATAAAGGTACGTTTGTAACTTCTGGAGAGTCCACACGATCGCAAGACACTCCTTTTCGATCGTGGCATATGCTACTTCCCTGGGAAGCAGCTTCCTGCTCAGGTAGAGGATGGGATGCTCCTCTCCGGCCTCGTCCACCTGGCTCAGGACTGCACCCAATCCATAGGCAGGGGCATCCGTCTGCACTAGGAAATGGCGGGTGAAGTCTGGAGCCTGCAGCACAGGGGCACTGGCCAGCGCCTCCTTCAAGGCCTGAAATGCCTGCTCACATTCTGGTGTCCAAGACACCACCTTGGGCAGTTTCTTTTTGGTTAGGTCAGTCAGAGGTTTGGCCAGGCTACTATAGTTACATACAAATTTCCTATAGTAGCCAGCGGTCCCCAAGAAAAACATAACCTGCTTTTTGGTTTGGGGGTTAGGCCAGGCCAGGATGGCCTCAACCTTCCCGGTCTCGGGTTTCAGGGTACCTCTTCCTACCTGGTGTCCCAAGTACTGCACATCAGTCATGCCAATCTGACACTTACTGGGTTTGACAGTCAGATTGGTAGCTGTCAGTTGGTCCAAGACCTGTGACAGGTGCACCAGGTGTTCTTCCCAGACAGGGCCAATCACTCCAAGGCTTCTTGAGCCGACCATTTCACAAGGTTCCACCCCTCCTCGTAGGTCATTCATGACCCCCGGAGAAGTGGCTGCCGCGTTCTCAACCCCAACTAGCATTGCCTTACATGCAGACAAGCCACATGGGGTGGTGAAGACTGACTGGTCCTGAGACTTCTGTGTTAGGGGGGTTGGTCCACGCCCCCTGCTCAGGTCAATGATGGTGAGACAGCGGGTACCTACCAGCTGCTCTGACCCCTCATGTTTCCTGGGCATGGGGAAGGCCACAACAACAGGCTGGCGTTCAGCCCTTCAAGGGCTCCTGGAAGCCTGGTTGTCTGATCCCTTTTGGGGGCCAGGATTACCAGTGGCGCCCAGACTGTCCGAGCTCCCTGAATGACCCCTAACTGCATAATTTCCTCAGTCTCCTTTGCCCCGCCTGTCTGCGCCTCCTGCAAGGCAAGGTGGGCTGCAAGGGTGAGGGGAGGATACACCCGGCCACCCACCTTTTGGACGCCATGGGGTGCCCTCCCAGGGTTTCCCATGACCCAGACACGGCATGCTGTAAGCACTGCCAGCATCATGGGTCCCTGGAGGGGAAGGAAAGGTGAGTGGGACTGAAGGCCTACGCCCACTCCCTGAGTGTCAGCTATTACTTCTAGCAGGGCACCTAACTCTTTCCGTTCAGGTATACGGTCTCTGCCAATGACAGGCGCTGTGCTGGGACATTTTGTGAACATCAAGTTAGGCCACAAACTATTGTGTTTCACTCCAGCCCTGGCCTTCCTGATTTCACCTGGACCTTCACAGACCATATCAGGTGACACCTTCAACACATTCCCCTTAGGTTGACCGAACACAGTGAGCAACTGTTTAACCCTTTCAGTCTCCAGGCCTCCTGCCTGTAGACCAGTACAGCCTCTCTGCCCACTGTCCCTATCACGCTTTTGTTTATTTTTCTCAGCAGGGGAGCTAACAGCTGGCCTGCTGAACACTGCAAAGCCTTGGTCTCTCAGCAGTACTGGCTGAGGCGTGGGACTACAAGTACCAACCAGCTGTCCTGTGACACACAAGGACAACTGCTGGGGTGTAGTCAGGGCAGAATCCTCTGGGTCAAAGTCAGGAATGGGGCCACCTGGGCCACTCCTGGGCTCTGCCGCCAGAGACTCTATCTTCTCCACCCTCCCAGCATTGTGGGTGACCTCCAACAAAGACATAACATCATTACATTCAGTAATTACATTCTTAACATCAGCTACACAAACATTTGATATCGGCACATGCAAGGGGGCCTCCTCTCCTTCTGTAGGTGAAGAAGACCCCTGTACCTCCACTCCACCCTCCCCCTGTCCATCCACAGGTTGCCCAGATATTACCCCAACATCTGTAAACAGTACCTTGGTAGGTCCAGAGAGTTCCGTGGGAGCATCCTGGGTGCTTTTAGCAGGGGCATAGTAAGAAACAAGGGTACCTAAATCAGCACCCAACAACACCACAGTGGGGATCTCCTCTGAGACTCCCACTTCTCTCATCCCACCTCCGGCACCCCAATCAATGAAAACATAGGCACGGGGTACTCGTGAGCGGGTCCCCCCGACTCCGGTGAGGGTAAAAAACTTTCCAGGGAGGATGTCTCTTCTTTCTATCACCTCTGGTCTGACCAAAGTGACTTCAGCTCCTGTGTCCCGGAAACCAGTAACGATCCGGTGGCCCACAGTGACTGGCTGCAAGTTGGCGGTGGTTACCCGAGTTTTCCTGCGGACGAACAGCACGGAAGAAGGGTTGCTGGCCGGATGGCCAGGTGATGTCGTCTTCTTCTGCTCAGGGCACTGCGTCCTGAGATGTCCGGCTTCCCCACAGTTGGAGCATTTGCGTTTGTCAGTTAGGAAGGCCTTGGCTCCAGGAGCTGCAGGTTCCGGCTGCTGAGGAACTTGGTTGGTAGGCAGAGGAGGGGTTGCCGTGTGTGATTTCCCTCCTTTCCAGCCATTTGGAGGAACCTTGCGATGGTCAGATACCCGAGAGTGGATATAGGTATCTGCCAGTTCTGCTGCTTTGACAGAGGTTGGCTTTCGCTCCAGCACAAACTGTCTGACAGGCTGTGTAGGACAGATCTGCAGGATCTGTAGGACAGATGTGCAAAAGTTGATCTTCAATCATAAGATCTTCCAGGGATTCAAAAGAATCGGCTTTCAAGCTTTTAGTCCACTGCCGGAATGTGGTACGTTAGCGACCTACCACATCCATGTATGAGTCCCCAGGCCCCTCTTACAAGGACCTAAAACCCTACCGGTACACTTCCGGGGTTAGCTGAAACTTTTGGACGATTGCAGCCTTTAGGGCCTCATAATCGTCGCACTGCTCTTCTGACAGTTCGACATAAGCATCCAGGGCCTTGCCTCGTAGCCCTGGCGTCAGGTACCAGGCCCATTGAGCTGGGGGCAGATGGTACTGAAGGCAAGTTTTTTCAAACGACAGTAGATACACGTCAATGTCACTGTCCTTTTCCATAACTGGAAACTTGGTTGCCGGGGTCACTGGCAGAGAAGCATCCCTGTGCTCTAGGGATCCGAGGTTCTGAGCCTGTCGCTGCTGCTGGAGCCTAGCCATCTCCAGTTCATGCCAACGATCAGCCTCCCTCTCAGCCTGGCGTTGTGCCGCCTCTCGCTCAGCCCTGCGCTCTTCTCGCTGAGCCTGGCGTTCCAGAAACTGCAGGTACACCACAGGATCCGTCTCCCTGAGGTTTTGTAGAGTTTCAGGCAATCTGATGCTGACCTGCTCTTGTGGTGGCTTGGAGGTAACAATCCGTGGTATTCCAGTGTCAGTCTCTGCTTGCCCATCTGGTGAGGCCGCCTCTGAACCACTGGGCTCTGGAGTAGCGGAAACCCTTTATGGTCCAGTTTCCCCCAGCTTCTGGTCTGCATGGATATCAAACTCCTGTAAGGCATGTATCAAGCCTTCACGATTTTTGCCACCGACGTCAATTCCTCTCCCTGTGCACTCAACAGTCAGCTCATTCTTGCTCATCCTTTTATATGCTGATAACCCAGACATGTTGCAAGCAAAAAAGATAGAACAGAAAGAAGAGATAGGAAGAAGGTGTAGGAAGAAGCTGTTGCTGTATGTCTCTCTTGAACAAAAACAAAAAAAAATCAAAAAAATATGCACCAACTTGTCTCTAAGGACTGTTTCCACAAAGGTTACAATCCTTCAGTGCAGAGCTAATTCCTAACAATGCACTGAATGCTCTTAATGTGAAACTATCCCACTACGCTGCCAGCCAATATGTGACGAACGCGTGTGTCAGATCCCTGCCATCCTCGCTAACTTGCAACGAAGGACCGGCCAACCTCACACCACGCTGTCACTTACGTAACAATGCCACTCTCAGCTGCGCCCAGCACAAAGATTTTCCAGCTTGCAGGACCACAATCTAGGTGCGAGCAGCCTGAGAGTGATTGTCACTGGGCTAATTACACAATTAACCATTTAACTGCCGCCACCCCCATTTAAAAGACCGAGCCGGGGGAGACTCGTAATTTTAGCAATACCAATTATAATTTTAGAATAAGCGTCTGCCACACACACTGCCACCACAGACAGGTCTGCTCAGAGTCTTACTCTACAACAGTAGCGCCCTTCAAGAGGCAGGTTCGTTTATAGCTTGCATTAAGAGCTTTAGAGACAAGGTTAACACTTTTCAACATAAGGGTTTATTATGAAAAGGTCAAAGTTGATGCAAATAAAACATTTACAGAAAAAAGATGTTTCAAAGATAAAGACAATATACAGCCACAAAGCAATAAGGTAGAATTGGGAAGAAAGAATACTTGCAATTAATGTCCGAGGGTTGATCAGAGTTCGATCGATGAGCTAGGTAATCGGTTCTCGACTTGGCAGATGTTTCTTCTTGGATGGTAAAAGGAGAACTCGTTATTGTCTTGGCATCTCCTCTTTTCTGTCAAATCAAAGGAGGTGTTGACAGCGACCAGTGACCAATCGTCTGGTCATCTTGTTTAGGGGTTGGTTGCTGGGAGGTGTCTACACTCATGACCACGTCCCAGGTAGATTTTGTGATACATATTCATATATCTGCATCTATAGTGTTTACAGACTGAAAATACCCATATTATTATTCAGCGTGAGATTTCCTTCAAAACAACACTAAACATGCTATGTCTATAATGTATAGCCTGCTTAGGAGGAATAAGTGGTACCAGGGGTTTCCCATATGACCTGACATAGGGGTGTCTGGACTTGAAATGTTACAAATTATCTGAGGAAACTAAATATGTCCATATTATGGCTGTGCTATTACTAAGTCAGAAGTTATGAAACATGCTGACATTTCATATTTATTCCACTGAGGTGTATTCAGACATTTTACAACCGGGGCCTGTTGGGTCTCTGAAGGGAGAGGGTGACAGTTTTACGACAGGCCTGAACACTCTGCCCTTTCAACAACTGCTTTTTTACTGACCTAGCCTGGTTCTGTTTTCTCTGTTGAGATAACCTTTTCTGTTGAACCTAAAAAGCTTTGAATTCCTAAGACAAGGGAGGAGGGAGGAGGGAGTTCAGATTCCTCTGTAATGTTACATGGTTAGCCTAACTGTCATGGCTTCTTCCACACAACATGGCAGCTAGCTACAGCTTTTCATGTCCAGTACGTGATATCGTTACAGTGAGTCCTGAAAATGGTGTGATTGTGTAACATTACAAAGCATTGTTGGGTGTTATTTACTAAAGGCAAAGACACTTTGCACTACAAGTGCACTTGAAACTGCACTTGTAGTGCAAAGTGGATTTTCCCTTAGGAAATAACCCCCATTGTCACTGAAAACACCACTTAGAGCACAACAAAAGTTTTGGAGCGTTGAGACAATAAACCACACATTCTTGATTAACAATCTTTTTAATACCAGCACAATCACATGTGCATTTAGAAAAGGTTTTTAAAACAAACCAACTTGTTTGTTGTATAACAATTTTTGGGGTCACATTAGAAAAAGTAGAAATGTCCATTTAAGATAAAACAGGCATGTTTAAAACCAACAAGAAAGACACAAATCTTGAACTTACAAAGTTCACATTTGTTAGAACTTGAAGGCAATATCAGACATGAGTATTTACAAACTGTGTTTGATATTGCGTTCAGATGGGGTGAAGTCACCCCTAGAAAAGCCAAATTTTGAAGATACACACCAATTGCCGAATGTCAACATGTGCTAGCTGCCATCACGGGGGATCAAGGGATGTGTTTTGTGGGTGCAATCCCTTCCTCACAGCTACTTTATTATTGAGGAAGGGGTTGCACCACAAAACGCGTCCATTGATTCCCGTGATGGCAGATAGCACATGTTGACACACTGTGTGCCTCTTCAAAATTTGGCTTTTCGCAAATATGTCAAAAAATAGAAAAACTTTTTAGGTTACAAAAAGCACAAAAAAAAGGGATTTTGAGGGGTTTTAAACTCTCCCTAAAACATCAATGATGTTCTTCATTTTTTTTTGAACATCATTGATGCTTTTCAGGATGTTTTCTAAGTCCCTATTACACCCCATGATCTCCCCGATCAGGATCTGTGCACTTTCTGAGGTGAAATGCCCTGGATCCACAACATCACGATCACCTAAAAAGATAGAAACAAAAACACACCATGTATTATAAATATGCCGGCATCCATCTCTTACCTGAGCCTGTGGTCGCAGACACTCACCTGTTGTGGTGACTAGTTCCACCACATCTCCTACCTCTTCCTCCTCCTGTTGGCTTTGGTGGGTCTCCACTTCTTCATGAGGTGGGGGGTCTCTGGTCTCCTCGGATGAGGGGTGTCCTCCGAGTCTTTTCTCCCCTATGTAAAAAAAAAAAGGTATACTTAGCACACAGATATTTGATGGCATAAATAGGAATATGACACATTGTTTGGAAGTGGGGTACAATTGTCTATTTTGGCAGAGTTCCAAGATGTAGAATTTTTATTGTCCTTTGTCAAGCTTCAAGACTTTACCTGTTTAGTACAAGCTTCACAAATGGAGACACCCCTATAGTATACACTGGAGCACCTGTGTGGGACCCCTAATAAAAAGCGTGTTCTTGTGTCCCACACTAGTGCTCCAGCGTCCAGATGTGAAAACTGCTGAGTGTCCTCTCCTTACACAGAATCTAGTTTGCATTTCATTCTAGTTACAAACCCCTCTACACAACCAAATTATTTTCATACAAGTAGACCATAAAAAATGTTGGCAAATGCATATGGACGCAACAATGGTGTTTTCTAGGCCGAACAAACAATGTTTTATATGAACGAGTAATGTGCCCATGAACATGAAAGTTGCCATTTTAAACTGGACAACAGTTAAGAAAAGCACATGGAGCAGCACGAACGTAATAAACATAAAGAATAGGAACACAGCACAACTACTTACTTTTTGCAGCACTCTCCGGGTCCTTCTGTACTGCTCATGCTCTCTTAATTTCAGGTCCGACCACCGCTTCCTGAGCTGATCTTTCGATCGTCGTACCCCGAAATTCCGGTGCAGACTCTTGACCACTTTCGCCATGATCTTGGCCTTTCTGACATTGGGGTTGGGGTAAGGTCCATACTTCCCGTCATAGTCGGCCTTCTTCAGGATGTCCACCATCTCCAACATCTCCCCAAAGGACATATTTGATGCCTTAAATTGTCTCTTTCTGGATCGGGACGTTTCAGGCTCCGGGCTTTCCTCCTCCTCGTTGCTGTAATTAACAGACACCTGCTCTGTCTCCGCAATGTGCTCTTCCCCCACTGCGCCGAACGAGAAGGAGCGGGGAATAGACTAGAAAGAAGGTCAGGGGCGGGCGGAGTTTCACGCATGCGCAGTGTGTATAAAGCGTAACGCGCTTGCGTAGTACGTACGATCTGTGAGCGGAGGAAGGAGTATCGGAGGCGCCGATCGTGATAACGAAGGTAAGATCTAAACTTGGGCCTATACTGCTTCGAGATTGAGGCCTATATTGTAACAAGATTAGGAGAGTTTTGCCTGACATTAGGGTTTGTCTTGTGTTGTGTCTTTCAGATAAAATGGATGGCTTCAATGACCAAAACTTCCTCCCCCTGTTCATAGACAAGTACAGGGAGCTGCCCTGTCTGTGGCAGGTGAAACATCCACATTATAATCATAAACAAAAGAGGCAGGCAGCGCTGGAGAAACTGCTGGAGTTGGTGAAACCGGTGGTCCCCACGGCAACCATCCCCTATTTAAAAGCCAAAATTGGTGGCCTGAGGAGCACTTATCTTAGGGAGCGCAAAAAGATCACAGATTCCCAGAGATCCGGAGCTGCAGCAGATGGAGTTTATGTCCCCAGACTGTGGTACTATGAGAGACTGCGATTTCTGTCAGACCAGACTGAAGTCAGGGAATCCCTCTCAACCCTTCCTTCCACTCTTCCTTCCACCCTATCTTGCACCCCAGCTGAGGCTTCCAGCCAGGAAGAAGTGAAGGAGCCCAGCTTGAGCCAGGTATAGCATTCTTCTACATATTTCTGGTCAATAAATAAATGATGTTTACTAGATGTTATTATTGATCACTAATTGTTGATTTAATAAAGGCGTTTACATATCAATAGACAGTAGTGGACAAAACTAATTGGGACAAAAATGAAAAATGCTGGGCTCTCTGGGTTCAGAGGTGATGACCCTGGGTTCAGTCTAGTCTGGCAAAAGATGCAGTCTCTTGTATGACCACAGCCTGGGGACATTCATGTCATCTGCTGCTTTCATGATCTCTGGGACTTCTGGACCAGACTGCACTCCTTTAGATATGGACTCCTCAGGCCACCAATTTTGCAGTAAAATCATTGATGTGTGCCCTGGGGGTCAAAGGCTTCACCAATTTCTGCTGTTTCTCCAGCGTTGCTTCCCTCTTTGTTTGGTTGTGAGCCCTTAATAAAGTTTTTTTGGTTTCAATTTTACTTGCCTATGTGTGATTTCCTTCAAAAAGGACAGTTTGTTTGTGAGGAGGCAGGGACATTTCAAAAATACAATGTGAAATTAACAAGAGACACCAACACCAAGCAACCTCCCTGAAATTAAATAATACAAGATAATAATGGTGTTGTGGTAACTTGACAAAACTAAAAAAAAAAAAAAAAAAACAAGATGAGCCTTGAAAAAAATACAAACCAAAAAAAAAAAATCACATCAGGTTTGAAAAAAAAAAACAAAACACAAAAAAAAAAGATATAGATTTTTGTTCAGATGTGACAGATCATAATATATTGAAGGAATCACGATAAATAAGAAAGAAAGAAGTTTGTGAATATGTGTGAATATCAACAGCAAAACTACTTCGTTCTTCCTGCATTATAAAGAAGAAGAGAGTGCGCTGTATTAAACAATTTGAAAGATTGCAGCCTGACAAAAGTGCTGTATCTATTCCGAACGCTAATTTTACCAGACCGAGCTGTTCCGTCTCAGAATTTCTTCTGAGCATGTGTGGCACTTTGTGCGTCGGAATTGTCCACACACGGTCGGAAATGACGCGATCGGATTTTGTTGTCGGAAAATTTTATAGCCTGCTCTCAAACTTTGTGTGTCAGAAAATCCCATGGAAAAAGTCCGATGGAGCCCACACACGGTCGGATTTTCTGACAACAAGCTCCGATCGCACATTTTCCGTCGGAAAATCCGACCTTGTGTACGGGGCATTACAGTAAAGAACCCTCTACGTAGTTTAAGGTTAAACCTCTTTTCTTCTAATTTTAATGAGTGGCCACGAGTCTTGCTAAACTCCCTTCTGCAAAAAAGTTTCATCCCTTCTCCAGAGAGAATACGTTCAGTGTTCACAACCTTTCCTCATAACTAATATCCTCCAGACCCTTTATTAGCTTTGTTGCCCTTCTTTGTACTCGCTCCATTTCCAGTATATCCTTCCTGAGGACTGGTGCCCAGAACTGGACAGCATACTCTAGGTGCGGTCAGGCCAGAGTCTTGTAGAGCGGGAGAATTATCGTTTTATCTCTGGAGTTGATCCCCTTTTTAATGCATGCCAATATTCTGTTTGCTTTGTTAGCAGCAGCTTGGCATTGCAAGCCATTGCTGATCCTATCATCTACTAGGACCCCCAGGTCCTTTTCCTTCCTAAATTCCCCCAGAGGTTGAATTAGATTGCATTCATATTTTTGCCACCCAAATGCATTATTTTACATTTTTCTACATTGAATCTCATTTGTCATGCAGTTGCCCACACCGTTTATTTGTTCAGATCTTTTTGCAAGGTTTCCACATCCTGCGGAGAAGTTATTGCCCTGCTTAGCTTAGTATTGTCTGCAAATACTGAGATTGAACTGTTTACCCCATCCTCCAGGTCGTTTATGAACAAATTAAACAGGATTGGTCCCAGCACAGAACCCTGGGGGACCCCACTACCCACCCAACCATTCTGAGTACTCCCCATTTATCACCACCCTCTGAACTCACCCTTGTAGCCAGTTTTCAATCCATGTACTCACCCTATGGTCCATGCCAACGGACCTTATTTTTTACAGTAAACGTTTATGGGGAACTATGTCAAATGCTTTTGCAAAATCCAGATACACCATGTCTTCAGGCCTTCCTTTATCTATATGGCAACTCACCTCATAGAAGGTTAATAGACTGGTTTGGCAAGAAGGATTCTTCATGAATCCATGCTGATTACTGCTATTGATATTGTTCTCATTACTAAAATCTTGTATATAGTCCCTTATCATCCCCTCCAAGAGTTTACATACTATTGATGTTAGGCTAACTGGTCTGTAATTCCCAGGGATGTATTTTGGGCCCTTTTTAAATATTGGTGCTACATTGGCTTTTCTCCAATCAACTGGTACCATTCCAGTCAGTAGACTGTCAGTAAAAATTAGGAACAATGGTCTGGCAATTACTTGACTGAGTTCCCTAAGTACCCTCGGGTGCAAGCCATCTGGTCCGGGTGATTTATTAATGTTAAGTTTCCCAAGTCTAATTTTAATTCTGTCCTCTGTTAACCATGGATGTGCTTCCTGTGACGTGTCATGAGGATAAACAATGCAGTTTTGGTTACTGAAGCCCTCCGATTCCCTCATGAAGACTGAGGAGATGCCTTCTAGCAAGGTTCGTAGTTTAGGGAAGTTGGCTCTTTTGAAATTCAGTGTCTTTGTATTCCCCTTATGTTTACTATTTGTATGATTTATACTGAAGCCAAATGACCTGTGATCGCTGTTACCTAAATTGCCCCGTATTTCCACATCCGTGATCAGGTCTGTATTGTTGGTAATCAGTAGATCCAGTAACGCTTTATTTCTAGTTGGTGTGTCTACCATCTGACCTATAAAATTGTCCTGCAAGACATTTAGGAACTGGCGAGCCTTAGATGAATGCGCGGTTCCCTCCGCCCAGTCTATGTCTGGATAGTTAAAATCCCCCATTATGATGACACTTCCCATCCTTGCTGCTAATCCAAATTGTAATAGGAGATCTGTCTTCCCTTCTTCCCTCAGGTTAGGGGGCCTATAGCATACTCCCAGTATTATTTTCCCCTTAACTTCATCCCTTTGGAGCTCTACCCATAAGGATTCCACCACCTCCCTAGCTCCCTTAGTGATGTCATCTCTCACATTCACTTGAACATTATTCTTGATATATAAGCATACCCCTCCCCCCTTTTACCCTCTCTATACTTGCGATAAAGGGTATACCCTTGAATGCTTGCCAGCCAATCACGAGAGCTGTTGAACCAGGTCTCTGAAATTCCCACAAAATCCAAATCCTCCTCGAACAAAACCAGGTCTCTGAAATTCCTACAAAATCCAAATCCTCCTCGAACAACAGTATCTCTAGTTCACCCATCTTGTCCACCATCTTGTCAGACCCCATTTTCTTCAATGGCTTAAGATGCTGTATTGCTCCCCTAGAGCCAGGATCCGTACCAATGATAGAATATCCAAGTCTTTTCCGTGGCAGCGAGGTACCTGTCAGGGCTGTCCTTTGTCCCCTTCCCTCTTTGCCCAAGCCTTGGAGCCTTTGGCGATCCTTATTCAGGAATCTAGCTCAGTCAAGGGACTACGGGTGGGGCCACTGGAAGAGAAGATATCCCTATACGCTGACGATGCTCTTCTCTATTTGCAGGATGCGAATGGTTCTCTGAAGGCGGCCCTAGACCTGTTTAATGAATTTGGCCACTATTCAGGAATTCGCATAAACTGGGACAAATCCACATTATTTCCCCTTGACCCCCAGGCGGGAACTAGTGTCCTGGTTACTCAATTGCTCTGGGTTGAACAATTTAAATACTTAGGCATTCAGGTTCGGAGGGAGCCGGCTAGGTATTCTGAACTCAATATACTTCCGCTGCTCTCCCAGCTTCGTGAGAAGTGTACGGCATTGACCTCTCTACCTTTGAACCTAATGGGACGAATTTACCTCCTGAAGATGATCTTCCTCCCTAAGTTTCTTTATGTTTTTCGCAACTGTCTGACCTGAATGCCCAACTCCTTCTTCGAGGAAGTGGAATGATGTATGGGAGTTTTTATATGGGGGGGGGCGCTCTTCCGAGGTTGACAAGATCTACTCTGATCCTCCTGGTGCACTGTGGAGGATTGACGCTGCCGGACCTTCAAGTATACTTTTGGGCCCCTGTTCTGGTTACTGTCCAATGATAGTTCACGCATTCGTGGACGAACGTGGCGGTGTGTCTTGAGGCTGCTAGCCTGGGTTCTCTTATGGAGCTAGGAAACTTGGTCTACCGGGGATCCCGGGCTTATCCTGTTCTACCCTACCCCACTAGGACCACACTCAGGATTTGGGCTGGGGCTAGGAAAAGATTTAATCAACCTAACCATCCCCTTTGACTCCGCTGTGAGGTAACCCCAACCTCTCGCATCTTTGCTCCATCCCTGATCCACAGCTCTGGGCTAGGTATGGGGTTAAGACTCTACGAGACATTTTGGTAGCTGGCAGGCTTCTTTCCTTTACAGAGATTAGGACCAAATTCCATTTGCCGAGATCGATGGTCTTTCAGTACTTCCAGTTGTGCCACGCAGTGCGAGCTCAGTTCACCAAGTCTGGTTACGGACCCTATAGAGGAACTACTGGCCCAAATGAGTCAGGTAACATGGAAGGTTGGAAACCATAGTTTGCCATAAACAGGGACAATCGGGAAGCAGAATTCAAGGCACTATTGTGAGCAAACTCCGCCCACGTTAATAGGTCTGACCAGTTATGATGGTCAGAAATATAGCAATGTAGGAATTACTCCAAGGACTGATTGGCTCATTCTGCGGCCCCATTAGACTGCAGGTGATACGCAGAGGAGAAAGCAAGCTGAATTTCCAACCGTGCACAAAAGGCTCACCAGAACCGGGACACAAACTGACTACCACTGTCCGAGACAATCACCTTGGTTAGCCCATGTAAGTGAGGGATCTCATGAGCAAAAATAGAAGCCAGTTCCTTAGAAGTGGGTAACATCTTAAGTGGAATACAATGCGACATTTTCGAGAACCGGTGAACCACCATAAGGATAATTGTGTTGCCCTGGGAGTTGGGTAACTCCACAATGAAATCCATAGACAGGTGGTTCCAGGGCCTCTCTCCATTGGGTATGGGTTGTAGGAGGCCCACTGGAAGGTGTTGTGGAGTCTTACTCTGAGCACACACGGAACAGGTAGCTACGAAAATTCAAGTTAGACTTACCGGTAACTTGTTTTCCTTGAGTCTTTCAGGACAGCACTTGAGAGAGTGACTCCTCCCCTTGCAAACAGGAAGCACCTCTTCCACCAAACTTTAAAAGGAGGCTCCTTTCCACACATTGTCAGTAGTAGTAGAGAACCTCCGGCCCCAAACTGGAACACATAATCGAGATATGATTAATCACAGTATATATATATATATATATATATAAAAACAATAGGGCGGGGTGCTGCTGTCCTGAAAGACTCAAGGAAAACAAGTTACCGGTAAGTCTAACTTGAATTTTCCCTTATCGTCTTTCAGGACAGCACTTGAGAGGATAATAGAGACTTACCCCCCTAGGGAGGGACCACAGCCTGCAGAACCTTTCTGCCAAAAGCCTGATCCCCTGCTGATAGGAGATCCAGTCTGTAATGACGGACAAACGTTAAGAAGCTTGACCACGTAGCCGTCTGACAAATCTGATCTGGGGTGGCACCAGCTCTTTCTGCCCATGTAGTGGCCTGGGCTCTCGTTGAATGAGCCCTAATTCCCAGCGGGGAAGATAAACCCATTTGAGAATAGGCTACAGAAATAGCTGTCTTAAGCCATCTAGCCAATGATGCTTTCGATGCTTGTTGGCCTTTTTTGTTTCCAGAAAAAAGAACAAATAATGAATCTGAAACTCTAAACCCTCCTGTTACCTCCAAATAATGTAATAGGATACGTCTTACGTCCAAATTGTGAAACTGCTCTTCCTTTGCACCCGAAGGGTTAGCACAAAAGGTTGGTAGAGTAATCTCCTGAGACCTGTTACTAAAGCTTGCCACTTTTGGCAAAAACCTCGGATCTACTTTAAGGACAACTCTATCAGGAAAAACTGACAAAAAGGGCTCTTTTACTGATAGGGCGTACAGTTCACTAATCCTTCCTGCTGAAGTAATTGCGACCAGAAAAATAGTCTTCAAAGTTAAATTCTTTAGGGATATGGCCTGTAAAGGCTCAAATGGTTCTTTTGCCAGAGCTTGCAGAACCACCGAGAGATCCCAATTTGGGAAATGCCTCACCGGGACCGGTCTAGACCTGGAAAGTGCTTTGAAAAATCTCATGATCAGAGTTTCTGAAGATAAGGATCTCTCCAGATAAACTCCCAAGGCGGCCACCTGCACCTTAAGAGTGCTGACCACCAGATTCTTGTCTGCACCTCTTTGCAAAAATTCCAGCACTGAAACTAGATCTTTAACCTCCCTATGTTCAGAATGACAGAAAGAAACATAGACTTTCCATACTTTGGCGTAAATATCCCTAGTTACCTTTTTCCTACTGGAAAGCAACGTAGTGGTTAAACGTTCTGAAAAGCCTTTGCTTCTCATTAACTGCTCCTCAGATACCAGGCAGTGAGTTTTAACCTGCCTACATCTGGATGATGCACTGGCCCCTGAATCAACAGATCCTGACTGAGCGTAAGATGCCAACATGGTTTGATTGCCAACTGAAGAATCGTGGAAAACCAAGCTCTCTTTGGCCAATATGGAGTAATCAAAATTATTGATACTCTCTCTTTCAATATTTTTCTCAACACTAGAGGGATTAACCTGAAGGGAGGAAAAGCATACCCTAGGTGAAAATCCCACGGATGTGCTAGAGCATCTATCCCCTGAGAGCAATTGTCTCTCTGAAGGGAGAAAAAATTTGGGAGCTGCGTGTTTTGTTTTGAAGCAAACAGGTCTATCTGCGGAAGGCCCCAAGCACTGGTGATTAATGCAAACACCTTCCTGTTCAGACTCCACTCTGATTCCTGAACTTTCTGTCTGCTCAGATAATCCGCTATTTTCGTTTAATGTGCCTTTTAGATGGACTGCGGATAGAGATAGTAAGTGGTTCTCCGTCCACTCCAGAATCTCTACTGAGAGTAAGTGAAGAGCCCTGCTTCTTGTGCCTCCCTGTTTGTTCAGGTAGGCTATGGTAGTGGCATTGTCCGACAAAATCTGGACATGGCAACCTATGAGGTTTTGAGAGAAGAAAGTTAATGCTAGAGCAACCGCTTTCAGCTCTCTCCAATTTGAGGATTTTTGGGCCTCGAACTGGGACCATGTTCCCTGCGCTAAGGTCTGACACATGTGGGCCCCCCATCCCTGCAAACTGGCGTCTGTTGTGACCACTTTTCTGGTTGGAAAAGACCAAAGAAGACCTCTTTGCAGTACCACCTGACTTTTCCACCACCAAAGTGAACGTTTGACTCTGGTGGGGATCTTTATTTTTGCATCCAAACTCTCTGTCCTGTGGTTCCATGTCCTTAGAAGGAACCTCTGGAGAGTCCTGAAATGCAGCCTTGCCCATTGGATGGCTGGCATGGAAGAGGTTAATGTCCCCAGAGCCGACATAACCTTTTGGACTGAAATCAGTTGATTTGTTTGTAGTGCCGTTATTACTCTTTGGACCTTGATCTTTTTCTCTTCTGGGAGAAAAATCTTTTGCTCCACCGAATCTATCAAATAACCCAGAAACAGTACTTGCTGAGCTGGGATAAAATTTGATTTTTGAACATTCACTATCCACCCTAGTGACTCCAAATGACTGCGGGCTATGTTCAAATCCTCCTGCAACTTTTCCCTGGATGGGGAAAAAAAGAGGAGGTCGTCCAGATATGGAATTACCGCAATCCCCTGGAGTCAAAGAGGGGCGAGAGCTTCCGCCATTATCTTCGTAAAAATACGAGGAGCTGACGACAGGCCGAAGGGAAGGGCCCTGAACTGAAGATGTATAATCTCTTTGCCCATATTCACCGCAAACCTCAGGAACTTCTGGGACTGAGGTGCTACAGGAATATGAAGATAAGCATCTCTCAGATCGATTGATGCCATAAAACAATCTTTTGTCAGAATGTTCCTGACAGTGAAAATTGAGTCCATACAAAACTTTTTGTATAGGACTGACTTGTTCAGGGGTTTTAGGTTGAGGATAAGACGGAAGTTTCCGGATGGTTTTCTTATCAAAAAGATGTGTGAATAGAAACCCTGACCCTGTTCTTCTGGGGATACTGGTATCACTACCCTCTGGTGCCTCAGATCCATTAAAAGGTTCTTCATGGCCAGAGCCTTTGTTAGATCCCTTGGTAGGTTTGTTAAAAAGAATCTTTCTGGCGAGCGATCCGAAAACTCTATCCTGTAACCTTGGGACAGCATGTCCAAAATATATAGACTTTTTGTCATGCTGGCCCAAAGGGGAAGGAAACTTTGAAGCCTTCCCCCCCACTGGTACGCACAAGTCATTGCGTTTTACCGGAGGCTGCAGGAGGATGGAAAAGGACATTTCCTTTGCCTTTACCCTTCTGCGATGCCCAATTTTTCCTTTTCTCCTGGGGTTTGGTTTGTTCCTGAGCCCTTTGGGAACTAAAAAAACGTTTAACTGGCTGCTTTTTCTTTTTGATGGGAAAAGACTTCTTTTTATCAGCTGTTCTATCTAGAACCGCATCTAAGTCAGGTCCAAAATCAAGTCACCCAGGAACAGTATCCCACACAGCTTGTTTTTGGATGCCGCGTCCCCCGGCCAAGTTTTCAACCACAGAGCCCTTCTGGCTGAATTAGCTAGGGCAGCAGATCTAGCTGTCATTTTAATTGATTACGCTGATGCATCAGATATAAATGCGACAGCGGCAGACAGAGTTGAGAATGAGTCCAAAATTTCTTGTTTTGGTGAGTCTGCTGAGAAATGGGCCTTAAGTTGCTCTAACCAGAACTCCATATTCCTGGATACCACCGTAGTCGCCATAGCAGGTTTAAGACTTCCCATGATGGATTGCCAAGCCCTTTTTAGTAGCTGGTCCATCCTTTTATTCATGGGATCTCTCAACACCCCCATGTCCTCGAATGCCAAATCTGTTGACCTCGAGACTTGGGAAATCTAGTTCGGGGTTTTTGTTCCAAACCGCCACTGGATCTTCATCAAAGGGAAAACGCCTTTTTAAGGCTTTGGGAAAGAAAGGCTTTCTCTCTGGCTCTGTCTACGCTTTCTTAATAGCTTCAGAAATAACAGAGTGTACTGGGAAATTGCGATTTTAGTGTTCGCTAAGCCCTGCATACATTTTATCATGCAGAGATAACTCCTTTCTTTCCTCCTCCAGACCCAGTGTGGTATAGATTGCTTTTAACAGGCCATTTACCTGTTCTAAAGACAATTTAAATTTTGAAGGTAAATTTTCTCCTTCCTCCCCCTCATCAGAATCCTCAGATTGAGAGGGGGAATGTCCCTCCGGGGTAGGAGATGCCTCAGTCTCCACCGCCGGAACTATAAGTGAGCCTTGAGAGGACTGTGAGGTAGTAGGCTGACTCAGGGATGGGTTTGCTAGTGAAGAGCAAAATGATTGGATAGTCGCATCAAGTTCTTTTTTAACAGATGCAATCAAGTCGCTGCAAGCGGAAGAAGCTTCTTCTTTAACTAGCAAATCAATACAAGCTTGACATAACGTCTTCTTCCATCCTTCAGGTAGCTTGGATTTACATGAAGGGCATTTCCTTTTTGCCACTGGATCAGAGCTCATGGCCTGCCATGAGACAAAAGAAGAAACCATCCCAGTGAGACAACCTGTCCTATTCCCGAGGATGCTCACCACAGGTGCACAGTAAGAACTAAACTGCCTTATGTGCCCAGACAGGCCCCTGCCACCAGGGGGGGGGGGGAGATAGAGAGACCCCACAGTACAAGGAGGACAGTATACAACTGCCCCTTACATGGGCCTTGCTGGTGCCTGTCCCACTCACTGCCGCCATCGATTCCATCGAGGAGCGCTTGCTGTGTTGTATGGCTAAAATGCCGGTTCCGGACTCCAATAGCACCAGTGCGCCGGACCGGAACCGCTAAATAAGCACCAGCCCCATTCCTCCCCTCTCCCTCTGCGATTTCCGGCGGAAATGACGCCGCACGCCTGTTCCGTGGGCGCCGCCCCCTTTCCGGACGCCTCACTTACGGCAGATGGAGCCCCGCTGCCATCCCCAAGATGGCGGTGGTGCAATAAGCAACAGGCGGTGGACCTGAGAAAAAAACACAGTAAACGGCCACCGCCTGTCTTGCCGCCGCCTAGGAGCGATGCCCACGACAGTCAGACTCACCCTGAGCCCAGATGAAGAGGGAGAGGGAGCCCAGCCAGCAGCACCTAACATCAGCTGTGGAATGGGAGGAACAGCTCTCATGAGGTAAAAAAAGCATTTTGGTGAAAATACAGGAAACCTGAGCTCCCAGGACAACACCTGAGAGCCCTGACTTCCCCACGAAGTGTTCCCTCCGGAGGAAACACAAAAACTGACAATGTGTGGAAAGGAGCCTCCTTTTAAAGTTTGGTGGAAGAGGTGTCTCCTGTTTCCAAGGGGGGAAGTCACTCTCTCAAGTGCTGTCCTGAAAGACGATAAGGGAAAGTGGTTACATCAGCACGTAGACTAGGCCACCAAAATGGTTGAGAAATGGCCCAAAAGAGTTGATTCTTCCCAGGGTGGCCAGCAGCCTTGGGAGAACGGTAAGTCTGGAGCACGGCAGTACGGAGACTCTCTGGGACATAGCAGCGGTCACAAGGTTTCTCAGGAAGAGCATGAACCTGAGCAGCAAGAATTTTGTCACCCAAAGGAGAAGTGAGACTGGTGCGAACAATAGCCAGAATACGATCAGGAGGAATCACAGGAACCAGAACCGATTCCATCTTGGAAGTGGAGGAAAATTGTTGTGGCAAAGCGTCAGCCCTTACATTCTTAGTACCAGGTAAGAATAAGACAATGTAATTGAAACTAGACAAGAAAAGAGCCCACCGTGCTCTTCTGGGAGAGAGACATTTAGCCTCAGACAAGAATGTGAAATTCTTATGGTCAGTAAGAATGAGAACCGGCACAGTGGTACCTTCAAGGAGATGTCTCCATTCTTTCCGGGCTAAAATAATCGCTAATAGCTCTCTGTCACCAATCTCGTTATTGCACTCCGCAGGTGACAATTTCTTGGAAAAGTAATCACAAGGATGCATAGTGCTCTCAGAGGTAGGACGTTGAGACAGAAGGGCGCCAACTTCAGTCTCGGAAGCATAAATCTCAAGGATAAAAGGTAACGTAGGATCAAGATGTGCCAACACAGGAGCAGAAACAAAGGCAGCCTTGAGACTCTCAAAGGCCTTAATGGACTCTGGAGACCAACTCTGTGGGTTACTGTCCTTTCTGGTCATATCTGTCAGGGGCTTGACCAGAGACGAGAAGTTACGAATAAACTTCCGATAATAGTTGGCAAAGCCAAGAAAATGCTGCAGAGGACATAAACCCACGGGTCGGGGCCACTGTAGGACTGCTTAAAAGTTTCTCTAGGTCCATCGAAAAACCAGCAGTGGAAATTACATAACCCAGGAATTTAACCTGTTCACGATGGAATTCGCACTTCTCAAATTTACAATAGAGATTGTTCTCTCAGTTTCTGAAGCACACGACAGACATCTGTGTGGTGGCTCTCCAGGGACTTGGAAAATATGAGGATATCGTGGAGATAAACCCACACACATAACTGCAACAAATCTCGGAGGACATCGTTAATAAATTCCTGGAAAACTGCTGGGGCATTACACAGGCCAAAAGGCATTACTAGATATTCATAATGGCCTGTTCTGGTATTAAACATACTCCTCCATGGCCTTATCCTCCAAGACTGGCAAAGGGTAAACCTGGCCATGAGGGGGTATGGCACCAGGTTGAAGGTCAATTGCGCAATCATACCACCGGTGTGGAGACAAACTACCAGCTTGACCTTTGTCAAAGACATTGCTAAAATCGCGGTACTCCTCTGGCAGGGAGGAGAGTTTAGAGGTGCCACAGGACCTTGGCTACCTTCTGGAAGCATGTCTTACTGCATTGTGGCGACCAGGAGAGAACCTCAGCACGGAGCCAATCAAAAAAGGGGTTGTGCCTCTGTAATCAAAGATAACCAACAACCAGCTGAAACAGGTGAGGAAATAAATTGGATTATCTCATGGTGAAGAGCCCCTTATGGCCATGGACAACGGAACAGTCTCATGAGTCACATGGGCAGGTTGTAGAGGTCTTCAGTCAAGAGCCTCAATGGCAAGTGGAGTGTCACGCAGCTGCAGCGGAATCAAGTGCTTCCATACAAAGACAGCATCAATGAACAGGCCTGCAGCCACAGAGTCGATTGGAGCCTGTATCTCGATGGATGACTCAGCCCAAGAAAGGGTAACCAAAACCAGGGGCTTATCCTGGATAACTGGGGATGAAACAATGCCACCTAAGGTCTGCCCGTGACAGGACCTCAAGGTTCGGGCGTTCCCTGGACGGGTAGGACAAGACTTCAAAAAGTGACCTGCCTGGCCACAATAAAGGCACAATCTCTCTCTCCTCCTAAGGGTTCTCTCATCTGCAGAGAGACGCGTGAAGCCCAAGTGCATGAGTTCATCTTCACAGACCGACTCGGTACCAGGAGGCATGGGAGGTGAGGGAGGCAAGGGTGGGACTGCAAAGTTCGGAGTCAAATGTACAGGAGGCTTCTGCAAGTGCTCCTTAAAAGGGAGTCTTCCTCTGAGTCTGGAGTCAATGAGGATGGCAAACGTGTTCAACCTCTCCAGCTCAGTGGGTATATCTCTGGCTGTTATCTCATCCTTGATGGTATCCAAGAGACCATAAGAAAAAGCAGCCACGAGGGCCTCACTGTTCCAAGCAACCTCTGCTGCCAGAGTACAGAATTCAATGGCTTAATCTGCAACAGTTCTCGTACTCTGATGGATATGAGGCACTGTGCAGCAGAAGCGGAGTGTGCAGGAACGTCAAATACCCTTTTAAAAGAAGTCACAAACTCAGGGTAACTCAAGACAACAGGTTTTTGCGTCTCCCATAGAGGGTTTGCCCAAGCCAAGGCTCTCTCGGAAAGCAAAGATATCACGAAACCTACTTTGCTTCTGTCCATGGGAAACGCCTGGGGTAGCATCTCAAAGTATATCTCAACCTGATTGAAAAACCCTCAGCATTGGACTGTATCGCCCCTAAATCGCTGGGGAAGCAGAGCGGAACCACACATATCTCTTATAGAGGTAATACTGGAGGCGGGTGCCTGCAGCAGCAGGGATGGCCTGCAACACAGGTTGTACTGGAGATGCCACATTGGGAGATTCCGGGTGAGCCGTGCGATTCAGGACCATTTTTAACAACATGGCAAACTGATCCATGCGGTGATCCTGCTCATCCAATCTGGAAAAAATATTACCAACAAGTGGATTGACTGCATTTTCTGAATTCATGGCCTTCGCCTACTGTCAAAAACCATGAAATAGACTGAGACAGAAGTACAGTTAAATCACACTTGTTTAATAATAGTAAAAAAAGGTAAACAGGTTAAACGTAGTCAAAATATAACCAGAGTTCAGGAACCGGAACGGATAGTTAGACAATCCAAAACATCAGGGAGCCAGAGATGAGCGTAGTAGAATAGCAAACAGGATCTGGAGCCAGAAGGAATGTCAGCCAAGCAAGTCTTTAACAGGAACACAGGAGAGCGTCTCTAGAGATGTGACCAAGGCGAAGGCAGAGATCATCTGAACTGGACGGCTTAAGTAGGCAGGACTGACAAGCAGGATATCATCAACAGGTGAGTCACTGTGGAGAGATAGGAGCTGGCAATTAGCCGACAGCTGAGCAGTCAGCTTTGAGAAGGAAGGGCTGAGCCCAGCCCTGACAGGGAGAACCACAATCAATACTGAAGGACAAGGGGAAAGGTGGAGCCTTTTAACAGCTGTGAACTGATTGTGTTTCCTGTAGGGAGGAGCCTCTCATCTCTCATGTGTTGCTGTCTTGGAAGGTGAGACGAGAAAAAAAAAATTGTGCACCGCCCCTTCAGCCCCCATCCACCAATGTTGGTCACGGCCCGATGCCTTCACTCTGCAATCCCTTGGAGAAATGCACCCACTACCAGCTGGAATTCCAGGCTTCAGACATTCCAGAAAACCTACAACCAAGATGGCCACTACAGCAACACCCGACTACCAGAACCCAGCCAACCTCCATCGCCTCCCACACAACCAGAAAGTCCCTAGGACAAAAAAAAACCCAAATCCCTAGGGTTCACTATTTCCCGCTAAGCTCCAGTGCCTAAGACCAGAGCCTTCAGGTTCACTGCCCCAGTCTAGGAGCCCCTGCCACCTCGCACAAAGGCCTGACGGCAAAATAAATAATTGAAGTGATCTTATCTGGCCAGAGAAAACACATACTGTATTGAGGGCTGTGGGTGACTGGGGTGGGGGGGCCTTATAATAATGTGGATCATGTGTTTCCTGAGCTAGGTGGGAGGAGCTTCTCGTAAGCAATCCTAGAAAATGACTTGGGGAAAAAGCCTTGAGTTATACTTTAACCTATGAACACAAACCATTTCAGGATTGTGGGGCTACATTAACCACTTAAGCCCTGGACCATTTGGCTGGCCAAAGACCAGAGCACTTTTTGCGATTCGGCACTGCGTCGATTTAACTGACAATTGCGCGATCGTGCGACGTGGCTCCCAAACAAAATTGACGTCCTTTTTCCCCACAAATAGAGCTTTCTTTTGGTGGTATTTGATCACCTCTGCGGTTTTTATTTTTTGCGCTATAAACAAAAGAATGTGACAATTTTGAAAAAAACGCATTATTTTTTACTTTTTGCTATAATAAATATCCCCAAAAAATATATAAAAAAACATTTTTTTTCCCTCACTTTAGGCCGATACATATTCTTCTACAAATTTTTGGTAAAAAAAAATCGCAATAAGCGTTTATTGATTGGTTTGCGCAAAAGTTATAGCGTCTACAAAATAGGGGATCGTTTTATGGCATTTTTATTAATAAATTTTTTTTACTAGTAATGGCGGCGATCAGCGATTTTTATCGTGACTGCGACATAATGGTGGACAGATCGGACACTTTTGGTGCTATTTTGGGACCATTCACATTTATAGAGCGATTAGTGCGATTAAAAATGCATTGTGCCCTAGGGAGTGATTCTAACTGTGGGGGGGGCTGGGCTATGTGTGACATGACACTGATCACCGCTCCCGATTACAGGGAGCGGTGATCAGTGTCACTAGGCAGAACGGGAAATGCTTTATTACATCAGCATTTACCCGTTCTGCCTCTCCTTGAGACGATCGCGGGTATCCGCATAGACATCGAGTCCGCAGGACCCGCGATCACACTCATGGAGCTTGCGGCGCGCCCGCAAACTGCTTCTTAAATGGCAACGTACAGGTAGGTTAATATGCCTGTACGTGCGGTTCTGCTGACGTATATCAGTGTGAGCCGGTCGGCAAGCGGTTAAATGTCAAGACAGATACAACCTTACCTGTCTAGGTCACAATGAGAATACCCTCCAGAAGAGTCTTCGGTATTCAGATTTCATAAGGATGGACCTCAGCCCTGGACCTATATAGCAGCCTGCAGCTAACTGCAGGTGTTTCACAAAGCATCCATGCAGGAAGGAGTGACCAAAGCATTACAGGTCATCCCGTGGCATAAAGTCGTTGCTGGGGGAGCACGTTGCAGGGGATTCTATCCTTAAGGCTTCTTTCTCTAATGCCGCGTACACACGAGCGGAATTTGCAACAGAAAGAGTCCGATGGGAACTTTGCATCGTATATTCCGACCGTGTGTATGCCCCATCGGACTTTTTACGCCGAAAATTCGGACGGACTTACATAGAGAACATGTTCTATATTTTTCCGACGGAACAAATTACTATTGGAAAAACCGCTTGTCCGTATGCTGTTCCGACGCACCTAAAACGACGCAAGCTCTGAAGCAAGTACGAGACAGAAGCTATTGGCTACTGGCTATTGAACTTCCGTTTTCTAGTCCTGTCATACGTGTTATACGTCACCGCGTTCTGGACGGTCGGAATTTGGTGTGACCGTGTGTATGCAAGACAGCTTGAGCGGAATTCTGTCGGAAAAACCTTCAGAGTTTATTCCGACGGCAAAACTGGTCGTGTGTACAGGGATTCTTTATACAAGTGATATGCACTTCAAGCTCTGCACGAAGCGAACATACATAGTGAACTGCACTGGAAAGCACCTAACAGGTGGTAGGTGACCCTGTCTCTCAGTTTAGCTCTCCTTCCACTCTGTAACATGCACTCTCTACCACTTCTTCTGACAGTTGTGTCCTCCCTCAAACTCTCTTACCTTCACCCCTCTTCTCCACCCCACTGCTTGTACATATCACCCTGCCTTCTGTCCTCTCCCTATTACTGCTCCTACCAACTCTTGCTCATTCTACATCCATATACAGATAAAACCTGCAGTACTCTGAGGCATGCCCCTTCATATAAAACACTCCCACATTACCTCCCTCACCCTTCTGCTTCTCGAAACCTCTGGTGACATATCACCAATCATCTGTCGTTGCCCGACACTCCCATCTCCCAACACCCTGTGGCAGCAGCCGCAACCCACAGAACCTAGTTTCTATTCCTCTTCTTCCCAAAACCAGCCTCCCCTTTTCCTGTGCCCTCTGCAAACGCATGCTTTGTCTGTAACAAACTCACTGCCCTCCATGACCTCTTTATTAGAAATTCTTTTAACTTACTTGCCATTATCAAAACCTGGCTTCATTAATCAGACACTACTTCTCCTGCTTCCCTCTCCCATGGTGGCCTTCTCTGGACTCACCCCCAGACCAAGTGGACAGAAGGGAGGTGGAGTGGTAATCCTTCTAGCCCCATGTAGAACCTATCAGGTACTTCACCCACCTCCCTCTCTGACACTCTCCTCTTTTGAGGCACATTGCATTTGTCTATTCCCTCCTATTTCTCTAAGAATTGCTGTCAACTACCGGCCCCCTGGACCAGTATCAGCCTTCCTTGATGACTTCTCTGCCTGGCTACCCTACTTTCTCTCTTCTGAAATCCCCACAATCATTCTCGGCGACTTCAACATCCCTGTTAACGCTAACACTACTATTACTTCTAAACTTCTCAGTCTAACCTCATCTCCTGACCTGAAGCAATGGATACAGGCTCCTACTCACTCCAACGGCAACACCCTTGACCTTGTCTGTTCCTATCTGTGCACTCCGTGCAACCTCTCCAATAATCCTCTCCCACTTTGATTACCACCTTATTAGTTTTCCTCTCTCCCTGTCTTCCAATTTCTCTCCCTCCAACCGCCTAATAGTTACCCGTAGAAACCTTTGCCACCTCAACCCTTCTCTTCTCTGCTACTGATCACTTCTATGACAAAATCTCACCCCTGTCCTCCCCCAACCTAACCACTTTTGTCTACAACAGCTCACTATCTTCCTCCCTAGACAAGCTTGCCCCCCTCACTACACGCAGAATCAGGTCCCGATCACTACAACCCTGGCAAATAGACGACACCAGAAGTGTCAGAAAACGTAGCCACGCTCTTGAGCTTCTGAGGCATAAGACTAAGTTCCAGGAAGACTTCAACCAATATAAATGTGCCCTCCTAAAATACTATTCCTGCCTCCACACTGCCAAACAGACCTATTTTATCACACTCATTAACACCTGCTCATCCAGTCCCCGTCAACTCTTCGACCTTTAACACTCTACTCTGTCCTCCACCCTCTAATTCACTCACTGCCCAGGAGATCGCCAATCACTTTAAAAATAAGATTGATACAATTTGCGAGGAGATCTCCAATGCGCAGATACCTCCCCCACACAACACCCTATGTTCACAGAAACAATCATTACTTCCCTCATTCAACCCTGCTAGTATTAACGAGGCTGCTAAACTTTTATCTAACACCGATCTAACCACCTGCCCCCTTGCAAATGCTATGCTCACCCTCTGATTCGATTCTACACTCTAACTCACATTTTCAACCTCTCCCCTCTCTTGTGACATCTTCCCAAACTCTAAAATATTATTATTATTCATGATTTATATAGCACCAACAGTTTACACAGCGCTTTACAATGTATAGGGGGGACAACACAATTGCAGTACAGTTCCATACAAAAGGTACAGGAGGGCCCTGCTCGTAGAGCTTACATTCTAAGGGAGGGGGTGATGGTACAAAAGGTAATAGCTGCAGAGAATGATTTGATGGGTGTGAGCTAATCACCCCCATACTGAAAAAGCCCTCACTGGACCCCACCAATCTTAACAACCTACACCCCATCTCCTTACTCGCCTTCTCCTCCAAACTTCTTGAAAGACTGGTCTACAACTGACCATCTGAACATGAACAAACTTCTTGATCCCCTTCAGTCCAGATTTTGCCCTCAACACTCCAGGGAAACTGCTCTCCTTAAACTCACAAATGACCTACTAATGGCTAAAACCAACGGACACTATTCTGTACTACTTCTCCTGGACGGCACTGCTGCCTTTGACACAGTGGACCAGCCCCTCCTCCTCAACAAACTCCACTCCTTTGGTCTCCGTGACTACTCTTCGCTGGTTCTCATCCTACCTATCCCACCACTCCGTCAGTGTCACTTACAACTCCTCTTCCTTTCGCCTTCTGGGTCTCCCAAGGTTCTGTTCTTGGACCTCTTCTTTTCTCAATCTACACCACCTCCCTGGGTCAGTTGATTGCCTCCCATGGCTTTCAATATCTCCCCACCCCCAGCTCTCTCCTCACACATCACCAACTTACTAACAGACATAGCCTGGCTGTCACATCACTTCCTCAAACTCAACCTACCCAAAACCGAGCACATATTTCCTCCCCCACGTGTCACTTCCCCTGATTTCTCTGTCAATATCAACGGCTCAACTATCAACTTGCCCCCCCACGCCAAGGTCCTAGGTGTAATCCTTGACCGAACTAACCTTTCAGCCCCACCGCTGTTATGTTGTCTGACAACACTTGTACATGCTGTTTTCTTAGGGAACGCTGGAAGAACAAAAGACTTAGGAGGATGGCCTTTAGCTCCCTCCAATTGGAGTACCTTCTGGACTCCCACTTGGATCATACACCTTGTGCTGCCTGCTCTCTGAGTTGGGCCCCACACACTTGCATCCATTGTTAGTCATCTGATTGTCGGAAAGGTCCGAGGGAGTCCTTCTGAGAGGTATCTCTGATCCCTCCACCACCAAATTGACCTTCTTGCTCTTGTTCCTATTTTGATCTTTTTCTCCAGGGATTCCTGATGTGACCATTTCAGGAGTATGTCCCATTATAAACGAGCATGTAGCTTGAAACTTCCAGGTTGGACTGAACCTCTTCTCAGGGCTAACTGAATCGGTTCTACCTTTTCTTCCGGGAGAAAGATTCTTCGTAGTGTTGAATCTATCTCGTACCCTAGGAACCTCACTCGCTGAGCAGGGATAAGATTCGACTTCTGAAGATTTAGCAGCAAGCCTAAACTGTTTAGGTGCCTCTGAGTTACTAGAAGGTTGACTATTACCTGATCTTTTGATTCTGCAAAAAGTAGTAGATCATCTAGACAGGGCACTATGGCGATCCCCTTCAGTCTCTCTAAGCCTCTGCCATCACTTTCATGAATAGTCTGGGAGAGGAAGAGAGGCCCCCAGGCTGACTGCTAGTCACAGAAATCTTTGCAATGAGGCTGCAATTGGGATGTGCAGGTATGTATCTCTTAGATCGATTGACGCCATGAAGCAATTGGGGGTGAGTAAATTCTTCACTGAAAAAATAGTGTCCATCCGAAACCTCTTGTACCTTAAGGACCTGTTCAGGATTTTCACATTTAGGATCAACCGGAATTTTCCTGATCAAATAGATCCCCCCCTCCTGCTCCTTCGGGACTCAAGTAATAACTCTGTTGTATCAGTCCCCTCAAAAGGAACGTCATGGCCAGAGCTTTCTCTCGATCCCTCTGGAGATTTGTAATGTAAAAGCGACTCGGGGGGGGGGGGAGACTAAGAAAATTCCAGATGGTAACCTTGCCTGATTAGGTCTAGAACGAACGGGACTTGCTGTTGCCCTCCCCCATTCAGGTAGGAAAGCTTGCAGCCTTACTGGAAGGTGGACGTCATTGTTTCTTTGCAGCTTGGGGGGGGGGGTCTAAGTGGCACCCCTTCTCTACCACTCTCTTTTTTTTACCCTGTTCCTTTTCTTTTTGGGGCTGCTGAAAAGGACATTTTTTCCTTGGCGGTGCAACTTTCTTCTTGTGCGGAAAAGCTTTCTTTTTATCCGCTGTCCTGTCCATCACGGTCTCTAACTCTGGCCCAAACATCAAAGCTCCTATAAAGGGGATTCTGCAAAGCTTCACTTCCGAAGCAGAGTCCCCCGACCAATTTTTAGCTATAGGGCCCGCCTAGCCGAATTGATAAGGGCGGAGGATCTAGCAGACTCTGCTGATGCATCTACCATATACTTGACGGCTTTTAGGAGGGTAGGGAAGGACTTTAATAAATCTTTTCTAGAAGTGCCTGTTATCACGTGCCCTTTAAGCTGATCTAGCCAGCACTCCCATGGTTCTGGCTACCACTGTAGTGGCCATTGTCAGCTTCAGGTTGGACAAGGACGAATTCCATGCCTTCCTCAGCAGAGTCTGCCCTTTTAGTCATGGCATCTTTAATAATTCCCATGTCTTCAAAGGCGAGGTCAGTACGCCTTGAAACTTGGGAAAAGGCTGCATGAACTTTTGGCCTTTTGTTCCACACTAAAGCCTCATCTCCTTTTTAGGGCCCTGGAGAAAAACTGGCCCTTTTCTGAATTCTTCTATTCCTTCTTTGTTTCGGCCAGTACCCTATGAACCGGAAACACTGTTTGGTCTCCTCTAGCCCCTGGTACATCTCATCATATGATAGTCGAGTCCTCTCCTCCTGTATATCCAAGGTGGTGTACACTGCTTTGGGCAAGTAGTCTACTTCTTCCAAAGTCAGTTTATACATGGACGCCCTTGTCTCTTCTCCCTCCTCATCTGAGCCTACTGCATTATGAGGGAATGCACCATTCCAAGCGTCTCTGCCAGTTCTTTATGCACTGAAGAGCTCCTTACACTCCTACGTGGATTCTTCTCTCACTAATCCTCCATTGCAAGACCTGTAGAGTGGTTTAGACCAGGAATATCTCAGTGGGTTTTTACAGGAGGGACATGCCCTCCCTGAAGAGGCCCTCTGATTTGGCAGTGGCTTACTACAGAAAAGGAAACAACCACCCCCCCACGTTAGGGGCAAGGTCCTATTCTTGTTACCACCACACCATCCAGAGAACCTAAAAGCCTCCACCATATGTGCCTCACAGAGCCTCCCATTCCTGCTGGACTGTTAATGAGACATGCACCCTCAACAGTCAGCTGCAGGTCTATCCGAAAATAAAATCAAACATGCCCATAGTAAGAGAAAGAAGGTACCTCTCTTACCTGGGTCTGGCATCTGGGCACCTGCTTCCACCATCTCTGCTGGCAACTCAGTCTCCTCCATCCTGAGTGCTGCAGCAGCCAACACGCGTGTACTTTTAAAAGGGTGCCCCTTCCTGTGTCCAAACACTCAAGGGGTGGAAGGAAGCCCCAGCTGAGGACCTACCCCTTCCCCCTGCATTCCAGCAGTCGGAAATGATTGCTGCACCACCCTGCTAGAAATCCTGCCACCCGGAATGACATCAGCAGAGAGGTGGAACTACACTCTCCAAGGTGCTGTCCTGAAAGGTGAGGGAAAAACAAAAACTCATCTCATGCAAGGGGGAGATCACTTATCTCTCAAAAGTGGAGCTACACTTTAAGGCTAAGTGCAAAAGATAGGTTTGACAAATTCACCTTAAGAGTGGAGTTAGAAGCCAAGGTGCCCTTCCTGGGCCATTTCACATATAAATAGGGAATCAAGGCCTGAAGCCCCAGATCTGAGACACTAAGCATGAACAGCATCCAGACAATGGAATATTTTCTGGTGAACTGGGACCACCCACCTGTAAGGGCAATTGTTCTGGTAAGGTGAAAGACTAAGACCATTCTATAAAGGCCTTGGCCACAACACCACCCAAGTGAACCATCAAACCATTCTAGTTGCAGGTTACAATGTGACTAGCCTTCACCTTAAGTAAAGACATTTTGCTACTGCACATTTTTCCTCAGTGCATATGTGAGGGAAGGCCCTCATTAACATAAGGTTTGACATTTAAAATCCAAGAAATGTGCCCCCCCTACTCTCCAGAACAAATACTTGGAAATCATACAAGCCCTGTTCCCTTCCCCTATCTGGCTTTAAGCCTTCACTAGGATCCTGGACCAAGCCCAAGCTCCTGCTGCCAGGTCAGCAATACCCCTTTTAGATTGTAAAGCAGTGCATAAACTGTTGGCACTATATAAATCCTGTATAGTGATCTACTATTTGAGGGATTGTTGGTGTATTGTCTCCACCCATAGCTGGAGAACTAGTAGAGTGGTTCTAAAGGCCTTTTACCTTCAGTGCGCAATACTAAAGCGGGATTCTGGCCAGGAAAATTTAAAAGTCATCAGCTACAAACACTGTAGCTACTGACTTTAAATAAGTACACTTACCTGTCCTGGGTGCCTGTGGCTTCACTGCCAGTTTCCTGCAGCGCTGTGAAAGGCCACATGGTTTTCTGGGAACACAGTTCCCAAGAGGCAATGGGGCCGCTCACCAAGGAGCAGGACACCACATGGAATAGGAAGAGGCAGATTAGGAAGACTGCCTAGCAACAAGGGTTCAGGCAGTTTTTAAAAAAGTTTACATTTACAATTTATTTTAGGGTGGCCCTCCACTTAAGCTACATCTTGATCTAGAAGAGCAGGTCTCATTGGCTTAGATGCAACAGGAGCCATTAGCTTCCACCAGAAGGAGCAGGGTTGAACTGCTCTGTCTTGATAGTTGCCTGGAGCGAGCGAAGTGCACATGTGCCCCATAGTAAGCTCGGGGGAGGGGGTCCCAGACCACCAGCAGGTAACCCGAGAGGAGGATTGGGGCTGCACTGCAAAACCATTGTACAGAGCAGGCAAGTATAACAGGTAACACCTACCTGTTCCAAGCACTACAGCCACCAACTCCCAAGCATGACAATTTCCAAGTCAAATACCTGTTCACCTTGACACTGGTTCAAACCAACCTGTCATAAAGGGGTCTTTCACACCGACAGCCCAGGTGGCTGAGCCATAGTTTTACCACCCCCTAGAAGCCCACCTGCCAAGTAGACATGTAATCATGCAGTCTACATGCTGTGGCCTCAGTGTGCCAAGTTGGCCAGTTCAGGGACCAGCTGAGTTTAGATACATCTATGGCTTTTGGCATTTGTGAACAATCAGACAAAAAACAGGCATGTTGGAAATGTCATCCAGCAGCTAACACACTGATCCATGTAGTCAGACATCAGAGGAGCCCCTCTTAGAATACAATATCACAGAGAAGATTCCCATCAGCAGGCTGACAAAAAAAAAAACTCAATATGTTGCTAACTCAAGTCACTGAGGGCCTTGAGCCAAACACTTGGCTTGCACCTGTGCCCCATTATAAAAATTGTCACAAAAAGGCAAAAAAATTTCACAAGGCCTCCTGAATGACAGTTGCCACTCAACTGCAAAAGCAATCCACTGCAGACCACCTTGCTTAGGCCTAGCTTAAAAGACAATAGGGGCCTTAAGACACTCCCTTAATTAAACCACCTGCTACAACAGAAAACTATGCTGCAGCAGTCCAACAAACCCTGCAGTTTATCACTAAGCAGGGAGTGTTAGCCATTTGCAGCACCATAGGTTTGATTCCACAGATTGCTGCTCTCAAGCTTATAGAGTCTGCAACATACTGCAGCGTTAATTTTCTGCTAAGGCAGATTTACAATAGCAAATCTGTAATGCCATTACAATTGAGACCTCAATTTGGAGACTGAGATCTGTAAACTTGCTGTAGTGTGAATCTGCAAATACACATGCTAAGGTTCACAACTGAGTTAGGACTTGAAAGTACTTATACAAGTCTGATACAGAAACTAAGCTTAAAACAAGTTTAAGCTAGAGTTGCATGCATGTCAAGTGGTCTTTTAAATTGTTGATTTAATCCTTTAACTTTGTAATAAAATTCACTATACAGTTAAATGCCCCAGCATGTTCAAAATCCTATGCACCCTAAATAGTGCTTCATTATACTTGCAGGTCATTTGTGTTCCTCCTACAGGTAGCAGTGCCTGTGATGCTGGAGGTTAAGCATAAGATGGGGCACAGGAATGGCTATATAAAGCTACAGTTTCTGAACACAATGGCTAACAGTTTGCTCCAACTGAAGTTTATTTGGCAAAATATATGTACGATTACCTTTTATCAAGGCCATTTAATAAAAAAACTATTTACAAGCAAGATAAAAATACATAGTATTTGCATTAAAACAAGTGGCCAACTGAAAAGCACCTGTTTGGATTTTGAATCTTTTACACTGCATTTAAAAACCTTCATATTTGAATGAGTTCGCAGTAGTTTTTCCCTAGCTAAAAGTATGAAACTAGTGGCAGTTCAAGTTTAGTGGCAGTTTCAAGTTAATGGGACAAATAGCCCAGGCAGTGGCCACTTAAAGTCAAGTTCTTTCAGGTTTAAATTAAAGGTCATCATCTGATGAACTGTAGTCCTCTGCTTCATCTTCATATCTTGCTTCCTCTTCATCTTCATGTCTTGCTTCCTCCAGGTCTAGATTTTTTAAATCTTCAAGGCTTTGTGGTGCACTACCTGTAAGTCTCTGCAAGATAAAGAGATAGTTAGCTACTATTCAGGTCCTTCATTTACAGTTAAATGCCTTTCTAGTTCAGAATTAAGGTCACCGATTGCTATATGCAGTTTTGAGGCTTGACATTGGGAGCCCACACAGGCTGGCTCATCTGTACAAGAGTTAAAAGGGAACGAACTGGATATTTTATAGATTTGGATAAGCTGCAACATCAGACATACTGCAGCTACCATTTGTTAGTGTGGAAAAAAATAAAGCCACTTTCCACTCTAACAAACCAAGGACACTAGTAACCGCTGTCTTATATGTCATATCAGCTTTGTACAAATTTGTAAGGTACAATCCCCCCCCCCCCCCCCCCCCCCCATTTTTAAAATCACACCAACTGCATTAGGCTACACTTGCATACAAGATGCTAAATTTGTGAAGTTTAAACTCACCTCAATCAGGTTAGCCATGTGCTGTACATGTCCTGCCAGTTCCAGCAGCTCATCATTTTCTTGTTTTAGCCGTGCAATCTCCCCATCTTTAAGATCAATTTCTTTGTGCAACTGTGAAAGGATGCACCATTTAGTACTTAAAACACTGCTTTGTACTATCAATACTAGTATAATTCATTGAACTGAAAAGGGAAAAGCCAGGGAGGAGGGGGTTGGGTGAGAGAAGAGAAACGACTGCATTGTTAAGGTATTAACATTTGTGCACTTATATCAGAAAGTAAATGTTTTGGGCAAAGACACACCCCCCCATTGTTCAGCTGCTGGTCCATGCCTATATCACAACATCTGACCTGTAGCTGCAAGCATTTATTAATAGCCAAGGCAGATCATGGAAAAGCCATATCAACCCGAATAGGCCATTAACCCAAAACCAGGGATGAGCCTGATGTCGGCCTAATATGCAAAGTTTACAGCAAATTCAAAAGCTGCAGAACACTGTTAAAAGTGCTCATTCTAAAGGCTTATATGCAATTTATTGCTATAAAAAGCTTGGCTACTTGGGTCCTGCCCCAGGGGACATGCATCAATGCATAGCCTGCCCTATGCGAATTGTTAAAGGGGTACATTGTACCCCTACCATTTCACAAACAAAAAGCTGCAACAGCTCCACCTCCACGGGAGGCTCCTGCCAAGTGATGCTTCTCGGTGACAGCTGTTATATAGCTGAGGGCAAGGGGGCCACTCAGTGATGTAAACTTTCACCCCTGCCTTCTGTCACGTGGTATCAGCACCACCCGTTTACATCACTGGGTGGCCCCACCCTCAGCTAAGCGTCACTCAGCGGGAGCCTCCCATGGAGGCGGAGCTGTTGCAGCTTTATTTCGGCTTGTCGGCAGCATGAGATGGATTTACATTGTGGGACTCCTAATAGAAGACTTGTTCCAAAGTGTCAGTCTTTACCATTTGACACTTTGTGAAAATGGAGGGGAATGTACCCGTTACCAATTCACATAGGGGAGGCTGGGATCTGGGGGTCCCCTTGTTAAAGGGGGCTTCCAGATTCTGACAAGCCCCCCGCCTGCAGACCCAGAACCACAAGGCAAGGGTTGTGGAGATGGGGCCCTTGTCCCCATCAACATGAAGATGTTTTGGGGACTCCAAGACATCCTACCCATGTTGAGGGCATGTGGCCTGGTACAGTTCAGGAGGGGGCTCACCCTATTTTCCTGCAGCCTGGCAGGTTGCGTGCTCTGGGATGGATTTTGGGGGACCTCCTAGATTTTTTTACTATTTTTTGGATAGGGTTTCCCTTAATATTCATACCAGACCCAAAGGGCCTGGTAATGGACTGGTGGAACCTATGCTGTTTTTCCCCCCAATGACTTACCCTTGTGATAACTTGCATACAAGCCTTTAAAAATGAACACTTGATTTTCCACGTTTGTGTCCAATAGACCAACAGCATTCCAAATTTTTTCCTGTTTGCAAGTTATGGCACAAATCAAACTGGTCCTTACCCAAAAACAGACCAACAAGACTGAAGCTCCACTCAAAAGCAGGATTCAATATCACACAAGAAACCAATCACACTGAATGTAACCAATTACCTTTTCATTTTCCTGCAAGGCTTCATAAAGTGCTTTTCTCCTTTCCTCTGCAAGCTCTTTCCAGTACTGGGTGGATGGGGTTTCTAAAAGGTGCAAAAAAAATAAACAAGTTACAGCTGTTGTGCTCACCAGTTGACACGTTAAGATAGGTTACAGCAACAGTTCCATACAAGGGCAGCCAAGACTCACCTTTAACCATGAGCTCATAGGCCTCACTTGAACAGTCTGCATTTTCCCTCTGCTCTGGGTCAATAGCAACTTCCACCTTTGCTTTTTTTAGTGTTACTTGGTCATTCCACAGCTTTCTCTTGGTGGAGTTTTTGGCAGGCTAGAGAAAAGATCACAATGAATGCCCTTTATCAAACACTAAAGGTTCTGATGCTTATATAGCCTATGATAGGAGTTTCCACAGTATTATGTTTAACACATCCTTTAAGCTGGTGTAAGAGCAAAAATATTTTGTCACATTGCACTGGCTGATGCAAATTTTTATTGGTACGCATCTTGGTTAGTATAGCATCAGGTTTTCATGCCATTTACTTCAATACTAAGCCTTCTCCCAAAAGATTTACCTAGGTACTTTTATACAACCCCTTGAACAAGGAAGATGTAAACTAGCCATTGAGCAGACTTTAAAGCTGAACTTGATGCTAACAAACCATTTACAATCATTATGCTGCAAGCATTAGAAGAGCTAGTAAGGTACATTTACTTTTTTAAAACACAAGTTGCTTCCAGGTTCCTGGTGAAAGCCAAAATGATTTTGCACATCCCAGGAAACTCCCATCTAGGGCAGGGCATCTCAGCTAAGCAAAACATTCACCCTGCTTGACTGAGTTAGGGGCAGATGGATTACAGGAAGTACATTATACATGAGAATCTGCCTTCTCAAGATGACCATGGCTAGAATGTTATGGGGTTGTTTTCAAATGAAGGAGCTGGTTTTGAATGTAGAGATTAGTTTGTGGAGCTCAGATAGTCAAGTTCTGCTTTAAAAAGCTCCAAGGCCATCCCCATCTGGGCAATAACCTGGCCCTTTGTGTTGTGTGCTTCAGGTGCAGAGAGTTTAAAATCATGCTTGCTGCATTTTTTGATGCACATGTTCAACAGAACAGTAACAGACCTAAAATCCATGTAAAATACCACATAAATGACATTGCAGACGTACTCCATGTGCTTGCCTGCTCCAGACTAGTCAAATATTCAGCTATGAAAAGCTATAGTGCCAGTTTATTTCCATCAGATGAAGCCACCTACATGTGGTCTACACCCCACAATGTTCACATACCTCTTTGACACGACCGACAAGCTGGCCAGTGGCAGAAGGCTGAATGACTTTAAGTGTCCTCCTTTGAGTAACCTCCGTTTTGTCCGTAAAGAAGTTCTATTAAAAAAGTTACATGCCATTAGACTTCTATATTTTAATTCCCAAACACAGAATGATAACCCAAAGTTTATTCTTTAGCCTAGACAGCCCATTGTGCAACAGCTTTAATCAACACTTCTGGCAAAGTAAACTAGGGGATTACAGTCATTATCCAATTGTATAATGTTATCTACAACGCCACCTTGCTATAGCAAACAGAGCCAGATGACCACACAGGTAAGAAATATGTGCAGCACTAAAGCACCGTGAGAAAGTTACTGAAACAAACTGTACTACATGACACAAGCTAAACTTTCCCACGGTCTGTTTTTACTGCAGGTTATTATCAGCCTGTCAATCAATAGGAGCATTAACTATGGGAACCTGCACTGTTAAACATTTCAACTATTATTTCAAACTCTTTAAAGTTATGGATTATCGCATTCTCAAATTGCAACACTTGACACCACTGGGTCATATGACAGGTAACTGTACAACAAGGTTATCTCATGGGAAAATCTTGTTAAAATTGCAGTAAGAATTCAGTTGGACTTCTGACTTCTTTACTTAACCCTTGGCAGTTTACAAAGACCCAATAACCCTTTAGGATTTAGGTACACCTGAAACTTTCTGAATTATAAACGCTTTTTAGATGCACACATTTAGGTGACAAATTACTGTTAGTGGACAACCTTTTAAACACAAATTTAGTGGACAAGTATAGATTTTTAGGTCCTGAAGTCGGTTGTATCACAGAACTACTGTCAAAACCTTGTGGTTAAGTTATTGACAGTCTGGTGCAACCACTACAAGGCACAAAAGACATTTTTCCAACCCAAAGTGGCACTTTATTTAAACCCTGTCAGCTTCTGCAAATTGAAAATCTTATACTCTACCCCTTAACATATGCCTTTAACAGATAGATCTGACATCTAAACTGTTCTAAGAACAGCAAGGCAAAATATGCATCACAAGGGCAAGGCACTGCCCTGACATTTAGACCTAATTAAGCCATCATTGCATAGACAGTAATGAAACTGTTTATCCAGTTATGCGGGCCATACATACAGTATAAAATTGTATTTTTTTTAGATTTACCTTCATCTATGTAGTGCAAGGGCCTACCCAATTACATACAAAATGAAAGTTTAGGTTGGACCTCATGATTTTGATAAATCTAAGGAAAAAAAAATTGTAAAAGATTGTATAATGTATGGCCAGCCTTAAATGGCTCAAAAATCTACACAGACTAGCACAGAAAAGTTAATGGCATCTGTAACATGAATGGTAGGCTCACAAATTGATGCTTACCTTGATTGACATTGAAGAGTTCTCAGTGGCTAGTTTCTGTTTCATACCTGGATTCATGTTGGCAAGCCTGCAAACAAAGGTAAAACCATGTCAATGCATGCCAGTCTTCAGTTGCCTACAAAGTTTGTTACAAACACAATGATTGTTCACCTTAGAGTAGACTATTGAAGTACATGTACCATATTTCCTCACAGGTAGGCATACAAAAGTGTTGCCATAGCCAACTTAAGGGCTCAATGTGCATGGACCAAATCTGTACACACCTATGCCTTAAAGACAGATAGCTTCACTACCTGGTGAGTGACCAAGCCAGCGACTCAAGTCTTCAATCTTGTATACCTAGTCTGTATTTTCTCAGTATGTACAGAGGCAAAATTCTGAAGGAAAGCTCTGAAGCCCTTAGATGCCAAGTCAGCAATGCTAACCTCAAATGCACTTCAACCAGGCAACACTGGCAGATCTTATCAGTTAATCCACATATACCCATCACCATGATCACTCAGTTGACACGTTTTCCAGTTTTATTTTGGCACAACTGAAATCAGCACTGCATCAGTATGGATAGCACTGTCACCACTGAACAAAAACATTGCTATATCACAGCTAGATATGAACACCTCCATCTCTTTCAAAACACAAGAGCTCATTCACAAGGAAAAAAAAAAAAAAAAAAAAAAGCCAGTTTAGCTGTGCAGTGCATAGTTTTTTTTGTGCACATCTAAACACTGCACTATAATCCATGAGCCAATACAGCTACATCTCCCAGTGAAAATGTACACAACACATTAGGATACCTCTGGATCCTGGGTAGCACAGATCTGAAGACCACACAGAGGCATTTGACATTTTATGCATCTTAACACATGCAAATGTGAGCTTCTTAGGCAGGACCTTATGCCAGCAAGAACCTGCATTAATGAAGATACACATAGGCCTGTGAATGGACCCTAAAAGCTTTCCCCCCCACCCCCTGGACACCTTCAACCCCACAAAGACAACATAACCTGTAGGAATGTTGCAACTGAAAGGGGATTGGTGTACAGAGGTAACCTTGCCCTAGTGTACCCCCCACCCTCCTGTATGAGGACAGTGATGGGTTAATCCCAGAGGCCCCTACCCAGGCCCAGCCACCATCTATATTTAATGTTACAACATAGGGCTACAGACAGTCAGAAACAAGCCAGTCATCAATAAAACTCGCATGTGCCAACAGAAGGTGGAAATGAAGGCCTGTTTTATCAGTAACCTGCAAGTATTCGTCACAGGGGCCTCCATCCGGGATAAAGGAGCTGTGACACCAAACATCCACGTAGCACCAACGATGAGAGTCACAACACTCAGCTGAGCCTTCACTGCCACATCGACACGCTCTGCCAGCAACACTTCTGGTCTAAAAGCAGACTGGCTAGTATCCCCCCCCCCCCCCCCCCCCCAACAGAGCACAGGCCAGAGCCTGCACACCCAAAGGGTCTATACAGCACTGCGTCAGGTTTTGGCGGTCTCGTCCTCAAAGCCCTTTCTGGGTCCTACCTTTCTATTAATACGGGTCTGTAACTTCATAGAACCGCGGCCGCTCCCTCACATTAATGCCGCCCGGCCTCCCTATAAGTGACCCCAAACTCACCGTTACGCGACCTTTTCACAACACACCAACTTCCAAAAACGTTCAACACACACTGAGACTTCCCGCGCCCCGCCTCATTTATACGGAGCGCTCACCATCATGTGACCCTACGTACCCGCCCCAATAACAGAGCGCCAAGGAGTCACGTGTGCTGTCCTTCCCGCCTGTCCTGGAGAAGACTGATGTGAGAGGATTTACTAGACACAGGTGACGTCACGTGGCGCACTGGGCTGTGTATTACCCGCCCAGCCTCAGCACTTCTCCTGACTAGGAGCCATGGGTCACTTTATACATTGCCGCCTCAGCCTGGGCGCTTTCATGGGATTTTGGAGCATTTATTTTTCTGTGTGTGGTTTTCAGACTTGTGTGTTTTTGGTTTAGGGCTCCTCTCTGCATATAAGGCTCTCAGAGGAGGGAGTGAGGCCTGGTGCACCTGGGCGGGAAAATAACCTGACAGAATTTGGAAGAAAAAACCCATCTAATAATACAACATGTATGTGTGTATGGCATTTGAGTGTAAATGCATTCTATTGGCCAGAATATTCATATTTTTTTTTTTTGTGGCCATGGAAATAAATTTGTGCGTTTAGACCAATTCATACACATTTAGGAATGTTCAATGTATTTTCTGCTCTTCAGCTTCTCTCCTGAATGCAACCTGTTGCCTTTAAGGCCCATTTCACACTTGTACAGCCTGAAAGTCACAGGACTTGAAGCGATACTTGTGTAATCTTGGGGTTTTTGGACCTCTTTCCAAAACCAGCCCCCCCCCCCTTTTCCTGTGCCCTTTGGAATGCACGTTCTGTCTGCAACAAACTCACCGCCCTTCACGACCTCTTTATCACAAATTCCTTTAACCTACTTTCCATTACTGAAACCTGGCTTCATGAATCAGATACTATTTCTCCTACTTCCTTCTCCCATGGGGGCCTTCTCTGGACTCACTCCCCCAGACCAAGTGGACGGTAGGGAGGTGGAGTGGGAATCCTTCTAGCCCCATGCAGCACCTATCAGGTACTTCACCCACCTCTCTCTCTGACACTCTCCTCTTTTGAGGCACATTGCATTCATCTATTCTCTTCCATTTCTTTAAGAATTGCTGTCATCTACCGACCCCCTGGACCAGTATCAGCCTTCCTTGATGACTTCTCTGCCTGGCTACCCTACTTTCTCTCTTCAGAAATCCCCACAATTATTCTTGGGGACTTCAACATCCCTGTTAACGCTAACACTACTATTACTTCTAAACTTCTCAGTCTAACCTCATCGATTGACCTGAAGCAATGGATACAGGCTCCTACCCATTCCAACGGCAACACCCTTGACCTTGTCTTCTCCTATCTGTGCACTCCGTGCAACCATTCCAACAATCCACTCCCACTCTCTGATCACCACCTTATTAGTTTTACTCTCTCCCTGTCTTCCACCTCTTCTCCCTCCAACCGCCTAACAGTTACACGTAGAAACCTTCACCACCTCAACCCTTCTCTTCTCTGCTACTGATCACCTCTATGACAAAATCTCACCTCTGTCCTGCCCCAACCTAGCTACTTTCATCTACAACAGCTCACTGTCTTCCTCCCTAGACAAGCTTGCCCCCCTCATTACACGCAGAATTAGGCCCCGACTTCTACAACCCTGGTAAACAGATGACACAAGAAGTCTCAGAAAACGTAGCCGTGCTCTTGAGCGCCAGTGGCATAAGACTAAGACCCAGGAAGACTTCACACAATATAAATCTGCCCTCCTAAAATACTATTCCTGCCTTCACACTGCCAAACAGACCTACTTTATCACACTCATTAACACCTTCTCATCCAGTCCACGTCAACTCTTCTCTACCTTCAACACTCTACTCTGTCCTCCACTGCCTCCACCCACCAACTCACTCACTGCCCAGGAGATTGCCAATCACTTCAAAACTAAGATTGATACAATTTATGAGGAGATGGCCAATGCGCAAAAATCTCCCCCATGCAACACCCCATGTCCACAGATACAATCATTACTTCCCTCATTCAACCCTGCTACTATTACTGAGGTTGCTAAACTTTTATCTAACACTCATCTAACCACCTGCCCCCTGGATCCTGTTCCCTCGCAAATGCTACGCTCACCCTCTGACTCGATTCTACACTCTCTAACTCACATTTTCAACCTCTCCCTCTCTTGTGGCATCTTCCCCAACTCTAAAACATGCGCTAGTCACCCCCATACTTAAAAAGCCCTCACTGGACCCCACCAATCTCAACAACTTACATCCCATCTCCTTACTCTCCTTCTCCTCCAAACTTCTTGAAAGACTGGTCTACAACCGACTAAGCGACCATCTGACCATGAATAAACTTCTTGATCCCCTTCAGTCCGGTTTTCGCCCTCAATACTCCACGGAAACTGCTCTCCTTAAACTCTCAAATGACCTACTAATGGCTAAAACCAGTGGACACTATTCTGTACTACTTCTCCTGGATCTCTCTGCTGCCTTTGACACAGTGGACCACCCCCTCCTCCTCAAAAAACTCCACTCCTTTGGTCTCCGTGACTGTACTCTTTGCTGGTTCTCATCCTACCTATCACACCGCTCCTTCAGTGTCACTTACAACTCTACTTCCTCCTCTCCTCTTCCTTTCTTCATCGGGGTCCCCCAAGGTTCTGTTCTTGGACCTCTCCTTTTCTCAATCTACACCACCTCCTTGGGTCAGTTGAGCAGGGCCCTCTGATTCCTACTGTATTAAAGTGTATTGTATTTGTACTGTCTACCCTCAAGTTGTAAAGCGCTACGTAAACTGTTGGCGCTATATAAATCCTGTATAATAATCTTGGGGTTTTTGGACCTCAAGTCACACCAAAGTATTGCGGGGACTACTTTGAAGTTGCACAGATATGAACGGTACTCATTGAAAATCATGGGGTATGACTTGTCATGCAACTTTACAGTCCCAAGTCGCACAAGTGTGAAAGGGGCCTAAGGCTCCTCTTCAAATGCCTCAGTAAATGCCTGTGTGTGCATGGCCACCTAGGCTTCCATATAGGTGCTTTTACAGGCTGAGAAACAAACAAGCCACTGAACACCTTTTATAAGTGGTGTTTTTTTAAGCTCTGTGTGCATGAGGCCTCACTAACATTTATACTTCTCTGAGAAGGGAATGGGTATATGTGGTCAATGGCCGCCATGTGTAGTGTGAGTAAAGCCTAGTACACATTATCAGTTTTATTTTTTCGTTCAAGCTGACTTGAGCGAAAAAACACTGACAGCTCAGGTTGGAGCCACTGTACTAACAATCTGATGTTAGTACAGCGATCTCCGCTATGCTATTGTGTTCTGATAGGGGGGTGACCTCCTCTCCTCCCTAGAACACCTCGGTCAGCACTGGCTTGGGAGCCGGTTAACTTCTGCTTTTGAAGCATGCTGATCTGGCAGAAGCCTGCCATACACAGGGGCGAATGTCGGCTGGTTTTTATTGAACAGCTGATATCGCCCAAAATTTGTCCCGTGTGTACTGGGCCTAAAGGGGTTGTAAAGGCAGAAGGTTTTTTTTTTTTATCTTAATGCATTCTATGCATTATGATAAAAAGCCTTCTGTGTGCAGCAGCCCCCTTAACACTTACCTGAGGTCCCTCTCTGTCCAGTGATGTCCACGAGTGTCTCAGCCGACAGAGATTCTCCTTCACGATTGGCTCCCGCTGTTGTCAAATTCAGCTAGCCAATCGGGGGGGGGGGGGGGGTTCTGTATCTGAATGGACACAGGGAGCTGTGACTTGGCTCGGTGCCCCCATAGCAGCACTGAACAGGAGGGAGGGGCCAGGAGCACAGAAAAGGAGGATCCAAGCTACTCTGTGCAAGTCCACTGCAGCAGAGCAGGTAAATATAACATGTTTATTTTTATACCGTAGTAAAAAAAAATAGACTTTACAATCACTTTAAGGAGATGTGAGGTTTGTGGGAACAAATACTACTAGAAGTGATAAAAGTAAGTTACATACAACATTAAATAAAAGTTCAACTAACCACTTGACCTCCGGAAGATTTTACCCTCTTCATGACCAGGCCATTTTTTGCTATTTGGTACTGCACTACTTTAAAGCGGGGGTTCACCCACACCGCCAAAAAAAAAAAATATTAAAAGCCAGCAGCTACAAATACTGCAGCTGCTGACTTTTAATACATGGCCACTTACCTGTCCCGGGGTCCAGCGATGTCGGCAGGGGACGCCGAGAACCCGCTCGGTTCTCGGCAGCTGCCGCCGCCATCCTAGGTGAGGGAATCAGGAAGTGAAGCGTTGCGGCTTCACTTCCCAGTTCCCTACTGCGCATGCGCGAGTCGCGCTGCGCGTCCCAAGTGGTCCCCGCTCTCTGCTGGGAGCTGTGTGTTCCCAGCAGACAGCGCGGTGGGGACGGGAAGAGGCATAGACTCCCATGGGAGTCTATGCTGGAAGTGGGTGCAAATACCTGTCTTAGACAGGTATCTGCACCCCCCTCCCCCCTGAAAGGTGCCAAATGTGACACCGGAGGGGGGGAGGGTTCCGAAAAGCGGAAGTTCCATTTTTGTGTGGAACTCCGCTTTAACTGGTATTTGCGCTGGCATGCAACACTGTACCCAAACAAAATTTATATCATTTTTTTTTCACACAAATAGAGCTTTCTTTTGGTGGTATGTGATCACCACTGGTTTTACTTTTTGTTTTATGCACTATAAAGGAAAAAAGACCATACATTTTGGAAAAAATAACAATGTTTTGCTTCCTGTTATAAAACTTATCCAATAAAAATTTTAAAAAAATCAAATTTCTTTATAAATTTAAACCAAAATGTATTCTGCTATATGTCTTTGGCAACAAAACAATCCCAATAAGTGTATATTGATTGGTGTGCATGAAAGTTAGGGCTCTTTCACATGGGGCGGATCAGTGATGATCCGCCCCGTGAACATCCGCTTGCTCAGCGGGGATCGCTCCGCTGATCCCCGCTGAGCAGGAAAATGACAGGTCCGTCGCTGCACACTGTGCAGCGACGGACTTGTCAGAGCGCCGCTCTCCCCTATGGGGGATCAGGTGATGACGGACCGTAGAGTCCGTCGTCACCCGAACCGATAACGGATGGAAAAGTAGGTTTTTACTCCGTTACACTTTTTCGGATCGGAGCGGGTCGGATGTCAGCGGACATGTCACCGCTGACATCCGACGCTCCATAGACCTCCATGGAGTGTCCGTTCAGGTCCGCCTAAAAAAACTGACAGGCGGACCTGAACGGTCTGTGTGAAAGAGGCCTAATAGCGTCTACAAACTATGGGATATATACTGGGATATTTATTTAAATTATACTAGTAATGGCGGTGATCAGTGACTTATAGCGGGACTGCGATCGTATGGTGGGCAAACTGACACTTTGTGGGAACTGGCTGTCACTGACCTCTCCAGTAACACTGATAGAGTGTTCAGTACTAATAATATATACTGGCACTATACTAATGACACTGGCTGGGAAGGGGTTGACATCTGGGGCAACCAAAGGGCTTTAACTATGTGTAAAGTGTTTACTGTATGGTGTTTTTACTAAGGCAGGCCATACACGGTTCGAATTTTGGCCGGTTAGGCAGGAACTGGCCACATACACGGTTTGAAATTTGGCTGGTTGAGCAGGAACTGGCCACATACAGGGTTTGAAATTTGCCTGGTTGAGCAGGAACAGGCTGAGATTCGAACCATGTATGTGTAGGCTGAATGTACCAAGTCAATCGATCAACTTGGGTGCAACCAGTATGCTGGTACGCTTTAAATATCGCTTTTGGCTGCTATAGCCGATAGCAATAATCACTGTTTTGTCCCGGAAGTGGCAGCTTCCCTCGCTAGAAGACAATGGCCTGGCAGGAAGGATTCCCGCATGAATGCTGCCTGTGCACCTGTGGTTGCAGGAAAGAAATTCGCTCAGTGTATGGCTGACCTTAGGGATTTGCCAGCTTTTATACCCTGCTTTGCAGGGAAACAAAAACCGACACATTGCTGCTGTCAATAGAGAGATTTATGTTTTTACATACACAAAGCTCTCTCCTTTCACTTGCTCCACTGATCAGAGGGTCCTGGCCATAACTCATTGGCCGGAAACCGGTGATCAGCATGTGTTGGAGCCAGTGACAGCACAGCCGGGCGGGCACATGCGCGCCCCCTACCTGGAAATGCAAAATCATGTATATATACATGGCTCTGTGCAGCCAGCCCGCACTGTAGCAGTGAAACTACAGTGCGCAGTTGGCAAGTGGTTAAGACCTACTGGTGGGGGACCATTCATATATAATTGTGTTTTTTATTTATTTTAAGGCATTCCTGTGATGCTTGTATTCCAGTGACTTTGTATAGCCATAAATACACTCTGGTACAAGTATTATTTTAATGTCTTGATGTAAATAAAAAAGATTGTTTCATTTTTAACCTAACAGGGCCCCTTGTCTGCATGGTCACTTTATTGAAAAAGTTTAGCCAAAGGTGAACCTGGATCTAACCCTTCCCTGCTGTAAGGATGCATTCACACTTGCAAATGCACCTGCACAGCAATTACATGTGAGAGCGCTGGCGGGGGGTTGAATTGAAAGTGTACTTGGGTGCCTACCGGTTTCCTGTGCATCTTTTCATCCCACTCATTCTCTCCCCTCACCCCCCACCCCCCCCCCCCACCACCACCACCACCACCACCATGTTGCAGCTGAGAGGAGCACTGGGCTGTGTGCTTCCCAGCCAGTCTCTATCTCTCTTCACCCCTGTGTTGTCTGGACTGTTATTTAGAACTACTTCTCCGGGTTTCTCTCTGCTGCTGCATGGAAATCAGAGCAGATTTCTGTGCGTAGGTTCGCTCACCCCCCCCAGGATCTGTTTAGAGTGGCTCTGGTAATTTCCCACTCATTCCTCTGCTTTCCCTCCTGGCAGTTGGATCGATCCTATCAGAGGGCAGGAGAGAGGGAACATCAGAGAGGACTCACTATGTAGGCGCTAAGAACTATGGGAATTGTAGCCTTTAAAAGGGTGCTGCACCATATTTGTAATGGAGGCTGACAAGCTATGGACTTCAATTCCCAAAAACCTGTGCACTTTGAGGAGGAAAAGATTTACTGTTTTCCTGGGAAAACTGATCTTGATGGAGACAGTCCTGGGAAGAAAGCGTCAGGGACAGATCTGCGGCTTGGGTCTGTGCCTCACAGTCAAGAAACTAGAGCCATTAAAGAGGAGCTTAGAGGAACTGTTGCTTTGCTTGTACCCCCACATCAGGGAGAGGTGATGCACCTGTACCTGAGCCTGCTAGAGCTGCCTCCAGAGATTGAGTTCAGAGAGAGAGAGTTACTGTCTCTTTATGATCTGAGCAGAGAGACTGTGGCCTGTGTAAGGATACAGAACCTGATTGCTGGGAACAGCTGATCGCCAAGCCATTGGGACCTGAATAGCCCCCTGCCAGGAAGGAGTGAGCTACATTTCCTAAAGCTTGCCACACTCTGTTAGTCCAAGCATAGACTGCTCCTACATAGCAGCCTCTTTTAACTACTGACACTTGTAAAGGCACAGTGCACCACTTAAAGAAGGGTCTCACGGAGAGCCGGCCAACGTTGAATATCAGGTGCCAGGTACTTTCAGCCACATTCATGGTTATCCTTTTCACTACTGATGCAAACACCCACACGCCATAGGAGTTACATACATAGCATGTGCACAAGTTGATGCCACTATATAGACTATGGTTGCATCTGTCATAGTTAAACTTAACGTTGCTATAGCCTTTGAGCGCCAGTTAGTGGGTCATCGACCATAGTGCCTTTATATCTGTATAATTGTTTACTGATTTATTCCTTGTTGCTTTGGGTTACTATAATATATTTATTCGATTTATCACTAGGCTGTTTGTGGCCTTATTCATATGCATCCTTAAAGAATTGTAGACTGCTAACCTTTAAGTCCACAGGTGTAGACGACTTTAGTATATGACCAAGTGTGTAAAGTGGGGACCGAGCAGTCGTGGCAGAGCAGAGGACCCATCATCACCAGTGGCTCCTGCAGGGGTAAGTGCTACAGTGGGGGCTTGCCTGGGATACCTCTGTTCTGCAAGCAAGAAACCAAGACAACAAACCAGAAAGAGTCAATATGGACCCTGCTGCCACAACCTAGTGATGTGAGGAGGAAAACAGCTATTGGGAATCAAGTGTGGTGGTCGGAATCCCTGGACGGAAGAGCAGGTTTGCCAAGCAACAACTGCATCAGCTTCTGACCAAAAAGCATACATACTGAATATGAAAGCAGATCAAGCCACCTCTCACACCCACTCCTACTAGAGTGAGTGTGAGGGAATCTCTGTCTGCTTCCTAGGGGCTAGTCTGAAAATGACTAACGTTGAAACCCACCTGGTTCACCTGAAAGTGCCAGACATCGGGCCAGAAAGCTTAAGTCAGGCAACCTTAACCTAAGGGGCCACGATGCCAGCACCTGTGGCCATGATAGGGCTCAAATTCATTGCCGCTCTGGGAGAGTTCGTAGAGGAAAGTCAGAAGACTAGTCCTATGTACAGTGGATCTGGTTTTCAGGTAATCAGCCAGTGCCTACCGGTGAAGAGTATTTTGGGGAATATCTGGAGCAAGCTGTGCACGTCTTGAATGAATGGGATATTACTGAGGTTCAGAAGAAATAGAGAATCACCAAGGGCTTAAGAGCGTTGGCCTTAAAAGCAATTTGGAACCTGAAGCTCAGCAAACCAGACTGTATTGCTTGTGATTACCTAAGTATCCTTCAAGATGTGTTTGAGAGAACAGAGTACCAGTTTGCACATACCTACTAGAATGAGGGAGAGAAACTGTCAGAATGCACGAGGCACCTTAACAAGATAATGCATCAGCTGCTGCTAAAGAAAGGTATAGATTCCATCACAGTAGATGAAGTTCTGGCAAGACAGATTTTAAGGGGAACTCAGTCCTTAGACCCTATCATGCTTCAGCTGAAGACTTGAGAAGATGGTGGAATCTTGAAGGACCTCGAATTAATCAGGAATGAATGAGAAGAAGCCATGTTGGAGAAAAAAAGAATCCGAAGTCAGAAGTTGACGCTGAAATCGGGGTCGTTAACTCGGACAGTGTCCCAACTAAAGGAAATAGTGACTCCCGCTAGCAGGAAGAATCAGCGAGCAGCTTGGGAAGATTATACAAGATGCTAATGAAGTATAGGCCACTACAAATGTGAATGCCGAAGTCTGCCAAAAGGAGAAGAGCATCCACAGAGGTCATAAAGAAATTCCCAAAAGTCAGCTAGATGCTTGACTACTTCAGCCAGCTTCCAATTGCGTTGTGATGCAAGAAAGAGGAATAGGCCTGAGTCTTTAAAAGATGCCCATTCAGACCCCCCTAAAGACAAAATTGGAGATGCCTGTTTCTGTATTGAGTCATACAGTTCAGGAGAAAAGTGTCTGCCAGTCTTGGAAACATTGTCAGAAGCATCGTTTGGGGCACTGTGGAAGAAAGAATCAAGTTCAATCGACTAGACCTGCTAGGCCAGTTTATGTTATCCAAGTCCCTGACAAGTTGATAGGCCCTTTACCTGTGTTACCAAAGTTAGTGGAAGGGATCTACACAAGAGCTCTCCTCGACTCAGGTGCTCAAGGGACTTTACTTACCAAAGACCTCTACAACAAGCACTTGAAGTATAGGCCAAAAAGTTGGAAGACTTAGACGTCCAGGGCATCAGAGCAGAGAAGTATCCCTGTCATGGCTACCTGCAGATCAAGTTGTCTGTTGGGCAGTGTAACCTTTGACATGCTGGCCGTTGTGTGTTCTCAGCCATCAGGGTCAATGAGAAGTATCTTGATCGTAGGGATTAACACAAGTTTTGTGAGACAACTGTTGGCCCCATTTCCCCCCAGAAGTAGTTCATTAGCAGAGCATAGACAGGAAGGGCTGTCCATCCAACATACCAAGAGGGAGCAGAAACCAAGAAGGGTGATCCACCCATCCAAGGGACTGTCCTATGACACATTGGGTGAGAGTCCTAAGGAAGCTGTGTTTACCACCCAAAGGGGCTAACAGAGCTCCAACCTCCCCCAGTCTGTAGAGGGCAACTCTGGTTCACTACCTGACACACTTTAGGGGGTCATGCCGGTATCAGTGGCCTCTGGTCAAGGCAACCCCCCTTCCTTCACCAAATGGTGGAGGTTCCCTTACCAAACTCTAGTCTACTGTATATGTTGATTTATTATGCTTACTAACCTGACTTTGCCTCCTCTTGTATATTCAGAGTTATTTATCAGGTCATGGACATTTAAAGTGGTATTGGACTCAGTCCCTCCTTTGGGGGATCAAAGGTTCTTTGGTGGGGGAAGCATGTAGCCACCCACCGGCTTTCTGTGTGTCCTCTCAGTCAGCTCATCCTCTCCCCCTCCCGCCGCTTTGTTGCAGCTAAAAGGAGCGCCAGGATGTGTGGTTCCCAGCCGGTCCTTCTCTCTCTTCACCTGTGTCATCTGAAATCTGATGCAGACCTGCTGCTGCGGGTTTCTTTCATCCTTCCCGCCGCTGCGCAGAGAACAGAGATTTCATTTTACGGGTTCTATTCCCCCCACTAGGATCTGTGTAAAGCAGCTATGGTAATTTCCCGCCCACTGCGCTGGTAATGGGAGCATCAGAGAAGACTCACTCTGCAGGCACTTTAGAGTATGGGAATTGTAGTTCTTAAAGGGGCGCTGCACCATACTTGTTAATGGAAGCTAAGGCTGTGGATTCCCACAAACGTTTGCACCTGGAGGAGGAGAGGCTTCACTGTTTTCACAGGCAAACTGATCTTGATTGCAGCAGTCCTAAGAGGAGCGTGATAGGGATAGACCTGTAGTCAGAGTCTGTGCCTCACAGCCGAGGGACTGGAGCCAATAGAGAGGAGCTTAGAGGACCTGTTGCTGTGCCTGTACCCGCACATTAGGGAGCGGGAACAGACCTGCATCTGAGCTTGCTAGAGCTGCCTTCAGAGACTGAGTTGCTGCCACTTTCAGGGATACCACTATCACTAGAGATGCAAACACCCACATATCAAAGGGGCTACAAAGAGAGCGCGTGTGCACAAGGACCTGTTTACCTTTTGTTAGTTAATTGATTCCACTACAGAGGCTCTAATTGCATCCATCCTAGCTAAACTCAATTTAGCTATAGCCTTTAATTGCCAGTTAGTAGGTCATCAACCATAGTGTGCCCTTTATTAGGGTTGCAACTCTTTCTTCAAGCCAAATCTTAACACTTTAGCGGCGTACCGCAAACACTTTTTTTTAATATACACTATAGGATTGTAACAGACCTGGGACACCTTTGGGCGCTCCAAAGAGAATAGTGATGCTGCGCACATAGTGCCCTCTCATTCTCCTATTGGGCCCTGTTCTGAGCCACATTCCTGTCTGAATATTGTGTCTGGGTTTCAGACAGACTGAAACCTGGACACATGATTCAAAACCCGAACTGTCCAGGTGAATCCTGGACAGGTGGCAACCCTAGCCTTTATGTCTGTATAATTGTGTGTTTACTGATTTATACCATGTTGCTTTGAGTTGCCATAATATATGCAATGAATTTACTGCTAAGCTGTTTGTGGCCTTTTTCCTATGCAACCTTAAAAAGTAGTAGACTGCTAATCCTTAAAGTGTTACTAAACCCAGGGCCCTGCATTCACTATATGTGGGCTCCCACAGAACACAGAGCTGCAATTATTTTGGTAAATATAAACCGCTAAATACCTTTTCTCATCAGCAGTATATAGCAGTCTTGTGACTTCTATTAGTGTGTGGTTAAAGCTTGTAAGAGGAGTTTTCATTCTCCTTTGACTTTCCTATGAGGCTGCAGGACCCCTAACCCTCTGCACATGCAGAGTGACTCCAAAGGCTCTGTCTTATCAGGAGATGGATTGGGGACAGTGGAAAAAGGGGAGGATCAGAGAGGACAGGATAAAACAGCTTTTTTACACAATGCGGAGGATTAACCGCTTCCACAGGTTCCACAGTGATTATAACAAGCATGGTTTACTGCCTATACAGACTGATTTTACTGTTGTGGGTTAGTAACACTTTAAGTCCACAAGTGTAGACAGCTTTAGTATATGACTAAGTGTGTCAGTGGGGCAGTTAAGAGAGTCATAGGAAAGCAGAGAACCCATCATCAGAACCCATTATGGGGGTAAGAGCTACAGAAAGCAATGGGAGGCTGCAGGCTCCTGCAACTAATTGTGCCCACTTGCATATGATTGTTCATGCAGCGGTCATATGCCAGGCATCGGTCCTGGATGCAGGCAGTCTATGTCCACGGCTGATATCTTACACGCAAGTGAGCCCAATTAACTGCGGGAGCCGGCAGCCTCCCATTGCTTTCAATGGGTCTGCCTCTTGCAGCTAATCACAGAGCTAATCGCTGGGGTTCACTCATGTAATCTGTGTGTGGGTGCAGTGTGAATGCACCCTTAAACTATAAAGCAATTTACAATTTGAAATAAAGTTTATCATTATTCTTTGATATAGAGACAAAAATCGAATTATATGTCAATAATTTACAAGTTACGATAACTATGGACTGACTACATTTATTTTTAACCGAAACAAAATGTGCATGGTCTACCGAACAGCACAAAGTCTAAAAATGCTCCAGGGGCAGGGCGCTTTCCTAGTGAGATGTTTTACTAATCTTTAAGCTCTTGATGTACCCATAGACCTGCAGCCTATTACTGAAATATCTCAAGCACTATTATTGTTCTGAGTTAATGCAGTGTGTCTATACTTTCTTTTTACTTAATGCAAAAGCTGGCAGATAGACACTGAACACCTGTCTCTATGGTTTAGAGAGCTAAAGGTTAACTGCACTCAAATATGTCATTGTGCACATTAAAGTATTAGGCATTTTGAATGAAGGTTAAAGGGTCAGTCCCCTTCCCCTCAAATTGATATTTCAGATTTTGATAGCTGCTGGGCAGTTACACCACCTAATGGTTTCTTTTATGTTTTGGGAACCATGACAATAAGATTTCTGCAGATGAGTTCATGTTTTAAACCATGTGGGGAAATCTACTATGTCAGGTTTTCATTTATTTCATCTTGTGGAAGAAAAGAACAAAGAGCCTTTAAGTGGGTGGGAATACCTCTAACTCCAAATTGGACAGAACAAGAGCCAGGAATCATGGCAGAGAGGTCTTTATGCTTGCTTTTAAGGCATACACAGCTCAGTGTACATTTTAACCACTTCAGCCCCGGAAGGTTCTACCCCTTTAATGAACGAGGCAATTTTTTGCGACACGGCACTGCATTACTTTAACTGACAATTGCGCGGTCGCGCGACACCGTACCCAAATAAAATGGTGTCCTTTTTTCCCACAAATAGAGCTTTCTTTTGGTGGTATTTGATCACCTCTGCGGTTTTTATTTTTTTACGCTATAAACAAAAAAGGAGCGACAATTTAGAAAAAATAAATTATTCACACCAGAAAGCAGTGCGGTAGATGTTCTTTCCGTTTGCATCCCTCGCACCACATGTGAATGTGCTGCACTTGCGCGATGTGCGTGGGTGCCAATTGATGATTAATGGCACCCCAAATGCATCTCCCAAATGTGCTGCATTTGCAGCCACCAAACCACATAGTATTATGCCCTGTACACACGATCGGACATTCCGACAACAAAATCCATGTTTTTTTTCCGACGGATGTTGGCTCAAACTTGTCTTGCATACACACGGTCACACAAATCTTGTCGGAAATTCCGAACGTCAAGAACGCGGTGACGTACAACACGTATGACGAGCCGAGAAAAAAGTTCAATAGCCAGTGCAGCTCTTCTGCTTGTTTCTGAGCTTGCGTGGAACTTTGTGCGTCGGAATTGTGTACACACGATCGGACTTTACGACAGCGGATTTTGTTGTGGGAAAATTTGAGATCCAGATCTCAAATTTTGTGTGACGGAAATTCCAATGTGAAATGTCCGATGGAGCCTACACACGGTCAGAATTTCCGACAACTAGCTCCCATCGAATGTTTTCCGTTGGAAAATCCGACCATGTGTATGGGGTATAACAGTACCGTGCAATTTGGTGTGGCGCGATCTGAAAAGGTAGTACTTGCACTACTTTTTCGGTGTTCAAGTACATTTGGCTGCTCATTGAAATTAATAGGCTATCAAAGCCAGAACAAGCAGGACTGCACAGGAATGCATAAGTGTAATGACTTGACTACTACAGAGAGTGAACCACTATACAGAATTGATACAATGTTGTAGAGACAGAACTCTGTTATTTGTAAGGCCCCTTTCACACATGCGGACCGTATGTCTGTATTTCATCCATCCGTTTTCGGATGAAATACGGACATACAGGCATCCCTATGGGATAGCGGGTGTCAGCGGATGTACATCCGCAAACACCTGATGTCATCTGGCTCCGCTCTGGTCCGATTCTGCGGACAGAAGAAAATCCTATTTTTCTATCCGTCTGCAGAGCGGATCGGAGGAACACTGACAGACGGTCCGTGTTCCTCCGATCCCCCATAGGGGAGAGCGGAGATCTGACGGGGCGGTCCCTGCACAGTGTGCGGGTCCCGCCCTGTCATCCGCCGGCTCAGCTGGGGAAAACGGAGCAATCCCCGCTGAGCAGCGGATGTTCACGGGGTGGATCAACACGGATCCGTCCCGTGTGAAAGGGGCCTTAGGTTTATTCAACTGATACCACGGAAGACCTGCACTCCAGACCTCTGTCCCTAAACACACAGGCCCTAAGTGCTGGCACCACTCGGTACAGCATTCAGCCCTGTCCAGCCACAGTCTGTTATACATTTTGCCTGACTGCTTGCAGCGGGGTTGGACACTGCATCTGTCTCTCCACACTGCTTCTAAATGACCCTATGTGCAAGGGGCCTAGGGGGTTATTTACTAAAGGCAAATCCACTTTGCACTACAAGTGCACTTGAAAGTGTACTTGGAAGTGCAGTCGCTGTAGATCCGAGGGGGACATGCAAGGAAAATAAAAAACAGCATTTTAGCTTGCACATGATTGGATGATAAAATCAGCAGAGCTTCCCCTCATTTAAGATCTTCCCCTCAGATCTACAGCGACTGCACTTTCAGTGCACTTTCAAATGTACTTGCAGTGCATTTGTAGTGCAAAGTGGATTTGCCTTTAAGTAAATCAACCCCCTAGAGTAAACAACCGCAATCTATCTCTGCAATTGTATCAATTCTGTACAGCAGTTCAATCTCTGTATAGCTAATTTATTGTGCTGTCAGTGCTCAGCACAGGAATCTCCATACAGTTAGCAGAGGTCTTCCTCTATTTTTTTCCTTTTCTTGTCAAATGTTCTTTTCCTATAGCGTTAGGCTATTTTCTATATTGGCCGGTTGTTCTTTACCTCTTCTGGTCAAATCTCCTTAAAGCCCTGTACACACAGGATGAATATCGGCCAAAATCAGCCAGTACAGTAGCTTGTCCAACAGAAGCTGATCTCACGACTGGCTTCTCTCGAACGGGCATGCTGGAAAACCAACAGCCGTTCTGCATTTGATCACCGCTAGCAGCCAATAGCTGCCAGCGCTGACCAGTGTGTTCTGACAGTGGGGGGCGGTCCCTCTGTCAAAACACAATAGCATAAGGGGAAGATCATCGCATAGTTAGTTTAGCGCTGGGTTGATAAAAGAAAAAAAAAAAAAAAAAAACTTAGCGTGTGTACCAGGCATATGGCTATTTTCTTTTAAACAAAAGAAAATGTATTGAGGTAAATTTACTTTCTTGGTACCGACACAGACATTACAACATATTAAAAGTTAAAAAAAACAGATTCTTTATTACAAAGTATATCTTTAAAAATTCCTAAAACATTGGAACAGAGTATTTCAAAAACCCTCTCTCGGCTGGACTATTGTTTCTTTTTGTTCTATTTACTTTTAGGAATGAATTGTAGAGAATGTTACATTAGCTCTGCGAAGGGCAGCAAATGACATTTCACACATATTACAAACATTACGAGCATTATTTATTTATGACTTTCACACAAATGTTAAAGCATTCGCAAAGCAAATCTTTTATAAATAGACCCCCAAGTGTCTGAGTATCTGTGCCAAAAACATTGTCAGGTGCTTGACCTGTTTGTCCTGCAGTCAATCTTATCTGTGGTCAGTCTGAGATTCTCAGATTTGGAGCACAAAAACATTGTTTTTTAATAGATTTTTTTTATAGGATTAATTTCAATAAAGAGTTGGTAAAGTGAAGATAGTGCTTTCAGAAGAGCAATCCGTAATCAGATCAGTCTTCAGAGAGCATTTGATAGGCGGTAAGGAAGCATTTATCGCCTCCTCACCGCCTGCTTTAAACCCTCAAATCTCACACTAGCATGCCGCAACCGCGTGCATTGCATGCGGTTGTGGGGTACTCCCATTCTACGTTCAGCAGACGACACTGTCTGCTGAATGTAACAGCAGGGATTATTCTTTCTGCTCCACCATACAAAGCTTTGTAGATGTGGCATATGTGCATACCCCTCTGCTGCCTTCACAGCTAAAGGGAGAGCGGCTCAACCATTTGGTTTTATCCCCCAACCATTAATGTAAATAAGGCCTATTATTAACTATGCTTAAAATGTTCTGTTGCCATCTCCTGCTTCCTATCCTTCCTAACCTGTGTAAAAAAAAATGGCAAAGGGGGTTGTGTGACCAGACCAGAGAGTACTTAAAAGAAGTAAATACAGTATCTCACAAAAGTGAGTACACCCCTCACGTTTTTGTAAACATTTTATTATATCTTTTCATGTGACAACATTGAAGAAATGACACTTTGCTACAATGTAAAGTAGTGAGTGTACAGCTTGTATAACAGTGTACATTTACTACCCCCTCAAAATAACTCAACACACAGCCATTAATGTTTAAACCACTAGCAACAAAAGTGAGTACACCCCTAAGTGAAAATGTCCAAATTGGGCCTAAAGTGTCAATATTTTGTGTGGCCACCATTTTTTTCCAGCACTGCCTTAACATTTTTGGACATGGAGTTCACCAGAGCTTCACAGGTTGCCACTGGAGTCCTCTTCCACTCCTCCAGGATGACATCACGGAGCTGGTAGATGTTAGAGACCTTGCGCTCCTCCACCTTCTGTTTTAGCATGTCCCACAGATGCTCAATAGGGTTTAGGTCTGGAGACATGCTTGGCCAGTCCATCATCTTTACCCTCAGCATCTTTAGCAAGGCAGTGGTCGTCTTGGAGGTATTTTTGGGGTCGTTATCATGTTGGAATACTGCGGCCCAGTCTCCGAAGGGAGGGGATCATGCTCTGCTTTAGTATGTCACAGTACATGTTGACATTCATGGTTCCCTCAATGAACTGTAGCTCCCCATTGCCGGTAGAACTCATGCAGCCCCAGACCATGACACTCCCACCACCATGCTTGATTGTAAGCAAGACACACTTGTCTTTGTACTCCTCACCTGGTTGCTGCCACACATGATTGACACGATCTGAACCAAATAAGTTTATCTTGGTCTCATCAGACAACAGGACATTGTTCCAGTAATCCATGTCCTTACTCTGCTTGTCTTCAGCAAACTGTTTGTTGGCTTTCTTGTGCATCATCTTTAGAAGAGGCTTCCTTCTGGGACAACAGCCATGCAGACCAGTTTGATGCAGTGTGCGGCATATGGTCTGGGCACTGACAGGCTGGCCCACCCCATCAACCTCTACAGCAATGCTGGCAGCACTCATATGTCTATTCCCCAAAGACAACCTCTGGCTATGACACTGAGCATGTGCGCTCAACTTCTTTGGTCAACCACCTGTTAAACCGCTGTATGGTCTTGGCAACTGTGCTGCAGCTCAGTTTCAGGGTCTTGACCACCTTTTTATAGCCTAGACCATCTTTATATAGAGCAACAATTCTTTTTTTTTTTTGATCCTCAGAGTTCTTTGCCATGAAGTGCCATGTTAAACTTCCAGTGACCAGTATGAGAGAGTAAGAGCGATACCACCAAATGTAACACACCTGCTTCCCATTCACAACTGAGACCTTGTAACACTAACGAGTCACATGGCTAATTGGGCCCAATTTGGACATTTTCACTTAGGTGTACTCACCTTTGTTGCCAGCGCTTTAGACATTAATGGCTGTGTGTTGAGTTATTTTGAGGGGACAGCAAATTTACACTGTTATACAAGCTGTACACTCACTACTTTACATTGTAGCAAAGTGTCATTTCTTCAGATGAAAAGATATAATAAAATATTTACAAAAATGTGAGGGGTGTACTCACTTTTGTGAGATACTGTGTGTGTGTGTGTATGTACAGTGGGGACGGAAAGTATTCAGACCCCCTTACATTTTTCACTCTTTGTTATATTGCAGCCATTTGCTAAAATCATTTAAGTTCATTTTTTTTCCTCATTAATGTATACACAGCACCCCATATTGACAGAAAAACACTGAATTGTTGACATTTTTGCAGATTTATTAAAAAGGAAAACTGAAATATCACATGGTCCTAAGTATTCAGACCCTTTGCTGTGAAACTCATATATTTAACTCAGGTGCTGTCCATTTCTTCTGATCATCCTTGAGATGGTTCTACACCTTCATTTGAGTCCGGCTGTGTTTGATTATACTGATTGGACTTAATTAGGAAAGCCACACACCTGTCTATATAAGACCTTACAGCTCACGGTGCATGTCAGAGCAAATGAGAATCATGAGGTCAAAGGAACTGCCTGAAGTGCTCAGAGACAGAATTGTGGCAAGGCACAGATCTGGCCAAGGTCACTAAAAAATATATGCTGCACTTAAGGTTCCTAAGAGCACAGTGGCCTCCATAATCCTTAAATGGAAGACGTTTGGGAGGACCAGAACCCTTCCTAGAGCTGGCCATCCGGCCAAACTGAGCTATCGGGGGAGAAGAGCCTTGGTGAGTGAGGTAAAGAAGAACCCAAAGATTACTGTGGCTGAGCTCCAGAGATGCAGTCGGGAGATGGGAGAAAGTTTTAGAAAGACAACCATCACTGCAGCCTCCCACCAGTCAGGGCTTTATGGCAGAGTGGCCTGACGGAAGCCTCTCATCAGTGCAAGACACATGAAAGCCCGCATGGAGTTTGCTAAAAAACACCTGAAGGACTCCAAGATGGTGAGAAATAAGATTCTCTGGTCTGATGAGACCAAGATAGAACTTTTTGGCCTTAAGTCTAAGCGGTATGTGTGGAGAAAACCAGGCACTGCTCATCACCTGTCCAATACAGTCCCAACAGTGAAGCATAGTGGTGGCAGCATCATACTGTGGGGGTGTTTTTCAGCTGCAGGGACAGGACGACTGGTTGCAATCGAGGGAAAGATGAATGCGGCCAAGTACAGGGATATCCTGGACGAAAACCTTCTCCAGATTGCTCAGGACCTCAGACTGGGCCGAAGGTTTACTTTCCAACAAGACAATGACCCTAAGCACACAGCTAAAATAACAAAGGAGTGGCTTCACAACAACTCCGTGACTGTTCTTGAATGGCCCAGCCAGAGCCCTGACTTAAACCCAATTGAGCATCTCTGGAGAGACCTAAAAATGGCTGTCCACCAACATTTACCATCCATACCACCAGATACTGAGCAAAGGGTCTGAATACTTAGGACCATGTGATATTTCAGTTTTTCTTTTTTAATAAATCTGCAAAAATGTCAACAATTCTGTGTTTTTCTGTCATTATGGGGTGCTGTGTGTACATTGAGGAATAAAAATGTTTTCGCAAATGGCTGCAATATAACAAAGAGTGAAAAATTTAAGGGGGTCTGAATACTTTCCGTCCCCACTGTGTGTGCGTGTGTGTCTCTCTCTCTCTCTCTATATATATATATATATATATATATATATATATATATATATATATATATATATATACACACACACATTCAAGTAACATATACTCTTTTGCAGGTTCTGAAAGCTGGAAAAAGAAAGACTATCACACTGGGGTTGCGTTCCTTTCAGCAGAAAATAACTTAGCTCACAGGGGAACAGATGTGTCTCAATTATGGTCTTTTCTTTCCTTTCAGTTTGATGCCATGAATGAATATTCCAGGTGAGATGGAGTGCCCCTCCTACAATTTAACTGAAGAATACTTGTGCGTTGGCTCTTGTTTCTTCTCCTGCTGGGATGTGTTTTGTTATGCTTTGCATAATCTGCCTTCTAGTTAGATTAACACTGAATTCATCCAGGGTGACAGTTTTTAGGACATGGTATCTGGACAGGAGCTGTTAAAAAAATCCTTCATAAAAAAAAGTTTTGCTAGTTAAAATACACATGCATCCCACATGTTTTTTCAGCTTAGGACAGAGCGTGGAAGCGTTGAAACTGTGCCCCCCTCCACAAATAAGGAAGAAATCTTGCATAGAATGCAGAAGGGTAAGGAAAGGAGGGGGAAATGGACTATAAATAGGAACTGCAGTCGGAATACTGAGAGGTAGTTGGAGTATTATGGCCGGGTCTGGGGGAAGCACCCCCCTCCTGATGCGGCAAGAAGTAACAACATGGAGGGCGGAAATAAGAGAGGAAGATTACACCTCCTATTTCTTTGTTTTCTTTGCCTCTTTTGTGACTTCTTTATGTTTATTTGGGTTCATTCTTTTATCCATCTTTACTGGATAATATATTAGAAACAGACAGGTGTAGATGGAATGGAATGTAACGAGTTATTATCATGTTTTTTTTGTTGTTTTTTTTTTGTTTCTTGTCTGGCTGTATGTGCAGAAATGGAATGTAATATACAGAAGGAATGTTCATTTCTCTCCTGTTTTATATAAAAGAAAAATAAATAAATTATAAAAAAGAATGCAGAAGGGTTAAATGCGAAGTCCACTTTAATAATAATAATACATGCACATTTAATTATAAATGCATTAAAAAAACGTGCATTTATTTATTTATTTTGATAATCAGCCTGCAAAGCATTGCAACGGTAATCAATGGATGCAATACCAGGCTCCCCTAGACTCTTCCTCTAACTCTATTTTTGTATCAGACTTTCCATTAGAGAGCCTGAGGAAGTGTCAGAACAAACAAATTTGCAGTGGCAGACAGAACTTGTAGTGTATTTATTCACAAGTCACAGCCACGTAAATTTCAAAAGTGACATCTACTGAGGAAGAGAAGAACTGTGCATGCTGTTTAGGGATTAAGGGGTGGGGGGTCCCATTTGCACCGTGTTACATATTACACTATAAATTCCTATATTATGTGACACTGGTGTCTTTTGCTTATTCGTTAGAAATACAATATATGTTTACAATACTGTACAATCATCCATGGACCGTAAACATCACCAACAGGCTTATCTCTGTTTCATAGTAAAGAAGCACAGGACAAAATTGTCCAAGCAACCAGACTTATTGTTCTTGGCTAACTACAAATGGACATTATCTTTTGCAGTTGTTTCTAGCCGTACCATCAGCTGCTGCTGAATTAAAGTGCCCAAATGTTATCATACAACCTTTTGGGATCCAATTATGAAGAATAGTATACAAGGAAAACCTTTACAGTGAGGTTATTCAGGTTAAGCCAGCAATACATCAATCAAAATTCATCTGGTTCTGCAGGGCCCAGCCAAATTTCAATCCATGTATGAGCAAGCTTGTACACAAGTGATAATGTAGATGTGGAAATGACTGCGCTATCTTTAAATAAAAAGAAAAAAGCTGCTACATAAACAATGTGACAAACATGAAACATGGATGGTAGATACTGTAGCGCTAAAAAGTGAACACATATATCAATATATAAGTGAAACAGTGCAAAAATCAAATATACAAAAATAACATATATGGAGATGTGAAAAAGTCCAACAAATGTGAAAATCTTTAAAAGAGGCCTTATGCATCAACCACCAAATGATGTTAAATCAAGGATGGAATGAGCTAGCACTGTCTGGTGTGGGAAGCATCAAAGATGGTAAATCTTCAACCAAAAAGAGAGGTGTATATACTCTTACCGGAACAGGTGGATTTGAGTGTCAGCGACGAGTCATAAAGGCAAGGGTGCTTGAATCGGCGGATGAACGGAACTCCAAGGGATCCAGAACCTCAAAGCACAAATCCAGAGTTGTTGTAGGTAACCACCAAATGAACCTCCAGTTTAAAGAACAATTCGGCAAATGAACAGCACCTCCTCTTTTGTACACAAGTCAATCAATAGATCCACTTGTGTATAAGCACCCTGTCAGGTTTTCCCCGAACAATGAGTGACGCCAGCTATAGCCAGCAAAACTGATCATTTTATTCTGATGGCATGAACGTCTCCCCGCTGTCAGAATACAATACCACAGCGGGAGGGATTCCCCCCACCACATTGAATGTGTGCATGGGGGAATCCAGGCATTTTCTTCCATTCTTATGGGCAGTAGTTTGAGCTCCAGGGCTGAGGAAAAGGAATATCAGACACATTTCCTTGTGTTTCTCATATGGTAATTGTACAAACTATGCAAATAGTACTGGTCCTTGGCACTGACCTCTATAGATTGGATAATTGGCAGTGAAAGGGCCTTTTCTTATTTCCTAACTCTTTCCAGAGTGCTATTGTGACTGTACAGTCCATGTGTAATATCTTGCCTAAGGTGTTTACATACAGAAAACAAACCCAATTAAAAGCTTTGTAACAACTCAGGATTAGCTGTGCCCTATACTGTGTACATTTCTTTAGTTTTGCTAATGTCTGATCTTCCTTCAAAATGATAGGTGAATGTTTTTCCATGAAGAAAAAGTGTATGCTTTTGCTTTTTATTTTTGTGTCCCTGTTGCAGATTTCTCCTTCTTGTCCGCTGAAGTCTGTGGGGTTGATTTACTAAAACTAGTGCAAAAAGTGCAAAATCTGGTGTAGCTCTGCATAGAAACCAATCAGCTTCCATTTTTTTGTCAAAGCTTAATGTGGAAGTCCATGTAAAAACTAAAATCCTTGCATCTATAGACACCACGAATCTAACACTAACCTCTCTATTCCTGTAAAGAAAAAATGAGTATACATACCTTTTTGAAAGCCGATCTGACCCGCTCCGACCCGATCTCCAGCGGGGAGGCTCTGCAGGGTACACAGCCGACGACGGCTGGGAAATTAATGGGAACTGACGTCACCTATAGAGTTACTATGAGGCTTCCGTTGTCATCTGTCTCCTCTGCACCCGCCTCTACAGTGAAGCTGCAGTTGACAGCTCAGTGTGGAAACTGATCGGAGTGGGTCAGATCGGATTCCAAAAAGGTATGTATACACATTTTTTTCTTTACAGGGATAGAGAGGTTAGTCTTAAATCCCTGGTGTCTATAGATGCAGGGAGTTTAGATTTTGCATGGACTTCCACTTTAATTAAGCAAGCTGCATGCTCAACTGCACCAGATTTTGCACTCTCCAGTTTTAGTAAATCAACTCCATCATCATAATGACAGTAAGGCCAGGTATACATGGTGTAAATTTCACAATTCACATAATTCCCCATCAACACAGACAGTTCTGACAGAGGAATACCTCTTGCTGAGCAATTGTCTGCCCCCCGCGGGGGGGGGGTTAGACACCATGGGGGGGGGGGGGGGTACAGTGATTATTGCTAGCAGCTAAAGCATCCACTAGCGATAATTGCAAAGGAATGTGGCAGACTGGTTTACCCAAGCTGAGCGATCGATCAACTTGGTATATTCGGCCTGCCCATTAACTAGGTTGCTGAACCATCTGAGATTCGAAAAGTGTATGGCCAACCTAAGTGAAGCAGAATCCTTCTAATGTAGGCCCAGTTAACAGTAAAAACCCAACAGAGGTTCTAATCCATCCCCACACTAACTAAAAAATACACTTTGCTTATTAAAGAAAAATAAGTTTTGCAAGAAAACATCACAAAAAGAGCCTGGTTTGTCCCTCCAGGAAAGTGGGACCTTTATACACTGAAAGGGTTAAACGTTCAATTAGTCTAGGGGTGCACAGATAAGGAGAAATACTTGCTTTAGGCCAGCCATACATGTTTCAAAATTTTGCAGTTTCAGCAGAGACCAGCCAAATTTCTATCCATGTATGGGCAGAAATCCGACAGAGTGGTTATACGGAAGTTGATTTACCAATCAACTTCCGTATAACCACTCTGTCTGATTTTTCCTGATCGATCAGTGCTGCCAGCTATAGCCAGCAGCACTGATCAGTGTATTCTGATGCCAGTAAAGTCCCCACGCTGTCAGAATGCAATAACTCAGCAGGGGTGATTAGGGTCATTTTTTTTTTCATTTAACACGCTGGTTGAATGAAATAAAAAGAATAATGTATGGGTTGGATTACTCCTGACTTCAGCAGAATCCCTCCATCCATGTGAACGGCCCCCTGAAGCCTCCTCTATAATGCGTTTTGGGCTGCGGTTGCATGCTCATCATTGGACTTCAGTAAAACCAGCCTGTTGGGAGTTTTTTTCTATAGCCGCCGGCAATAATCATTGTGTTCTGCTGGCAGGGAAGGCTCCCTGCCGGCAGAAGGCAATGGCACCACAGGGAGGATTCCCCCATTAACACTGAGCCCATGTTCACCTGAAGGCGGCTTTGAAATCGTGTGAGTTCAGCTGAACTCGCACAATTTCAAACAGGCATTTCAGTCTGACTTCGGGGGGATTTGACAGACATTTGTGCAGGTTTATGCACAGATGTCTATTGAAATCGTCCCGAAGTCACCAAAAGTAGTGCAGAAACGACGTTTGGGAATCGGTGCGGTGCCGCAAAGTCGAACGGTGCCATTGCCGGCAATAGGCTCCGATTTAGCATGCGATTTGACATGTCAAATCGGCCCAATATGAACGTGGGCTGACTGTTGATGGGGGATTTGAGTCGTTTTCTTTCCTGCAAACCATGGCTGCAGAAAAAAAATTGCATCATCTATGGCTTGCCTTAAGTAACACAGTCTGTTCAGCTCCCCGTAGACTGAGCAGCATTTAACATGTGCAGTGTGGTGGGGCCCAGAGTTCAGCTTTAACAGGATGCAGCACAATTCAAACAAATGTCTTGCTGAGCATATTTTTCATTCAGCACCAGAAATGGATTAGAACATGCTAGGAGCACATGGTGTGCACTTCCTGTTAGTCCTCAGGAACCCAACTCTGGCTTAGTAACAAAATAAATAAATAAAATCAATTGTTCTGCAGTGGGGAAAAAAATTAGCTTTCCATGCAATCTATTGCAAATTTACAGCCCTGCAATCCAGCACTGGGTTTAACTAAGCCCAATGCCATCCAATCCACTTTATGTGAGCCCAGGGCATCAAAGAACCTCCCCATGGGGTGCATCATCAAACCGTTCTGGGCTCAGTAAACACTACCACTTGATCATGTTATGCCAGTCTCTTCAGCATCCAAGACCCACCCACCTCCAGAAGAGGAAGAGATGTCAGGTGATCACACCGAAGACCTCAGGAATAAAAGCCCAACTCCAACAAACAGTTTATTTTTTTTGCATTGGCAAACTAAGAAAGGGATAAACCTTTGCTAATTTGCTGTGCACTGTGTTCACATTGGGAAGGTTTCCCCTCACTTTCTGCCAAGACAGGAAGTGATGGGAATCTTTCTAGTAGGGACTAGGGATGAGCTTCGAGTTCGAGTCGAATTGTTCGAGTTCGATTGTTCGTCGAATTGCGAACGTTATGGGCCGTTCGCGCCAAATTTGAGTGGCGCGTCGCGACCCATAATTCACTGCAGCATCGCAGTGCATTGCTGGCTGATGATCGGCCAAGCATGCACTATGACCCGCATGCTTGGCCAATCAAAGCGCCGTCTGTACAAAGAGCCGTAATTGGCCAAAGCCAGGGTGGCTTTGGCCAATTATGGCTCAGGGGGTTTAGTACACGCCCCACACTATATAAGGCCGCCTGCGTGGCGGCCTTGTGTAGTGTGTTGCGGCGGCAGAGAGAGATAGACAGAGAGGCAGTGTCATTTGATTTAAGTTAGATAGAGTAGGCAGGCAAGTCAGTTAGCTGCACTTACAGTGTATTGTGTATATATATGCATCCTAGCTAGATCCGTTGCTGTTATTCTCTTCCTAATATACTGACAGGCAGGCAGGTGTTTTTACAGTGTTTAAAGTTAGTGTACTGTGTCCTCTGTACAGTGTGCACCTAAAGCTACCTGAAGACAATTGCTGGTGTTCTGATCCTATTAATACCACAGGCAGCTGCAGTATTTACAGTTAGTGTACTGTGTCCTCTGCACAGTGTGCACCTAAAGCTACCTGAAGACAATAGCTGGTGTTCTTCTGATCCTATTAGTACCACAGGAAGCAGCTGCAGTATTTACAGTTAGTGTACTGTGTCCTCTGCACAGTGTGCACCTAAAGCTACCTGAAGACAATAGCTGGTGTTCTTCTGATCTTATTAGTACCACAGGCAGGCAGCTGCAGTATTTACAGTTAGTGTACTGTGTCCTCTGCACGGTGTGCACCTAAAACTACCTGAAGACAATTGCAGGACAGAGTGCAGTAGTGTTGGAGGTTGTTCTGCCACCACGCCTCCAAAATTCTACTAGTGGTGATTCTGCCACACCTCTCTCCTCCACCCCCTCCGCTTCTTCTTCCTCCATGGCCTCTTCCTGTGCTGATTTGTCCTCGGAACCAGCAGTGCTCCGTAGGTGTTCAAGGGGCTACGCAAGCACGCAGGCAAAAAGATGCCATGCGGTGCTTGAGCTGGTGTGCTTGGGGGACAGGAGCCACACTGGGGCAGAGATTCTGTCAGCTCTGCAGAGGCAGGTTCAGAGGTGGTTGACGCCACATCAGCTTAAGCCAGGAATGGTGGTTTGCGATAATGGCACCAACCTCCTCTCCGCCCTCCGACAGGGACAACTGATCCATGTGCCCTGTTTGGCTCACGTCCTTAACTTGGTGGTGCAGCGGTTCTTGGGCAGGTACCCGGGCTCACAGGATGTCCTGAGGCAGGCCAGGAAAATCTGTGTGCATTTCCGCAAGTCATATAATGCCAGTGCTCGGCTGGCTGGCCTCCAAAAGGAATTTAACCTGCCCATGAACCGCCTAATCTGTGACATGCCCACGAGGTGGAACTCAATGTTGGCAATGCTGCAGTGGCTGCACATGCAGCAGAGGGCCATCAATGAGTACCTATGCGATTATGGCACCAGGACAGGGTCAGGGGAGCTTGTTTTTTTTCCCCCATGCCAGTGAGCTATGATCAGGGATGCATGCACTGTTCTGTGATCATTTGAGGAGGCCACGAGGATGGTGAGCAGTGACAGTGCATGCATCAGTGACACTGTCCCTCTTGTCCACCTGTTGGAGCACATGCTGCATGGAATAATGGACAGGGCACTTGAGGCAGAACAGAAGGAGGAAGAGGAGGACTTCCCTACCTCTCAAGGCCACCTTTATCCAGACAGTGTTCGTGCGTGCCCGCCGATCACACAGGAAGAAGACGAGGAGGCAGAGGAGAATTGTGTCAGCATGGAGGTGGAGCCTGGCACTCAGCAGCAGTCTTCAAGGGATCATTTACAGTCCGAAGAAACCCACGGACTTGAACGCGGCTGGGAGGAGGTGGCTGTGGATCATGTCGTACTTAGTGACCCAGAGGACTCTGGACCGAATGCCTCAGCAAACCTATGCTGCATGGCCTCCCTGATCATGCAAAGCCTGCGGAAGGATCCTCGTATTCGTGGTATCAAGGGGAGGGATCATTACTGGCTGGCAACCCTCCTTGATCCACGTTACAAGGGTAACGCTGCGGACCTTATCTTGCCGTCGCAGAGGATGAAACATCTTCGGGAGGCCTTGCAGAAAGGTTTGTGTAACGCGTTTCCAGAGCCTGGGAGGTTACAATTTCCTGGTCCTCCTGGACATCATGTTGCTGGGGCTTCGGTCAGTCACAGAAGGAGCGGTGGAGAAGGTGGCCGTCTGACCTATGCGTTCAGACAATTTTTTAGTCTGCAGCCCCAAGGTATGATCAGTTCCAGCAACCATCGCCAGCGTCTGATTCACATGGTGCAGGAATACCTAGAGGCAAGATCTGACTTAGACACCTTTCCCACCGAAAATCCTCTGGGTTACTGGGTCTTGAGGATGGATCACTGGCCAGAGCTTGCACAGAATGCAATTGAGCTACTGGCCTGTCCTGCATCCAGCGTTCTTTCGGAACGCACATTCAGTGCTGCTGGAGGCTTTGTAACCGATCACAGGGTGCGCCTGTCCACCGAATCGGTCGATCGGCTGACCTTCATAAAAATGAATTTGTCTTGGATCACCAGCTACCAAGCACCTGTTGCTGATGTAACCGAATATTCTTTTTTTAAATGTGAGATCCCTTCAAAGACTGCCTATGCTGATGCTGAGTGACTATCCTGTTATGCTGAGTGACAATCCTCTTCCTCCTCAATTTTCATGCTGATAGCTTGTAAGAACATTTTTGGTTCTGAGCACAGCCACCTGTGGCTAAGGCCCAATTTTTCTGCCCCTGTTTAACAGGGGCGTGTAATTACAATTTTTGATGCAATACTTTGTAGCAGGGCTCATTCCTGCGCTCCAACTAGAGTATCTGTGAGGGGTTGCAGTGTTGTGGCAGCAGTGGCTAAGGCCTAATTTTTCTGCCCCTGTTCAACAGGGACATGTAATTACAATTCTTGATCTAATATTTCACAGCAGAGCCCCTTCCAGCGCCCACAAAGAGTAACTGTGAGGGCTTACAGTGTTGTGGCAACACCACCACCACAGGCCCAATTTTTCTACCATTGTTCAACAGTGGCATGTAATTACAATTCTTGATCTAATATTTCAGAGCAGGGCCCGTTCCTGCGCCCACCAAGAGTAACTGTGAGGGCTTACAGTGTTGTGGCAACACCAACACCTAAGGCCCCAATTTCTGCAGAATATATAGGGCAGGCTCCTACTTTCAAACATCCAACTTACAAATGACTCCTACTTGCAAACGGAAGGAGACAACAGGAAGTGAGATGAAATCTACCCCTAGGAAGGGAAATTCTCTCCTGTAAGAGTTAATATGGGAAAAACGTGTCTCCTCTCCACTGATGCTTTATCACCAATCCTTGTTTCACTAAAACCCCTAAATTTTCAAAAAACATTTGTCATTAGGACAGAAAGTGAGGTGAAATCTTCTGAAGAGGTGCACAGACAGAAAAACAAATGTTACAGGGATGATAACCCTTCCCTATGTTTTCCAAAAAGCTTAAAAATAGATTTTTTGGCTGGAGCTACCCTTTAACCACTTCAGCCCCGGAAGGATTTACCCCCTTCCTGACCAGAGCGTTTTTTGCGATTCGGCACTGCGTCGCTTTAACTGACAATTGCGCGGTCGTGCGATGTGGCTCCCAAACAAAATTGACGTCCTTTTTTTCCCACAAATAGAGCTTTCTTTTGGTGGTATTTGATCGCCTCTGCGATTTTTATTTTTTGCGCTATAAACAAAATAAGAGCGACAATTTTGAAAAAAACGCTTTATTTTTTACATTTTGCTATAATAAATATCCCCCAAAAATATATAAAAAAAACATTTTTTTTCTTCAGTTTAGGCCGATCGTATTCTTCTACATATTTTTGGTAAAAAAAAAATCGCAATAAGCGTTTATTAATTGGTTTGCGCAAACGTTATAATGTTTACTAAATAGGGGATAGTTTTATGGCATTTTTATTAATAAATTTTTTTTACTAGTAATGGCGGCGATCAGCGATTTTTATTGTGACTGCGACGTTATGGCGGACATGTCGGACATTTTTGACACATTTTTGGGACCATTGTCATTTATACAGCGATCAGTGCGATTAAAAATGCACTGATTACTGTGTAAATGACACTGGCAGTGAAGGGGTTAACCACTAGGGGGCGGGGAGGGGTTAAGTGTGTCCTAGGGAGTGATTACTAACTGTAGGGGGATGGGCTGTGTGGGTGACGTCACTGATCTCTGCTCCGATGACAGGGAGCAGAGATCGAGTGACACTTGTCACTAGGCAGAACGGGTAGATGCTGTTTACAACGGCATCTCCCCGTTCATCCGCTCCGTGAGGCGATCGCGGGTATCCCCGCGGCGATCGAGTCCGCGAGACCCGCGACCCGACTCACGGAGCTCCCGGCCGGCGCACGCGCGCGCCGCCGGCGGCGCGCACGCACGCACGGGCACGGCGGGAAATTCAAATGGACGTACAGGTACGCCCATTTGCCCAGTCGTGCCGATCTGCCGACGTACATCGGCGTGCGCCAGTCGGCAAGCGGTTAAAAATGTACCAGTTCAAAATTACAAACAGATTCTACTTAAAGCGGAGTTCCACACAAAAATGGAACTTCCGCTTTTCGGAACCCTCCCCCCCTCCGGTGTCACATTTGGCACCTTTCAGGGGGGAGGGGGGTGCAGATACCTGTCTAAGACAGGTATTTGCACCCACTTCTGGCATAGACTCCCATGGGAGTCTATGCCTCTTCCCGTCCCGACCGCGCTGTCTGCTGGGAACACACAGCTCCCAGGAGAGAGCGGGGACCACTAGGGACACGCAGCGCGATTTGCGCATGCGCAGTAGGGAACCGGGAAGTGAAGCCGCAACGCTTCACTTCCTGATTCCCTCACCTAGGATGGCGGCGGCAGCTGCCGAGAACCGAGCGGGTTCTCGGCGTCCCCTGCCGACATCGCTGGACCCTGGGACAGGTAAGTGGCCATGTATTAAAAGTCAGCAGCTGCAGTATTTGTAGCTGCTGGCTTTTAATATTTTTTTTTTTTGGCGGTGTGGGTGAACCCCCGCTTTAACAACAAACCAGTCCCTGTCTTGTTTACACCGCCTGTATACTGCTGTTCAGAGTATATAGGGCCTGGGGGCCCCACGCCTTTCCTTTTTTTTAATTTGAGTGCGGGGTTCCCCTTAATATCCATACAAGACCCAAAGGGCCTGGTAATGGACTGGGGGGGGGTACCCATGCCGTTTGTCTCACTGATTTTCATCCATATTGCCAGGACCCGACATTACTTTAAAGCCGCAAGCAATTTTAAATGACTTTTATTCCTTTAAAAATGTCATTTTGTGCAGGGACTGTTCTAAGCACGGGAAACACACGCCACTTTACAGGCATACTATAGACACCCCCCAGGTACGATATTTAAAGGAATATTTCACTTTTTTTTTTTTCACTTTAAGCATCATTAAAATCACAGCTCTTGAAAAAACAGCAGTTTTTAAAACTTTTTTTTGACTTGATACATGTCCCCTGGGGCAGGACCCGGGTCCCCAAACTCTTTTTAGGACAATAACTTGCACATTAGCCTTTAAAATTAGCACTTTTGATTTCGAACATTCGAGTCCCATAGACTTTAACGGGGTTCTAAAGTTCGCGCAAAGTTTCGGTCAATTCGCAGGTTCTGGTGCGAACCGAACTGGGGGGTGTTCGGCTCATCCCTAGTAGGGACGCAGACTGTAATAAGGCCCTTTTTTCCACAGTAAAATGGTTAGGACTTTAGTCAGGTTATTATTAGGCCTCTTGCACATTGCTGCATAACATGCAGTGTTTTTAAGCATACAGGCATTTTTTTTAACTGATGTAAATGGAGACCATTGTTTTCAATGTAAAAAAAAAAACAAAAAAAAAAACGGAAATCTGCATTGCAGCTTCATAAAATAAAGCTAGAAGAGTTTTTATGTGTGTGGACACAATTGCACAAATGCTATACAGCCCATCCTTGCATTTTTTTTTCTGCCAGCAATGTCTGATGTTCATACATGTTCATACAGCAGTACAGTGTGCAAGTACCCTTAGGCCTCATGCACATAGGGCTTAAAAAAAATGCCTCTTTTACAGGTGTTTGACTTTTTTTTTTTAACCCTGAAAAAACGCTTGATGCATTTAGGTGCGTTTGCGTGTTCATGCATTCCAGTGGCCAAAATTACTTAACATTCTGGGCAATGGAATCCGTTAACGCTCAAATACTTGACACATCTAAACACGTGCAATACACGTCTTTAGGAGCATTTTTAAGCAGATTTTTTTTTTCTGCCAGCAGTAAAAGACGTTCAGAAGAGAAAATCAAACATCCTGTGTGCATGAGACCTTACTTTACCGATGACCCTAGTTCTCCTCATTTCTTGTATGGCTGTCACAGGGACAGAAAGTGGGGTTGAACCTTTCCAACAGGGTTACTGTCTGTAATAAAGAAAAATTGATAGTATTTACTCTTTCCAAATCTATTTAAAACAAAATGTTTTGGCTACAGGTGGGCTTTATACATAACTGTAAGTTGTAAGTGATAATAGTTCAGTAAGTAAAGGATTGAGAGACAGAGGTCTCTACCACAATGGATTGAATGGTTTTCTGTTCATATCTGCTAGTATAGCAGACATGAATTGACATAACCCGGTATTACTGATGCTGCCTTCTAGGCTGTAATGCACACAATAGTGAATGTCAGACATCTAAGTTTTATTTTTTCTTTCATTTCCAAAAGATCAGATCCCTTATGTCAGCTGCCACTAATACTGCTAAATCCACAACAGCTGGAGAGCCATCTGGTGCCTATAAAATCATGTCATGGATCACATAGAAACACTGACACATGCTGATCACTTAATACAACTGCAAAAAATAGTGTACATGACAACAACCAGAAAAAAAACAAAAAACACCCCAAGCTAGAAAGTATTTTAAAAGGTATACATACATACTGGGAGAGGGAGGGGGGGAGGTTCGCACTCAGCTGGTTTGTGTGGACTGCTGCACCTGGAGTAGTGAATACACTACTATAACAATACTAAGTAAAGATTAAGGCTGGGTTCACACTAGAGAGTGCAGTGACTCACAGCAGTAGTCCAGTGTGTCTCCATTCACCGTTTCAGGTCCCATTTCAGCCCGAATTTTGGGCTGAATTTGGACCTGAAACGGACCAAAAGACGCACAGGGCTCCTGTGCAATTCGCACCAGAGCGACGGCGGAGATGTGTGAACCGGCTCCATTGAGAGCCGGTCACAATCTCCTGCAATTTCCCCGCATCCAATTTGCAATAGTGTGAACCCAGCATAAGAGTGCGCTGTCCCCAAAACAATTTGGTTTATGACATAAAAATCATATATTAAATATGTGCAAAAACTTCTAAAACAATACTCATTGATCTCTTATAGTAGTTGAAAAAATATGTGATGATAAACGTATCAAGGAAACATAAATAAAGTGCAAAGTGCTGAATATTACAAATCAACAATATAAAGTGCCCAGTGTAAAAATAAGTGACACGCTTTCTAATGGATATAATATATAAACAAAAAATCAAACTGAAAAATTATGTAAAAACATGGTCAAAGTCCAAGTATAGTCCTATTTCATGCAAAAAGGAAAAAAAAGGAAGTGATCCATGCTGAATATGATAGTGTCCACAAGGAATATATACTGTACATAGTCATGTGAAAAATTAAGTACATGGCAGAGGTGGGCAGATGATATCCACTCACCCTTCAGAGGAAGCCCTGTATTAATTCACAAAATACAAAAATCCCTGTAAATGGCTAAGCAGCGCTCAGCTCAACTTGATTTTATTCCCGGAATGGGACGAGAAGTCCCCATCCCCTTGCCGGAAACAACTTGGCCCAAAAAATGATTTAAAGTGAAATGAAACCTGGTGTCAGGCTTTAAGGGGTCTACATCCGTTGCCAAAAGTTTTGCGAATGCCACAAATATTAATTTTCACAAAGTCTGCTGCCTCAGTTTTTATGATGGCAATTTGCATATTCTCCAGAATGTTATGAAGAGTGATCAGATGAATTGCAATAATAGCAAAGACCCTCTTTGCCATGAAAATTAATTTAATCCCATAAAAAAACACATTTCCACTGCATTTGTGAAGAAGGTTTCAGGGCGCCCAAGAAAGTCCAGCAAGCACCGAGGCCTTCTACAGTTGATTCAGATGCGGATTGGGGCACCACCAGTGCAGAGCTTGCTCTGGAATGGCAGCAGGCAGGTGTGAGTGCATCTGCATGCACAATTAGGCGAGGACTTCTGTAGGATGGCTTGGTGTCACGAAAAGCAGCAAAGAAGCCACTTCTCTCCAGGAAAAACTTCAGAGACAGACTGATAATCCCCAAAAAGTACCTGCTGAGGACTGGGGGTAAAGTCATTTTTCTCTGATGAATTCTCTTTCCCATTGTTTGGGGCATCCGGAATAAACTTTGTCTGGAGAAGAAAAGGTGAGAGCTACCATCAGTCCTGTGTCATTACAACAGTAAAGTATCCTGAGACCATTCATGTGTGGTAGAGCTGCACGATTAATCGTTAAGAATCATTATTGCAATTTTTTCCCCCCTTGCGATCTTGACAAAGTATTTTCCCGATTCTTTCTATGCAGAGAATTCTCTCTGCTCTGCTGAAGCCACATCCATCAAAAGAAAAAAAAAACAGACAGTCCCCAAGTATCACAACATTCTTTAGCAGTGGAACCAAGTATAAACATTGTAACAAATTGTCCTTTAGATCAAAGGAATACACTTTGTGTGTAAATGAGGAAAGTTTAACCACTTAAACACTAAACCTGTTTCTGACATCTGTTGGTTTCAAGTTAAAATCTTTTTTTTTTTTGCTAGAAAATTACTTAGAACCCCAAAACTATATCTATATCTATATCTATATATATTTTTTTTTTTTCTTTTAGTAGAGACCTGTCAGAAACCATGAACCAGACCAAGACAGAAGTACAGTAAAATCACACTTGGTTATTAATAAAAATAAAAAGGTAAATAGAGTAAGCCTACTCAAAGAATAGCCAGAGTTTAGTAACCAGATCGGGTAATCAGCCAAGCCAGAGTTCAGTAACCAGATCGGGTAATCAGCCAGGCCAGAAGTCAGGGATCCAAGTAGAGGAACAGCAAGCAGGATAAGGAGCCAGAAGGGATGTCAGCAAAGCCAGTCTTTTCTTGTGATGTGACCAAGGCGAAGGCAGGAATGAAGTGAGCTGGAGATCTTTAAGTAGGCGAGACTGACGAGCAGATCCACAACAGCTGGTTAACTGTGGAGAGAGATGAGAGCTGGCGGCCAGCTCAGAGAAGGAAGGGCTGAGCCAGCCCTGACAAGACCCTAGAGAATAAAATGTTGGTTGTTGCAATATTTTATGTCACGCTATTTGCGCAGCAGTCTTTCAAATGCAATTTTTTTTGGAAAAAATTACACTTTAATGAATAAAAAAAAACAACAAAAAAAAAACAAAACAGTAAAGTCAGCCTAATTTTTTTTTATATAATGAGAAAGATTTTACGCCGCGAGAATCATGATCTTTATTCTAAGCAAAAAAATTGTGATTCTCATTTTGGCCAGAATCGTGCAGCTCTAATGTGTGGGGCTGCTTCTTAGCCAAGGGAGTGGGCTCACTCACAATTTTGAGAAGAGAGGCTTGAGACGCATATGTGAAGGAGCCCTTGAGTTCAGATACTAAGCTGGGTGCAACGCACACTGCTCGTCACAAAGCGGATGCTGCTTGTCACAGAGTGGGCGGATTGGACACCATCGGTCCAGAACTGCACTTGATCTGATGCTTAATTACTACTGCAAGCATGTGAGTGCATTATACCAGTGTTTTGTTAAATAAAACGGTATTACACGATCATCTGCCTCTTTGTGGCTCAATGGTGGAGCCTCCCTTATAGATCCTTAACTGCCAAAGGAGATAGGAGCTTGAGTGGATCAAGTCTGGCTACCGATTGATGGGAGCATTTCATCTTATCTATATTTGATGGTCACTCTGTGGCTGATTATTTCTGGTGAGCGCAATTGATTTTCCCACTTTGGGAGGAGCACAGTTTCTACATTGGAGCACATTTCTTAAACTCAACGGTGTTGAAATCCTATTAAACTTTTATTCATCAATTATATTTTCACTTTTTAATTTGTAATTTAATGGATGGACATTTGTTCTTTTTCAGTTTGGACTTATTTTTTCCCCTTCTATGAATTTTCTTCAATATTTTCTATGGTATTTCATGTCCACAGTCACTTGTTGAGTATTCCCTTTATGGCAGGGGTGTCCAATCTTTTTTCCAAGAGGGCCAGATTTGATGAATAGAACATGCTTGAGGGCCGACCATTTTGCCTGACATTCTTAAACCATTAAAATTTGGTCTAAGTGTGTCCATCCGAGCACTAATACACGGCCCAACAAGAATTCTCTTGCCTTTGTGCTGTGTGTGGTGAATAGATGAGCTTGGGCGTGTTATTTGGATATACCGGATTTAATCTGCTTATAACACGCACCTTCACTTTAAAAATGAAGTTTCAGGAAAAAAAATCTTAAATTTTAAATAAAGAACTGTGAAGCAAAATAAGGGTCAGTGCCCATCAATGCAGCCTAATCAGTGCCCATCTGCGGCCCCCACTCCATTGCCATGAATGTGGCCCCCACTGTATTGACATGAATGCAGCCCCCACCGTATTGACATGAATGCAGCCCCCACCGTATTGACATGAATGCAGCCCCCACCACATTAACATGAATGCAGCCCCCACCGTATTGACATGAATGCAGCCCCCACCGTATTGACATGAATGCAGCCCCCACCACATTCACATGAATGCAGCCCCCACCACATTCACATGAATGCAGCCCCCACCGTATTGACATGAATGCAGCCCCCACCGTATTGACATGAATGCAGCCCCCACCGTATTGACATGAATGCAGCCCCCACCGTATTGACATGAATGCAGCCCCCACCACATTGACATGAATGCAGCCCCCACCGTATTGACATGAATGCAGCCCCCACCGTATTGACATGAATGCAGCCCCCACCACATTAACATGAATGCAGCCCCCACCACATTCACATGAATGCAGCCCCCACCACATTCACATGAATGCAGCCCCCACCGTATTGACATGAATGCAGCCCCCACCGTATTGACATGAATGCAGCCCCCACCGTATTGACATGAATGCAGCCCCCACCGTATTGACATGAATGCAGCCCCCACCACATTGACATGAATGCAGCCCCCACCGTATTGACATGAATGCAGCCCCCACCGTATTGACATGAATGCAGCCCCCACCACATTAACATGAATGCAGCCCCCACCACATTCACATGAATGCAGCCCCCACCACATTCACATGAATGCAGCCCCCACCGTATTGACATGAATGCAGCCCCCACCGTATTGACATGAATGCAGCCCCCACCGTATTGACATGAATGCAGCCCCCACCGTATTGACATGAATGCAGCCCCCACCGTATTGACATGAATGCAGCCCCCACCGTATTGACATGAATGCAGCCCCCACCGTATTGACATGAATGCAGCCCCCACCGTATTGACATGAATGCAGCCCCCACCACATTCACATGAATGCAGCCCCCACCACATTCACATGAATGCAGCCCCCACCGTATTGACATGAATGCAGCCCCCACCACATTCACATGAATGCAGCCCCCACCGTATTGACATGAATGCAGCCCCCACCGTATTGACATGAATGCAGCCCCCACCACATTAACATGAATGCAGCCCCCACCACATTCACATGAATGCAGCCCCCACCACATTCACATGAATGCAGCCCCCACCACATTCACATGAATGCAGCCCCCACCGTATTGACATGAATGCAGCCCCCACCACATTCACATGAATGCAGCCCCCACCATTTTCACATGAATGCAGCCCCCACCATTTTCACATGAATGCAGCCCCCACCACATTCACATGAATGCAGCCCCCACATTGACATGAATGCAGCCCCCACCACATTGACATAAATACGGCAGCCCCCACCACATTGACATGAATGCAGACTCACCATTGCTGTCAGTGCAGCCTGATTCATGTCCATCTGCAGCCTTGGAGGAGACAGGGAGGGGGCGGGACGAGCGCCAACAGATATACAGGAGAAATTCCTGTTTACACGGCGGCCTCTTTAATTGAAAGTCCCGCCTCCTATGATGGACAAAACAATTGTCCAATGGCAGCGCAGGAGACGGGACTTCCTTTTACACAGGACGCCGTGTAAACAGGAAATTCTCCTGTATCCTGTACGGCGCTTGTCCCGCCCCCTCCAAGGCAGCCAGCATATCTATCTTTTATGGCCCCCGGCGCTCGGGGATTCGTTGGGGGCCACAAAAGATATATATGTCAAAATTACCAGGCGGGCCGTCCGAAACCGGACCGCGGGCCGCGATTGGCCCGCGGGCCGGACTTTGGACATGCCTGCTTTATGGAGTTTCACATTAATTGTTGAATAGGTATAGCACTGGTTAATCAGCAGTTTAGGTAGCGCTCCTCATTTTCACATCTCAAGGAATAATGAATGATACAAAAACATCCTCCAAGAGCAACTTCTCCGAACCAAGAACAGTTTTGTGAGGAACAATGCCTTTTCCAGAATGATGGAGCTCCTTGCCATAAGGCAAAAGTGATAACTAAGTGGCCTGGGGAACACAACATCAAAATTTTGGGTCCACGGCCAGGAAACTACCCAGATCTTAATCCCATTGAGAACTTGTGGTCAATCTTCAAGAGGCGGGTGAACAATAAAAAACCCCTACTAATTCTGACAAACTCCTAGCCTTGATTATGCAGGAACGGACTGCCATCAATAAGGATGTGGCCCAGAAGTTGATTGACAGCATGCCAGGGCGAATTGCAGAGGTCTTGGAAAAGAATGGTCAACACTGCAAATATTGACTCTTTGCATAAACTTAACGTAATTGTCAATAAAAGCCTTTGACACTTATGAAATGCTTGTAATTATATTTCTGTATCCCATAGTAACATCTGACAAAAAGATCAAAAAACACTGAAGCAGCAGACGTTGTGAAAATTAATATTTGTGTCATTCTCAAAACCTTTGGCCACAGCTGTATATATAAAAAGTTTGCTGAATAAATGTGACACACATTCACACAGCTTCAACGAAACTTGCTGTATTCTGTGTTACGGTATATAACGATTTCGTATGGTGGTAAGCACCATCTAGTGGCCATAGTGTGGTATTTGTTTTTGACTACCTCAGGTGAAAAAATAGTTATTTATACCAGTCATTAGTTTAGTTAATAAATCCCAATGAAATCCCTAAACTTTGGCAGCATTTTTTTAGGGGAGGGTACCCTCATCTGTCAGAATTGTAGGCTTGAAGATTTTGAATGTTACTACAGAGGGGCTGCATTGTTGGGCCTTCTGATCTGTTGTTCCTCCTCACAGGAGGTAGGCACAATAATTCTCCAATTAGACCCCTATGTGTGTGGAGTAAAGGCTGTTTCTGAGACCTAATATATGTATGACATTGAGGGGGTCTATATATATATATATATATATATATATATATATATATATAAAATGTTCGCTGAACGAATGTGATACATATCCGCACAGCTCCAACAAACCTTGCCATATTCTATGTTTTATAGCAATCTCAGATGATTGTAAGCACCATCTAGTGTTAAAAAAAAAATCCTTTTTGTGAGCTCACTTAAAAACTAAGTGAGCATATTTATAATGTGAAGCCCAAATATTTTGCAAAATGCATTACTTGTGATTTCCAAACACTTGTATTTAAAATGACTCACGGGTTATCCTGTTCATACCTTTTCAGTCACAGTCCACGTGCACGCACAATACAAAGGTACTCACAATACACCCAACACTCAGATACTCACAATAAATACACACTCACTACTCAGATACTCACAAACAATACACTCCCAATACTCAGGTCCTCCCAAAAATAATTGAGCTAGGTGGAGCTGTTGCATAGCTTTTGGCACGGAAGTCATTGATTGAGACAGCGTGGAGTGAGAGGGAGGCCGCACAGGGGGATGGATGCCCCATCTCATTTCCTGAGTGTTTCAGTGTTTACCATAGGTGTGCACAGACTATTGCATTAGGGTGTGCACCTCAAACCTGTGCGCGTGTGTGTATATATATATATATATATATATATATATATATATATATATATATATATACATACATACATATACACACACACACACACACTGATGGTGTCAGTAGAGCAGAGATTGGTGTCAGTAGGGCAGTGGATGGTGTCAGTACTTTTTATTTTTAATATTTTATTTATTATTTTTTACAACTTTTATTTTTTTTAATCATTTTTTCAATTTTGTTTTTAGGATCCCCGTTAGGGGGCTTTGGTGAAAAATCAGTGGGAATCTGCACAACACAGGGTGATTAGGGTGTGCCCAGGCACACCTGGCACACCCTGTGCGCACGCCTATGGTGTTTACTATTGTTGTTAGCTGTGATTGACCACAGCTAATCACATGGTTCAGAAGGACTGTGATTGACCTTGTCTGTACCATGTGATCACCGTGACCATCACAATAGTACACAATGAATGGCTCATGATTACAGGAAAGAAATTTGCTCCATCTATGGCCAGCATAAGCAACATTGCAGGATCAACCCTTTGTCAATTGATGGATCTACGGCTACTCTACTTTTAGAGCCTCCTGATAAACATTCTTTATCAATTTTAACTACCTTTTCAAGTCTTTCATGAAAATCTATGGGAACCCTGCTTACACTTACACTAGAGGGCACTATAGTACCCCAGCAGAATTCCAAATCTCTCTGCATAGTATCAAATAAAAAGATACAACTGAACTAAACAAAAAAAATAGGGCATTGAAAAAAATATAATTAGTATGAGGAAGGGAAAAAAAAAAACCAAAAAAACACACAACTACAATCTAGAACAGTATTAACCACTTCCCGCCCAAGGTACCTCCAGGGACATCCTTGACTTTGCGGGGGTATATCTGATGCCTGCAGCTTCAGACATCATTCAGATATCGGCTTTTTCAGCTGGCGATTCCCTACACCATAAGAACGATCATAGCGGCTGTTCCACCGCTTGATCGATCTTACGGGCGGCGGCGGCGCCCCCCCTCCCGACACCCACCGGGGCTTTTACTGACTCACCGCTTCCATCAGTGAGTCGGAGTATGGATCCGCCGACCCCGGATGGTGACCAAATGGTCGCCGGAGTCTCTATGATCGCTCGGAGGCCGGGCGCGATGTTATGACGTCACGCCCAACCTCTGCTTTCAAACGCATGGCGCCGCCACGGCTTTTGAATTTCTTTCTGTCTTATTGACCCCATAGCTCACTGTAAAGAGGACCGATCATGCCATATTCCTATTACAAGGGATGTTTACATTCCTTGTAAGAGGAATAAAAGTGATCAATTTTTTTTTGTTAAAGTATCAAACTAAGAAAATAAAAGTCAAACAATAAAAAAAAAAAAAAAAAAAAAAAAAAAATTTAAAGCACCCCTGTCTCTGTGTGCTCGCACGCAGAAGCGAACGCATATGTAAGTTCCGCCCACATATGAAAAACGGTGTTCATACCACAAATGTTAGAGTGAGAGAAATAATTCTAGCACTAGACCTCCTCTGTAACTCAAAACATGTAACCAGTAAAAATTTTTAAAGCGTCGCCTATGAGGATTTTTAAGTACCGAAGTTTGGCGCCATTCCACGAGCGTGTGCAATTTTGAAGCGTGACATGTTAGGTACCTATTTACTTGGCATAACTTCATCTTTCACATTATGCAAAAAAATTGGGCTAACTTTAATGCTTTGGTTTTTTTTGAAAGCATGAAACTTTTTTTTTTTCCCAAAAAAAAAAAAAAAGTGTTCGAAAAATTGCTGCGCAACTACCGTGCGAGATAAAAAATTGCAACGACCGCCATTGTATTCTCTAGGGTCTTTGCTAAAA